>NC_134575.1:69695990-70296990 GCF_050947875.1 Dermacentor variabilis | reverse complement strand
TCGGTGATGCTACGTGTACTGACACATGTTAAAGGACACAGGAAAGGGCGACTGTAGTAGGTCTAAAATATTTTGCGCCTTTTCGCAGAAAGCGCAGATACGTACATTCTTTTTTTTAATTTTTATCGCGAAATAAAGGATCACCTATTTGCTCATGAAAATTTTATTGTGGTCCTTTATAACCCGTCTGCGTAATCTCCATATCCTTGATTGCATTCTTTCCGTCGTCGTCTTAATACCGTGATACACAGTAACATGCCAAGACAAGCTGTTACTTAAGCCAACGTCTCTTTCTTTCAGCGAATTCCTTTTCTATTGCCGTCATGGCATGTTGACGATAATGAAATCATTGGTGCATGAATTTGCCATTGAGTAGAAGAACAAAGTGACGACAGCTACTGTCTAGTAACTTTAACTGACAATAATGCAACTAACACATTTTTTTTGTAATTTGCACTAAACACCTGGGCAAGCCGTCTTCCCCACAGCGTTCTTGTCAACGTTCCTGGAACGTTAACGTTGAAGGAACCGAATTTACTTTTTTATATATACATGAACAGTTATCTTCTGAACACAATGCTGCGATTCACTATAGCGTAACCATAGATGATTACCCCGATGCTCTACGATAATATCTGCACACGGTTTCTTCTGAAATGTTCAAATAGAACGCTCATTTTCTATTTCATTTTAGGAGTAGGAAAATGCTCTGTTTTCGGAATTTCAATTCCGGCGGGTACAAGCCTGGCCCTCCCAAAACCCTGCGTCATGGTTGAATGCAGTTCAAGTGGCCAGTCAGTTAAAGTTCGAGGGTAAATATTATACGCTATATGCATTTTTGAATGACTTTGAATTTTTGTAATGATCCTTTATAATTTGTTTTCGCACGCTATATGTTCAAACGCGAAAAAAGCGCGTATTGGTTTTGATATGCGAGTATGGCGCAGGGGGCGTGAAGGAAGTTTCAAGTAAACTCACTTATATATTTTAAAACATGTGTATGTGCATATTAATTTACGATGGGACTCTACAACAAAAGCAGCAAAAGTTATGTTGCATTAGTCAACAAATACAATATCACGAATATGCCAAGCGATAGAATGTCTACATTTGGGTAAGTTCGTTCACAGTTTGTTACAAGAAGAACGCAAAAGGACAAAGACAAAATACTGGCGACCACTTGAAACTGGCGCCTCTTATGGAGGAATGGATATAAATGTGTATCATGTCACAAACATATGTGACGCGAAATGCTGAAGGGATGAGCATAACTGCTTTACAATAGTGGTCAATCATTACGTACGAGTGGGCGCTTTAAAAGAAAATACCGATCTGTGCCACTCATGCAAAACGATGAACTCCGAAGAGCAAAAGACGAGCATATAACAAGAATAAGGCAAATTTTTGAGAACTGGTCGCTTGAGAGTCATCCAGAAGCACCCATTGCACTTAGGCTATTAAGAAGCGAAGGAAACTGGAAGGGTAATTAGGCAGCTTTAGTTTAACGTTGCTATTTGCCCCGCGGAAATCATGACGATGCGTTATCAAAATACGTAAGCGTAAAACGTAGTGCTCTTTCTCGTGTCACAAGTACGCTGGCTAAATATATGCGCGCACGCGGAACTCGTTAGTGCTCGAATGATTCTGCTTTCACACCTCGCCAGAAGCTGTCGCGCTGATTTTATCATTGAGAGGGCGTGGAGTTTGAGAGAAAGATCTAGAGAGCTCTTTAGTTAAATACAGACAATTCTGCCAGCACGTATGTCAGCGCCGTATAGTTTGCTCTACAATTGAACTGGTAAGAAACGATGATCAAAAAATAACACTTAGAGACGTTTTGCATCTAGAAATTATGCTGATATTTCAGGACAAGACAGTAAATGTTCACATTTCACGGGCTAAATTGAAAGCATGGCTCTGACTCTGGCTCGTCTCATACAATCCCGCTCGTGGCAGCATTCCCCTCTGCCAACAGAGCGCACGAATAAGGATGCAAAAGCATTAATCGTGTATTCTTGAGACCTCCACGGCATGCATTGACCTACGGAAATAATGGCTTCCGAGCATGTATCGCACCATTGAATGTTCATGTCTTGTGCCTAAAAGCAGCCCATAATCTTTCAAAGTACCTCGGTAGCCATTCTCTTACGCCCACCTCCCATCATCAAAATAATAAAGTTTATCCAGGTCGCGGCAGCTGAACGCCGATAATGACGGAACGCAGCATATTATATATATATATATATATATATATATATATATATATATATATATATATATATATATATATATATATATATATATAAACTTTATTATTTTGATGGGAGGTGGGCGCAAGAGAATATATATATATATATATATATATATATATATATACCAACCAAGTTTAGTGTTGTGGACTGGCGCGCATATATATATATATATATATATATATATATATATATATTTATATATATATATATATATATATATATATATATATAAATATATATATATATATATATATATATATATAAATGCGCGCCAGTCCACAACACTAAACTTGGTTGGTCAGCGAAGCTGTAGGTATGTTGCCTCTGTTGTAGCGGAACTTGTGGAAAACTGATCTCCCGATGTGAACCCATTACGTCAGTATCTCTTCGAAGTGATATATGATACAAACACACGTTTAAATGAAGTTTAGAAAACCTTTACCTAATGTATTACTTTCAAATGACTGCTACAACTGCTTTGTGGTCGCTATGATACACACAGACGCTTTCCGTTCCTATATGAGAAATGTGCTTGGCTAAAGTTATGTCGATGTATGAGCCACGTACGGCAGTTGGTTCAGTCGGATCATTCATGTAACCGAGGCCAAACTCTTCCTCGAAATGGGTGAATCACTGCTTTGTTTCTGGTTTTGAGATGTCTACGTTAGTGCCTTCTCAACGGCCACCGATGAGGGATCGGCGGCAAGATGCGTTTATCAACGCGGTAGTGTGCGCGCTTCGTCATCAATCACGTGGTGTGACGGCTTTCTTTATTTGTGTGTTCCATATTGAAACTAAAGCTGAGCCGTTTGTTCGCTTTACGCCTATGCCTCACGGTGTATCAGTCATTGCTCCTGGTCCTGCACTGCCACCGCGATCGGCGCACTTGAATTTCTGTCAAAATGAGGCTCGCGGTAAAATGCCGGGGCCCTAACCATAGACAGCTTCGCTGTGAAAACCCCAGGCAGACCAATTTATTCCGGAACTCCACACTACGGTGGGCCTCATAATCACATAATTAGTTTGGTGCGTAAAGCCCACTGATTTAGTTTTCTAGTAGAGACTTATGAGTGTTTCATACTAACGAATTGCTAGGACGAACTGAACTGAATCAGGAATTCAATGTCAGTGTATGAGCGACGCAAGGCGCAATCGGTTACTCCCTCACCCTGAAAGAAAACAGCAGCACATAAGATGAAGGTTTAGCCCGAGTGCTCCTATCTAAATACGTGTAAAAGAAGAATTCGTTTTTCTCGGCAACCTATGCACCAAAGTTGGTGAGGTTTGTTGTATTGAAAAGAAAGCCTTAAAATCTGGTCGCTGTTGGTTCCGAATTTCTAATTTAGGTCGCGAAGGTTTTATTAAAAATTGGCAGAAATCGAAAATTTTCAAAAACAAAGCTATAAAGTTTAGAACGCTGTTACTAAGCAAAGAAAAATGATAATGCAATTGTGTGAAATGCTCCTAATGAATGAAGTAAGGCGGACAAAATTCATATGTAACTCATGAATGTCAAAAACTTTTGTAGCATGGAAGTACACCTTTTTCAGAACTCCGTTACAACAACGTTGCAAATTCACGTAATATGTAAAATGATATATTGAATTTGTCCGCTTTCAATGATCTAATAGATTGTGTTTACAGAACCACGATATACGTTCTTGATGCAGAGGTATGAATTTGCTAACTTCGTGCTTCTATATTTTTTTCAAACTTTCGCACTTTGGAACTTTTAGCAACAAAATTCAAGCCGTAAATCAAAATTCCGCTTTGCAAAAGTCACTAGGATTTGACTTTCGCTCTGAAATGCGACAAATTACATTAAAATCGATCCAGGGGTTATCTCAGAAAAACGTCTTTGCGTTTTACATTTACTTTAACAGGCCGCGTCGGAGTTGGGCGCGAGCAAATGTTTCCTCTTAACGTCGCCGTTTCACAATGATTTCTGGTTTGACACCTGTAGTAATTACTTAGGGTGATTAAGTTTTGAGATTACCTCACAGATTCGTTATCTCGGTCTCATTAGAACATCACTGTTGGTGATTATCAACAAATAAAAGCACCATAGGCAAGGAATTATTTCTCGTTGCTCTAGCTGCTGGCCTTGTGAACGAATTCGCTGCAGGAAGTTTTCTAACCTAATGTTCAAGACAAATCCTTCCTTAGTTTGATGACAGTAAGTTCTGCGGCAGTTGCCTCGAGGAATACCTCCCACAAAGGACTGCACTCAACTACAGAGTTAGCCTCTGTACGCAGCCCCATCTGTATTAATTCATGCACATTTGCCAGAGGCTAGAATTCATTCTCTGTGGAATCGTGCATTCAGATAACAAGCTGTACCCAATATCTTCAGTGAAACAAGTAGACGTCTCCAGGCGCCTGATTTGAATAATTGGGGGATGAATGTCGTGATTTCTCTCAAAAGCTTTGGTGCGTGTGCAAGCTGTACAGGAGTGACCCCGCACATGACATCATGAGTCGCGGGCCCGTCCTTCAGACAGTGTATTTCACGGTCACCTCGATCCCAAGGTTCGCGTAGTGGCGATTTCAGCGTCTTGCTTATTTTGCGGGTGGGCACGTAATCGCTGTACTTCGAAATGGATTGTAGATGACCAGTAGAATAAAATGAAATGAGCGCTTTATTAAAATTTGCTTCACATGGAATACACAATGTGCTTTGAATTAAAAAAAACGATTTAGATGACTCTACCAATTCAATAACGGACAATAGTGCGTAATTCATTCCTTCGGCCGGCATCAAGAACTGCTGCACGGGTTTATTAGATTCCATTTTCGTTCATTTCTTACTGAGCAAGCGTTGCAACAATGCTACGAATAGCAAAGTAAGATTTAATTCAGAGATGTTTCGAGCATTCCTAGGGATTAAAAAAGGACCAGTGATTATGAGGGGAACTTGGTTCCGGCGTTAACTGTCCCTTCCTTTCAACCACACCAGTATTCACGTTTGTCGGGAATATGAGCTTTAAAACACATCACAAGCTTGTTTTGATGCCATCTGCCAAATTTGAACGCCTCGGTATGCCAAAGTTTCAATACCTGCATTTGAATAATAAAGTCGGATTACTTAATGCGTGCAAATTGGGACATCTACGTTTACTTTACTCGCTTCAGATGAATTTGGGTTACATAGAATTTGGGCATCCTTTACCATTTCTATAAAAAATAAGCCGTCGGTTAGGTGACTTGTACATGTAAGAACATCACTATGGTAAGAAATGATATATCGTCATTCCGAGAACACGCAGGAATAGTAATCAATTAGGCATATAATTAAAGCGAGTGCATTTGGCCCTAAACGCAGTGGTATGTGAGCCATTATGTCATAGCCAGCCACTGCCGTTCCGCCAGCAAGTACCGGTTAAGCTAACGGCCGCACCCTCGGCCAGATTGCGCTAATTTAGATAGGCCAGATAGTGCTAAGCTAGATAGGCCAGATAAGCTCGCGAGCGCCGTTTTTCTAAAAGACATCGTTAGTAAAGGACCCACCAGGAGTGACAGGACATCGAGCAGCGTTTGTAGCCCTCAAGCCGGACGGAGTCTTTCAACAGTCATGGGTGGGTGCCGAGACTTCTGAAGAATACAACGAACGTTTCCTGCATTGAAAGTAGGCCAAGCAGACCCAACTAAGGTCGGCGTAATTGCACGCAATATGCGATACAATCAGGAGAGTAAGCAAGAAAAAATAAGCAGGAAAAATATAAACAATAGAGACATGTAGCCAAAGGATCATTTTGTCCGATCATTTTCATCGGATCATTCGGACAACCATGTACATGCACTTTGTCTTCTTTAGCGCCGACACTGGTCTTGCCCTTTTGTTTTTTTACACTGCATAAATGATCTGCATTGTAGTGGGTCAACACTTTATCTTAATAAGAACAGCATGGCGCGCGCCCAAGAATTTCGTTAGAGGTATAAACGCTCGAGCTGCCACCTACAGTCATCCTTACAGATGATGTCATAGCATATATTTTTCCTGACGTTCACGTAGAATTTTCTTCATTTTATCGGATGCCTGGGTCTCGTAATTGATCTCTACAGTAATTGGTTGAGGTAAATTCGAGAATCAGGGTACTGCGCATTATTTTACTTTTATTTCAATCAATTATGACAAATATATGAATCATTGTCAAAATTGCTTCTCATAAAAGTAATAGAATTTCAACAAAGGCTTTAAGTAAGCAATCAATATATCGGAATTATTGGTTTCACACAGAAGCCTATATCTACGTATTACGACTTCCATGTAGTACGCCTGGAATATTTCAATAGAACGGAGATAACAAAAGGATATATTGTAATAACACCGACGAAAAATATGTATGCCATACATTTTTTTCAGTGTAGCTTCTCATGTATGCTAACTGCTACATGAAACAGTTTTCATGCTTCTAACTTAGCATGAAAACTGCTAAGTCAGAAGTAGACTTCTAAAACATTTTTTTGCAAGCTGCTAATTACCGTACATGAATTATGCCCATTTTTGCCTGCCAATGCTTAGATGTAATTACATTTTTTTCATGCAGGTGCCCGAAAGTGCCGGAAGTTTGCCAAAACCCTCTGAATCCAATGCTATCTGTAGTAGCATGGCCGCAGTGCTGTAAACGTTGCAAATCGCTGGCTGGTGCCGTATCTCCAGGTGTGCCTTCAGGTACAAAAGCTTAATCACGCTTAAAATAGAAAACCAGAAAATGGCGTCTGGTTAACCCTCTGCCTTTCCCCCCTCTCTAAAAATATTCTTTACTGAACCACATCTTTTTTGAAGTATGTAGGGGAGACAAAAGGATACATTTTAGAAATATATATTAATAAATTTTTTGACAGTGTATTTATTGGTCCTTTTATTTAATTCTTTCTTTCTTTACTGAAATAAAGAATGAACTTCTAATGAAGAAATGCAAGTGTATTAATTCTATTAATAATGAAATGCATGCCAATATTTCCAACGCTACACTTCTTGCAGTACATGTTTTGATACCACGGTTATTACAATAACTCCCGATGGAGAAAATAAAATCTATCTACTGCACTGAGACATGGTCATCCTTAGACTCTTGGAAAGAGGAACAATACAGCACGGTAAAATAAAAAAAAATCTCCCTGGTTTAGGGCACAAAATTAGTATCCGGCCATTGAAATATTGGGATCCAACTGTCAGTTAGCTTTATCATGTTTCGTATATCCAGCAATCCGGAGGTAACGTTGTCTCTTAGTTCTTCTGTCGTGATTTAGTTTAATATGTGGGCACCACTGTCTACACAAGTGGTGGAATTCACAGCACATAGCTGTTTTCACCTCACTCCTTGCCGCCTAAGGCCCAGATACCATACGAAGCAATTAATGCAACAAGCCTAACGATGAAATGTACAATTAGGCAAATACGACAAAGACATTGTGGTGCGTAAAAACATTCGCCTGCAGTTTCTTTAAGAATTAAGCACTAGCAAGGTGATACCTGCATTTGCTCACCATGTCTTCCCTGGATAATCACTGGCAGGAAGTGTGCAGAATATGCTCGAGAAAATGTGGTGAGCGTTGTTTGCAACCAGCAACGTCACAGGAGGCGATGGAAATTTGCTAATTGCAATTAGTAGTTTAGTTCCCGCAGTAACATCAATGAATACACATACGTAAAATTAACAAAAAGTTGTGCTTCGCTATGCTAAAATAACCACAAAGTTCTTAAATAAACCTTCGAAGTTGATTGCCAATCTTAGCAATTAGCTTACGTGGAAATGAAATGAAAGCTCGATGACAGTGTTTGTGATAGCCCTGAAGTTATTTCTGATACGTTTTGGCAGGCAGCATGACGGCGTAACGATGGCCGTGGCCGTGGCGCCATGCTGATTATGATGACGATGAGGAGAGCACGACGACATTGGCGGAATGACAAAGTTGGCACGACGACAATAAAATAAGGACAGACGACGGCGCCCTTATGACGGCAAAGGGACGAAAACGGAATGACACTAGCGTGACGATGATTACGCAGAACTTTCTTAACCTTTAGTTTACTTCACATAGAGCAGATACTCCTCTGGCCATTTGCTCTACAGTCATGCAGATCCGGCAAATTGTGGAAGTTAGTTTAAAGGAAACTTTGGTAAGCTTGCAATTCAGCACAAACAAGAATATTAAACCAAAGTATCCAAAACTTCGAGTGCTTGAAAAAGGGGGGTACCAGCGAAAAACGAAGGACGCGCCCACAAGAAATGGCGTTAGACACGGATGGACGTTGGGACGGACCAGCGTCCGTCCGTGCCTAACGCCTTTTCCTTGTGTGCGCGTCCTTTGTTTTGCTGGTAGCCCCCTTTTCAAGTTAATCATGCACCGACTGGGTTCAAGAGCTTGCGCTAATGCACATCTAGTACTATTTATTGCGATTACTATTCTTTGGATACTTCATATTTTCAGGTGTTTGTCTCTATTTTCCCATCCGTTTGTGTCAATGGGTAGCCCATGGTCTAATGGGGAGATTGGGCTGCTATGTTGAGGGAAGCGTGTTCAAAATCAACCGTCAGAACAGGTTGGATGACTGGGTATGCGACCCTGGGCATATGCCACTTTTCAATTAATCTTTCCCGCTACATTGGGCAACTGCTGCTGCTTGTGTTGGCAAGTAGCATTAGGAGCTCGAAGAGGGACATGACTGTCAATCATTACTAAGATTACCTCTACAGATCAGGTTCGCTTGCTGTGCTCCAGAAGTAATATGTGAGATTCCACTCCACTCTATGAAATGTACATAAGCCGCAAAGACAGTATGTGCCCACCACCACCACAAATAAATTAATCGACTCGCAAAGCACGGGCTGCGCAAGATCAAGGAGTTAACTCAGAAGTTTGTGGGCAGTCAGTTGATGTCCATGTCAGGGACCTCTAGGGAGACTCGGTCATTTTCCTAATGTGCATCATCGTGCCCTCACACATTGTATTACAATTCTGCCTGTCTCGTTGTGCCACCGTTCTAATAGTCATCACCTATCACCACTAATTAAAATATGGACACTTACATCTACTGTTTATTTATTCTTTATAGAGTATACTTTGAGCATGAGTTCTTGCAGACATAATTAATGCTACAGCTTAGAGGAGCACTAAATTAAATTTAAATTAATTAAATTTTGGCGTTTTAAGTGCCAGAACGACAACCTGATCTTGGGGCACGCCATAGTGTGGAATTCTGGATTAATTTTTACCAAATCAGGCTGCATGGTACATGGGTAGTTCTGCATTTTACATCGATCAAAATGCGGTTGTTTGGTCCTGTGACCTCGTGCTTAGCGGCGCTGTGCCAACGCCCCTAAGCAACTACGGCATGAAAGCACTAAAGAGAAAAATTATTTTAGATGTATCTGCAAATGACCTTCCTACAATTGAAGAGATTCACTCGTACCGTGAAAAGAGCCTGCGTAAACTGCAAAAGCAGCAAGAGGAAAGATTGGTGGCAGTGCTGCCTTGAAGTTACCACAGTAGCTTGCTGTGACGTCTTGGATTTTGAGAATGTCTGTTCAGGTGTTGCAATTTTTTTTCAAATAAAGATGTTCTTCATTTTCTTCCAAAAACCCAAAATAAAAAGCGCCAGGAACTTTTACAGAGCCAATACAACCCAGGTTTGAAAAAATAGTTGGAATCCACGATGTGACAATTAGGTGTCAGCACGAAGATTTTGGGGCGATACTCAGAAAACTGAACTTCGAGCTTTATCTTCTCTCATAATCGACCAACTACCAAGAAGTTAACAGAATTAGATATTTAAAACGATGCTTTCGTACTTTAAATTGATTTACGGTGTCATTAGTGTCCCCTTAACAAAAAACAAGGAATGCACTTGGCTTCGTAATAGGATAACATACATCACTGGTTCTCATTAAGGTAGGATTATCAATATAGCAAAGGGCATGGACTGGCTGCTCCAAAGGGGAGCCATGCCACCTCCCTTGAAACTCCCAATTTCCAGTTCCTTTATGAACACTGATGAAATTTCTGTATCTTAAAGACACATAATGCCAAGGAGATTCCTACCATGCTCGCTACAGTATGTAGTGACCGGCACTGCACACCGTCCAGCTCGGCATCAATCTTTTTGGAATTTGGCCCTTGAAATGCAGAAAGCCCCGATCACTGCTCGTCCTTCAGCCATCTTTCTCAATGGGTGCTGCTGTTCTGGTTTGATACACCTAGCAGTGCACTGCTGTATGACATAGGTCATAATACCTTCAATCTTGTAAAACTAGAAAGACGTGCACTCATGTAGACCACTGATGTCCACACTAAGTTTCTGAATGCCCCTCTTACATCAGGCGTATACAATAAAAAAGGCGCATTCTGCGTGTAATGTGTTCACAAGTGACACTGAAATTCACTCCCAGTGCCGGTGCAGTTGCAAAGTCTTTCAGCTGAGTGCTTAGAGGCACCAAGTCTGCTACTGAAGGAACTCTGCACCAATTGATCACTGGAGGAAATTCCTTGCAGTTGCGTCAGCAATGTTGTTTTTTTCTGCTTCCTGCAATACATTTTCAGGGCATCACTGTATTTGATCATGGTGACGCTACAGAATAGATGGCCAAAAAATTCACCTTTAGCGTTCCAGCTGGGGCGTCTACCAGCTCATTTCGAATCTGAAAAAGAGATGTCAGTATTAAAACGTGAAGCCACGATGCAGCAAAAGCGACAATCAAACGATTAGGCTGACATAAATGGACGGATACAAATGACTAGTAATTGAATACAATAAAGTGTGGCTGCTCTTGCCAATGGCAGTGTGAGCTTGTGAAAAAGTTTATTTCACATTCCTCTAATTATTTTAAAATTGTTTCCGCTCATCTACTTAACTGTCATGGCCACGTATTAAAGGCAGCTCCTTCATATAAAACTACAGTGTTAAATTCTTTTACTCACCATCTACCTTATGCTACTGAAGTTTTGGTTACTCTCAAAGAAAGTATTTCACAGAACTTCTCTATCGACAAAGCACTATACCAAGCTTCTGGTAAAGCGTAGTGATTTAGTTCATAACGATGCGCTCCCCTTTCAATGTGTTCTCTCTGTAGTGCTAGGATTCAAAGCAAAAATAGCTTTTCGACATAACTAGCTACTTCTATGGTCACAAAAAACTTTGATAATTATTGATTTTATGTTGCCGATAACCTATACATGCCGCCTGGAAACACAGTGGGACGAGACGGCCGATGTGCCCAGGCATCTCATTCCGTTACTGATTTTAAAACTTTGTTAAATCAATTAGTTACTGAAGTGCGAAAAGCTACACTTTCACGAAATTACACTATTTTTATTGTTCTGTCACTTAAAGGAGGACCTGGAGTGCCATGAAATCTGCGTTTCCGTGAATGCAAAGAGCGCCTACGCGAAGCCATTTGCGCGAAGCACCCGATGGCGTCAAACGGAGATGAAACAAGAAAGTTGAATGTGCGCGAACTGGTGGAAAAGAAAACACACGCAGTTGGCAAGGCGTATAACTCGATGATTTCGCAGCACTCTGTGGCACCACCCCTATTGTATCTCACGTATCGCACAAAATCGCATGCACACCCTTGAAATTCTTTATTATTATTGCGCGATAGCCTCCTCTGTGTTTTCCGATCGCGCGAACGTACTTCAGCAACATTTGGCTTGCCGACGACATTGTTCTATTCACCAACACTGCAGACGAGCTACAACAAATGACTGAGGACCTTGACAGAGAGAGTGTAAGAGTGGGGTTGAAGATTAATATGCCCAAGACAAAGTATGATGAATAACTGGGAAAGGGAACAAGAGTTAAGAACGACAGTGAGCCTCTAGAGTTTGTGAAGGGCTACGTTTACCTAGGATAATTATTCGGAGAACGCCCATGATGAGAAGGAAAGTAATAGAAGAATGAGAATGGAATGGATCGTATACGGGCGAGATTGTCAGCTCCTGCATCGACGCCTGCCAGTCTCATTGAAAAAAAGGTGTATATTAAGCGCCTTTTACGGGTGGTAACATATGGCGCAGAGACTTGGAAACTGACAAAGAAGCTTGAGAACAACTTAAGGACCGCACAAAGAGCAATGGAACGAAGAATGCTGGGCATAACCTTGAGAGGCATACAGAGAGCGGTATGAATCAGCGAGCGAACGGGTATAGCCGATATTCTAATTGACATTACGGGAAAAAGTGGTGCTGGGCAGGTCATGTAATGCAATTTACCGGTGCAAATATACCGGTGCTTGTTGGAATCGGTTGGCACAAAGCAGGGGTAGTTGGACGTGGCAAGGAGAGGCCTTCGTCCTGCAGTGGACATGAATTAGGCTGCTGCTCCATCTGATGATGAGATATTAGTTTGTGCCTTTTTAGTTTATGCAAATACGCTTGATCACAGTCTTATGCCTTTGTAATACAACTTCATTCTCCTTCTGAAAGAATTTGTGCACAATATATGCTCAAATCTATTGGGATGGTTATTTTTAATCCTTGCAACAAAATAGTGAGTCGTTACGACCAGTCATGTTGTATGGTCTCCCTTCCTTGCCTGCGGAAATATTGTCCTCGAAAGTTATGTGAACAGACTGGCAATCTCTAAACGACACAAACCAGCACATGCGGCTGGTTCTCATAAAATGCACGAATACAGCAACAGTTTTATTTTGGCATACCGTAGCAACGGTGGGTGCAAGCTAGCTTCAACATTGCTGCAATACTTCAGCTGTTACATTGCTACAATGCTTAAGACACCACAGAAGCGTGTCCACAACAAAAACAAGCATGCGCATCAACCACAAATTTGACTTCAGTAGTCATAAAATTGGCTGTTTCATGTAGCTAAATAACTAGCGAGTAACTGGAAAGTATAGACAGAAGCATACTTGCTTACCCAACATAATGTCATAAGCGTTGCATTGCATATGACGCTTGTGCTAGATACTAGTATTTGTGGAAAATGCTTTTAAAATTACATATAATCCTTTCAATTCATTTGCCCAGTGATCGAAGTCTTATTGATAGTATTAGAATCAAACTTGCTGGTTGAACATATTGTGATCTGAACAGCACCGAGCAGAATAAACAGAATACTGCTTACTGTGTTCACCAAATACATGAAGAGGGGCCGAAATATAAGAAACAATTCTTGACACCTGCAGAATTAGAACTTATTGGTTAAGAATCGCTATAAAAATTACGCCAACCCAAGGCACATGTTCTGGAAGGTGCTGTTGAAATTAAACTCATTTGATGAGCAGCATCGCAATAACGAGCAAACGCCATAGCAAGAGCAAGCACACAATTTTGATCGATGTGTTCAATTACGTGTTTCTTTAATGATGGAGCATCAATGAGTGATCTATCAACAACCTGATTTTGTTGTCTATTCTGTATAAAATGAAAAATTATGCAATTGGACACTGACTCCTAACTGCTATATTGCTTGTTTGCATGAATAGGGATACCTTAAGAAAACTATAAAAGAAAGAGAGACAAAACGCAAGCTTATAGAAACCTCCTCACTATAAAGTATGTTCAGCAAAGTGGGTACTGGCGTTCATGTATAAATTCAACAAATTCAAGCTCATCAAATGTGTCAAAAGCTCGTCAGTGGCAGTTATTCCGGGAACATGACAGAAAAAAAATTTAAGATCAATGCAGAAAGTTGAACTAGTTCGTGCTGATTAAGTTGCTGTAACATAGTTACTTGCGCGAACAAGACTAACGAAATAAACGTGGCACAGGTCAAAGCGCTATACTTCAACTGAGCTTTATTCGGAAAGAAAAACATTCATATAGGCCACCTTATGCTGAAATAAATGCGCAGACACATATCTTTTACATACATAGCGATACATGGTGGCAATCGTTCCCCACCTGCGGCAAGTTATTTTTTAATCCGGTTTCATTTTCAATAATTTATTGTTTCTTAATTTCATTTATTAAGCACAAGTAATTTCCCCTATGTTCTACTTGGTGTCAGTGTTTGTTGGCCTCTTATGATATGACTAACATATATATACCAGGAACTTGCAAAGAAATTCTTTCTCCATATCTAACGCAGGTGATAGTTCTTTACCATGGCACGTAATAACTTATTTCCCCCAACCCACGCTCTCACAGGAAGGGTTCCTGCGTGTAATTTAAAGAAAAAATGTTGCAGTTTCATCCGAAAGTGGAAGCAATGATAGAGATAACAAATTAGTGGGCAGCTGTACGAAGTAAGGATAGTAGTTTTATCAGCCCAATAATATCGAAAACATTCGCTTAGTAGCTGAATAACAGACATGGTATCATGCGCGCACAGGCAAGCAAGCAGATGTCGCTCAATGAGCGCGGACACTCGCTGTCGAAGAGGTGACGTGAGGAATAGCGGCTGCAGCAGCGAGCAAATCGACCTTCGTGCTAGCACCTCGCTTCCAAGCCAACTAAGTGGCGAGAACCATGCGCTCACGAAGCTACACACTCTCGGCGCACCTGGACTTTGTACTAATCGCACATCGCTTCGACGATGTGCTCGGCCACGCTAGCACAGCCACTGGAGTAGAACCCACCCCCTCACACACATCGTTGGCTCGCTCATGGTGAACGACGGCGCAGTTCCTCCTGGCGTTCCTCCCTTGCACGCTTCGACTCGAACTAACAGCATACGGCGCACGTCCGCGGTATTCTCACGCTTAGACTTTGTACCGAACATCACGCCGACGTTGACGGCGGAAATGAAGTTGCAGAGCCCATATAATTTTTATCGCAACAGAATGTATTTACTGGACGAGGAACGCACATTCACTGTACATGTGTTAGCATATTTCGATTATGACACTAAAAATAACGAGAACGATATCAATGACTTGGGAGCAGGTCGCCTATTACAATAGAAGAAGGTTTTTGCGGCAAAGACTGATGATACACTCCATGGTCAAGCGCCCGTATATAGGAAAAGAAAGTTTCAATGTTCTTATATATCTGCTGTTATATCAGGTACGCCATCTAAACTCCTTGATAAAATTGTGTACCTGCATGTTTTCACAAATAAATATTTGTGTAGCATTACGGAAAAGGATAATCGAGAAATAAGCTGCCTGTTCGAGAGACAAGCAAAACGAAGGCCTCTTCGTTTGAAGGGTGAACAAGGTTGCCGGTCGCCTAGACTGACAACGCAAACTGTAAATAAATGTAGCAAGAAGAGGGTACAGCGCTTGAGGAACCTGAGAACAGTGCACCTCCTCTCGAACACACGTCAGGCTGGCAACAAGGAACTGATAAGGAGAGCGTGGAGACCATTCTTGCAATTACGCAAAATTGTTCTACTGTGTCTGGCGTAACAATAATTTTTCAGAACGGTTCTGGTTTTTGGGTAATTGAGTGGCTTACTTTGCTGCCTCATCGCGCTGGAAATCAGTGAAAACATTAATTGTGGTATTTTGTGGTACCTCTGTCACATTCCCGTAAACGCAACGCGCATTGATAGAGGTCACAGAAGTGTGATAGATAACGAATGGATGGCGGGGACGAGAAGTATGAAAATTTAGTCACGCTGATATTTGTAACGTGTTGCTTGTAGCTATCGCACAAGAACAGGGATGAGAAGTTAGTGCATGGCTTTGCGCTCCACACAGACTCCGAGTGCAGTGGCCTCTGTGCATGCATTTCGGAGGTAAGAACGAGCAATACTGTAGCATATGACGGTAACAGCATGTGCGCATCGCATAGAAATTGTTCTTGATACGATGGCGGTGTGTTTTCGCGCAATCGTTCGTTGACATGCTCGTGAAACCAGTATCGGTGGCAAAAAGGAGGCGTAAACGACAACGATTTGAATATGTCTCAAACATGGCGCATTAGTCACCACAGAGAATGCACCTGGAACAAGATGGTTAGTCGAAAGCAACGTCGTAAGCAACCACCATGTAAATGGCAACAGCGACGTCTCCACGACGATGACGCACAGTTTACACAGTAGCCGGCATGATTCACAACCGCCAAATTTCCTATGCAGCAGCGCTCACTCTCACAGAAAATTGATGCGAATTCGGAGAAACGGAAACTGCATAAACGCAGTCACATCTGACGTCATATACTCTGGCTTATGCAGCTTGGAGGAGGCAGCAGTGGTGAGATGGGAATATAAAATATACAATCGTGCATTCGGAGAAACCAGATTAGCATAAACGCAGCCACACTTAGACGTCATATACTCTGGCGTGTGCAGCTGTGAGGAGGCAGCGGCGGTGAGATGAGAAAGAAAACTTACCATACGCGTATGCTGAAAGGAGCGACTGATACATCAAATAATTGGAAGCTGCTCAAGGGAGCTCTCCCACTCTGGCTTGTTGTCAGTTTTTACGATTTTTGAACGCCGACGCCTACGCCTTTTCACAGATGGCCTGGTCGTATATGGTTCGAACGAGAAAAAAAATGTGACGTGAGAAAAAAAAAGATACGTTTGGATGGATAAAGCGTCCGCGCAAAGTATCTTCTGTATGTTCTAGTGAGGTGTAGGCAAGAATAACTTTTATTTAATGATCATTATCAACTACGTGTAAATAAAAGTCTTATGTAACGGCTCGTAAGTTGGCTACGTTGCCGCGTCCCGGCGTAAGGATCCATCACTGCTGGCGTACAAAAGCATAGCTGCCTTCCAACATAGAGCCGATATAGCATGCCGTATAAAACAAAATAATAGCTTACTCGTTATAAAATCCCAACCATATAGTGATACTTATATTGAACAATAATCTTTAACCACCTAGCTGCACTCGACACATTGTTATTCTTGTGTACGTTTGTCAGCGCAGTGTTCTTCCCATATAATGTACGAAAATTCAAGCAAAACCTAACGATCGTGCAGCCTCTTTTTTACGATTAACTGAAAGAAATTGGCGACTATTTTATGCACCACACTCCGTATCCATAGCTTTATCAAAAACAGCCTAAATTTGGTCGTTTGAAGTGATATGTTAAGAGAAGTTGACTCTAAGGAGTGACCGAGTTCTATGTTTAACAATGCGCATAAGGTCACAATTGATAGAACTTGCTGATATGTTTTGTAAACCCCGCCTCGCTCACCTTGTGGTGTGGTGTTTTGATATATTTTGGAACTTGGCTAGGCTACCGGATTTCTTCACACAAGTCTTCAGACACAGAAATTCAGGTTAAGAAGAACGGAGGTACCACCAAAGTATTCTGTACCTCTCCTTGAAGAGGCCTGATTCTACATCGTCCATTTCATATATATATATATATATATATATATATATATATATATATATATATATATATATATATATATATATGTATATGTATAGCCGCAAACAATTGACGTCGAACTTCCCGAAGATCAGAAGTACTTGTTATGGAATCCAAACCACGCAAACAAGATGGTACCATCGGAAATTCTACTGCAGCTGCCGGAAACGAAATTGAATTGGTTATAGTTGCTGGGAAAAAAGAATATCGCAATAATTTGGTGTTACATGAAAGTTTATATACCTTTTAAGTATGATAGGAGCAAGTAGGCCGTTGTTTTTTTCGTTTACATATATATTCTTCTTAATACCTAATTGTCCGTGATAAAGCAGATAAAAAAGCTTCATTCTCTCGAAGTATTGATTAATATCTAGTTCTTCAAGCTGAGCGTTTTCTAGGAGAATCTAATCACTTTTGTCTATAACTTTTGCAATATTGAACTGTTTCTTTTTGTGTATGAATCTAATACACCTGCAAAGTGTTCTAGCAGTAGGTGAATGAAGTTTCTGTACGCTAAAAGCTTAATTTCTTTTGTAGATTTCACACAAGGCCTCCTTAGGAATCCGAGCTTTTTCATCGCCTTCTTTTGGATGATATAGTCTTTGTGGTCATTTAACCTAGGATTACCAGAAAGGATGACTCCCGAATACGTACCCTTAATTCTTTCTGGTAACGGGTGATTTTCGAGGCTGTATGGGAAATTTACGGGCTACCTTTGTCAGTAATAGACATTGCCACGGTATTGTTATCGATAATGGCCATCTCAACACCACGTATATATTCGGCCCACAGATGCTTTTAGTAAAGCTTGGTCATTAAAGGACATTATTTCTGGGTATATAATGCAATCGTCGGCCAAGAGCCGTATCCGGAAGGAATGTTCTCAAGTCAATAATATACACGAAGAAAAATAAAGGTCCAAGGACGGATCATTGCCCGATTGCAGAAGAAAGTGGCCGTCGCCACACACCCACCTCGTGCGGCGGGTCGCGAACAAAAGGGAAGGAATGGAGGAACACAACGTTACGAGGGTGATACAGGCGTACGCACTAAGCCACATAGCGTATGTCGCCGCGCACGCCGACTGGAATAGGAGCGAAACCGACAAGCTGAGCAGGGCGTTCAAGACCGCCCTGGGAGTACTGCAGTACACGCCAACCCACAGGCTCTTCGAGTTGGGCGTACACAACCCGCTCGAGGAGATCGCCGAGGCGCAGAGAATCGCGCAGCAGGAGAGGCTGTCAAGCACCATAACGGAAAGACGAATCCTAGAATTGCTGGGGATTCGATATCACGAGGCGCGTGGACTGAAGGAATCACTGCTACCGGAAGTCAGGCACGCCATACAGACGGAAAACATGCCGAAGAATATGCATCCGGTGCATGACGTGCAAAGACGCATACGCAGGGCGATAGAAATCCTCGAGAAGCATGGAAGACAAGAAGGCGTCCTCTTCGTCGATGCAGCCAGGTACCCGGGGCCAGTCGGTGGCTCTGATGGCGACGAGGGATGTCGACCATCACCGCCGCTACAAGGGAATGTGCGAGACGAACCGCTGCTACCAGCGCCACCATCACTATTACTACCACGACAAAAACGGCTGCAGCAACAGCGGGAATGGAAGGGACAAAGGGGAAGAAATGCGGCCGTAATGAAACAAAGAGCACTAGGGTGATACTTTCATTACAAGGTGGTCCGGGGTATATGGAAACGCGTTTTCGTTCTAGGATTACATTTTCAAACGCGGTTGTTTGCTTGAAATCTGGCGTACAATCAGGATCCGATGGAAACAGGGTCATCGCGACGCCTCGCATTGGTCGTTCACGGGAAGATTACAATTGAAAATATACAGGGTGATATGAGCTGGACAAGCTTTGAAGTGATGGAAGCTCACAGTAAAATCGATTATGAAGAACGACTGAGGAGTATGGCAGAAAGTAATTGGGATGGGAGAATGTACCGTTAGTTGCACATAAAACATTGATTCACAATGGAGCAAAGAAGTACGAAGCTTTCAAGCAAGTATGCGACCTGTATGGTGAGTTGCATGAGATCACAAAGAACAAAAAGCGGCAAGTCTGAGGGGGTGAGATAATCTCATGGAGGCAGTAACAGGAAAGAAACCTGCTTTGACTAGCTAATTCAGAAGAAAAAAAGGAAACTAGCAAAGAAACTACTGAATATAACTCGAAGGGAAGCTGGCTACTTTACGAAGTGAGATCAGGATGCGTTAGAACACGTACTTATAAAGCGAAATATAAAGAACAAGAAGCAAGTGCTTGTGGCGTATAAGGTAGTGAAACGATGGAGTACGTTTTATTATATTCTGACGATATCTGCCCAGCGATCAATTTAGGCACCTCCGGCCTTCCCGAAGTGCTTGATTCAGTGTAAGCAGTCGAAAGTAAACATGTCCGCAATTTAGATTAGAAAGATACGATTGGAAGATTGGAGGAAGAAAAGTAGAAAACGACAAAGAACAGAGAATTGCAAAAACAAAGTTCCCACTAGGGTTTCAGAAAGCTTGACGACGGGAAGTCTTTGTGTTTTTCTTCCCATTCCCTCTTTTTTTTGTCTTCCATAACACAGGTAGGACATTGGGCAATATAATAAAGAAAGCTTGCTGGCGCAACCCACCGCCCCCGCCACAAGGAGACGCCAATAGCACTAATACTTTCATCCATCTATCGGTGCCCACGCAAGAGGTCGCTTTCTGCCAGAAATCTCACCATCGCGCGAAGCTTTGCACGCCGTGCATTTCCCAGGAAACGTTACGGTTACATAAGCTGCATTTCCAGGGAAGCGTGCGAACCAGCCTGGGGTCATATAAGGCTATCGCTCTCCATTCTTAAATTCTTAAAGCCGAAGCTTAAGCGTCGTCAGATTGGTTGGTGTTTTCGTATCATTGAGCGTTTCAATTGTTCCAAGGTGCTAGCAGTCTGGGAAGAAGGACAGCCACTGGCCTTTCAAGTCGCAAGCGACATGGATGGATGGCAACAGCTTTATCCGCTTCAGTCAAGAATTATTTTCGATGGTCGATAAATGTGTAAAATTCAGGTTATAATATTCCAGGGTGCTGAAGTTTCCATAGCAAGCAAGTCAAGGCGGGACGAGAATGATTCTGCATTTTACAGAGAGCAGCCAATTGCAAGGTAAATATATCCATATATTGTGCAGTCAGTAATGCTACTTCTCTTCATTAATGATATTAAAACACCCGCTCGAATTACGTGCTCAGGGTAATTACTTCGCACAAGCATTGCAGCAACGGAAAAACATCTTTCGAAATTACTATCTAAGCGCCCCACTTCGAACGTCCCGTCAAAACCGGTAGTGCCTTCACCAAAGCAGTCGTATAAGTGGATAAGTTTCTCTCAGATGTGAAGTGCGTGTACTTTAGGAAAGCAGAATGTTCAATTTACTGAATGGTAATGTTCGCTACCTATTCCTTCCAACCACGGCAGAGCAATGACAAAAATAAGTCCCTTTGACTGAAGGGGTTATTTTAAATCCGGCAAAGTTTAATGACGCGGGCTGAGGTCTCTCGTGAACGGCCTTCGAGGCGGTGCCCCGGCGCCACCTCTCTTTCTCTTGCCCGTCGCACAGCCGGTAGAAATGCGCCTGAAGTGTTTATCTAATTTCTGTCGCAATAAAAAGAGAAGGCGCGTAGGGCGGTGAGGTTATAACTTAATCAACACAAGGCTACAATCTATAAGAGATAGTTGGCATTGCCACAATATCTATGACTGCAGTTAATCTGAAACAGGGGGGCGCGTTTCAGATTTCGCTCTCTAATGGCTAAGCTCCTTTCGGCCGTAGCAAACACTTTATCAACGTGAACATTCCAGAACAATCTGCTGAAAATGTCACACAAATAAATTTCAACTGGGATTTTTGCTTCGCTTATATGGTTGATGACATACTCAGAGTGTACCTAGTGCTGTTTACGCGTAAAATAAGAATGAGCGCCTCTTATAGTACTGAATTTCATTCTCCATCTTGAAATCACGATAAGTCACTTCGTAATCAGGCAATGTCATCTTCTTTTCAAGCTTTCCTATACAAAACCCGGTCATCGGCAAGTACACGTGTAACAGTGGTCTGATTGGAAAATCTAGCTAGCTTTTCAAGGTGCCATTTAGCATTTAGCTTACTTTCAGGGCTTCCCATAAAACAATATCTGATGCATTGGCCTAATTGCTCTTCCTGGCTGCCCTCTATAAAACAATATCTGATGCATTGGCCTAATTGCTGTTCCTGGCTGCCCTCTATGGTTCACTTTAAGGTCAGTGTCGTTATGGGAATGTTCCTCCAGTGCAAACGCACCAAACTATCCAGTGACCATTTTTTCTATTACAGTATTATAGAAATAATGCAGGGGATCATAAAAACGGCAACCATGTGCTCGATTGTGTCCAAATTAACATATAATAAAACACTTTTGCGTGCGCTGTGGCGGATTAGAAAATGCCCACCAAGAACGGTATAGATTATCTTTCTGTGACGCACATTGTGGGCGCCCTGCGTCACGCAGTTCAAGCAATACATAAAAGCGCTGAATTCCACATACGAACTCACACGTCATTGGCTCGGTTTTCCAGATGCGCCCAAGTTCGTCGACGATGGTGCTTCGTGGTAAACGGGCATTTGCATCTCTCTGACGTGTTTAGGCAGACGCCCGTGCAGCAGCCGTGAGAGCGCGTCACCACCAGCGCCTTTAATTTCAAACTTTTTCCTCCAAACCATGACGTTTTCATGGTGCCTATCGCGAGGAGTTCAGAGAAGGCCGCTACGTTGCAATTATATATTTTAAAATTCAAATAAATTATCCTTTACCCGTCTGCTGTCTGTAATAATTCGGGAACGTGTTCCTCGTAAGCACGCAACGCCTATGCTGCAGTAAATTTAGCATCAAAATTTGGTATTGGCCCTACCTTAAGTGATTGCGACGGTTGTGAATTCATCCAAGGACAAAAACGTTCTTTAGCCTACGTTGACCAACAGTTCCACCTAAAGTGTGGTTACAAGTGAAGAAGTCGAAGTTTCGGCAGAAAGTCGAAGCACCGATTGCGATAGCAAATTATTATATAGCTCTACGAAATGGAGGTAGAAGTTTTAGCGTCCGTAAAAACTTGCAATACATTCGATTACCAACTAAATTTCAAATGCTAGAATTTGTGAGCGTGAGTGAACGAGGCCGTGGGTAGATATAGTTACACAGCGATAGCGCTGTCTTTGAGTGCCTGCTTCTTTCTACGTCCTTGTTCAGTAGCGCTTACACATTCTATGATGGATTCAAACCACCACGTCCGCCAACGTGTTTTAACTAAATTAGCAAGCATGGTGTCAAGTGTGCACAGGGAAACATGAACACATCTCGCTCGATGAGCGCGGAAATTCACTGTGAAAATTCTTGAGTGAGAAATCGCGGCCGCAGCAAACACACTCACCTTCGTGCATCTTCTTTTTCTTCTTTATTGATACTGCCAGCCACATAGGGCCATAATAAGATTGGAAAAAGAATGAAATAAAACAAGCAATACCAACGCATCCGATTTATTAGAGCGAGGAGTACGTATGACAAACATCTGGATACAAAGTACCAAATATATTGCAGCCCATATACATGGAAGTGAGCAAATCATGAAAGCCAGTCAATACGCCTTGACGCATGTAATAATAAGGCCAACACACACAGATAATAATAAAAATGTCAGAAGAATTAAGCACCGCCCTCTCAGTATAAATAACAGCATCTAGATTACTAAGAAAATTATTAAAAGAAGCAGACTGAACTAAGAAATCGGGAAGCATGTTACAGACTTTTATCATTCTAGGAAAGAAGCTATATTTGAAAGTACCCTTACGGGATACTGGAAAGAGAATATACATGTTTCGGAGGTGTCTAGAAGATTTATTGGTTAAAATTTCAAAATAGTTCGTCGTAGTTATTTTTATTTCTTTTTCGCTTGAACGCTTCAAGTTATTGCTTAAATGCGAACGAAATGTCGAAAGCACAGCGCATAGGAAGCTACTGGCACTACGCGCTCTATGCAAGCATCGCAGACCACCTTGAAGATGAGACCCGCGCGCGCGCACTTTGGCCACGTCACAGATCGCTTGCAAGAAACACGAGCGCACCGACGCGCCCACAGTTCGTCCGCCAAATCCGTCTACTGCCGTGTCCGCTATTCACTTTCCTAACACCGTAGTAGAGCTATGGTGTACTGGATCGGGGCAGTGTGTCGTCGGTACAGCAAAACTATTGGAGAAGCGGGAACGCTTCTGCGATGACGCCACCAGAAGGACGCTACCATCGGCCGGTGTGCCTAGCGGGCAAAATTTAGACATGTTGCGCCAAACTTTCCGCATTTATAAACTTAAACGCTCTCACAACACTGGAAATAATGTAACTGACAAAAAATAAATGCTACAAACTGTTGGGATACATAAATCACGATGTCTATGCTTGCACGTTTCTAACCACAGATCATGCTGTGTTCCTGATCGTCTGGTCGGAGTTTCGGTTGCAGAAAACCAAGGAACACTCGTACACTTGTTCAGCTCGGTAAGGAGGCACATGTTTGTAGTATTTAGAAACAAACTACGATAAGAAGCCCTGAAGGAGCATCTGTAATGTCCCAGTTCGGTTGCATTTGATTGCTTTCACGGTGCATCAGCCAGAAAGGCGGTGGCCTGGTTTCACTGCAGAAAACAAACAACAGAACGCGAACCGACACACACACACACACACACACACACACACATACACACACACACACACACACACACACACACGCACACACACATGTTTACAAATCGAGCGCTTCCCCTACAGATGAATATTGTGGTAACGCGGCAGGAAGAACCACAGCAATCAACCAGCGAGCTGCGTACGTAGACGCATGACCTCCGCGAGAATCATAACTGCAAATCCCGGAGGCCCTATGTTGCACCATTATTTTTTCTCTTACCAGCAATGACTCCAAGCTGCACCGGTAGGTGGTGCTGCAGTAGACCGGCGCTTTCCTGCACCCCAGTCGTCATCGCAGAAATAGGCCAGTTTTCGCCCCCGGACGACACACTGCTCTATTCCAGTTCACAGTTGTAGAGCCGCGGTTGTCTCCACTGCGTATGGAGCGTTGGGCGAGGAGGACATTGAGGCCCCAAGGGCCCGCTGAAGAAGAACGCCCTTCCTCCGTCGCTTGACCGCGGGGCTTAGCGCGCGACTTTCCTTTCCAGGCCGTGTTACTGGCTTGCATACACGAAAGTGAACCCCGTTAGTCGGCTCATCCGCGCCGCTTTAACTCGCACATAGAGCATTCGACGTGTGGGGATGGTTTTATCTCGCTTGGGCTTATGCGCATTCCATAAAACGGTAGAGACAAGGAGCTACTCAAGCAATTAGATACTGCTCAGGTACACCCTGAGGAGTATCACCTATGTCCCCCCGTACCTTAGCCTCAATGCAAGTGCCGAGCTCAAGCTCAACACCATGATTAAGAGGGCCTATAAACAAGCTCTACATCTTCCCATGTCCAACTACAACGAGAAACTGGACGCCCTCGGCATCCACAACACCATAGACGAGCTTATTAAAGCGCCACATATTAGCCAATATGAACGACTCGCGAATTCCACCACGGGCAGGCACACTCTAGGCAACCTAGACATAACCTACGCCACCCAATTCGGGCCTAAATACCCAAACCCCAAACATTCTCGCTGAGCTAGTTATCCCGCCCATACCTCGTAATATGCACCCTGAACACAATCTGGAACGACGTGTAGAAAGAGCTAAAGAACTACAAAAACGCCATGACCAAGCCGCTGATGTAGCCTACGAGGACGCAGCGGAATACGTCAACCAAAACGCCGTGGCGGTCGTCGCAGTCGCGGGCTCGCAGTACCGCCTTGCCACGGCCGCATCAATGCTCACCACGCAATCCGAAGAAGGAGAAGAAATGGCCATCGCTTTGGCCTACGTGGCTACCAATACACACTGCATCATCAGCGATTCAAAAACGGCAATTCACCACTACACAAGAGGTCTGAATGCGCCCAAGTGTAGAAAATACTCTCCGGCATTCCTCTCCCTCAAGGCAACGCCACGTCCAGATTACCTGGGCCCTGCTTCACTCGGGTCTTGCTAAAACGAAGCCGCCCAGGATGCCGCCCTAACTCTCGCACACCGGGCGTATCATCTTTCTCCGTAGTTTACAGTTCCTAAGCAGCACTCTGTTCAGCATCGCGGTCACGTGCGGGACCGAATGGTCACATACAGAGAAATCCTGCTTCACTACCGTAGAGATCGGTTACGCAACCCCCCAAGCACTCAAAACAGTGAATAAATCTCAATTAACCACTTGGCCACTACTTCAGACACTAAGTTTCCCGAATGCGCTATAGAACCGCTATATAGAAATGCGCTATAGAACCGCATTTTCCCCGGTTCATAGTCCTCTCTCTGTAAAGCGTGCGAGGCCCGCGCTGACCTCGATCATATTGTCTGGCAATGCCCCAAAGCCTCACCCACCAACACGTACACGGATCTTAAGTACGGCTGAACAGTGAGAGACTGCTTCTCAACTTAGATCCAGAAGAGCAGCTCTGGGCCGTCTCTATGGCCGAAGACGCTGCCAGAAGGCAAAGACTGGCTACCGCTTGAGAAAGGGGGGATTGGGGGTTAGTATCACGACCCCCGCCTTCCCTGGACCCCATCACGGACATAATATAATTTTATCTCTCTTATACGGAACCTAATGGCTACAGCAACACCGACTGCGGAAATTCGCCTGGAGTGTCCAAATAATTGCTATCGCAATAAATTAATACTAACAAAGGGAAAAAATGCGGCCGTAATGAAACACAGGGCACAAGGGCACACACAGAGCACACAGATACCTTCACTACAGGGTGGTCTGGGGTATATGGAAACGTGTAATCGTTCCAGGATTACATTTGCAAACGCGGTTGTTTGCTTGAAATCCGGCAAACAATCAGAATGAAATGGCAACAAGGTCAGTACGACGCCTCGCATTGGGCGCTCACGGGAAGATTACAAATGAAACTGTGCAGGTTTATATAAGCCGGGCAAGTTTTGAAGCGACGGAAGATCACAATAAAATTGATTATGAAGAACGACTCAAGAGTATGGGAGAAAGTAAATGGGCTATTTTAAATGTTATTTTTACAGGGAAACATTGATTCACAGAGGAGAAAAGTACGAAGCTTACAAGCAAGTATGCGACCTGTATGGTGAGTTGCA
Source organism: Dermacentor variabilis (assembly GCF_050947875.1). Classification (NCBI taxonomy): domain Eukaryota; kingdom Metazoa; phylum Arthropoda; class Arachnida; order Ixodida; family Ixodidae; genus Dermacentor; species Dermacentor variabilis. The sequence continues at coordinate 70,270,232 of NC_134575.1, read as the reverse complement.
TGGGAACAAAGAACGTCAAGCGGTAAGTCAGAGCGGCTGAGATAATCTCATGGAGGCAGCAACAAAAAAGAAACCTGCTTTGACTAACTATTTCAGAGGAAAAAAAACGAAATCAGGAAAGAAACAATTGATGATAACTCAAAGGGAATCTGACTTCATTTAGAAGTGAGATCAGGATGCGTTAGAAGACGCACTTATAAAGCGAAATATCAGGAAGAAGAAGAATGTGCTTGCGGCGTATAAGGTAGCGAAACGATGGAGTACGTTTTATTTGATTGTGACGATATCGGCCCAACTGTCAACTTAAGCAACTCTGGCCTCCCCGAAGCGCTTGATTCAGTGTAAGCAGTCGAAAAGTAAACATGTCCACAATATAGGTTAGAAAGTGACGATTGGAAGATTGAAGGAAGAAAAGTAGAGAAACGACAAAGAACGGAGGCTGACGAAAACAAAGTTCCCAATAGGGTTTCCGAAAGTTTGATCATGGGAAGTCTTTGTGTCTTTATTCCCATTCCCTCTTTTTTCTTTTCCATAACATAGGTAGAACATTAGGCAATATAATAAAGAAAGCTTGCTGGCGCAACCCACCGCCCCCGCCCGAAGTTGACGCTCATAGCCTTCATACTTTCATCCATCTATCGGTGCCCTTGTAAGAGGCCGCGTTTCTACCAGAGAGCTCACTATCGCGCGTAGCTTTCCGCGGTGTACGTTACCCAGGAAATGTTACGGTTACATAAGCTACCGTTCCACAAAAGCGTGAGAACCAGCCTAGGATTCTTAAAGCCGAAGCTTTAGCGTCCTATGAATGGTTGGTGTTTTCTTAACATCATTGAGCGTTTCAATAGTGCCAAAGTGCTAGCAGCCCGGGAAGAAGATCAGCCACTGGCCTTTCACCTGGCGAGCGACACGGATGGATAGCAACAACTTTATCCCTTTACGCCACGAATTATGTTCGACTGTCGATAAATGTGTAAAATTTACAAAATTTGACTCTAGGGTGCTGGAGCTTCCAAAGAAAGAAAGTCAAGGCGGGACGAGAATGATTGTGCATTCTACAGAGAGCTACCTTAATTACATGGTAAATATATAATCATTTATTGCACAGTCAGTAATGCTACGTCGCTTCATTATAAATATTTGAATGACCTGCTCGAATTATGTGCACAGGGTAATAATCCGGCACAAGGATTGCAGCAAGGGAAAAACATCTTTCGAAATTACTACCGAAGCGCCCCACTTCAAACCTCTCGTCAAACACGGTAGTGCCTTAGCCAAAGCAGTCGCACAGACGGGTAAATTTCTCACAGAAGTAAAGTGGTTGTATTTTAGGAAAGCAGAATGTTCAATTTACTCAATGCTAATGTTTGTTGCCTATTCCTTGCAACCACGGCACAGCAATAACAAAAAAGTAGCGTCCACAACCGTGTGCTCTGTGACTGAAGGGGTGGTTGTAAATCCGGCAAAGTTTAACGACGCGGGCTGAGGTCCCCCATGAGAGGCCTTCGCACTACTTGTGCCCGCTGGACTGCCGGTAGAAATGCACCTGCAGTGTTTGTATAATTTCTGTAGCAATAAAAAAAGAATGCAAGGCGCGTAGGGCGGCGACTTTATAACTTAATCAACACAAGGCTATAATCTATCGGAGACAGTTGGCGTTGCCACGATATGTATGACTGCAGGTGATTTCAAACAAGGGGGCGCGCGGCTCAGATTTCATCCTACAATAGCTAAGGTCCTTTCGGCCGTAGCAATCACTTTGTCAACGTGAACATTCAATAACAATCTGCTGAGAATGTCACACCTAAGAATTTACACTGGGATTTTCGCTTCGCTCTATTACGGTTGATGACATACTCAGAGTGTAGCTAGTGATTTTTACGTGTAAAAGTAAATCAATGCATCTTTGAGTAATGAATTTCATTCTCCATCTTGAACGCACCATAAGTCATTTTGTATCAAGGAAACGTCATCTTATTTTCTAACATTCCTATACAAAACCCGGTCATCGGCAAGTACACCTGAAACGGTGGTGTAATTGGAAATTCCTATGGTTCCGCTGGCAGAAAAGTTAGCTTTTTGAAGGTACTATTTTGCATTTAGCTTGTTTTCAGTGCTTCCCATAAAGCAATCTCTGATGCATTGGCTTAATTGCTCTTCCTGGTTGCCCTCTATCGTTCACTTTAAAGGGAATGCCGTTATAGGAATGTTCTTTCAGTGCGTAGACACCAAACTATCCAGTGACGATTTTTTCTTTTACAGTATTATAAAAATAATGTAGGGGATCATAAAAACGGCAACCATGTGCTCGATTGTGTCTAAATTAACATATAATAAAACACTTTTGCGTGCGCTGTGGCGGATTTGAAAACGCCCACTGAGAACGGTATAGATTATCTTTGTGTGACGCACATTATGGGCGCCCTGCGTCACGCAGTTCAAGCAATACATCAAAGCTCCCCATACGGATTGACACGTCATCGGCTCGGTTTCCCAGATGCGCCCAAGTTCGTTGACGCAGGTGCTTCGTGTTAAACGCGCATTTGCATCTCTACGACGTGTTTAGGCAGACGCCAGTGCAGCAGCAGTGAGAGCGCGTCACCACCGGCGTCTTTATTTCAAACGTTTGTGCTCCAAACCATGACGGTTTCATGGTGCCTATCGAGAGGCCGCTACGTTGCAATTACACATTTCAAAATTCAAATAAATTACTATTGATCCGTCTTCTGTCTGTAATATTTCGGGAGCGTTTTCCTCGCAAGCACGCAACGCCTATGCTGTAATCAATTTATCATCTAAATTTGGGATCCGCCCTACCTTGTGCGACTGCAACGGTTGTGAATTAATCCTAGGACAAAAACGTTTTTTAACCTACGTTCAGCAACATTTCCAATTAAAGTGTGGTTACAAGAGAAGAAATCGCAGTTTCGGCAGAAAGTCGAAGCACCGATTCCGATAGCAAATTAGTAGATAGCTCTGCGAAATAAAGGTAGAAGTTTTATCGTCCGTAAAAACTTGTCAAACATTCGATTACTAACTAGACTTCATAGGCCAATAGGCATCGCTCCAAATTTATAGATGCCATCAGGAGTAACCAAGGTTGACATCTATCGGGCTTGTTCATAAACGGCAATATGCGAGGATCCTAAACGCAGGTCGATTGAAGAAAAGTGTATGGCTCTGTGCAAGCAGTTGAACATGTCCTGAATACGAGTAAGAGGATATACTGGTGGATATATTGGTGGAGATTGCGGCAGCGTTAAGGGAATCTGGAGCTATGGTCTTTTTTTAACAAGTAGACTGCTGCTGCTTATAGGGCCAAGTTCCCCATGCACCGACCACTGAACAGCTAGGAGTGTCACGCGCTAATCGCATCTGCTGCCGTTCATTTTGGCATCGTCTGTACCATTCTGTGCGGCAATACGTTGCAGCTTGTTACTTCTGCCAGACACGCAAGAACGCTGCCCCATTGCATGCTGGCAGCCTTCATCTTTTTGATACCCTTGATAAATACTTCGTCGGGTGGGACTTCATCTCCTAGGCCTTTTCTTCATGTCAACCCCTGGAAACAGGTGCCTTAGAGTCGCTGTTGATTACGAAACACGGTATGCTCTGACACGAACACATCTGACCAGCTGTGCTACTAAAGTGGGCGATTTCATTTTTCACAATATCATCATGCGCTACTGCACTCATCGTCAGTTAATTAAGGACTGCGGCTGTGGTTTCCGGTCCGAAGCCGTCGACGACCTTCTTCACTCCTGCACAGTCAGTCTCACGTTCACTGCAGCGTACCGTCCACAGAGCGTCACTGAATATCTCAACGGTGCCTTGGCAGATCTGCTTACTTTGTCCGTGTCTTGACACTGGAACTCCGATATCAACCTGCCTTTTGTGACCTTCACTACAACTCTTTCCGTCGCGACACAGCTGGCTACTCTCCTTTTTTTCTGCTCTTTGGCTAATACCCATCATTACCCGTACTCATGATGCTGCATCCTCGCGCATAGTAATTCACTACCTACGTTCGTGATTCTCTTGCCTGTGCCTGCTAGGTTGCCCAACTCGCAGGATAATGAAAAATACTTGATAATTGCCGACACCAGAAGATGCACATCCCTCCTAGATCGATCGTGTTGCCATGGTTACCATCACGTCGCATTGTCCTATGGGAAAAATTCTATCAGCTTGTGTTGGCCCCTACGGCATCATACGAAGTCACCAACGGTACCTATGAAATAGCTCCACAAAATCCGAAGTCACCATCTGCCATAACCAGGAGTGGCAGTCCTTCTTTCGCGTCTTAAAGCGTACTAGTCTTAATCCTAGCCCTGATTGCACTGCGACGATGTTTCTGCCATTGCCGGATAATGTAAGGGGCGGCGATTCAGTATTCGGTGCTTGGACAAGTACGACATCGACGGTGTGGCTAGCTGGTGCGCACACAACAGACCTATTGTTGATGCAATGTTGCGCGCATTGACTTGTGAATATACCCTCTCTATTGATTTTCGACCTCTACGTATATAGACATCACAGCATAATTTGGGGGAGCATCAGGCCACCTATTGCCTGCAAGCTGTTCTGGCTTATAGCACCATGAAACATAAGCTCAAACTTTTCGAGGAGCACATTCGTGCTCCTAACACGCAGAGATGTTTCCATTTTGTCGGTACGCAAAATGAGCCACATGAGCCCTTCGAAAAATGAAGTGGAAACAAACAATATAGGCGTCCCAGGACGCGAGGAGACACGCAATGTTATATGCCCGCCACGTAGCATCGATATGTGGACATTTGCACAGCGCTTTGCTTAATTTTACACCAGGTAGAACTCGGTGTAGCAGATGCACAGGTCGCGGTACTAGGTAGCTAGACAAAGTTTGAGGGAAGAAAGAAAGTTTGAGGAGATGTATACAAGAATGACAGAAAAAGAATACATATATTGTGTGCTTGATTGAATGAAGCTGGCTCGGTGACTATGTCACCTTCACGTTTCAAAGGAAGTGCCAATAAAACTTCACCATCACCATCCTTAACAACGCATCATGTCACTGGTCTTGTGACGTGCGATTGACCCGGCGTAGCATCGATACCTGCACGTTTTGTATTATAGTTGGGTATTATTCCATCAGGTAGAACGCCATGTACGGAATGCACAGTTAACGGTATGGGGTAGTTTAAAGAAAGTTTTTGGAGGAAAAAGCAGGTGGACATATGTATACAAGAATGCTAGAACATCTCATATGTACAATTTAATAAAAATGTTAGAAACAATATATATTGGGTGCCAAATGAAATCAAGCTCGCTACGAATGTCCGCGTGTTAACAGCGCAAAAGGTAAACGGTGACACGAGAAGATGCCACGACGAGCGCTCGTCGTGGGGATTTCTCGTCTCGTGTGACCGTCTACCTTTCACGCTTACTACCAGGATGGAAAACCAACAATCCCAAACGACTGTTTTAGGTTAATGTGTCACTGCCGGGTTTCAAAGCGAATGGGAATAAATAACCATCATTAACATCATTCGCATCGTATTGACACGTGTAGCTGTTTATTTTTATCGAGTGACCACGCTTAATCGCCTAGCAACTGTTATCGCACAGCGCAAGCCGCGCCTGCATGTATCAGAAGTTTGTTGAATATTATCGATCTTTCTATCCACTGACTGTTGTCACCGAACCTTTCGTAACCTGATTTCATGCATGCGCGACGCGAGTAGTGTAAAACTTTCTGGAAGACATGCGGATAGCAGTGATTACCCTGAAACGTCTGATTTTTGATGTTTAAAAGCCGATGCGCTTAACCCGCAGATCGGATTGTGTTTGCCGCTATCGCCGTTCTTCGAGTGCAGCCTGTTTTTGAGGGCACAGCTTCGCCCAAGAAAACTCTACTTCCGCCGTTCTCAGTTTCGCTTCTTTCTTCACCGTCACTACAACGTCACATCTGGTGGAGGTACTAGTGCGTTCATATACCCAACACCCCCGCAAAGCCGTGATCCAATCCTGAAACGCAAGGACAACATCAACAATACCAATGACCAGCGAGCTAGCCGTAGGCAGCAAGGAGTGCTATCGGAATACAAACTTCTTCCTGAGACGACCAGGAAGATTGTTACTGAGTCAACAACCACAATGACAACACCAGCGTCTCCCATCGTGCTTAAACCAGCCAAGGGAGTCACCTAGCTTCCATGGAGCGTCGTCGTGGGATCCTGAAACCTGGCTCTAGACCTTGGAAATGATCTCTGTCTGACTTGCGCCACATTGCGCCACGTGTACGTTTCCTTGGAAGATGCTGCGAGGACATGGTACTCCTCGCCGGAGTGCACCCTGGGTGTCCACCCTTACAACGTGGTACTTATTCCGCAATAACTTTCTTATGACCTTCACGAGCATTGTCCGGAAAGAAAGAGCTGAGGTTGTATTGGGCGCCTGAGTGCAACTACTTAACAAGAACGTTGCCATCTTTACGGAAGAAATAAGCCGTCTGATCCGCTACGGCTACCGTAAATGCACGAGGAGAAGAAATTTCGCCTACTGATGCGTTGTGTGAAGGCAGAATTTTTCGGCGGAATGATACTGTTATGACTCACAAGCAGCAGGAACTGATAGACAAGGGCAGGACACTTTAATTGCAGGACAACACAAAAACGATCACGCAGGGATCTCTTCTTCTCTTCCGCATTGGGCGTAATCTTCGTCTTCCTCTGCGTGTCGCGTAATAGATGTGGCATTTGCTGCCCTTCAGAGAGAGCATGGTCCCGACGCTCACCTAGTGGCTGGAATATGTGTCAAAAGATGTGGAAGATGGATCGAAAAAGAAGCGCCTCCTTCCTGGAGGGAAGGCATGCTCACGAGCACGTGCAGCCAGGGGCTACCTGAACGTGAAAGAATAAAAAGAATGCCTGATAATTTGAACCTCTCTTCTTGTCAGTAAACCATACGCCATCCTAATGATTTGGCGCCGAAACTCGGGACCTACTACCGGAGACCACAGAAGGCTACCAGTGAACTGATGATCATGGAGAGGCTGCGATCGAAGTGGACGTCGAGACGATCTCTGAACACCAGGCTTATCAAAGAGGGAAGAGCTTTTCTCAGCGATGAAGCAGCCACTGTAGATGAACTCAACAGTATTTACGGACGTCTCAAGGTGAATAACGAAGAGTTGAACACGTTCAACGAGGAGCTAGAAAGCCACATAGTTGATGAAGAGTTTGAGGAAGAATTCAACATCGTTGTGGAATACGAGGACAATGGTATCAGCGTAATAAGTGAGCTGCTTAGCAATCGAGACCGTGTTGCCACGTTATCAACACCGGAGCTTCGGACTTCATTGACAGTCAGTACAGCGGGAGTCTCTGGAGCCAAGCTACCCAAGCTTACCATCATCCAATTTGCTGGTGATTTGTGTCGATGGAATTACTTCTGGGAACAATTCGAACTGACGATTCATCGCAACAGAAGCCTCTCAGCGATAGACAAGTTTAATTATCTCAGGTTCTTCCTAAGAGGCGTCGCAGCCTCAGCTATTGTGGGACTGCCTACAACAGAAGCTTGCTACAAGCACGTCATCGAGATACTGAAGAAACGCTTCGGCGATAGAACGAGACTCGAACAGGAGTATTTATCCAGGCTTCGTACTTTGCCTTCGGTCCGTTCAGGTGACGCGACAGCACTTCGCAGGCTGTACGACCAGATCGCCATAAACATCCGCGGACTGGAGACGCTGGGGGTGAGCAAGGTGTCCTTTTCCACAATGCTGTGTAACCTGTTGCTGCACGCTTTACCACACGATATAGTGGTACAGTACCACAAATGTTGCGCCTTTCGGGCCACAAGTGATTGGAGTAATGCAAGTGATTAGAGTAATCAAAGATCTGGAACGCCTATTAAATTTCCTGTCCATCGAGTTTGGGAGCTTAGAGAGAGGCTAGTTTGTGAATCCAGAAGGAGAGAATGTGCCAAACAAATCTCGCAATTTTCGTGACTCAAAACCCACGCCTTCAGTTCTCCACAATACTACGAAAGTACCCGAGAACAGTGTGTTTTGTAAGTCAAGTCAATATTCCCCGAAATACTGCACACCTTATCTCCTACTATCGGAAAAGAAGCAAATTTTATCAGGCGACATAAGGTGCTTTCGATGCACGACTAAAGGTCACAGGGCGTGTGATTCTAGACGCAAGGTTATCTGCTCTACCTGACAAGGCCGTCATGCGAGGAGTGTGTGTGATCCGCCAAAAGTAAGCCAGAAGATTCGAAAAAACGGCAGAACAACTGCCTGAATACCAACAATGGTTCCAAGCATCTTGGCGTCGCATCACGGCTTAGTGGTGTTGACCTGTGGCTGGGACGTCGCGTCTTCAGGGCTTCTTTTCTATTCGCCTTCTTCGGTGGCGGATGACCTTAGTTAGTTCGACGAAGAGCAACCGCACCTCTGTTGGGTGTGCTTGAACTTTTGGGGATATGGGCTCACAAACCGGCTACCGGCTGGGCCGGTAGCCAGTCTGTGATGGTCGGCGCTGCAGCGACACGTACTGGCCTAGCGATGGCGAAAGGGGTGGTTGTCTAGGGCTCCGCCGAGAGACAGCGAGGTAGCCGGTGATATCAGGAGTGCCTTCACTCTGCATCGGGCGCCGATCGTTGACAGCAAACCTTCGTAGTTCCATTTCGCGAGATGGGCATCGGCGGTAGACGGTGCGCGCTGGTCCGCAGTGATAGCAGAGCGGACAATGGTTGTGGGCGCGCGAAACATCGGTTTCCTTGGAATGATGCGCTGGGCAACGGTCGGGCGTGCTGGCAGCGGCAGCGGCTTACGACGGAAATGAGGTGCGGCGCGGGCCTGTAGCAGGCGCTGCTGCAGTGGAATTGAGGTGCGGCGGGTCCTGCTGCAGCCTTACAGTGCTGACCAAACGAGGCTATTGTCACAAAGTTAAGCTTTGCCACGAGGAAATGGGGAAAGAAAGCAAGGAAACAGAGGACAGTAAGTATTTGAAGTAGGGCAGGAAGACAAAGACAGGAGAAGGGGAAAGGAAAAGCTGACTGCTGGTTTGCCGCTCGTGGGCCATTCCACAGCTGCTGTCTGCTTTAAGTGGAGGCCGAAGAGGTGACTTGCCTTTGACAAGAGGCCATAAAGGCTTAAGCACTCAGCATCGGCTCAGCGACGAAGACCGGGTTTTCCTCGGACACGGCTAAGCCACGTACGGCTACGAGTGAGAGGGTCCAACTTCCATGTCCCATATACCAAACGGCTTCAGGCGCAGACGCCCCTGCTGGGATTATGATGATGATTTCTGCCCTATCGACACCTATCCAAAACAGGGAATTAGCCAAGAAGCGGGCGGTACAAATTGTGCACGTAATAGCTCTTCGAGGTAATTGCGGCGTGTTGATGATTATGATTTACTGATATGCCAAAAGGAACAAAGAGCCATCGGTCAAGAAGCATGCAGTCACGTTGATAACTTCCGTACGGTGGCGCATGGCCAGAACAGGCGAATTAAAAGTGTCAGTATGTGACTAATATCTATGATTATTCCCTTAGAATGGCACATAAACGAAGCCGGCCATCGGCCAAGAAGTCGCCGGTACATTTAAAATGCATAAGAATAAATGAGGCAATGTATGTATGTATATAAGATTCGTAACATTTTGTACTGTGGGTGAATTAAAGCACATCAGCGCGCCAGTTTTCTTTAGGCCAAGGATGAAGAATTGAAATGTTTAAATTTTTAGCATTTGATCTAACGCTTCATGCAAGCTTCGCTTCATATAGATTCAAATATGTGCGTAAGATCTGCATATTCTTTTGTTTCTTGTTGCATTCTTTGACATGGCGGTGATAAACTTTATTGAAAGGGGGAAGCGTAAAGGGGGACGCGGCTGAGGGTTAGGGCTCAAGTGGAGCCCAGGGCCTGCTTGGCCTTTCCCCCCCAGTCCACCAGTTCAAGCTGTCGGTCGACGTGCCCGGAAGTGAGCCAGGCTATTCAGTCAGTCTCGCTGCTGACAGGGCGATGAGAGAACGGGAGCGAGGTGCATTCCCACATTATGTGTGTGAGTGTGCCTGTTTCTGAACAGAGCCTACAATGGTCGCTTTCCTTGCCCCCTGTGATTTTGTTAATTGGGTGTGGGTATGTGTTTGTCTGAAGTTGCCGAAACGCGACCGCTTGCGTTTCGGCGACATTCTTTGACATAAATTACACTGTTGTACACTCACGTCGAACTGCTAACACTCTGTCGAAGGACGTCCAACATTCTCAATCAGGTTTATGTGTCCCATTTCAGAAGAAACTTATTAATGTACCATGCGCCACCAGTGCCTAGAGATTGGGTAGTGCATACGCTGGTCATCTTTCCTAGTGAAGAATATTAGAGCTGAGCAAGAGATAGCTCTCGCAGTCTTAACGGCCTCTACGTAAATAATTCTTTTTCTTTCTTCCTACCGAGGACGTCATTGCATTCCAGGGAATTATCGTACATCAATGTGTGAGTTAGTTAGTTAGTTTGGGTCTAATCACACAGACGCAACTGCGGCCGTTCTGAGCCAGTCACAAGACAAAATAAAACGGAACCTTAGAGCAGGTAAACCTGCATTACGTTATAGTTGGTGTAAATAACCAGTTTTCTCTAAAAAGTCGAACAGGTTATCAAATGGAAGTAGGGGGTCATCTGCTAGTAATAGAGCAGGGTGTATTGGAGTGTGCAAATTATACAGGCTGTGTAAAAACCTCCGTCTCAGTGTGTCGATGGGTGGACGTGTTATTAGGATGTGCATGACTGTACGAGCTTCATTGCATTTTTTGCAAGTTGGCGGATTTTCCTTTCGGAGAAGGAAATTGTGCATCAGATGTGTGTGTCCGATTCAAAGACGACACAAGATCACCTCGTAGAACCATTGCTGGTGACTGCATGATTACCACTCACCAATTACAGGTTTAAATAGATGTAGCTTGTTGCTTAAACAATTGTCCCATTCGCGTTGCAATTTTGACGTCAAGCCCTTCCCAATCGCAATGACATGGTCTTTATGTGGAAGTGCTGTATTTTGAATGTTTTTGTACATTGGCCATTGATGCGCATCTATCTGCTGCTTCGTTACTCAGTATCCCAACAGGGCTTGGTACCCAGCAAAACCTAGTTGATCTGCCATATTTGTTTGACAATAATGCGCTTAAAATACCACCCAACAAGGGTTCCCTTTGGGATTTTATGTGTAGAGCCTTCAGTACGCCTAATGAATCTGTGTATATGATAATGTTTTCAAGGGTGTCAGCGATGATCTTTTGTACTACCGTCCATATTGCGTACACTTCGGCTGTGTAGACAGAGGCGTGCTGAGGTAGTCGAATACTTGTTTCCCATTTTACTGTTACGCCCCCACACCTATGTGTTTTTTTCGTTTTATAGCCATCACTATAAAATTCCATGTAATTTATATATTTTCTTGAAGAGCTCGGAATTCGAAATAATGTGTTCATGTGGTGTGTCTCTTTTCCTTAAATGTGTTAATGTCCAGTCGCATCACGGTATGAAATCACACCACGGGGGCAAACATTCTGGCTTTCTGGCAAGCTGGAGGATTTCCCGAGGAATGTCATTATCCCGACAGTATCCCTCGTATCGCAGGATAAGGGGTCTAATCATGTTTTGTTTATTTGTGTAATGTAAGCGTGAGCTGCACCGTGTGATGATGTTGTAGCATATGTGTTGTGGTGAGGATCGGATTCTTAGTATCTAGAAAAAAGTTAGTAGCGCTCTGCGATGCTGCAAAGGAGGCTCATTACATTCAGCATGTAAGCTCTGAATTGGTGATGTTCTGTAAGCACAGCATGCCAGTCGTAGTCCTAGGTTACGAACTGGATCAAGTCGTCGGATGTAAGATAGTCTGGCTGGACCACATGTGATGCTGCCGTAGACTAATGTGCTATGCACCAATGTGCGGTAGATGCGTAGCAGGCATTTACGGTCAGAGCCCCAGGGTTTTCGGAAGAGCATTTTGAGAATGTTGAATGCATAATTCGTTTTGATTTTATTACTATATATGTGCGCGCGAAAGTTCAACTTTTTATCAAACAGAACACCCAGAAACTTGTGTTCCTGTTTTACCGGTAGTGTGGCTTACTGCAGTTGAAGGATGGAATCTGGTTGTAGGCCTCTTTCTTGTGTAAAGACAACCCTAATAGTTTTTTCACTAGAGAAGCGAAAGCTGTTTTCAGATGCCCACTGCGTTAGTTTGTTTTTTTTAATTTGAATTTACGTTCGCAGGTTGCCATGTTCGATGTGCGACACGCAATTTGTAGATCGTCCACATATAATGAATGCATTACAGAGGATGGAATTGCATTATTGAGCGAGTTCATTTTCACCACAAACAATGTTGTGCGTTATGCGCATCCCTGAGGTAGACTGTTTTCTTGAATAAACACGCGGGACAGCTCCGTTCCTAAACGCACTTGGAATGTTCGATTGGACATGAAATCAGCTAGACATTTAAGCATTCTACCGCGAGATCCCTAAATACGCCAAGTCCTTTAAACTACCAAACCTCCAGTTTGTGTCGTACGCTTTTTCTAAATCAAAGAAAACAGTGATACAATATTGTTTTTGTAGAGAGGCCGCACGTATCTGGTGTTCTAGACGAAGTAGATGATCTGTTGTAGAGCAGCCTTTCTTGTACCCGCACTGATGAATATTGAGCGGGTGCTCAGTTTCAAGGACGTATGCCAATCTGATGTTTATAATGTGATTGGGATTTTGTCCCCTTTATCGCGCTTGAGAGAGCGCTTGTCCTTCGCAGTCAATGACACCGGGGTTTTTGTGTCGAACTCCATCGTTCTCTCTGAAGCGCTGGAGGACTGACAGTTTGGCGCCGAAACACGTGTCTCGGGCCTTGGAGCTCGCTAGAACTTAGGGTCCTGCGGGACTGGTGTCTGCAGGGCCTTTGAAGAGGATGGAGCAGCACGGGCTGCTTCCACCACGGGGGCGGGAGGGGTCACTGCGGGACCACTATGCGTGGTGTCGCACGACTCCTGTGACCTCTGTGACCCTGCCCCCATCTGCGTCACATCGGCGTAACTTCTTCTTGGAAGGCACGATACCCGCTTTCTGGCTTCATAGAACGACATTTTTCAATGATAGTTACAGCAATTACTTTTTTTTCCAGGAAGGGCAGGACCGCGATTAAGCTGGCTGATGTCCCTTGCAGTTAACAGAATATGGGGAAGACGTGCAATTGTCAGTTTGGTGATCATTGGAGCGGCATTTAGCACAAGCTGTTCATCCTCGACATGAACGCGAAGCATGTCCAAACCCTTCGCATTTGAAACATCGTCTGGGCTTCGGGTTATATGGTCTAACATTTAGCTTTACAGGACCTACATCCAGCGAGGTAGGCATTACACTTTTTGCGAAGGTGAGTATAACATGTTTTGTGGGGATTTCTTGGTCGTTCCTGCGGATGGCAATTCTTTGGAATTTGGTAACATTTTGTTCCTGGAATCCTTCCAGCAGTTCTTCGTCGCTCAAGCCAATAAAGTCTTCCTCTGATATCACACCCCTGCTTGCATTTAGTGTTCTGTGTTGTGAAATTGTCACTCTAGCGTTACCAATACTGGTAAGTTCTGTGAGCTATTGCGCTTGTTCTTTGTCATTTACTTCTAGGAGGAGGTCCCGCTAGGCATTTTTGAGGCGTTGTATGTGGGTGCGATTTTTCTTTTAGATACTTGGCCACTAGGAATGGAAAGAGCGTTCTTACTGGTACGTTCTTTTCGCTGTGAAGCAAAGAGAACTTGGGATATGATGGAGCACTGCTCCGAAAAGAGAACTCGAACGTTTCTTCGGTTCGGCATCTTTTCGGAGGCCGATCATAGAGAACAGAGGCTTGCGCTGCCATGAGAAAAATGCGTATGTTCGGCAACAGTGCCAACCGCCCAACACGGAGCCGAACGCGGGGACACGGCAGAGTTTGCGTACAAGTCTGCACGACGCCAGTCGTACACCGTCACTAAAACCATATATGGTGTACCCAAGGTAGCATAGCCACACAAGGTTAACCCTTGCCGCCGTGGAGAAAGGAAGTAAATGAAAGGGATAACAAGACAGGAAAGGTAAAAAATTTAGAGATAAAGACGAAGATTTGAGGAGAGAATGCAAGAAAAGGAAAAGGCGACTGCTGATTTCCCCCAGGTAAGTCATTCTGGAGCTGCCGTCTATGTGAAGCAAAGACCAAAGGGGTGTGTTGCCCCCGCCGCGGGGTCTTAAATGTCCAAACACCCAGCATCGGCTCAACCCCCAGGATCCCCTTTTCCCCAGACGCTGCTAAGCCACGCACGGCTACACGCGGGAGGGTCCAACCCTCTGCGCTCGGGTACGTGGTGTCGCAACACACCAAACGCCTGCTGACACAGACGCCCCTGCGGCGAGCAATGTATGAAATGTGAAAGTCTTGTCAAATGCTGTACATGCGTACACATGTTCTGACGTATAAGATTGATCACAGCATTTAGCTGCGGAGTTAAACAGTTTAGAGCATGTATAAAAGCCTGAACAGAATCATCTGGGAGCATCGATTCACGCACTCAGGGGACGAGTACCTGCAGAAGCCGTAAGTAGGAGGTTTTTTTGAGGACGTTACGCTGTCATAGCCGGATTAGCACTTTTGGTGTATTCTATATTATTTTGTGTACCCTTCCTCCTCTGAATTGGAGCGAACATCGCTGCTTCCACAAGATCCCATTGTACTTTACAATGCAAGTAAATGGCTGTAAAGGTACTATGCGTAAGTAACTTTCGCGGATATGTTCGGAGCGGTTGTTTTCGTGACGCTTGACGCGCCTTATCTTCAATACTGGGTAGCCCTCACTAGGAGACCGCTGCAGTGATTCACGACTGCAAATGTTATTTCCTAAACGAGCCTTACAAACTAGAAAGAACTGCACGAGCGAACAACAGATTCAATACTACTAAAGCAACTTGTCCACTCTTGTTACACTCGTTACTATCCATTGGCCGATTAACCTTGGCCCTGGTAGGCCACTCGCCTCGCGCGCACACACTTGCCACGATTGAGCCCAGCAACCTACCCCCTGCTTTGGGAATTATATCGTAAAAGGTTTGTCATGCTTGCTGTGATACATGCGAACCATCATGTGACCAGTTTGGCATCGCATCAATCGCTGCTTCGTCACGTGGCGGCTGCTCCATGTTATGCTTTGATATCGAGTGTGGGCGGCTCGTTGGCGATCCCGACAAGTTATAAAATGAATTCGATTAGATGCATGACGCAGACCTTGAGCATGTCCGTTGGCTTGCAGGGGCTAAATATTATATGCAATGAAAGACAGGAAACCTTGGGTGACAGTAGACAACCATATGTCCCTCCGAAACTGGGTTGTTTGCTAATTTCAAACTGTACGATGTTGTTGTTATAGAGAAGAAACTCAACACCAATTGACGGTTGGTGATTTTTTTAGGCTTCGGTGCCGAGTGCTGAATTATATACATGCTTTTCCGAGGCCAAAGTATATATCTATGTTGTCTTGACAAACATAGGCAATCGCTCCCATTTTCATGAATCCATTAGCGCCATAGCGTGATGTTTCTGAAGCATTACCTTAAACGTCTGCTAAACTAAAAGATAAACCATTCGTCCGCACGGACCCTAATTATAGCCAAATAGTGCATTGAGTTTGTTGCTCAGAATTGTGGTGCAGCTTGCATGGTTTACCTTAAGCATGCTGCACGACGGAACTCAACACTGACAATCCGATTACTATGGTGATATCCGCCGATCTGTATTCTCAGTACACATGTCGATAAAAAGCACTTGAAAACACACTTAAGAGAAAGTGCACTATAACAAGGGTTAGAATTTTCAATTTTTATTTTGAAGGTACCTAGAGTACACTATTTGATTTTTGTTTCTACGATAACTTTCGGTATATATCGATAAATATTTTTTTCAACACAATGTTCAGCGCCTTTTCTTGTTTATTAAAATAGAGCTGATCGTACGTTTTTGTCTTCGGTGAGTATCTGGTCCACCATTTTCGCTCTTGAACATTTTGCTTCACTTTGAATGGCTGAGCAATAAAGCGTTTGAGAATTCTACACCAAGTTTCCCGCGTATATAGAATGAGGCTGTATTTGTAAAGTAATATGATTACAGAGTTCGACAAATACCTTGAAACATGTTTCGGCAGAAGCCATCTCGGGATGGGCTGCCGACATAAATGCGACTAGCAATAAAAAAACGTAGCAACACATCGTATTCCCAACACCAAAACGCGTCATGTATGGCAGAAAGAGAGAGAGAGCAAATGATAACTGACTTGTAGGGAGGTTAAGAGGACTGAGCTCGGTTGGCTACCCAACACTTGTAAAGGAAAAAGGGCACGGACAGAATAATAGAAGCAGAAGAAGTCTACTGAGGATATCATTCGGTCGCTCAGTCTGGATCACGGACGCTGATTCATCCGGTAGCTTTCAAATATCACAGCAGCGCTTTTGTGGTCCTGTGTAGCTGCGATATACGAGGTCATGGTCCCAAGATCTTGTTCAATGTGAACGGTTTTCTATCTAACTGATTAAGAGCACAGTGCAGCGGTCGTGTTTTTCATTTCCAAACGGGGGAAAGTAGCACAGCACATGTTCTATATTTTCCTAGACACCGCAGGCATTGCACTCGGCGCTATCAGCCATTGCAACCAAAAACTTATATGCATTGGTGAATGCGACTCCCAAGCGTACGCGGCGCAGCATTGTTTCCTCATTACGCGGTAGCCCTGGTAACAGCCGCCGTTTCATACATGGATCGAGGGAATGCAATCGATGTTGGGTGAATTGAGGTGTGTGCCACTTCTCCAATGTCATACGGTGCGCTAGCGTGCATAAGTGTTGGGCTGCGCCAGCCTGTGATCAATAGCACAAACAGGGGTTTTGCTTTCTCGGCGGCTTCGTCAGCGAGGTCGTTGCCGGAGGTACCGCAATGGCCGGGCCACCAGTAAAACGTGACGTAGTGCCCTTTCACGATCATATGATGGTGCAGTTCTCTCGTCTCAGACAAGAATTGTTCGCAGGACCCGCGACGAAGAGGTGACAGAAGACGTTGTAAGGCCGCCTTCAAGTCGCAGAATATTGCCCACCGATTAGCCGGTTGGTTGTTAATATAATCAACGGCACCTCGCAGGACAACAAGCTCGTGAGTTGTCTCGTGAGAAACCTTGTATCGAATGCTTATTGATCATGATAGAATAACCTCTAACCACTGCGCCGGTGGAGATGGTCCAAATGGACGAGCCATCCAGATATTTTTGGAGTGGGTCAAAGTAGAAAGTGTGCAAACAAACCTGAGGTGCTTGCTTCTAGGCCAAGGTAGGCAGGTTAGTCTTCTTTCTTGTCCATGGTTGATATATCAATATGAGTCGCTCTTCTTGTCCATATATATATATATATATATATATACGAGCTAACTCGGAAACACGTTCTTGAGCAGGTGGTGATTTGTGATGGAGGTCACATGTGGAGGAAGGGGACTCCCATCTTCTGGTGTCTGCAGTAGGAATGAATGATAAAAAGCATAAGCTTTGCAAAATGAAATGCGAACTATTAGTGTGTGAGCTAAGCTGGGTGAAACATATTGAGGAGGTGATATAAACTCATTGCGTAGATGAGAATGATGAAATATGGCATGAAAAAAGCTCAAACAAAACAACTTACAACGGAATGCAAGGGATGATAGGGGAAGAGCTGATTTCATGGAAGATATGCTTGCTGTTGTGCCGTAGTAAGAAAGAATGAATCGTGTAGAGTTATATTGACCCGTTTCTATTGAACAAATTAGGTTTTCATGGCTTGGATTCCAGAAGATGACGGCATGTTCAAGTTTCGAGCAAATGAATGTTTTGTACACTACTAATTTCATAGATACAGACAGTTTCGCGAACTTTCGACGGAGGTACCCCAAAATTCAATAAGCGTTGTTCGTTATTTACTAAATGTGGTCTGCTCAAGTGAGGTTTGATGTAATGTGAATTCCAAAATATTTACACAAGAACACCGCCTCCAAAGAGGTATTAGCGATGTGGCAAATGGACGAAACAGATGATCTTGTAGATAAGCGCATGTGTTTGCATTTCCTTATGTCAAATTCCATTAACCATATGTTGCACGATTTGTTAATCGCGTCAAGACCAGATTGAACGTTCTTAGTACCGTCAGCACAGGTTATTGCTCGATAGATAACGCAATCATATGCTAATAGCTTAGTGTACGATGAAACACAGGGAGGTAAGTCAACAATATACATAAGAAAAAGCAAATGGCCTAGTACCGCCCCTTGAGGATCCCCAGATCAAACAGCAGTATGCTCTGAATTAACGCTATTTGCAGACACAGAGTGGGAACGGTTAGTAAGAGAGATTTCTAGCCAAAAGAACGCTCAAGAGTCTGTGTTAAGCGGGTGCAGTTTGTAGAGAAGCAGCTTATGATATACCTTGTCAAATCGTTTAGAAAAGTCTAGAAAAATGGAGTGATTTAGATAAGAACAACCAAGGGTGGCATGAAGTTGGTGAGTAAAATATATTAGTTGGGTTTCACAAGAATATGATTGGCGGAAACCATTTGCGAAAACCATGTTATGACAATAAAACGCCAAGTTGTACCCTCCAGCAGCCCCCAGAAAGTTACCATGCTCATGCAAGCAAATATTACTGCACCTACCGCTTTGTGCGTTATAGTGTCGGTCATACAGAACTAGAATTTTATAAATGAGACGTGTCGTGCTAGGCAATATTTCGGTAGAATGTTAGAAAACCAGAACGGGTGATCGGCTAGGAAGCGGCCGGTACCTTTAAATAAATAAAGATAAGTTAGGAAATGTAGGTCGATATATAAGACTTCTCACAATGCGGACTACGGCATAGTAAAAACACATGAGGGCGCCAGTTTCCTTTAGGCCAAAGACTAAAGATCAAAATGTTTCAATTTAAACGATTTTATTAATCGTTTCGTGGAAGCTTCGCGCAACATAGGTCCCCCTCCCCCCACTATATGCTTTGGATCTGCATATTCCTTTCTTTCGTTGTTGCATTAGTTCACATTGGTTACAGAGTTGGGCACTGACGTCCAACTCCCAATACACTGTCGATGGAAGTTTACCATTTTCAAGCAGGTTAACGTGTCTTATCCTAAAACAACTCCATTAATGTACTATGCGTCACGTATGCCTCCATATTGGGTGGTGATCATTCAAGTCTCAGTTCATCCGATGTTCTCCTAGTTTAGATTAAGAGGGCGGTGCAAGCTGCAGCTCAGGCTGAGTTGTCGGGCTTTCTGCAAAAATTTTTTGTTCTCGCTTCTTCCCGAGCACGTCATTGCGTTCCATGCAACTATCACACAGAAAAGTGCAAAAACTGAAAAGCTAACCAGATGCAGCATATGCGTACACTTTTTGTGCTCACATATAAGATTAACCACTGTATTCAGCTGCGCTTCTAAACTGCTCTAGAGCATGTTTAAAAGCTTGAACAGAATCAACTGAGAACACTGCTTCACACACGCAGTAGAGAAGTTCCTACAGAATGCGCAAGTAAGTGGTTCTATTGAGAGCGTCAGATTTTGATAGGTTAATTGGCTCTTTCGCCGCATTCACCTTTCATTATTGCGTCGTGACCTCCTATGAGGTAGAGCAAATATCGCTACTCGTGCACGATCCAGCGGTACTCGACAATGCAAGTAAATTATTGAAATGGTACTGTCCGCTAGAAGTTTATGTGCAGAAGTTCGGAGCGGTTGTTCTCACGTTTGAAGCACCCTGGTTTCTATGCTGCGTTATGGGACCCCTCAAAATGCAGAAGTTGCAGTGATTGGCGTGCCCAAATCTATTTACTAAACGAATCTTTCAAATTGCAAATAACCACGCGCACAAATAATTGTTTCAATACCACTAAACTAACACGTCCATTCCTGTTACAATTGCCACTGCACACTGGTCGAATAACCTTCGCTCTGGTGGCACACACGGTTCACGCGCCTTCGCTGGCCACGATGGAGCCCAGCAATACCCCCACTGATTGCTCTCGGAGCTGACTTGCAAAACTTTTGGCACGCTTGCTCAGATAAATGCAAACAGTCATGTGACATGTTTTCCATCGCCATCAACGCAGCTGCTTCAATTGGCAGCTGCTGCTTTTTCAGCTTTGAAATCAAATGTGGATGGCACGTCGGTGAACTCGAGACATTGTAGAACGCGTTCATAAGGTGCACCGCGTATACCTGGAGAACTTCCTTTAGCTTGCATTGCTCAGATATTATAGGTAACGAAAAATGGGAAAACATACGCGACAGCACAGAACCGTATGTCTCTCCGAAACGGTTGACTACGGCACCAAACTTAAGATACATGATGTCTGTGGTGTACAGAATCACCTGAACACGAAGTGACGGTTGGCGACATCTTTAGGCTTTGGTACTGCGTGGTGAACGCAATACATAGTATTCAGTGGCCATGGCACCTATATTTCATTCATGCGAAACATATACAGTCGCTCCCATTTTCATGAATTCGTTACCGACACAGCTACATGTCCCTGAAGCATTAATTTGAGTGCGCCTGCGAAATGTAAAAGAAAACCATGTCGTCTCGTGGAACTTATCGCCAAAAAATAATTTTCATTTGTTTGCTTAGTCTTACGATCCATCTTGTATGGTTTACATTTAGCATGCTGGAAGTCAGAACCTAACGCAGATAGTCCGACCACTACGGTGATATCCGTCGATCTATATTCTCCGAACACATAATGAGAAAAGGGCACTTGAAAACGCACACAAACCACGCCATTATATAAGAAGGGTTATTGATTTCGATTGTTATTTTCAAGAAATCTGGAGTACTTTCTTGAATTTTTTGTTTCTATGAAAGTGATGGTATATACTTGACTTCACAAATTTACAAAAGACCTTTCTTGTTTCATAAATTTTGAGTTGATTGTAAAATTTTTTCTTCGGTGAGTGTATAGTTCACCAATTTTCGCTATAGAACACCGTTGTTCCCTCCAGTAAGCTGAGCAATAAAGCTTTTGAGTAGCGGTCTTTACAAAGTTTACCACGCCAAGCGACGATTTAGCTAGGCAGGCATTATGAAATTGTATTGGATTTTCAAGTGCAAATACAAAGAGACTGAAATGGCATAGTAATATTGGCACAGAGCTGCGCAAATACATGAAAAAATATTTAGGCCCAGGCTATCTCGAGATGACTGTCGACACTAGTGTGATAACCAATAAAGCAATGTAGCGAGACACCATATTCAGCAAGTGCAGCATCATATGCAGCCTCAGCTGCAGCTATGCTCCTCTCTTGAACTTCCCTGAATACGCTGCGCCATCTAGTGGCGCTACTGCAAGTGCTACGTGTAGAGTGTGTTTCAAAATATAAAGATAGCATTGTCTGCATATGTATGACGTCGGTGTGATTCGGCTCCGCTCCAGCGAAACTTGAAACGCTTTTACTGTCACTAAGGAGTGGCACATACCCAGGGGCATACACTCAATGAGTCAGTGACAAAGGTTGGCGCCAAATAGGTTAGTTGAAGAGTAGGACATGCACAGTGCGACATACTCGGTGGCTCAAGCAAGTAAAGTTGGTTTCAAACCCTGCTCCTCTATACAGTGCCGTATACACAACTTTAAACCATTGTATTACAGACGGACGCAAGTTGGCGTCAAAACCGTTTGGTAGAAACAGGCAAACATGCCCAAAAAGTTGAGGTTCACAAACAATGCTACACAAGAAATGCTAATAAAAAGAAGAAATATTGCTATGGCAGAAAGCGATGTTGACTTGCTCCAAGTGCCTTGCATTGAATCGCATCTGGGCTCGCCACTTCAAGTCAGTCGCACGCTTACCTCCGTGATAAATTTGATTTTAGTGACAATTTCTCATCACATTACATTTACAAAACGCAAATTCAGCTAAGGTTTCTGTCTCTTTTATGGTTTTGCCAAAACACCGGAATACCACTTAAAGAAAAGGAACTCAACGGCCGTTGCTCTGTTCACCAATATAGCACATAGGTTCCAAAAATAAGAGTGAGAGCAGTTGAGTACTTTAGTATAAAAAGAATGTGAGTATAATAAACGTATTTTTGCTATTGCTCCCTGCCAGGCAGTCAAGTGTCACGGTGCCATGGAGCTTCCTGTAGCTGGGTTCATATTCGCAGCATGCATGGCAATCGCCGCAGAGCCTGCCGCAGGCATGGTTGATCCCCCATTGGGAAAAGATGAACAATGCCCTGTAAGGTACCCGGACAGTAAGTCTGCAATTGTGCACCAATTCTATTCATTGCTTTTACAGAATTTCAATTACACTTAAAAATAATTTTAGTCACAATGGTAATATGACACCCACACACACATGGCATATTTAGGCATGTTCAATAAATTAATATTACTGTGCCAACCGCCATTCATGTCAGCATGAAGTTATCACCCATCTCAAGTTCATAACGACAGCTGTGGAAAATGTGTACGGCATGGATACTGCCAAGGTGTAGTGAAAATATCGCGCCAGGAAGGCTAGCCCGAACAATGAAAAACAATGTGACAAACTTTTCTGGGAAGCGAGGACAGAAAGAAAAGCAACAATATAGAGAGAACAACGGCGTTTTGACTGTAGGGGATTGTCAAATTGAATGATGTTACTCGAGTCGGGATAGTATTTTCACATGCGTTCGTGTACTAGGTTACGAAGAGCCACTTGTTTATTTGACAGTGAGCTAATTCACAAACTGCTCGCGGCACTTGAAGATAGACAGGAGCAATCAGGTTTATACACCAGGAGGACATTTAATACTTTTGGCCAATGTGCAGGAGACGCGCTTCACTTAAATTTGCACAATGCTCTCTTTCAACGCTCGTCTTCTTTCATTATTGAGCCTTTGTAACAGAATACCTGCTAATTTGCGCGAAATGTGAGTAGAGCAAACTATTAGCGAGCTACAAATTACAATATCTGTATGCCGTAGCGGTGATGTTGATGGTTATAAATCAGGGAAATTCAGATATTGTACAGAGCCTCTCCTGTGTACAAGCTTCGGGTGCGCTACAAATCGGATTTAACTACTTTCAGAACTTATGGAATTGGCTAATACGCTGGTGCTCTCACCCCTTGATGACGCTTGTATACTACAATTGTAGAGCAGTCTGTATATATTGGAGTGGTCTTAGAAAATATTTTCAATGGCAAAAGCAAGGAGGTAATGTTTTCGACATTTGCTTTAAGACAACCCTTAAAACATGTCTTCAGCTAGTACAGAGAGATGAGTCCGGTACTTTTCTTTTCTCGACGGATCAAAAGACGCAAGGTTCATTGCTCATGCATCTATTGGGTACCAAAAGAATATCATTTCAAACAGCAAACTTGCGATGCATACTGTAATGCTGCTGGTATTTATTGAAAGGAAATAAAAAGAATGACATTCAGTCACCCTTTGGTGACGAATACTGTTTTCTACATAAAAGAAACAGTGTAAAAATATCGCGAGATAGGCGAAAACAATGTCAAAGGTTAAAAAAAATTTAGAACTAAGTTTGATCAAGAAAGCAGCACAATTTGCATACAGTCCTGGACACATGAGCACATAAAAAAGATAGAAGTCAAGATGAAGATCTACCGCACATGGCACTGAGTCCCGACTTACAGGTGTATAATTACCCGTTGTACATTCATGTGTTCATTACTTATTAAACTGTCTTATAAACACTGAGAGCGAGCTTATAATACCACGCATCTTTTTGCTTATGTTTTTGTTGGTGGCGACAAGAGGAAGAAGCGCGCTGCAGTTTACCCAGTCGTGCCTAGGATACTTTTATGGTTACCCCTAAAAAACTAAGCGAGTGATTTCGCATTCGGTGATGCTACGTGTACTAACACATGTTAAAGGACACAGGAAAGGGTGGTCGAAAATATTTTGCTCCTTTGGCAGAAGGCGCAGATACGTTCATCTTTTTTGAAATTTATGTTTATCACAAGAAAAAAAGATCACGTATTTCCTCATTAAAATTTTATTATGATCATTTTTAACCAGTCTGCGCAATCTCTTTATCCTTGAGTGCATCATTTCTTTCATCGCCTCAATACCGTGGTACACAGTAACATGCCAAGACAAGCTTTAACTTAAGCCAACATCTCTTTCTTTCAGCAAATTCCTTCTCTTTTGCCGTCTTAGCATGTTGACGATAATTAAATCATTGGTGCATGAATTTGCAATCTAGTAGAAGAACAAAGTGACGACAGCTACTGTCCAGTAACTTGAGCTTAGAATAATGCAACTAACACGTTTTTTTTAATTTGCACTAAAGACCTGTGCAAGCCATCTTCCCCGGACTGTTCTTGTCAACATTCCTGGTATGTTAACATTGAAGGAACCGAATTTACGTTTTTGTATATATATGAACAGTTATCTTCTGAAAACATTAGTGTGATTCACTATAGCGTAACCTTAGATGATTACCCAGATGCTTTATGATAATATATGCATACGGTTTCTTCTGAAATGTTCAAATAGAAGCTCATTTTCTATTTCTTTTTAGGAGTAGGAAATTGCGCTGCTTTCGGATATTCAGTTCCGGCGGGTGGAAGCAAGGCCCTCTCATATCCCTGCGTCATGGTTGAATGCAGTTCAAGTGGACAGGATATTACAGTCCGAGGGTAAATATTATACGCTATATGCGCGAATTTTTCTAATGACCTTTTATAGTACCTTTCCGCACGCTGTGCGTTCGAACAGGAAAAATCGCGTTATTTATATTGATATGCAAGTAATGCGCAGGGGACGTGAAGGAAGTTTTAGGTAAACTCACATATATATTTTAAAACATGTATCTGCGCATATTAGTTTACGATTGGACTCTAAAACAAACGCAGCAAAAATTATGTTGCAATAGCCAACAAATACAATATCACGTATATGCCTATCAATACAATGTCTACATTTGGATAACTTGATTCACAGTTTCTTACAAGACGAACTCAAAAGGACAAAGACAAAATACTGGCGACCACTAGAAACTGGCGCTACTTATGGAGGAATGGATATAAATGTGTACCATATCACAAACATATGTGACGGGAAATGCTGAAGGGAATAGCATAACAGCTTCACAACAGCCGTCATTCATTACGTACGAGCGGGTAGGTGCCTGAGTAGATTTGAAAGAGAATAACAATATCTGCCACTCATGCAATACGATGAACTCCGAAGCGCAAAAGACGGCATGTAACAACAATGAGGCAAATGTTTTAGGGCTTGTCGCTTCATATTCATCCAAAAGCATTCATTGCACTGAGGCTATTCACAAGCGAAGGAAACTGGAAGGGTAACTACGCAGTTTTAGTTTGACGTTGCCATGTGCTGGGCGGAAATATTGACCATGCGTTATCGAAATGCGCAAGCGTAAAACGTAGTGGACTTTCTCACGTCACAAGTACGCTGACTAAATATATGCGCCCTTACGGAAACAGCGTAAGTGGTCGTATGACTCTGCTTTCACACCTCGCCACAAGCTGTCACGCTGCCTTTGTCATCGAGAGGGCGTGGAGTTTGACAGAAAGACCGAGAGAGCTCTTTAGTTAAATGCAGACAATTCTGCCAGCATATATGTCAGCGCCGTATAGTTCGCTCTACGATTGAACTGGTAAGAAACGATCATCAAAAAATAACACTTAGAGACATTTTGCACCTAGAAATTATGCTCCTATTTCAGGACAAGACCGTACATGTTCACATTTCACAGGCTAATTTGAAAGTAAGGCTCTGACTACGGCTCGTCTTATACAATCCCCGCTTGTGGCAACGTTCCCCTCTGCCAACAGAGCGCACGAATACGGATGCGAAAGCAACAATCGTGTATTCGTGAGATCTCCACGGCATCCATTGACCTACAGAAATAATAGCTTCCGAGCATGTATCGCTCCATAGAATATTCATGCCTTGTGCCTAAAAACAACCCATAATCTCTCAAAGTAGCTTGGTGGCCATGCCGTGGCGCCCAGCTCGCATCAAAATAGTAAATTTTAACCGGGTCGAGGCAGCTGAACGCAGATAATGAAGGAAGGCAATATATATATATATATATATATATATATATATATATATATATATATATGCGCCAATCCACTTCACCGAACACGTGGAGCGAAGCTGTCGGTATGTTGCCTCTAATGTAGCGGAACTTGTGGCAAACTGATTTCGGGAAGTGGACCCATTACTTACATTGCTCTTCGACGTCATATATGCTACAAAGACACGTTTCAATGCAGTTTAGCAAGCCTTTACCTTATGTATTACTTTGAAATTAGTGCTACAACTGCTTTGTGGTTGATATGATACACAGACATTTTCCGTTCCTATATGAGACATGTGCGTGCCTAAAATTATTCATGCAACCGAGGCCAAACTCTTCCTCGAAATGGTTGAATCACTGCTTTGTTTCTAGTTTTGAGATGTCTACGTTAATGCTTTCTTAACGGCCACCGATGAGAGATTGGCCGCCTCGTCATCAATCACGTGGTGTGATGGTTATCTTTATTTGTGTGTTTCATGCAGAAACGAAATTGAGGTGTATGTTCGCTTCACTCCTCTGCCTCACGGCGTATAAGTCATTGCTCCTGGTCCCGCACTGCCTACGGGATCGGCCCACTTGCATTTCTGCCAAAATGAGGCTCGAGGAAAAATGCAGGGATTCTAGCCATAGATAGCTTCGCTGCAATAACCCCAGGCAGACCAATTTATTGAGGAGCTCCACACTACGGTGTGCCTCATCATCACATAGTTCGTTTGGTGCGTAAAGCCCACTGACTTAGTTTTGTAATAGAGACTTATGAGTGTTTCATTCTAACGAATTACTAAGACGAACTGAACTGAATCAGGCATTGAATGCCAGTGTGTGAGTGACGCCAGGCGCAATCGGTTATTCCCTCCCCCTCAAAGAAAACAGCAGCACTTAAGAAGAACCTTTAGCTCGGGTGCTCCTATCTAAATATATGTAAACGGAGAATTCATTTTTCTCGGCAACCACTGCACCAAAGTTGGTGAGGTTTGCTGTATTGAAAAGAAAGCCTTAAAATGTTGTGGCTGTTAGTTTCAAATTTTGGATTTACGTCGTGAAGTTCTCATTAAAAATTTGCAAAAATAGAAAAATTAAAAAGAAACGAAACTATCAAGTGTGGAACTCTGTAAGTCAGCAACTAAAAATGATGATGCAAGTCTGTGAATTGGTTCTAATAGTACATCTAAAGCCGACAAAAGTGATATGTGACACATGAATGCCAAAAAAATTTTGTAATAGGGAAATACAGCTTTTGCAGAACCCTTGTAAACAACGTGACCAATTCACGTAAGATGTAATATGACATACTGAATTTGTCCGCTTTCAGTTATCTAATAGGTTACGTTCACAGGAGCACAATATCTGTTCTTAATACAGAGGTATGAATTTGCAAACTTCGTGCTTCTATTTTTTTCTATCTTTCGCATTTTTGAAACTTTTTGCAACAAAACTCAAGCCCTAAATCGTAATTCCGCTTGCTGCAGTCACTACAATTTAGCTTTTTCTCTCAAATGCAACATATCTCATTAAAATCGGTCGAGTGGTTATCTTAGAAAAACGTTTTTGCGTTTTACATGTATTTGAATAGGCCGTGTCGGAGTGGGGCCCAACCTAAAGCTTCCTCTTAACGTTGCCGTTTGACTACGATTTGTCATTTGATACCTGTAGTAATTATTTACAGTGATTTAGTTTTGAGCTTTCCTCACAGATTCGTTATCTCCGTCTCTTTAGAACATCACTGTTGGTGATTTGCAGCAAAAGAAAGCACCATGGGCAAGAAATTATGTGTCGTTGCTCTTGCTGCTGGGCTTCTGAATGAATTCCCTGCAGGATGTTTTCTAACCTAAAGTTCAAGACAAATCCTTCCTGACTATGATGAAAGCAAATTCTGAGGCAGTTGCCTCGAGGAATACCTACCACTAAGGACTGCACTCAACTACAGAGTCAGCCTCTGTACGCAGCCCCCATCTGTACTAATTCCTGCACATTTGCAGGAGGCTGGAATTCAGTGTCTGTGGAATCGTGCAGTCAGATTAGAAGCAGTACCCAATATCTTAAGTAAAACAAGTAGAGGCCTCCAAGCGCCTAATTGGAATATTAGGGCGATGAATTTTGTGACTTCTCTAACGAGGTTTGGTGCGTGTGCAAGATGTACAGTCCTGTACAGTGACTTCGCATATAGCGTGAGGAGTCGTGGGTCAGTCTTGGAGATAGTATATTTCGTGGTCACCTGGATCACATGGTTCACATAGTGGGGATTTCAGCGTCTTGCTGATTTGCCGGGTAGGCACGCAATCGCAGTACTCCAAAATGCATTTTAGATTAACACTAGAATAAAATCAATTAAGCACTTTATTAAACTTCGCTTGACATGGAATACACAATGTGCTTCGAACTAAAAAAAATTTTTTAGTGACTTTACCAGTTGAATAACGAACAGGTGTGTGTAATTCATTCCTGCGGTCGCGATCACACACTGCTGCACGGATTTATTACATTCCATTTTTGTTCATTTCTTACTAAGCATGCGTTGCAACAATGCGGTGAATAGCAAACTAAGATTTAATTAAGAAATGCTGCGAGCATTCCGAGGGATTCAAAAAAGATGAGTGATTATGAGGGGAACTTGGTTCGGGCTTAAGTGTCCCTTCCTTTCAACCACACCAGTATTAACGTTTGCCGGGAATATGAGCTTTAAAACACATCACAAGCGTGTTTTGATGCCACCTGTCAAATTTGAACGCCTCGGTATGCCAAGTTTCAATAGGTGCATTTGAATAATAAATTCGGATTACGTAATGCGTGCAAATTGGGACATCTACGTTTACTTGACTCACTTCAGATGGATTTGGGTTACATAGAATTTGGGCATCCTTTGCCATTTATATAAAAAATTAAGCCGTCGGTTAGGTGACTTGTACATGTAAGAACATCAGCAAGGTAAGAAATGATATATCGTCATGCCGAGAACACGTAGGAATAGTAATCAATTAACGATGTACGTAAAGCGAGTGCTTTTATCCATAACGGAGTGGCATGTGAGCCATTATGTCGTAGCCAGGCACTCCCGTGTCGCCACCAAGTGCCGTCTAACTTAACTGCCGCACCCTCGGCTAGATGGCACGGAGTACCCTGTGGTTGTAAGTTAGCCAAAGATCGTTGGCCGGCTAGCTTTGGTTTCTCATGGTAATATCACAAATGAGGTGGTGCAGGTAGACTTGGGTTCGGCCTCTTTTGAAGTGAGAAAAGTGCAGAGCAGAATTATTTTTGAAGGAAAACTCAAGAACTTGGGTGAAAATAAAACATGGCTCAACATGAACGAATATCTGTTTCTCAAAAAATTGTAGCTCTAGAAGGAATAGAGGAAGATGTCGATAAACGTTGGCTACCCAGTACAGGGTAATTGAAAGCTAAGTAGACAATCAGGATGCTTCAAAAAAAAGAAAGAGAAACAGACACAGTGAATTGGATGAAAAAATTTGTAACAAAAACGACAATGGAGATTTAGAAAAGAATTGACAAGAAAGAAATTGCAAAGTATAATTCATGCAGTAACAAAAAGGGTAATGTCTTGATGTTTGACGCTCGAGCCGCAGAATAAGGCATGCGTGTGCTGCAGCGGAAAGCCGGAGGCAACTCATCGCATCCAGATGAAATGCGAAGGTGTTCAACTAGGGCATCCGACAGGTAAATCTACCTTCTAGAAGCGCAAAAACTGAAAGCGGATGGTAGCATTATTTGGTCAGCAGTCAACAAAAGCAAGTAAGAAGAAAAAGCAGGGAACAGCTTGAGAGGACCGTGTTGGTTACTGGCATAAGTAACGATACAAGGCAGATATAAAACTTTTGAAGAAGAAGGAAAAGTGTATTGAGAGTTAGAAAAAAAATGCTAGACTCATAAATATCGATAGACTATTTGATTTGCTCAAGCATGCCAGCTGACTGTTTGTCACCGCTCCATTTAGAAGGGAATGCAAATAAGTCCACGCCATCATCACCGGTAAGGTGCACTAATGCACACCGACAGCCCTACACCGCAGCCGGGACAGTGCGCGCATCGAGGCCACCTAGAGGTTACGTCGTAGCACAGCTGGGTAGGGCGAGTGTCACTGAGCGCGCATTTATGCTGTCGCAATTGAGCGCGTGCGGACGTGCAAGCAGCTCCTTGACTGACAGTGTGTTATGAGTTTTAAAAGGCCATAACCAGGTCTGGCCATCTTGAGCTGGCAAGTGCAGAGCCTACATTGCACGATAACGATCGTCTCTGCAAAGTATTGCATCTCTACGCACCGACGAAAAGCCTGTAATTTCAAACCGAACCAAGCTTTGCCTTCTCCTCGCGGCCGCCGCGCTCCAAACCGGAAGATGACGTACATGTGCTAGTGCGCCTACGGACAATCTTTGCACTGTGACGTCCCTCATGATGACATTTGAATTCGAGAATTATTCAAGGCAACATCTGTTATTTGTGTAATATGTTACTTGGATAGATGAATTCAAAGCTTAGAGAAATGGTAAACCCACAAACGAAATGTCTGAACATTTTTGTTTTACTTTTCACCACAGCAAGGAAAGTGTACTTTCGTTTTGTCCGCTTGTTCGCACGTCGTGCAATCACGCGCGCAGACACCGAAACTATGTCCTTTTCTACCGTGTTCTAACGCGAGATGATGCTCGGTGATACGCTTGTGATCGGCTGTGATCATGGTCCGTGACCGCTTGTGATCGGCTGTGATCATGCTCTGTGATCCGCTTGTGATCGGCTGTGATAGTGTTCTGTGATCCGCTTGTGATCCGCTGTGATCCGCTCTGTGACCCGCGCAAAATGAGACGCTGCCCGAAGCGAGACCATCACAGCAGCTCGATCGCGATGCCGTCAGCGGAAGTGAGGCCCCCCGCTAAATGCAAGGATAAAAGAAAATGAAGGCGGGGCCTGTGACGTATGCGTCGCGCGATCTTCGCGGTCTGGTATGAAAGAACGCGGGGAAGGAACTTCGCTTGCGGAGGCTAGACAGGGCGAGTGGAGAGCCTGTCTAGCTTGGCAGTGGAGCTCGTCTCCTGAAATCATGGGTTCGCCGCACTGAAATATTTCTATCTGGGCTGTTAGTGAGCCGATTTAAAACATTTTTTGCGGCAGAACATTCCCTAGAGGACACGTAACCATTCCTAGCGTATGACAGAAATTTGCTATGGGGCCTGGTGAAGGACTCGTAACTGACTCATGTGACCGGGCGGCAACACAGCTACCTAGCTAAAGCAAGCGCGTCAAGGTAGCATGCGCTCCCCGGGTCAATTAGGCTGCCGACGCACGTGAACCTCGTCTCGCCAAAGTACGCGACAGCTACGACAAGACGGCCGAAGCTCGCGAGCGCCGTTTTGCCAAAATACATTTTTACCCACCAGGAGTGACATGACATTGAGCAGGGTTTGTAGCCCTCAAGCCTTACATAGTCCAACACATTTGCGTGGGTGCCGAGACTTCTGAAGAATACAGCTAACGTTTCGTGCATTGAAAGTAGACCAAGAAGACTGCACTAAGGTACGGACCTGACTAAGGTCGACGTAATTGCACGCAACATACCATACGATTACGATAGGAAACAACTAAAAATAACCAGGAAACAGAGAAACAATATAGACATGAAGCCAACGTTTTTTTATTCGATCATGTGGGCAACCATGTAGGTGCACCTTGTCTTTTTTAGCGCCGACACCTGCTTGGCCCTTTGTTTTTTTTCCTCTGCATAAATAATTTGCATTGTAGTGCGATACCACTTGTATCCAAATAAGAACAGCATGGCGCGCACCCATAAATTTGCCGAGAGGAATACACGCTCGAGCTTCCACCTACAGTCATCCTGACCGATGTTGTCATAGCATATGGTATCCCTGACGTTCACGTAAAATTTTTATAAGTAATCAGATGCCGGGGACTCGTAATTGATAGCTACAGTAACTGGTTGAGGTAAATTCAAGAATCCCTGTACTGCGTATGATATTATTTTTGTTTTAATCGATTATGCCAAATATCTTAATCATTGTCAAAATTGCTTCTCATAGAAGTAATACAAGTTCAACAAAGGCTTCAAGCCTGCAATAAATATATTTGATTTTTTGGTTGCATACAGAAACTTACTTCTACGCGTTACAGTTTGCATGTAATACGCCTGGAATATATAAATAGAACGGAGATAACAAAAGAATGTATCGTAATAACACCAACGAGAAAAAGTGTACAGCATATTTTTTTTTCAATGTAGCTTTTCCTTTATTGAAAACTGCTCACTCAGCGGTAGACCTATAAAACATTCTTTTTGCTAGCCGCTAATTACCGTAAATGTATTATGCCTATTTTCGCCTGCAAATGCTTAGATATATTACATTTTTCACATGCAGGTGCCCGACCAAGCCAGAAGTTTGCCAAAACTCGCCGTATCTAGTGGCATCTTCAGCACCATGGCCGTACTGCTGTAAACATTGCAAACAACTGGCTGGTGCCGTAACTCCGGGTGGGCGTAAAGGTGGATCACCTTAACCACGAATCCAATAGAAAACCGGAAAATGGCGTCTGGTTAACTATCCGCTTTTGCCCTCTCTCTCTAAAAATTTCTTACTAGACCACATTTTTTTGCAGTATGCAAGGGAGACCAATAGGATAAATTTTAGAAATATATAATAAAGAAGTTTTCCGGCAGTGAATTTAATGCGGGTTCCCTTTTATTGTTTCTTTTTATCTTGAAATCAAAAAACTTGTAATAAATAAATGCAAGGGCCTCGATTGTCTTCTTAAGGAAATAAATGCCAAAATTTCCAACGCGACACTTTTTGCAGTACATGACTTGATACCCCGGTTATTACAATCACTTCCGATGGGGAAAATGGAGCACGGTGAAATAAAAAAAATCTCCTTGGTATAGGAAACAACATCAGTATCCGGCCATTGAAATATTGGGGTCCAACTGACAGTTATCTTTATCATGTTTGGTATATCCAGCCATCCGGAGTTAACGTTGCCTATTATTTCGTCTGTCATGATTTACTTTCACATGCGGGCGCCACTGTCTACACAAACGGTGCTCACTGCACAGCACTTCACTCCAAACGGCTGCCTTCATCTCACTCCTTGCAGCCTAAGGCACAGAAGCCATTCGAAGCAATTAATGCAACGAGCCTAACGATGAAATGTACAATTAGCCAAATACGACAAAGTCATTGTGTTACTTAAAAATATTCGCCTTCAGTGTCGTTGGTCTTAGAAATAAGCATTAGCTAGGCAGCACCCGCGTTTGCTCACCGTGCGTTTCCTGGATAATGCGGTGAGCGTTGTTTGCAACAAGCACTGTCGCAGGGGGTGATGAAAATGGGCTAGTTGCAATCAGTGCTTTATTTCCCGCAGTAACAACAATAAATATAGATACATCAAATGAACAAAAAATTTGCGGTTCGCTATGCTAAAATTAACCAGAAAGTTGTTACAAAAACAATGGAAGTTGATTGGCAATCTGAGCGAGTAGCTTACGCGGAAACAAAATGAAAGGTCGATGATAGTGTCTGATGATCGCCTTGAAGTTATTTCTTATACATTTCGGTAGAGATAATGACGGCGCAACGATGACCGCGGCCGCGGCGCGATGCTGATTACGATCAGGATGAGGAGAGCACGACGACTACAGCAGAATGACGAATTCGGCATGACGACAATGAAATAACGAGAGACGACGACGGCGTGATGACGGCAGGGTGACGGCAACGGAATGACACTAGTGTGACGATGATTAGGTACGAACTTCTTTAACCCTTGTAATAGTTGACTCCACGTCGGCCAGATAATTCTCTGGCTATTTGCTCTAAAGTCATGCAGATCCAGCAAACTGTGGAAGTTGGTCTAAACGAAACTTTGGTAAGCTGGCAAAAATGAACAGCGCATTCGGACGAGAAATGCAAGATGGATTTAAACGATGAAGACACCTGGAAACCATCATACCAGGCGGCGCACAAACGCAGCGCAATACTACCACCAATCACAGGGTCTAAATCTTAAGACGGTACAAAGTTCTAGCGCGCCAGAACGGCTATTTCAAGAGAGAGAGAGACAGAGAGAGATAATAACCTTTATTCAAGAACCCCGGTCTAGGTTCGCCCGCTTTGTTCTATTTGTCTGCCAAGCCGGGCGTCGTAATGAGCTCGAGGATGGTTTGTACGTAGTAGGAAGAGTCCGCCAGTCACTCATCAAGTGTCGCAGGTCTACGGGTAGGTGAGAGCTTGGCAAAGCTAGCCTGAATAGCGGGACGGCTCCCAGGACAACGACACCGAATGTGAACATTGTTCGGGAAGCCGCCACATGACATGCAAGCAGGTTTACCACTCAAACCTTGCATGTAGCATTGGAAGTGTCGGGACAAGAGAGAGTGCATCTGCGCACGCCTCCATAGTACCGCCTCTCTTCGCTTCATATGTACAAATTTATGATGAATAAATAATGTCTAATGGCTAATGTGTGTCTACCTAAAGATTATGTTGCACGATGCAAGTGAACGCCACTCCATTAGACAGCTCCCACACGAAAGCAAGTTTTCTATTTGTGCGACTAAGCACGCAGGTTGCGGTTCGATCTACGTAGCCCAAGAGAGGTATTCGCGTTAAAAACACCTGTTGTAAAGCGTATGTTGCAGTCATGTGAGCTAATTGAAAAATTACGGTGGCTTGTGTGTGCTAAATAAAAGGTTATGTTTGCAAATTAAAACGAAAGTGCCTGACAGCCAGAATTTCCACATGCCTAATGGTTTGCCTAAAGCGAAGCCTTCTGAGCAAGTGCTTCCAAAAAGACATACCTTTCTATAGTTTTAGTGCAAAACAGATAGCATTTACGCAAGGAGTGGTTTATGAATATAAAGCGATTGTGAGGTTTAGCGTTGCACTGTCGCTTCTCAGACGCTGTTCGGAGAATACGGGGAATCGATATGTTGGCGCCACGCTGCACGCGAGTCAAATGCTACTGCACAGCAGAAACAGAGTCCTGGCCGCTGTCAGAAGTCTCACGATGCTGACGCGAGGAGGAGCGCCGTCACTGGCATTGCAGGCGTCGCACAGCCATCGTGCACAAAATCAGACCGAATGAAAACCTGCAGTGTTCGCAGCTTGAAGTGTGTTGCACGTTGCGCTCGGACCACTGCATGCAAGACGGCGCAGTATGCACATGGCTGTTCAGTAGGATCGTCGGTGATTGAGCGTGCAACGCTCATGCGACCAGTGGCTCGCAGAACGTTGCCCTGGCTCCGCTGCAGAGTCAGTTGAACGAAGCATGAGGCAGCGTCCAATTTGCTTCCTGGATTTTGTAGTCAAATGCATTGCTCAAGTCTCACGCATAAGCGTCGATACCGTGTCAACACGACGGTGCCAGTGGCAGTTGCAACGGCGTTGGCACAAGTTCGTCTCGAAGGTCTTTGTAGTTGCTATTAAAATGAAAAGAGACTTTCCTTGTCGCAGACACCAGAACTATAGCGCTCGAGATCGAAACTTTAGTTATTTTGTAGCAGACTAGTGGTGAGCCGCGATGAATTCCGGAAGTTTCCCTCATATAAGTACCTTAACGACATGGTTCAAATTTCAATAAATATTGAAGGGATAATTATGTATGCTTGAGTAAAGACCATTTTTTGCACTGTGCTGTAGGAAAGAAAACAAAATGGTAAAAATAGAATCAGTGTAACATTGTGTTGTGAACCACGATTTAGACAATTTATCCCATTTTCGTACATTGGAGGGCTCGCGTTCTGTTTAGACTCTAAATAGCGTTACAGTGGGGAACGAATTGTTTTTGAAAAGCTGTACTACGAGAAAACAATGTGTATCTGGTACACACCCCTCTTTTTACCATTGTACTGAACAAGAACGGGAAGCAAGCAGTAGAGGGGCGCTATCATTAATGTAGGACGCGAGCGCAGGTCACGAGTGGTTGGCGTCGAGACTGTTGTTCCCTTGGCGCTACGTTGTTTTTCCCTGTCGCTTACCGTCGATAAATCCCCTTATCAAAGTGGTGGAGGTGGGGGGTACAAGCGAGGACATGGACGGGTGAACGACGGCGCAGCTCGTGCCTCAGAAGCTGCGGCCGTCAGTTTTCCGCGTCAAGACTGCTTGGCTGGCGACGCATAGGCGGAACAGAAAGGTGGCGCGGGGAAGGTGACCGACGAGGTTCGAAAGGCTGGGCATCAGAAGTCGGCTGACGATCGCGGGAGCATGCTTCAGGTTGTTGTTCTGGCTGCGTGCTATAAGGAGGTCGGAAGGGGTAAACCGGATATCTTGCTGCACTGGTGGTCGCCGCGAAACACCAGCGGCAGAAGCGGGCCACACGACCCGGAATTCCGCATGCATAGCAGGTCGGCCGGTTGTCTACAGTGCGCGAAGGATTTGCGCAGTGCGGCTGTGACCCGACAGGTGGCGGTATTGGTTGCTTCCTGTTCTTTATTGCAACCATAAACCTGCCGTCAGAATAGTGAGAAATATCGAAGCCCCTAAACATATGTGAGAAATGTGCTCATTCAATAGGCTGGGTCAATGTAGAAGTGCTAAATGCAATAAAAGTATTAACGCTAGAAAATGTCATTGCGAGTTTATGATAATTGTAAATATTTGTTGATCACGTATAGTGGAGCCTAGTATTTTCTTAAACGTATATTGAAACTGTCTCTCCAAAGAACGCTCACACCGCGTGTGGTTTGTGCACTATTTATAAATCCATTTGTACTGGTGTAGCTAGGTCCACAATCTTCACTTGAAGAAGACAGACCCAGACGTGAACCCTGTCCTGATGCGTTGTATTGTCGCCGCTCTCGCCTGGAACCTTGCGTTCGCGGCTACCATTGCGGCAGCTGTTCTGCAATCGACGGCGCTGGCGCCCCCTCCTCCCCCAGTAATACACACCTTTGCGGTCTCTTCGCTAGCCGGAAGCACTGGCACGACCTGAAGAGAGTCCCTACTTTGATGTCTATCGCTGAAGCTATAAAACATGTCTGACCTCAGCTCCACCATAGGTACCGACTACGGCGGGGGAGGGGGGGAGGCCTCTGGTGCCCGAGCCCCTCTGGAAAACTCCGGAGGCGGGGAGGGGGGGCAGGTGGTGCCGAAGCGCTTCCCCCCACACACCGTCGTTTCCTGATCTTTCTCACCCACATCATTTGCGGTTTCCTTCGACTTTCCTCGACCTTTTCATTTGAAATTTTGCTGGGGCTAATAGCTTACTGCATCATTGTTGGTGCGGACGGACATGGCTATTATTTCATACTATTCCTTTATTTCTGCATATCCTGACAACAGGAGGACATGCGCATTAGGAACACTAGCGGCGGCTGCCTCATCTGTATTTTCTGACTTCAACGTTGTTTTAAATTTCCATTGTAAGAACCATGCACCTACACAATATATATAAATATTGACACAGGCCAAAGTATATTATTTTGAAAGAGATGACGGTAGGCAATTAAAAATTATTTTTAATGGTATGGATAGCCTATGGTAAGAGAATGAATATGTTGCTGTATGTTCACCACGCTTCAAATTGCTTTGCATGCGTTTTTGACCAAGAATCCCAAAGACTTCAGTGACCCCTTCAGTAGTCTTTTATCAACGGTCTCTGAAATGCACATGTATGTGGTCTGTCTCAGTATTGCTTCTCTTTCCAGTAAGCAATGCTAACGACTCATGAAAAAAAATAATTTCTAATAATTTACAACATTTGTTAGGGATAGAAGCATCTTCGCTTGGATGCAAAGGTCACATATATAAAGGGTGTCCCATTGAACTATCATGCACCAAGATTTTAAATAAGAATGAGCAACGCGTTAATCGAAGAAAACCTAGTGCATATTGTTTACAGTACATTGGAGTAGCTGTTAGCAATTTTTTCGTTACTGAGAGTGAATTAGGTAATTCTATTTATTTATCTAACTCGTGACGTACTATCCCAATTATCAAATTGTCAATGAAGCACTTCAAAGCGCAGCCAAGAGACATTTAACAATTATTTTCATCAATGTACTAATTTCTTCCGACTGATCAATAAGCCCCATGAAGTATGGAGATTACCGCATGACTGCACTCCCACCCGCATCATAACGCAGCGCCCATGAACATGCTCCCTTGGAGTTATCCAGAACGAAGTGAAGGAAATAGAGAAAAACATCGGGATCGAGCTACTGTTTTATCTGCCGTGCCGGGCCATAGTAACACGTCGCGTTTGGCATTCGTTGGAAACAAGCTGCGATAGCTGTTCTCTTAGCTTAAATAAAGTGAATCCATGCTTGTTTTTTTGCCACAATATCTGTCCCCACAAAAGCAAATTGACAATGTCAGTGGATAGGTGTAAAGGTGCGTTTTGTATCGTCCCAGTCTCCATGTGTTTCTCTATTGAGCAGAAGGTAAACATGATCCTTGCCATGGGAAGGGTGGTGGTCCGCCAAACGCATCGACTATCATCAGAAAAATATGAAAACCTGAGACAAACCGGCCGCTTCAAGAAACAGTGGTTGAAGATTTCATCTTTGGGTCGCAGCCTACGCACGGATGTTCTAGTATTTATGGCCTACAACCCTGATGCTAGCGTGCTGGACGTGACCACGCCCAGGTACCAATTTCCAAGTAATAGGTTTGGAGGTTTCTAAACGACGGCGTTCAACCCTTACCACGTTAACCAGCACCAATGCTTCGAAGATCAGGACCTGCAGAATTGTCTAGATTTTTTTAAATTGCGTCCTCATAGAAGCCGATGAGTTACCGCACTTTTTGAGGAGTGTCGTGTGCGCAGATGAAGCCAATTTTTGCAGAAACTCCATGGTAGATTTGCATAATGCACACTATAGGAGGGACTCCATCTACCCTGGCTAAAGCGTAATCGGCACCAGTAATAGTGGTTGCTCAATGTATGGTTCGGAATTTACGGCGGTGCTATAATCGGTCCCATCTTCTTAGATCACACAATGACTCGACATCGTTACCTGGACAAAATCTTTGATGGAGTGGCGGAAGAGTTTCTCAGCGAAGTTCGGCTTTCACGTTTTCCGTTTCTGTGGCCTCAGCAAGATGGGGCACCCGCACACAGCAGCCGCCGAGCACGGAACTAGCTGGATGCGAATTTTAATGGGCAATTGATTGGAAGGCATGGAATAGATTGCAAGGCACGGTAATAGATTGGACGGCATGTAAATTGGCCGGCAAGGTCACGTGACCTCTCTCCACTTGATTTCTTTCTTTGGGGTTATGTGAAAGACTATGCTTACATGATCAAACGGACTTCAGCTTCGTTCAAGGCAAGGATATCAGATGTCGGCCATGGAATTCTGTCGTCGTTCCACAAGAAAGCCACTGAAGATGCGATAAAATGGAAACAGTACTGCGTAGCTACAAAAGGGGACCTATTCGAATGCGCCCTTTGGGCAGGAACTGGTATACAACGGAGCTTGCAAATTCACAGATAATAAAGGCACACTTAAATACGATGGTCATTTCTTGTGCAGACATGCTTATTGCCAATTCGGCTTATTTTGCAGAGGGATATTTAATTTCTTGAACGCATTGGTTTCGCCTTTTTTGTACACGTTTGTTGCTTCGAGGTTTGTTGATTTCACTTTTATTTTTTCACACGAATCTGTTCTTGCGGCACGTATGCACTTTCATGAAAAATAAAACGTTCCCTTTAATTTTGCTCTTGTCCGAAGCAAGGTTGTGGCAAAAAATACCGCTTCGCATGCACTTTTCCGATGCGGTGCGAGTAAAGCCGGGATGAAGCATTCTATGCCTATAACATTGCTTTACGCATTTCGAGCGTAGTCAGAATGGCGCTTCGGCCATGGTATCAAGCGGCTTTTGTTATCAATGTGAAGAGTCGGCCTTGAGAAGCGGATAATAAGTGTGACGTAGAAATCAGAGGAAGGAAAGCTGCGAAGCCGCGAAACCTGCTATTGGCGTTCCTTCCGTACTCGTATTAAGGTGATGCGCTGTCTCCGGGATGGTGACAGGCAACGCAGTTATTTTCAGCGTATTTGAGGGTGCTGCTTTGTGATGCGGATGGGTGTGCACTTACTTGGTATTTTTTCTTACTTCGTAAGGTTTCTTTGCCAGTCGGAAAAAAAGTGTGCGGTATTAGTACGTCATGCAGATCACCGTAGTTAGATGTCATTTTGGGTGCGTACAAATGCCTCATTCACACTTTGAAGATTGGTACAGTACTTGTCGAGTTATATAATTACGTAACCTATTAAGAGACATTCTGCAATACATTACAAAGAAATGATTCTTTATGTAAGAATTCATTTGTTTCATTATTTAGTTTAAGCAACTTTCGCTTTTCATATTTACTTACGCGAAAGCTATGTCAACACACTTTGTCTTAAAAAGTAAGCTCTAGTTGTAGCAAGCTATGATTGCTTACATTTTTCCATATAACTGCTCGTAAACCGAAAACCGCATAAGCCGCAATTATTTACAACCTCCAAGCATATATAAGCCAGGAAAAGTCATTGCAGTTAGAACTGGTAAAGAGGCAGAGGAGTCGTTATCATGCAACTCCAGCAGAAGAGCGGGAGCTCGCGCACATGATGAACAGTATTGTTGCTGAACCTAATCTCTCTCATCGGGAGGAAAGGCTCATCAAGATTTTCAATTTCTCATTCAGGCAGTACTTTGGTGGAACCAAATTCTGTCAACCAGCGCCCAGCAAACATTAGCACAGGTTTCACTGTCGTCATGGGAGAGTTGTTTCCTACGTTCCCAAGGGGCTCTATGTACAAACGAGAAGCACCCACTCTACGCGTGTAGTTAGCAAGCACAATTACTTACCTTTTAATTGGAGCGAAGCGTTCTAAAGCGCCCTCTAATTTGCAGGTGCTGCAAGGTTACTCCCAGCATACATGCCGTTTCGCATTGGACGAGCTGAGGCACGCTAATAATACGCATTATTTCTCTGCGACGCCCACCGAACTTTCCACAGCGAGGGATAAAGGGAACGCACTCCACGGCATGAAAATCGTTGGTCCACATTTCCCTGGTGCACCACGCATACAAGGAGTTGCAGCGAGACATAAGCTGTCTTCTGACACTTTTGTGCATGCGAACTAAATCACATTTTATCACAGCAAGCACAAATACATGGCCAGGGAAACATCGCGGCAGCAGCCAGCTCGCAAAATACAGACCAGCACCATAGAGAGGATTGATGGATGGGTGCTATGAGCAACCCCTTTGAAACGGGGCGCTGGATGGTGCCACCTGTGAACTTGTGGGGCTTTTTTGGCCTCCGTATTGCCTAAAATAACAAACAATACACTTTCGTTTTGTGCCTTGTTGCGCCCAACTACATGTGTATGTCGCGATACAAAAACAACAATTGTACTCTAAATAACATCAAGCCAATAGACGTGGCCGCTTACCCCTCTTTTCCTTTAATGCTTCTTCATTATCTTTGTGATAAACCTGTATCTGCGACAGAACTCACAATTCGCTACCATGACGTTACATTGTGATAGCGCAATTTTGTCTCTTGTTCGCGTTCTTGAATGAGTGACCTTTTAAAGAGGTTCTTGCTTTAGAGTAAAATGTCTTTAGGGAAGTTAAACTAATCCGGCTT
Organism: Dermacentor variabilis; assembly: GCF_050947875.1. Taxonomy (NCBI): domain Eukaryota; kingdom Metazoa; phylum Arthropoda; class Arachnida; order Ixodida; family Ixodidae; genus Dermacentor; species Dermacentor variabilis. The sequence continues at coordinate 70,228,509 of NC_134575.1, read as the reverse complement.
TTTATTCCTTGAAAATTAGCATCAGTGGTACTTTTACAAGATCATAGCAATCTAGCTATAGATGTCGAAATATGAAGCAACACTATCTAAACTTGTTACAGCAGGTGAATCTCATTATGATGTGTCAGAATTTGAGCATGTTCCCAATGCTGAAGATATTGCACCATGTTAATTTCAAATGTAATTGTGCACTTATCGGAAGTAGTGTACATTATTTCTTCGTATCAATTGTTCCAAGTAAACAGTTTTCATAGGTGCACTGTTGCCTTTTGAAGTGAAAATATTTGGAGACATTGTTCAACAGTACACGTTGCATTATTTCGACATGAATTTAGGAGTAATATAGGTTGTGCCGTGCATAGTTTCTCCGTTCAAGTAGTTATATGAGTACGCAAACTCCTATTCCTCCACTGTAGTTCATATGACCGCAAGGCAAAGAAATTTCAGCTTGTGCTGAAAGAATATCATTCCCCACTATTTTGTTAGTGAGATAATCGGGTTTGTCACCAAATTGATATGTATGTGCTATATATATATACTATTCTTTGGACAATCGCAGAGAACATGATATGAGAAACAATCTGCTCACTAAAGATAAGTTCCTACGTGAAACTACTGCTTAAATGACAGGTTTGCCGAGCTAAACAGAAGCCACCTATTAGGTTCTCGCTGTCTCATACATTGGCCCATGATCCTTCTACTAAGCATCCCACCATCCAATGCACCCACCATTCACCCAGTATGCACACACTTCACCGACCGTTCACACAAGTAACCCTACTACGCGTCCCACCATCCACCCAGCACACGCATCGTTCACCCAGCACATTAATCATTCACCCATAAGCTACATAGGTCACCCAGTATGCATCCCATCATCCACCCAGCACACCCATAAGTAAGCACACCCTCAGTAAGCATGCCCACCATTGAGACAAGCCAACGTGGGACTATGGACGATAGCAATGATTGCACAGACCAGCAGGTGACCTCCACAGCACAGTTCCTCCTTTTTTTCGCATACGAAAGCAAACACAACGCGCGCCATACGCAAAAACTGTGAGACGCTGCCGCGGCGGCGCCGGCCAGGATGGGTAAAGACGAGCGCCTTCTAGAACCCACGATCCACCCAGTATATCCATTATGAATTCCATCACACCCACCATGTTTTCCATCATGCCCAACAGATTTCCTAGACCGCCGTTGCTGCGACCCGGTCGACGGAGTGGAAAGGCGAGGGTAAGCGTTATATTGCCCTGGTCGTTCCAACGCTTAGGGCCCGAAAGTGTTATGTTCACCGAAAAAGACGGTAAATAATGAATTGTCTTGGCTCCGTTTATTATTTTTATAAAGGTATCGCTAAAGCGATGAGCGCGACGACAGCTCTGAATTGGTGTTTCCGTTCTGCCCGTGCGGACTTCGCCTGTGCCCGTTACTGTGGAGAAGTGATTGTCGCTATTTGATGTCGTTAAATGTGAGAGCCTGAGGCGAAGTGATTGAGTGTGGCCGTAGTAGTTCTGCCCATGTAGTGTTTTGTGGGCTTCACCTTTGCCTGTGACTGATCGTGTTGCTGAATAGCTTTGTGGAAAGTGACGTGGTTTGTGTGGATCTAATCGCAGTGTTTGCCAGCTCCTGGGGACGCCTGTGCCAGTTAATGATGGCGTTGCCCAGTAGCATTGTGGAAGTTGATGTACATTTTGTGGATTTCGTCGCCGCTTATGACTGCCCTAATTATAGGTGACCGATTTTTGTGTAAACAGCGTGGACGTCTCGAAATGTTAGCTAGAAACTCAACCAACAGCAAGGCAAGTCTCTGTTTTGTGGTTTTGCGAGCTCATGCTCGTGCGAGCAGCAGAATGATTAAAAATCCGTTACATAACGTTAGTTCCATAAAATTTGCTTTGCCGCAGTACAGTTGTGTTATGCGGTGAAGCATACGTAATGTATTGCGGTAAAGTAGGTGAAAAAGTAGGCAGGAACCCCGGCGTTACTGTGGCGATTTTCTTGTTTTACGGTCCCGCCCGTGCACTTTTAAAAGGCGCGAGCAAGGAAGAATCACGGTCGAAGCGCAACCTTGCCAATGCTTCAATTGAACAAAAAAAAACGATTTGGAGTTGGTGATGCCAAAACCAAAGCCTTGACTTTTGTATCATCAAAGCAGTTCCAAAAATATTCAATCATATTCCAAGCTCCTGACGTATCTATGATTGTTTAAAGTATATGCATATATTGTGCACCAGCCTTAGCACCAATTCTAATGTACTTTAATGATGTAAGTTTATTAACACGTGGCCAATATATAATTTGTGTTGTATGGTGGTGTGCTGTTGCTTTCATGTGATAATGTGTACATTGGCTGGAACAGTTGATGCATCCTCCTTATAGAACTCATTGAAAGATGAACCACCTGTCAAGCCATTGTTGTTCTTGCAGTTGTACAACAGATTTCACAATAATTTCACAACATGGGGATACTTATGAAAGAGTAGCGGATGCTTAACATATCCAGATGCCTGCACAGGAATGCGGGAGTCGACCATGCATCTATCTCTCTAACTCAGGTTGAATGTGCATACTTGAGTAAGATGTAACACTTGTTGAGTGTCTGATTTCTGTTATTGTTAGCTTAGTTTGTTTCCCCCCATTTGTAGGTTTTCGTGTGTGTTGTTGTGTATGTATATAATAAGCTCGTCTTCTACATGTGTGCTGTGCGCTGCACAATAATTGGGAGGACATGCGTAACCAGTGCGATATGCAGTGGAGCAATGATAAAGTGGCTACTTTTATGTCCCAGTGGTTCCGCCTTAGCAACGCTACAGCTGTGTCTAAAAAGGAGCGCGTTGTGCCCTAACAAAGCTTCCATGTGTCAGCTACTGACTCTGCCACCCTAGAGAGCCAGCTGGAAACCCAGGTGACTAAATTTGGGTATTGCTGCACATTCAAAGCCACGACTCCATTTACTCAGTCTGACTATATCACAGCTGAATGGACATTGAGAGCTGGCCTGTCAACCATTGTTGGCCACGGATGTGCCACTTGGTTTATGGGCCCCATGTGAATTGAATGCCAATTCTAAATTTCGCAAGTGTTGTATTCTGCTATGCAGTTGATAAACTGGTAACCTTTTGGCACTTTACTGCAGCGCTCTCGACATTGAAACCGCAAATAATGTGTTGGGAGCTCGCTTTAGCGAAGGTAAGGAATACAAGTTTTGACAGATTGAGATCGGCTAGCTTAATTCAAAAGTAAACTCAGGTTTGCGAGCAGCAGTGGTGGTGCCCCACTCAGGAAGCCGCTTCAGTTCCAAGAAAGATCAGGAAGCAATGATCCCCACGGTGAGGCAAAGCGATGTAAACTAGGTTTCCGCGATTCGGGGACAACGTACTGACGAATGGTTGCTTGAAGGGCTGCGCCCCTAGAATTCCGGAGGCTTAGGTGTAAACGGCGTAACGAATGAAGAGTTAATGTTCAAGATATGGTGGTTTCACGCGCTTACCCGACACTGTCTATTGATTGCCGCAAGCGTCAAACTTCAAGGTTTTCTCTTAACACGAAACCCCACGAAAGGGGCCTTCATAAGAAGGAGACCATGGTGTATTGATAGAGCAGCGTCCCAGAGAGACGTGCGTGGTTGTGTCCATTGTAGGCGAACTAAACACAGGCTGCGCGCGGGCGGTACGTGCGGTGTAGGTTGAAGCTGTTCGAGCCTAGGATGTAGGCTCTCGCCATGCCCCAAGAGACTCACCTTGACAGTTATGGAGGTGCCACCATTGCTTTCGCAAACAAGCAAGTCGCGGAACTCAGACCTGTCCGTGGGCGGGAAACGCACTGGCCAGTCGCTAATGGCAGCATGCGACATCAGTCCTCGAGCAAGCCGCATATTATTCGTAGTCGACTGCATCACTCGCACACGCCTCCTCATCGACACCGGAGCGGAGCTGTCTATTGCTTCCGCCATGGTCGCAGATCGCCAACGCGGCAAGTCCACAACCACGCTCCACGCAGTGAGCAACACTGTCATCACGTCCGGGTCACCACTTGTTGGGGCCTCGGTTTAGAGGAGGCAAGGAATACACGATTTGACTGGCTGAGAACGGCGTGTCGACTGGCATTATTAAAAAATAAAAGCAGGGCTGTCGAGTGGTAGTGGAGGCACCCCAGACGGACCGCTCTTGGGCTCGAAAAAACAGCAGGGGGAAATGACCCCTATAGTGGGGCAATGTTCTGTAAACTGGCCGGGGCAATGACCCCCACAGCGAAACAAGAATTGTTAAACTGGATTACCGCGAATCGTGGACAACGTTGTGACGGACGGTCGCTCTAAATCCTTAGTCCTCTCTGGAATGGCACTGTTCAATACAGCGCACTCAATTTCACCATACCCACAAGCAAGCTTGGAAGCGAGGCTTTTCATTAGTATCTCCGCACCCATACGCACTCCCAATCAACACGCGAATGCACAAACGCGTGTGGATACGAATGATAGCGCACCCGCACAACACACACAGGTCCATGCATGCCAAGAACGGCTACTGAAATTCCTACGGCAAATCTAAGTATTGCAGCAACAAATGAAACGACAGAAGGCACACATGCGACGAGCAGAATCGGAAAGCATAGAACTGAGGACACAGCTTGAACAAGGACTGGGACCTTGTGCAGAAGCGGAACAGAGCACCAAGCGAGTTCAGTCATCAACCACATCTACGCCAAAAGAAACGCCAGAAACATGCCGCAAACGCGTCAGGCGTTGTTTCTGTTTCGCTACTCCAGCTCGCAGGAAGAAATGCGAAGCAACGACGCTGAGAGCATCCCATCAAGCGACGGCAAATACAAAATTCTAGAAAGGAAAGTAAGAACGCAAGAGCGCAGCGTGGTAGAACTAGTGGCTGCTTTCCACGTATTTCCTCGCCAGATTTCTGAGCAGCAAAGTGGTTTAATGACCAGAATAGACAAAACTCAGTGCCACAAGATGCTGAAAGTTTGCCCACACCGTCAATCACATATGAACGACCAGGTACATTTGTCGGATCAACATGATGGACTGAGTAGGGGAAAGCGAGTTAAACGGACACCTTCCACAACATATGACAGTGGAACAGTGGAAGCTTTGCATAGAAAAGCGCCTTGCAACAATACATACTTCATCATAAGTAACCACCAGATTTGATGGTTCTTCAAGAGACCGGGGTCTATCCGACACTCCCTGGCTATGAAACGCACATTCGCGACAAGACGCGAATGGCGATCCTGACGAGGAAAATCTCGCAACAGTAAAGCATACTGCAATCAATTCAGCCATAGATCGCGTACTCATCGAAATTATAGCGACGAAACAGGAGATTTCTAGTCTCTGCGTGCTTAACGTGTACAGCCCTCCGAAGTAGAAAACGACGGGGTTAGATACATTATTTAGCCAAGCTGAAAACAAATTGAAGCCAGAAGCACCCTGGTCGTAGTGGTTCATTTGAACGCACCCCACATTGTCTAGAGATATTGAAAGGCAACTCAAAAATGAAACGACATCTACAACGCAGCGCAGGAACATCGATTCACGTTGATCATGAACGCGCATTAACGTAGAGGCATCGCTGACAACATTTCTGGAGAAATTCGACCCGATCTGATTTTCAGACTCGGGAAAGGTTAGGACCCCCGAAAAACACACATCACGATAATCAGAGACTCACGCGAAGCATGCAGTAACTACGCAGCTGGAAGAATTTCCCGAACGGAGATATCCATCTTAAGAACATCTACCCTTCCAGAAATGGCCGCAATAGTATGGATACCAGGGGTGCTATGCAAAAGTTTCTCTTTCGTGATTGTTCTGATCGAGCGTGCTAGATGGCGCTTAATGAACGGAGACTACATAGAATGCGCAAGAACAACATGTAAAAAAAATGTCGGGAAAACGCTGTGTATGACAGCATGCGCGTAACCTTCTGCGTTTGAAGCACAGGAGGCTGGGCAACGAAACACTGCCATGGCCGCGTATTTAATTTAGCAATACCGCGGTTCTCCAGCTTTCTATCTGCACACTTGCCATGAGCCGCTTCCAAAGCCTTTCTTAGGCGAGTCAATGACGCACCTTCTGTTGCTGTCAACTCAGGTGCAGATCGGGGTGTGGAGGCTGCCGGAGGTTCCTGTAAGTGACAGTCACGTAGAAAGAGCCGTAGTGGCTGCTAGCGAGGCGATACGGAAAATGAGCCCAGAGAAAGGTTTCGAGTTTGTCGAAGTAAACAGGGAAGTGAGAATGTGTGGTTGTTTTGAACGAGACGGGATCCACTTCAATTACAGGCTTGGACGAGATGCGGGCTGGCGACTTGCTGGTCCCACTGTTGCTGCTTTAGGGGGCCCACAGGCGCTCAGACAGTCATTGCAGGCGGTTATGAAGAAGGTCCTCTAGGGGAACCTCAGAACAGCATCGCCGCCAATAACAGAAAAAGGAGGAAAACAGGAAAGAGGGTTTGCCATGCAATAAGCTTCATAAGCATGCAGGACGGTATAAGACAAGTAACGTGGGTAGAGATTGAAGAGCAGCCCAATGGTGAACAAATAGGGGCGTATGCGGTTAAAGAAACGCACTTTACACATTCCGAAGAACCACCAGTGACTGAGAATTGATCGGGAAATCTGCAACAAAACTAAATTGCAAAGAAAGGGAGGGGGACTCAGAATGCTCATCCATCAAGGAGACAAATGAAAAAGAATAAATTTCAAAACGTCTAGAGTATGTTATATTATTAGGTACAATGAGTGCAAAGAGTTTGGCGTAATAGTCCTGCGGAAACCTGCAGGGTGGGGAGAAGTATTTAATAAAGGAAAAATGAGAAATCCACCAAATCGTAGCAATTGCCACAAAGAAAACCCATAGGGGTTCCTCGAAAGAAAAAGCCTCGCCGTAGAAGAAAAATTCGTCCTGGTCCGGCAGCCGAAACCCAGGACCACTGCCTTTCCAGGGCAGCCGCTCTACCATCTGAGCTAATCAGGCGCCTAGCAGATGGCTGGCCGAAGTGGAATTGGTCAACAACTCAAAGCAAAGGCTAGACTTTCGTGTAATAGTTCTGCAGAAAGCCTCGGGTGGAGAGAGGTAATTAGTAAAGGAAAAATGAGACATCCACCTAATCGCAGCAATTGCTACAAGGGAAACCCATACGGGCTCCTCGCAAGAGAAAGCATCGCAGTGGAAGAAAAATTCGTCCTGGTCCGGACTTCGCCTTGCTATCTGCTAGCCGCCTGGTTAGCTCATTGGTAGAGCAGCCGTAAAGACGGTGGTTTCGTGTTCGAGTCCTGGACAAGGAGGAATTGTTCTTCAACTGCAGGGCTTGTTTTTTGGAGGAACCCTTAATGGTTTTCTTTGTTGCCATTGTTACGAATGGGTGGATGTCTTACTTCTCCTTTATTTCTGAATGTAAAGAAAGCTTGGCTAGCCGCGTTGTTTCGTTGAGTGGAAATAGTTGCACAGAAACGGATCAAGAGCGATTGTAATGCCTAAGTGCTGATAGTATTGGTTTCGGATATGATGCCGAAATTATCCTATTAGTGACATGAATGCCAACAAACAAGAGCTAGATGGCTATACCGACAAGAACGGGAAGTCAATGCTCGATCTCTGAGAGCAACAACACCCCGTTTCGTGAATAGATGGCGTAAGTTTGACGGGCGGATCACGTAGGACGTGGGAAACCGGCAATCGACCATTAATTGTTGTCTGATGACAGAAGAAATTCATGATATGTTGAGAGAAATGGTCATTACCGAGGAAGGGTATAGCAGCACAGGGACTGACCATAAACACATCATTTTGAAAATGCGATATGTAGTTTGGAAAGCGAACAAGAAGCGAAAAATTGCCAGTTCAAATTTGAACACTGAACAAAAAATAAATACATTTACAAGAGTTGAGGAAGAACCTGGCAAATGGCCAAGCAAAAAGTGGGAATATAGTGAGCTTCCAAGTCTAATAACGAGACATACAGGGAAAGAGAAGCAACATGTTCATGTAAAGGAATAAAGAAAGTGAAAAGCTTGTGAAACAGGGAAATGCAAGAAGCAATCGCTGAACGACAGAAAGCATCCTGTGACTACCGGCAGGCAAAAAAGAGGGGTTGTGGCAGCATGAAGTAGCCAGAAATTGGGAAATATACCGGTATAAAAAAGATCTATTGTTCAAAGAGTGGTGCAAGCAAAGGTAAAAGGTGAAATAGAAGGTTGGTTGTCAGAAATTTGCGGGAAAGAGAAGGCCGGCCCTAAAATATTTTGGAACCATCTAAAATTATTAGGCAGGAAGTATGGAACAATAGAACATATCTTAGAAGAAGATGGAAACGAACTGGAAGGGGATGCGACTTTAAATTACACCCGAAAAATAACAGCCGAACCTTTGCAAAGCCAGTGGTTAAGAAAAAAGCGGCATGAAAGAGAGCGAGATGGAAAAGGAGCTGGTGCTGACAAATTTCAACTGCAAGCAAGCCGAAGAGAAAATTCGGAAGTGCAAAGCCTCTGGGCTAGACGAGCTTCCTGTTAGGCTGGTTTATGAAGTGGCACCAAAAAGTAAGGCACCTCTGGTGCAAACAGTGGAAAAAACTTTAAAAAATTGATGAATACCTGGCAGTTGGCGACAAAGTAGAATGAATTTAATCTATAAAGGTAAGGGGGAGAAAGATGGAATTCACCCCCACAGACGTTCGACCACTACATCGGTAATATACAGCTTAGCAATGCAGGCACTTCAGTCAAAGCTGCAAGCACGGGAAGAAAATAATAGAATTTCGGGAGAACTTTAGAATCGCTTTAGAATAGGTAGGCGTTTGGATGACAACTTAGGTGTCCTTACTCAGTGTTTTTAAATATGAAAAAAAGACCGTTATATGTGGGCCTTTTTGACATTACAGGAGCGTATAACAACGTAGACCACCAGATATTGTGGGATATTATGGAAAGAGAAGGCTTAGGCGACTACGGTCTACAGCTTTTGAGAGAGATTTATTTAGAAAATATCCTTTGCCTTGAATACGAAGGAGCGAGGAGAAAGTTGATGCCAACAAGGGATGGAGGCAGGGGTGTGCTTTATTCGCACTGCTGTTTAAGTGTACGTGGTGAGGATGGAGAGGGCACTAGAAGAAAGTAATATCGGGTTTAATCTGTCATACAAACAGGCGGATACAGTAGTAGAGCTGCAGCTTCCAGTTGTGTTTTATGCGGAGGACATTGTGCTGCTAGCTAATAATCCAAGTGACATTCAATGTCTGCCTAATACCTGTGGACTGGAAAGCGATCAGATCGGTCTGTAATTTATCGTGAAAAAATCAGGTGTTATGGCATTCAACGAAAACAGCGAACAGAAAGGGACAATACTGGACCAGGAAGTACCTCGTGCAAGAGAATTTAAAATCCTTGATATTTGTATTAACGAAGGCTATAGACATGTATGGAAACACAGGAAAAACTATGAGAATAAAGGGGAAGAGAAATTCTGCCATAGCGAAGCGCAGAGCGCTCTCAGGATACAAGAGGTACGAGTTGCTCCGAGGTATGTAGAAAGGTTTAATGGTTCCAGGATTTACATTTCTAAATGTGGTTGTTTGCTTGAAGTTAGGGTTAAAATCAAGAGTCAGTGGTACCTAAGGTTCAGTGGGACGCCTCGCATTAGGCGCTCACGGGAAGACTACAAATGAAGCTGCGCAAGGTGATATGGGCTGGACAAGTTTAGAAGTGATGGAAGCTGACAGTAAAACTAATTATGAAGAAGGACTGAGTTATACAAAGAAAGTAAATGGGCTGGGAGAGTTTTGAGGTATTTGTGCAGGAAAAACATTGATTCACAGCGAACGAAAAGAGCTAGGAAGCTTACCAGCAATTATACTGCTTATATTGTGCGCCACACAGCAACAAAGATAGTCAAGCAGAAAGCCAGAGAGGCTGAGATAATATCATGGGTGGCGGCAATAGAAAAGGAACCTGCCATGAGCAACTACTTAAGAGAATAAAACGAAGCAAAGGAAAGAAACAATATATGATAACCTAAAGCGAAGCTCATTACTTTTCGAAGCGAGATCAGGTTGCCTTAGAAGACGCACTCATAAAGCAATATATAGAAGGAAGAAGAAGCACATGCTTGCTTTTGTAAAGCTAGGCAAACGATGAGGCATGTTTTATTAGAATGTTAAGGTATCTGGCCAGCGGTCATTGTTAAACTTTCAATTCAAGCATTACAAAGTAGTAAAAACGGAATTCCCATGTCGTGTCTTAAGTCTTCTCTCACCAGATACCGCATGCACAAAATAAGCGCCAGTTTTAATGCACTGGTCCGGTGCCTATTAGAAGCAGGTTATCCTAGCGTGGCAGTGGGCACTGTGGCTGAACGCCTAAAGAAGTCGATTTCGAAGGGAACAGACGTGATTACGGAAAGCAATAATAGCAAGAAAAGAGTAGTGTCTGAACCCTACATTCATTCAGTATCGAACAGGCTCAAGAAAGTTGCAAGAAGTATATGTGGTGTGCTAATGTTCTTTTCTCTGTTCCAAATAAGCTTGGTAAAATATGCTGTGCCGTGCAGAGGAAAAGTAGCAAGTGAAAGTTAAGAAAAGAAAAGATATTTGACCAGTGAAGCACTTCAAGAACAAACATTTTTCTGGCTGTCGTATGGCAGGGTTCTATGGCAGTAGTTCCCTTTAGCTGTGGCCATTTCTACGTATGGCAAACGGGGCAGTGTATCAATCAGAGGCTAACTGAACATAAAAAGTCGTTAACCGGTGGATTGCCTTCTAATATTTCCTTACATTGCCAAGACTGCAAAGAGTGTAACTGCACACCTGAGTTAGATGAATGCGCGATATTGTACAGGCATATGAATGAAGATGCGCGTCTTATGGTCGAGGCACGGCGTATCAATCATGGTAGATGTGCATGCGTGAGTCAGCATTCGATTACATTAGAAAAAGAAGAGATCAATTGACTTAACAGTTATCTCTCACGTAGACGGGCACGTGTACCCGACTGACACCTCGTGCTATCATTCTTGTGCATGCGCAGATGAGCTTTCTGCCTTCTTTCTTTTTTTCGCCTCAATGCTTTCGTTCAATTGATCGTCGGCGTTCTTATTGTCCACTTCTGTTATCTTGTGTCCGTGTCTGCGCGTCTTACCGTTTTTTGCATTATGACTCTATATACACTCGCTATACTAATGACAGAAGCATAACCAGCTGCCCCTAGATGTATACTTTTACCTTTTGTTTATTAAATATTTTTTTATTTCCTGTCTTGCGCTTTCTTTGGCCAAGGCTGTTCATAATCTCGGCACCAGTAAGTGCACAATTGCGACGCATTTTAATGCAAGTTCCTGGTAAGGTTATTAGTAGACAGACCACGTCTGGACGTGCTTTAAAGGATTCTAAGCACAGAACATTTACGTAGTATCGCGCGTGTAGCGGCAGTGACTTGTTTTTGCTCTTCTGAAGTTTGATAAAGCACGTAACGCTACAGGGCCAACATTACATACTTAACAAAGCAACGTCAAAACAGTGAAAACACGTTCTTTCAACGATTATGGTGCAGTCGCTTTCTCGTCAGGGCTTTGTCACCACACCGCAACACAAACATCGGCCCAGCCGCTGGATTAGTGCGCTAACGTCACTTCAAGCAACAGGAAAAAACATAGAGAGCTTTACGTAGCACGGCCCACAGCGGGATATAGAAATTGCGCTTTGAGCGAAAGCAAAAGTGCCAGAACACACCTTTAGACTTATTCGCCAATCAACAGAGTACCAATCCGTAGCCTCAACTTGCCATCAATCCCATGATAGCTGAACGATCGCAGCGCCAGATGTCCTTCTAGTTATAGCAATATGAAACTATGGTTTCAAGAAACATGCGAGCTGCTAGCTGTTGCCGGGCGTCCTAAGATCTTGTGGAATGAAGTGCATGTGGACATTCAACATTTCTTGTCATTCACAAGCCTTCAAAAATGAAAAAACGAGCGAATGGAGAAGAACTGTACCTTATGTTGAGTTATTTATTTGCTTCTTCTTGAGTATATTGAATAGCGCGAAGTGCGGGAAGTGGTTGACTTCATGCGTCTGAGCTTCCCTCTGCTCACACTTGGCGCTCGGTCACCAAAATCACAAGTCGCATCGCACTCGGTGAGCAACTTCGGTTGTCGTGCCAACTATGAAGATGTGAAACACCGCGAAGTTTGAGCAGATGTGCAAGTAACGCTATATACGGGAAACTAGGTCAACCAAGCGATACACGAAGATGGCTAAATCGCACCATGCCAGGTTCTGCGCGGCTCTGTGGTTTCCTAACGCCGGGATTGCCAATTCTGCGAATTTTTTCAGGCTTCCTATCCACAACAAGTGAGCACAAGTGTTTGACTATTTTCAGCGAAGGTATTCATTTTGAATGAGTAAGCCAGTTCTGCCACCCGTACAAAAAAATTATTGAGAAGGAATTGAATTATTATTGGTCAATGTTGAGTTTTTCATTGAGGAATTGTGGAAATTTCGTTGGATAATTTTTGGGCTGACTGTTGAGTGGTCTTGAATATTGGCAACTGAAATTTAATTGAAACACCATTGGGTGTCTCAATGTTGAATAATTGTTAAGTCACCATTGAAATTCCATTGCGCTTAGACGGCTCGTTTTGTTCATTTTGTTGAACGGTTGTTGGGTTACCACGGATGCTGCATTGAACTGACGGTGTTGTAGTTCTGTTGACCTGTTGTGGAATTATTGTAGTCACAGCAGTGAAAAGTACATTGTGGCCCAGTTTAGATGGCATTGAGATTACATAAGTGGCCATTGAAATATGATTGACATTTCGTTGTGCTAGTGAATTTTTATTCATATATTGAAATTGCTTTGCTATTCACACATGCATGCCCCGTTGCCTACGCGTAACTTTCACAAACACAAACAAAAGCAAAGGAGAGACTGATAAATTTGAGGTACCTTTATTTACACTAAAGATGCGTGCCCATGAAACACTATTACAGTACATAAGGCACCACTACGTCGAACCTGGAGGCATAGGCTAGTACCTACAGCACTCTTAAAAGTGTAAATACATCTGAAAAAACCTATGCACATGAATTAAATGAAAACGATCATTGTGGTCTTCCCTTGCGACTTAAGTTTATGACTAGCAGGCAAAGCGGCTCAAAAAGCAGGGCTTAAGCATACCCTTTTAACAACCAACTTTGAACACACGGACACTTGAAGCTGCTTGCGTGTGAATACACACAAGACATCTGAATACGTTACATTAAAATGTTTCGAACACTAACCCATCAGAAGAACAGTTACGGCTGACTGTGAGAAGGCAAAATAACAGACTTGAAACAAATGATTTCACGTAGATATATACAAGCTTAAGCACACGTCTTTCACCACGATTAAAATTTAATGAAGTACAAAAGTTTACTTGTCTGAGCTTCTTGTCTTCGAGATGTATATATTTTCAGGTTGCCCAATTATTGTATAAAATAACATCATTCAACTGAGCTAATAATTGATGAGACATCACTTAGAAAGTTGCCGGGCATGGTGAACACGTGAATCATGTTTCTGACGAGCCAGGTTTGCAAGAACAGTGCACCATTTGTAGATGGCAAATTGAAGTACAGAAGAGTTTGTTGGTGGTATTTCCTCAATTTAGTGAGCTCATTTTCAGTCAATTTTTCTCGACTTGCCCAAAGCTAATTAGAGCAGTTTTGGGGGCTTTTTTCACTGTACCCAGCAAATAAGTGGTACCTCTGTCAAAAAAGAGACAAAGCAAGGCTAATACCTTGAACGATAAGAGAAAAAATAATTATTTAGCACATAAAATTGGTAGTAACACACGGCTAACACAATTCCAAAGAGCCAAATAGATGGTCACCTGCACTTGCAGTATCAAGTACCCCAGAAATAGTCATAAAGGATGGGAAAAGGTTTCAATGACTGGAGAGCCAGATTGGTGAGACAGTGAAAAACGTAAATAAAGGCGTATACGAAAAAACAATGACCTCAATCGCGCAGGTAAAATGTTGTTAAAATGCTACCAGAATTTTATTACATAAAATGATTAAAGTTGCATAAAAATTGGGACAAAATAGCAAAGACGGAGGGAGGTACAGCACCCTTGCTGAAAAAAATATTGCAAGTGATATACATGCATATTTAGGCTCAAGACAATTTTTTCTCCAATATATACAAAAGAACCCATGCACTGACGACATAAAAGAAGGTTCCTGCGCCTGGAGAACGCAACACAGTACAAAGCAGTGTCATGAGAACCGAAAACAAGAGCTTAGTATGTTTAAAAAGTAATAATACTTGCATACCTACAGGAATGTGACATGTCATGCCTTGAATGGATGAAATTCATGAATCTTACACAAATGAAGTTGCCATCACTCTTATTGGCTTCCTCAGGGGACTCCTTGAAGTTGAACTAGAATAATGTGCATCAGTGTTTAAAAAAGCGAAGATAAGACCCTATAGCGTTCTTCCTAAATTAAACAGCGCAAATATTTCATGTATGAATTCTATGGACACTTTGCCAATTCGGTGTACATTTATATTTAACAACCACCCAAACAGAGACGAGAAGAATGAATTAAGGAAGGAACACACATGAACGCTGACTAAACTAGCAGTTTATTCGTGAATACAAAGATTTTAAACAGATTGGCTAACTTCACAAAGAAAAAGCCATGGATGTGCAGCGGAAACAGCCCGGCACAACAAAACAGGACCGGAAGACATGTCCTGTTGAACAAACATGTGCGTCAAAAACAAAAAAAAACACATAAAAACTGAAAGGTTTGTCCTGTAAGTGATATTAACGAGAAATATTGCAGCAACTCTTTCCCACTAAGGGTCACAGATATCTTGCTTATGAATTTTTCTTCGTGATCAATAAATGATTCTTCCATAAGCTCTCTCGTGTTCTGGTCTTTGTGATGAAACAACCGTTCTTTCTGCTCTATACCTTAACACCAGAAGAGTTCCAGAAGCAATATTTATTCGTCACAAACGAAACAAATACGTTACCAAGTTATCTGCTGCCCTTAGTGCGAAAGACTTGCAGTTCTGAAGAGTATTCCTTGTTGGTTAGTATCACTCATCGGACAAATATTTCACTCTTTCAAAAGATTTGATCGATAGTTCTCGTTTTTCACGCACGTTTATTCCACATGACGTGGCTTTTTCATATGTTTTTTCTTGTCGCTCGTGGCTGTTCCTTCCACGCATGCACGGCTCTTTACCTTTGTCAAGTTGACCAGCGTTTTTAATACCTCTGTCTTCAAAAATAAACTTAGTTGAACTTGCGCTCGTGTGTGCTCCTACGTAATTCGTCGTCCATCTCTGTTCGCGTTGCTGTTTCCAGTACGCACGTATCACTTGGTTAGGCTGGTAAACATTCTCGCGAGCAAAAAGGAAATACCTCCCCTCAAAAGGTAGCCCATCCTTCACTACTAAAAGCCAGGGCAAACCGAAAGTAAGCCTTCACAGCGTCCATGCGGCAGCTAGTACACCACAGAGCAGCAGAAAAAAAAGTTAAAAAGCCCACTTGATGGAGAATGGCAACAGAGATTCGAGCTTGCTAGTGAATCAGCCACATATCAACCGGTGTCTACGCCAAGCTGCTCTTGACGTAGACCACTTTAGCATCTAGGAATTTGCTGCACGTTTAACATGCGAGAAGGGAATGCGGACAGAAAATGAGATTGCGCGGATTCAGAATCTGCCACACACTGTACATAACTACGCACAAAATAGAAGTACACACTATACTGGCAAGTAAAAATTTCGACTCATTACGAGTGCTGTCTAGAAAAGGAAGAAATGGGTTGCTACGGTAAATGTTAGCTAAGACACGCTGAGCGGGGAGAAGTATTCCCGGCTCTCTCGCAGAACCAAAGACCACGCGACAGTGCATAACCGATAATAAGCAGATATCGAATCTTTGGGTAGAAGTCCAGCAGCAGGAATGACATGAAGATACGCCGAGAGCAATGCGAGTGTGAGCGTGCCTGTCGGAGTGAGAACATGCACCGTTTCTTTGAAACTAGCTGCTCAGGCGTGTCTCCCATCATCCCAGGCGATTTGTGTGCAGAACGTCGCGTACGTGCCCTTGCGCGTTTTTGCGCGGTAGCGCCTGCGCAGTGAGCTAGCTTTATGCACGCGTCATTCTTCACCGCGCAAACGGTGCTCGAGGCGACAACGCGCCGAGTGGCGCTCCTTTCGCTTCTGCAAGCAACGCACGTTCGGATCGGCCCAGCTCAAAGAGGCAGCAGAGAACGGTGGTATGTTTCGGTTATCGCCAATTAAAATTGTACAGTACGCCTTCAACAGAAACTCGTCACGCTAGACAAAGGTGCTTACTGCGGTAGTTTTTGCGGTGATAGGCGATAAGGCGAGCGCGTCGGCAGCTGTTCTTTACCAACGTCGTCACCACTCCACTGTTCATTTGTGCTGTGTTTCCATGTACAGTCACCGCGCGGAAGCTGCGACATATCGGTTGGCCGTTCTCCGCAAATACCAAACAGGCGAAATATATTTTGTGGTGTGCTCCATCATTTGGCGCAACCTAAATCTAGGCGCGCTTAACCGCTAGGGCACAAAAGGTGGTCACACTAATCGTATGGTATACGATGAGCCCCTACGGATTAAAAAAAGTTATTATGATGTCCTACGTGCGAAACCAAGGATCTGATTATGAGGCAGGTCGTAGTTGGGGACTC
This sequence comes from Dermacentor variabilis, assembly GCF_050947875.1. NCBI lineage: Eukaryota > Metazoa > Arthropoda > Arachnida > Ixodida > Ixodidae > Dermacentor > Dermacentor variabilis. Next base: position 70,211,776 of record NC_134575.1, on the reverse strand, counting down.
CGTATTAACTTTGACTTCCTCGAAATTTTTGCGTGCATACAATGTACAATGCCCGAGCGTATTTGCATTCCTCTCCTTTGGAATGCGGCCGCTGCAGGGATTGTATCCACGACCTCGAGCCCCAAACTGCCACGGCGGTCACCACAGTTACGAAATGCGTAAGCGTGACGTGCAACACCGCCGTCCGGTACAAGTGTGGCACAAAAGTAGCGCAGCTGCACACCTGCTGCAGAATTAGTTGTCGTGGTTCCCCTAAGCTCCTAGTGTCTGCCTAAATACCTTGAAAGGCGGCACGCCTCTCACATATCCGAACGCGATAACAAGTGCTTGCACGGCCCACGTGAGCCCCTATGAAAGATGGCGGGGCCACTGCACAAAGTTATCACTGCTAAGAAAAGCTGATCCTTACGTTCCAATTGTGTTCTCTCTTACAAATTAAGGAAAGGTCATCAGACAGGAAAAGATGAAGCAATGCAATTTTATGCACGTGGGGCACTGCTGCCTCGAAGCGATGGCGCCAGCGAGCGTTAGTATCGCGCGCTTCCCCTCCGGGGCATACGGTTTGCTTGAAGAAAGTGAACGGTGTGCTTAACATCTCACGCTTGTCAATGTCAAAATAGAAAAAAGGCTACATGCCCAAGAAAACCAGATTACTTACCTATCTCCAGAAGTTCGGCTGCGACTGTTTCGGGGTGCCTTCTCTCCTACAGGCATCACGACCCCTGCCGCGCAACTCATCAAAACAGCCAGGCTCGCACATCAGTCGAAGACTAGTAGCTGAGTCAGCCAATGACATCAAAGGATAAACGTCCCATTTATCGTCGTTAAAGCATCTCACAAAAATGTGCGTTATGATGTCCGAAAAGAAAAAAATACTTTCATCAAAAAGCACGAGGCGTGAACCACCACACAACGGCAACTAACTGAGTCCTAAAGCCGTTCACAGCTTCACTATCGTATGGGGTTATAAAAACCTTTCAAACACAAAATAACCGCACCGAAAAACCACTAATTAATCAGTAATAATTTTTCATCCACTAACCTTCATAAAGGTTTAAGAACAACCTCTTTTACAGCGTAAACAATAAATACTACGACCAAAATATGCGACTACGAAACTAGCGGTAACGATGTGTACTGTTGCAAAAGTGTGCTGAAAACGAAGCTACAACGGTTGCGACCGCGTGCGCACACACACACACCCGAACGCTACCTTGACGTTAGTAGCGCCACCTAGAAATAAAAAATAATACTAATTTTATCATTTTTTTCCAAAGGAACGCTACTAGAATAGTTTGTAGCACCTTAGCAGATGACGAGGTGACAAGTAAGGCATCGTGCGTTACTTGTATTTCTTTCATTTCCCTTTCGTGTTCTTCTATTTAAGTGAACATACGGGACCTGTCCTGCAGGCTTGGGAGACGAGAGGACGACCGTTCGGCAAGGCTCAAATAAATGACATGCTTCTTGCAAGGCGACAGGCGGGAGGAGCCGTAGATACAGCGATCAGCTGCGATACTGTTGCGGCTGTTTCTGAATCAGAAGCTCTTTGAAGTCAATGGATATAGCGGCTGAGCGCTGCGATCTCAAAGCGTGCTCGTTGTTTGATCTCTAGTACCACGGCCGTTGGATAAAAAAAGCTATATTTACTTTCCGGACGGAGGGTGCGTCGCCGGAAATTCGAAGATCTCTCACGTGTATGTTTGCAGCGTGTGCGCCGCTTGCATCCTACGGTTCCCATAGCGCGTCGGATGCTCGAATGTAGCGTCGTCGCGTGTCGGTGCCTGCCTCATCGCCGGCCGCACTGCCGCCGTGTCTACTTTTGGGGAACTCCACATGCGCATAGTCACCGTGCATGTTTGCGAGTGAACTTCGCATTCTTCTGCTCCCCGAAGCGTGCTCATTTTGGATCGTACCAATTGCTATGTCATCTAGTGTATGTTAAAACGACGATGGCATTTGTACACCGCCGAAGAAATAAATCGTTATGAACTTGGGCGGTCATGAAGCTAGTCTAACGCTGCAGCTTTTACAGAGCGAAAACTGCTACGAAAATGGGGCGAAGCGCCAACTGTAGCGACAGCACGAGGAAGTGGCACGCTGCGCACGCGCCAAGCATTTCAGAGTGTGAGTGAGTGAGTGAAAAACTTTATCAGCTCCAGATTCACTGGTCTTCTGCGGTCTTCAGATGGAATCGTCCATCTTCTAGCACAACGGTCGGTTGCCCTTAGTCCAGTGCTCCGCTGGATGCTGCTGCCAGTTGTGCTCGCCGAATCAGACCTTCTTGGTCGACTTGGCGATCGCTGGAGAGCACTCCCTCGCATTGCTCCGCACTCGGGTTTGGTATAACGGGTACCACGTCTATCTTCTGGCATGCCCACGTTATGTGATACAGCGTGGGTGTTTCGTGGCACAAGGGGCATTTGTCATTGTATTGTGTGGGATAAATTTTGCTGAGTACGTTTAGGTTCGGGTACGAGCCCGTTTGTAGCTGCCTCCACGCGACAGAGTCCTCTCTGCTAAGGGAGTTGTGCGGTGGTGGATGCCGCTTTCTGCAGCCCTTGTAGTAATTTAGTATCGCCGAATAGTCTTGGGGTGCAGGTTCGGTCTCCTCGAGGTCGCCTATGTTGGATGCTCGGTAATAAGTGTACCCTCGAGCTATCCTGTCCGCCTCTTGGTTCCCTGCCACTCCCGTGTGTCCCGGCGTCCATACTATCGTATGCCTAATTGGTTCTTCTTTTGTTTGTCGTTCTGTTATGGGGTCTCCGGAGCGGAGTATGCGGAGCGCTCCGTGCCCTATTCTGCCGCGTAGGTAGTTGCGGCACGCTGTTTGCGAGTCTGTAAGGATTGTTAGAGACCGTTTAGACCGATATCCCTCCGCTGCCGCTAGAGCGACGGCCGCTTCTTCAGCCTCGACTATCGTACAGCCTTGTAGTGATGCGCTGGTGATCTCGCGTAGGTTCGAATCAATCACCGTTGCTACCGCGTTGCTGTTGCTCTGCCCCGCTGCTCTGGCGTACGTGGATGCGTCCACGTATACTGTCGTTTCTTGGGGTGCTAGTGTCTTTTGTAGGTATTCAGCCCTCGCTTCTCTGCGTGCTTTGTGTAGTTTGGGATCCATGTTCCGGGGTATGGGTGCTACTTTCAGTGTGTTGCGATACTCGTCCGGAATTGTGTCGGTCCTCTGTATCTCTTGAAGTTGATCGGCGCAGCCTAGTTTCTTCAGGAGCTCCCTGCCAGATGGGGTCTGCTGTAGTCTGCGTTGTTGGGAGACTAGTTGCGCCTCTTTCAATTCGTCGAAGGTGTTGTGTAGTCCTAAGGCTAGGAGCTTTACCTTCCCCACAACACCTCAACCGAAAAGCATTTCAGAACTTACTGGCTTTCGAACGAGAGGAGCATGCGCACGTTCGTGGCCTAATGGTTAGAGCACCGCGCTCGACTGCCGACGTTCAATGCCACCCCATCGATCACGCATTATTTTCTTTTAATGAAAGCGGGGTGAAAGAATAGAAAGAACCTACCTGCCGCAAAATGACAGCAATGAGGTTGGAACGCTTCACATTAAATTATTGGAATGTCTTCATATGCGAGCCCTAATTATTGATGCTGGACTCAACTGCTACACAACAAAAAACAACTACAAAAATAAACACAAATTACCCAATAAATTGTTTATTGAGAACACTCAACGGTAATACTGTGGTGCAGAAGTTGAGCGAACTCAATAGCTTTTGAAAATTTGTTAAAATCCGTTGTTTCAACAATTCCCCAACAATATATCAATGGTTAATCAATAGTCATTTTTGTACGGGCAAGCCTGAGTGGACTGACGTAAGACCAGTGCCACTCGACTCATTCGGCATGACGGGAGCCCATCTGCTACGTTGCGATAGCAATGGGCGCCCTAGAGGTATCGTCATTTCATGATCACTTTGCTGCTTACTCCCTCCACGTGAGGGAAGTCCGAGGCACCGCCTTGTTTGTATTTATTTTGATAATTTAAAAAGCCGCCGTTTTATAACTTCTGAGAGGCGAAAAGTTACAAATCTTTATTACAATGTAAACATAGCAGTGACTAGTGCAAAAAGTTGCAGTAGGTTTGCAATGTTCAATAAACATTATTACAAACAAAGGCGTTTAAAAAGATTATGGCCATTAACACAAATGCAATCAAAGCCGAAAGCATGCAAGCACTATTGCATGTGCTGTGAACATAAGATCTTCATGGCCCCAAACAGCAGGGCAAAGGCGGCGGTGCTTATACGTCACGAATGCTATTCAATATGGCTGCTCGTTCGCATAATTCCCGCGGCACCTCGCACCAAATATTATGGGGATAAATATCTCCATGATTGACCCAGCGCAAGGTCACGCAAGGTCACGCAAGGTCACGCAAGGTGAAATTTACCTTTACGAAACGGCCCTTTCTGTGACATCCTTCAGGGGATATTCCCGCAGCCTTTAAGCAAGCTGCATGACAACTGTCACAGAGCACTACGAGACATTCTAGAAATCTCAGATGCATCGCACGGGCTTCTGCACGCTCCCACTCATAGCCGGCAAGGACCAGAAAAAGTTTGAATCGATAAAATCTGCAGCTCCCCGCCATGTTTCGTCATAATAATGAAGATGCAAAATTACATCTAGCAAAGCTGTATCTTCCCCGCGCAAATTTCAAGAGACGTGACCTCTCGACAGTGAATTAGATAGACAACATGACAGATATTGGCAACCGTGCAGCTGTCATGCGTGTATAGAATAGATAGCACCCCTGGTTTTCTACCCTTTCAAATACTCTGTACTTGGTTGCCCCCTTTCTTGACCTCTTCCTGCAATCTTTGTTTACGCTTTGGAGGTACAGAAACATGCGCACTTTAGCAGCCCGTTTACTTTGCGCTATCTTCCTGAGTCTTCTTTAAAAACGAGTTTTGCTCGACTCAATATTGACTTCAAACGAGCCCGAAACCATGTCACTCTTCACTGCCTCAATTGTGTTTCTGCCTTGGACTCCGAAAGCCAACCGGCATACAGACCTTTGGGTAAATTTCAGCCCCAACAAAACGTCCGATTTTAATCGCTGGCACCATTCCTACTTTGCAGATTGGACGCACCACCTGAAATACACTGTGTTTCAGCGAACACTATTCTTTTCTTCAGTTTCAGTATATTATTTTTTAAGTACATTGAATCGGTGAGACACAATGTATAGACGAGGGTCCCGAAGTCAAAGACTACAACGGGAACCTCGAAACTGCAACTTTCAAAATTGTTTAAAGATTGCTTGTGGCCGATATATCAATTCTAGTTTATGAGCCGGTCTACTCGAAGCGGCGGACACTACTTACACAAAAAATGTAAATGCAAAATTGAATAATTAACAAGAATTGGCTAATTAACTTGTTAGCTAATTATCTTATGACCAATATTGCCATTTACAAATTCCTAGTAGTGGACTTCGCAAGGCAGATCCACTTGAAACGAATTCTGAGGAGGAAGATCGAAGACCGCAATATATTCAATGACACATATTCAAGTGTGGTGGTGAAAAATAGCTATTTTAAAATTCAAATAGTGGTCTATGCCCAAAGTGACTTTCAAATCTGTTATATAAGAGAAACCAGGCCGCAATTCGTGAGAAGAGAGGAGCAAACTGAAATGGCGGTCATGAAACGCCGCAGTTCCGTCGTCCGCCACCGCCGGTGCCCGCACAACCACCCGTCGCCCAGAGCACCTACGCGAGCAAGACGGACATTTGGCGAGCCCCCGACCACTGCCCGCTCTGCTACCACGGCGGCGAAGCCGGCCACGTCTACCGACGATGCCCATACCGGCAGATAGGACTGCGAGGTTTCGCCGTCAACGTTCCGCGCCCGCAGCAAGGGGAACGCCCTCGCGATATTGCTGACTACCTCGCCGCCACTCAATGGAGCCCTCGACGACCGTCCCGTTCGCCGTCACCAGGCCGCTACCTGTCGCCGCAGCGTCGACCATACACCGGCCCAGCCCGGGGCCGCTCGGCGAGCCCATATCGGGAAAACTAAAAGCAGCAACCGATGGAGGTGCGGTTGCTGTTCGTCGAACTGACGAAGATCCTCCGCCGCCGACGAAGACGACGAAGAAACCATCTCGACGACATGACTACACGCCACTGTCCCGACGAAGTCAGGAAGGCAAGACTACACCGACGAAAGACGACTTGACGACGCGACGTTCCAGCTTCAGTTCAACACGACGCAGCCGTGATCTGACGCCAAGACCTAACTGCAACGCCAGACAAAGAACTACCGGCCTCGACGTGCTTCTCGACGGCCACGCAGTTACCGCCTTAGTGGACACAGGGGCTGATTACTCCGTGATGAGTGGACACATCGCCGCCCAGTTGAATAAAGTTAGGACTACATGGGGAAGCCCTCAAATTCGGACCGCTGGAGGACAACTCATAACGCCGACTGGAATGTGCACGGCAAGAATTACCATTTACGACTGGACTTACCCTGCCACTTTCGTTATCCTCCAACAGTGTTCGCGAGACGTCATTCTCGGCATGGACTTCCTGAAACAACACGGCTCAATCATCGACCTGAATTCGAAGTCAATAACGCTGTCGGAAGATCAAACGATACCGCCGGAGTGGCTTTCTAGTCACCACGCCTTGAGTGTGGTCGAAGACCAAGTGAGCATCGCGCCTCGCTTCAGCATTGTTATTTCGGTCGGCACCAAAACACCTGCTGTCTACGAAGGCGTCATCAAAGGCGACCAACATCTACTGCTCGATCGTGAAATTTGCGTCGTAAGAGGAATCGCTCGACTGCACGGAGGAAACACGAAAGTGTTGCTGACGAACTTCATCCAGGAATTCAAGCACATCAACACGGGCGCGACGATCGCATACAGCGAGGAACGTCTGAAAACCAGCAATGCGTTTATCCTCTCGGATTCTATCGCATCTACCCCGACGACAGTAGTTCCCGAGCCAGACTTCGACATAAATCCAAGTCTCTCCGTGATTATGCAGCAACAGCTCAGAAGTCCGCTTCGACGATACAGAGACTACTTTTCGACGTCATCGAGGATTCGACAAACACCAGTCGCAAAGCACCGCATAATAACCGAAGGGTGCACTCGATCACTCCGCCACAGCCCTTACCGTGTTTCGACGCGAGAACTCGAAGCTATAAGGCAACAAGTCAATGAAATGCTACGCGACGACACCATCCAGCCGTCGAAAAGCCCGTGGGCGTGTCTAGTTGTTCTAGTGAAGAAAAAAGACGGAACCCTACGTTTCTGCGTAGATTATAGTCGACTGAACAAAACCACAAAGAAACACGTGTACCCGCTTCCACGGATAGACGACGCATTGGATCGGCTGTGAAAGGCTAAATACTTCTAATCGGTGGAACTCAAGTCTGGCTACTGGCAAATAGAAGTCGACGAAAGGTATCGTGAAAAGATCGCCTTCATCACGCCAGACGGCCTCTCTGAGTTCAAAGTTATGCCATTTGGACTGTGCTCGGCGCCTGCAACGTTCCAGCGCATGATGGACATGGTTTTAGCAGGATTGAAGCTCTTGCACATCATCAAGGTTCCTAAGAAGACCTCTAACGTTCCATAGAATAATTTGTGTATCCATATTGAAAGTAAGTGAGTGCTGTGTGTATGGAAACGAAGGTGATGCCTTAGGTTACAGAGCTCTTTCGAGGCCCTGTAACGGGGGTTCTGCCCTTTCTGGAGCGTTCGAAGGAGCCTCGCCGCTCCTTAGGCGTTTGGTGCACCTTGAGGACAGGTGTAGTGTCCATTGCCTCTCGTGAGGCGCCGGACACATGCTCTTGCGAGCGAGAAGTTACAAGGGAGGGTCCTGCCTTGGAGGGCAAGACCCCTGCGCCCACCAGCCCGGAGGTCGATGGGGCACCCTGCGGGATTTGGCTGCGCCGGCTGTTGCCAGCGCTGTAAGGGGCCGTGGAGGCTGGGGCAGCCTCGGCTGCGCCCACCTTCGGGGTCGATGGTCCCCTCTACTGTGTTGACGGAGTAGCGCTAGCTGCAACCGTCGCGGGGGCAGATGGCGTAACTGCCGACTCACTACTTGTGGGTCGGACAGCGCCGGAGGCCGTTGTGACGCTGCCCCCTGACGCGCCACATCGGCAAAAGATTTTTTTGGGCAGGTACTATACCCACCTGCGTGCCTCCTTCAAACTCATATTTTCCTTTACTTTAACTGCTACAATTTCCTTTTCTTTTTTCCAGGATGGGCACGACCGCGAGTACGCGGCGTGCTCCCCATCACAGTTTACACGGCGGAGAGCATTCTCACAAGTTTCAGATGTGTGTTCGTGGGCACTGCATTTCGCACATGTTTGGCGGCCTAGGAAGCTCTGTGAGCTGTGACCGAAGCGCTGGCATTTGAAACATCGTAGTGAATTGGGACGTACGGCCTGACACGGAGCTTGATGTACAGGGCCTCGATTGACTTGGGCAAGATACTTGATCCAAAAGCAATTATTAGGTGTTTCGTCTGAATCTCTTTGCCATTTCGCCTCATCTTAATTCTTCTGACATTGATCACATTTGGTCGCTGAAGCCCTCCAGAAGTTTCGCTTCAGTCAGCTCAAGCAAATCATCACCCGACACAGCACCGCGGGTGGTGTTCATTGTACGGTACGGGGTTACTGTTATGTGGGTCTCCCCAAATGACACTAGCGTCGGTAGTTTTTCATATTGCTTCTGGTCTCTGAGCTCCAAAAGGAGGTCACCGCTTGCCATCCTCGACACCTTGTAACCTGGTCCAAAAACATCAGTGAAGGACTTTGAGACAAGGAATGGTGGAATGTTTCGCACTGCTCTGTTTGGCTTTTCAGAATGAATAACGTGGAAGCGGGGAAAGTTATGGGCTTCGTATCCAAAAAACTTGAAGACATCTTCGGTGCGATCACGTTTCTGAGGGCGATCAAAAAGACAGGGGAAAGGAGTTTCCATGAAAAAATGTGTACATTCGGCAACAGCGCCGACCGCCAACCACGGAGCCCAACGAGGGGACGCGACAGAGCTTGCATACAAGTCTGCACGACGCCAGTCGTACGCCGTCGCTATAACCGAATATGGTGTACCCAAGGTTGGATAGCCACACAGGGTTAACCCTTGCCGCCAGGAGTAAGGAAGTAAAAAGAAGAGAGAAGGAGACAGGAAAGGTCAAAAAGTGAGAGATAAAGACGAAGATTCGAGGAGGGAGAGACAGGAAGAGGCGACTACCGATTTCCCCCGGGTGTGTCAGTCCAGGGGTGCCGTCTATGTGAACCAGAGGCCGAACAGGTGTGTTGCCTCCGCAGGGGGGCCTTAAAGGTCCAAACACCCAGCATCGGCTCAACCTCCAGGATCCCCCTTTCCCCAGACACGGCTAAGCCGCGCACAGCTACACGCGGGAGGGTCCAACCCTCGTGTGCTCGGGTACGTGGTGTCGCAACACACCAAACGCCTGCTGCCGCAGACGCCCCTGCGGGGAAACAGTACATTGGTACATTGTAATGCGTTTAGCGTACATGCGTAGAGATGAAAAAAAACCACATGAAATTCTGTCATGGGAAAGCAGCTTTGTCCCAGAAGAACAATTTCAGTTTCTGGTTCGATGCTGTTTCGGGAGTGAAACCGTTGTTATGGCAGAAATTTAGCAAATGCGGTGGGGTTCTGTTTACCATTTGTTATCGGTATCCTCTTCTGCATGTTTCGACTAGCCATGGCTGTGTGTTTTGATTCTTATAAGGTGTGGTCCTTTTAGAAAGCGATGCCAACGGTAGTAGGGAATAGCTGTTATTTTTTACTTCAAGCTCATAACGTGAACACAGGCAATGCGCATATAGCTCGTCTATTTTCATTACACAGTACTTCAAGGACAGAGGGTGGGAAGGGTGACTCATGGGGACGTTTTCAATACTTCGCAACATTTTTTTCTGTAATATCATGATTCTTTGCAAATTACCTTTTGTTGTGTTCCCCCAAACGAATTGGCAATATTTCATATGTGAGTAAAATAACGCAAGCTTAACCTTTGACGGTAGAATGTATCTGTTGGCTTATGTCAATCCAACGATGCGAGACAGTTTTGACACAACGTGGTCGATATGAGTGTCCCAGGTCATATTTTCGCTGAAGAACACTCCAAGCATTTTAAATGCGCTTACTAGTTCTACCTCTGAGTTTTGCAGCCTAATGTCTGAGTTAATGTTAATTTTCTTGTTTATCGCACGGTATATGACAGCCTTCGTTTTACTAGCGTATATTTTCAATTTGTTAAGTTGCGCCCTTGTATCTAATTTCACAAGCGTTCTGTTCGCTCTCAGAGTCAGCTCATCCGTACTTTCTGCAGAGAATAACAGTCTCACATCACCACCATAAATGACAAATTTCACCATAGGATCGACGTTAACAATGTCATTCAAATATAAGTTAAACAAAAATGGGCCAAGAATACTCCCTTGAGGTACGCCAGCAGAAATGGGTAATATATTAGAAGAGCAGCTATTTAAATATACGTACTGCTTGCGCTCACTAAGGTAGGACGTCAGTAGTGATAGAAACGTTCCGCGGATTCCGTGCATATCAAGTTGCTTTAGCAGGATAGAGCAATTTAAATAATCGAAAGCTTTCGTGAAATCTACGTATATACCAAGGGCTACTTCTTTATCTTCAAGCGATTGCAGGATAAATTCTATTTGTTCTAACAATACCATTTCTGTTGATCGATATTTCCGGATGCCATACTGCGCGCCATGAATGATCTTGCATTGTTCGCTAAAATTTGTCATTCCAGTAAGAACTATTTTTTCAAAGCCTTTTGAGAAAACGGGTAGTATGGATACTGGTCTAAAATTTGTAAAATCATTCTTACTACCTTTTTGTGCAATACGCTCACTTTGGCGAGTCGCATTTGCCCCGGAAATGTTCCTTGAGATAAGCAAAGGTTATATATGTGAGCTAAACACTCTGCTAAGTCTCCTATCACAAACTTCATCGGTTTTATCACAATTCCGTCTGTGCCACAACATTTGCTATTACTTAGCCCCATGAAAACCGACATGACCTCTGATACTTATGTTGGTGTAAAGAACATTGACTTCTCGTTTCTTATATGAAGAGTATTGGAATCAACGAAATTACTAGTTATCTCTGTGAAGTAGCTATTGAATGCATTTGCTAAATCAGTGCCTGTGAGATCTTTATCTTGAGTATGAATTTTTGTTACTGGGTTTGGACCTGTAGATCTGTTTAGAAGCTCATTCAATTTCCTCCATAATTCATCCGACTTATTCATCGAGCAGCGAAACTGGCTACAAAGATATTGATCACGTGCTCTGCGTATTTCCGCCTTCAGTTTATTTCTGAACATTTTAAAAGCCTTAAGCCTATCCGGGTCTCGAGTTTTTTCAAACTTCTTGTATAGCCTATCGTTTTTGTAAGTTTTATTCAGCAATTCAGGTGTTATCCATGGCTTCCTTATGTTCCTTCATTCCTGTGCATGTTTATAAGGAAAGCACTCGCTGTATATACACAAAAAAGCCGTTAAAAACAAAGCATAAGCCTTTTCGGTACTTGTTTCCTCAAGAACATTCCTCCAGTCATGAATACGAACTTTCTCTTTGAAATTGTTAGACTTATATTGAAAAACCTTTGGTATCTTTTTTGAATTAGGAAATTTGCTTTTCGGAACGCACATAAAAACGCCGCGGTGGTCACTGATATCAGCATTTATTACGCCTGCTTTCAAAATAGGCATGTGCATATTAGATAAGGCATATCAGAATAGGCATGTGCATAAGTAGACCAAGTAGTGATTCAGTCTGCAATGTAACACGTGTAGGATCGCATATCACGTTTAAGAGGGCAAAAGAATTTAATAGATTTTGGAATTCTTTTTTGTGGGGTTATCTGCAAAGAGGTTAATATGAAAATCACCTCCTAAAATGACATCCTATTTGTTCTCACTCATGAAAGACAAAAAAAGGTCAAGAAAATTGAAGAAGGATTTTAAATTTCCGCTTGGAGGGCGACATACGACCGCCACAACCTTATTTTCCATATCAAGGGACAGAATTTCGTAATCATGGTTGATGACAGAAAATTCAGGTAACACATCACACTGAAAGTGCTTTTTTACCATCAATAGTACGCCACCACCACGACTATTCGTGCGATTTAAAACAAATGTATCATACAAAGGAAGCTTGAATATACTGCAATGTTCACCATAACAGGTTTTGGTCAACATGACCACATCAAAAGCAAAACCCAGTTGCGTAAAAAGCAACTCGAGATCGGCTGTCTTAGATACCGCTGACCGAGCATTTAAATGGAACACGCTGAAAGATTGCAATGTGTGAGATCTAGAAAGATCCAAAAAATCACGTGGCTTTACCCAGCAAGAAGCATTTACCGCCATGTGCAACGACGAAAGTGCACTTTCCATTGTAAATTGTGAAAAACTAACAAAACAAAGTACAAGGAAAGAAACTATACTATATTATTCAAATCCGCTGTGCAAGCAATGTGAGCTGCATTTGTTCCGTCTCACTGTCTCACAAAAATTCTACCATTTCTGTGCCACACATACCTAATGTTGCTGTTTTTCGCCCAGTTTTTGGAATCTTTGAGCAACTCCTTGTTCCTCTTTGTCAAATTTTCGACCATAAAGCAGTTTGTTTTTACTTTATTCAGTTCTCCCTTCTTGCTCAAGAACAGATCTTTCTGCGACTGTCTTGCGAATCGGACATGAATGAATAGAATTTATTGATAGGAAAGACAGAGAGGTCGACCTGAGCTAGTGCGCTCTAGTCTGCTACTCTGCACTGGGGAAGAGGGAAGGGGAGTGAAAGTATTGGAATGGATGATGATGATAAGAGAAGTGGTGAGTGCTTATGTACATGAGACAGTTGCCTCGCTAGAGCCGCTCGTCGAGCTTGGTGTCCTGCAGGAACTTCAACAATACTTTTGTTGCACGCATTGAAATTGCAGTGTTCGGCCATGGGCCGAGGATAGCTTCCTCCGACAGTAGTTGCCTGCCAACGCTGGCTAAGAAACTGTCTAACGTCCTTCGCTCCAGCATATATGCTGGGCAGTCGCACAGTACGTGTTGCAGTGTTTCGGGCATCTGGCACTGGGCACAATCAGGGCTGTTCGATTGGCCGATGAGGTGTGCGTAGCGACGGGTGAAAGCAACGCCGAGCCGAATCCTGTGTAGCAATGATGTTTTGCTCCGCGTAAGCTTCGGGGGCAAACAGAATTTACCTTCTGGGTCAATCATATGTAGACGTCTGTGAATGTTATCAGAGTGGGCTCTGTAAGCCTTTGTAAGGTCCTGCATGAGTGCCTTGATCATGGAGTTGGTGTCAGGTCGCGAGTAGGCAATCCGTACTTCATCAGAGGAAGAGGAGGCCGATCTTGCCTCACTGTCAGCGAGTTCATTACCAAAAACACCACAATGGCTAGGCACCCATTGAAAGGTGATCACGTGGCCACTTAACTCGGCACTGTGATAAAGTTCGACGATTTCCAGCACGAGCAGATAGTATGGTCCTTTGTTTAAAAAGTAGTTTAGCGCCTGTAGCGCTGATTTGGCATCGCACAATATTATCTATTTATGGGGTGTCTGCGTTCTCATAAAACGGACAGCCTCCCGTATTCCCGCAAGTTCCGCAGCCGTAGATGTCGATTTGTGGTCTAATCGAAATCGTTGAGTAATTCCAAGTTGTGGGATGACAAATGCGGCCGTTGTGGCAGATGGCGTGACCGAACCATCGGTATATACTTGTACAGTCCCACTATATAAAGTAAATATATGGGACAGGGCGAGCTGCTTCAAGCCAATGGAGGAAACGTGAGATTTGTTCCTAATTCCGGGTATCTGAAGCCTCACTAGTGGTCCTGGCAATGTCCATGGAGGTGTCGCGGGGATGTCGGTTGCCTGGAATCTTGCAGGTACAATGCTTGCGTGACATGCAATAGCTTTAGAAAAAGCACAGTCAAGGTTGATGCTTGGACGCGGTGACAATGGATGGTGGGAGTGTCTGGTTAGCAGGCGAAGATATGTTCGCACAGGTTCACAAGACCTGTATATGTCGATAGGACAAGCCCGTGCATCCGCTATTGTGCCCTTAGTTGACGTGCAGCGTGGTAAGCCAAGACATATACGTAGTGCTTGAGCCTGAAGGCTCTCCAGCGTGCGTATACAAGATGACCCCATGTTAGATAACACAGGCATGCTGTAGCGTATGTAGCCCACAAAAAGTGCCTGGTACACTTGGAGCAAACTTCGCTCAGAGGGGCCCCATCTCAGTCCTGATATTACACGAAGAACGTGTATGAAGTTGGTCAGTTTAGCCCTAAGCGCAGTAACATGTTTGGTCCAAGAAAGACTGCGGTCTATTATCACGCCAAGAAATCTGTGGTGGGTGACTAAAGGGAGCACCGTTCCGTCGACAAAGATTGGGTAATTTGACATCGATTTGCGCGTAAATGCCATGACTGCACACTTAGTTGCTGAGAGTTGCAGGCCTCTACGGCGCAAGTACTTCGCCGTTATGGTAACCGCACGTTGAAGCCTTGCACGCACTTGCGGACGTGTGACCCCGGATGACCAAATACAGATATCATGCGCGTACGTACTGATACGCGCTGTTTCAGGTAGCTCGTCTGCAAGGCCCACCAGTATCATATTGAACAATACTGGGCTAAGGACACCACCCTGCGGAACACCCCTGCGAACTTCATGTCTATCGGTCTCGCCATCCGAAGTGGACATGAAAGTGGTGCGGCCACTGAGGTAACTCTGCAGCCATGCATACATCCGGCCACCAACACCAATATCCTCAAGCGCCTGAAGAATCGAATGGTGGAAGACGTTGTCGTAGGCACTTTTGATGTCCAGAAATATTGCGCATGCCAGACGACGGCGTCTCTTTTCCTGTTGAACAGAAGATACTAGGTCGATCACACCGTCAATGGATGATCGGCCTCTTCTGAATCCATTGATGAAATCAGGAAGTCCACCACTTTTCTCGAGTAGCCATTCTAGTCTGCTCAGTACCATCCGCTCCATCACTTTACCGACACAGCTTGCCAAGGCTATTGGCCGATATTGTGAGAGATCATGCGGGCATTTCCCAGGTTTTAGCAAAGCCACAAGACGACTGCACTTCCAGTGATTAGGCACAGTTGCTGTGTCCCACGTAGAATTGTACAGCGCCAGGAGAATTTCTCGAGCTGCTACTCCAAGATGACAAATCGCGGAGTATGTAATTCCGTCTGGTCCTGGACAAGTTGATCGGCGGGAAGAAGATATCGCAGCGTCGAGCTCGTACATAGTAAAAGGCGCGTCCAGACGGTGATCACTAGATGACGGGAAAGTCAGTCGTGAATTTGTTGGTATATCGTTCGAGGAGCTCACGAGTAACTTGCAAAAGTCATCGGCGACCTCAACTTCACGCCGGCCTTGCCGTATGGCCACAGCGCTGAACGGGTGAAGCTGTTGTGGAGGCGAGCGAAGGCTTCGTACAATTTGCCAAATTCTAGAGAGAGGTTTTCTCGGATCCAGAGAGCCACAGAATGATCTCCAGCGTTGTTTGTCAAGCTTGTCAAGGTGGCGCAGGACATGACGCTGAGCCCGGCGTGATGCAGTGACGTCTAATGGTGATTTGGTCCTTCTGTATTTCCGTTCTGCTCGACGCCGTATCGCGCGAAGTCACTCGTACTGGTCATCAATAGGTGATTTAGGTGAAGGTGCGCTGAGGTGTTTTGTTGTGTCACGTAAAGTTGCCGCGATGACATCTTCAATATTGGACGGTGCTTGGATGGCTTGACATGCGGTGGTCACAGATTCTCGAAATGTTGGCCAATCGATGGAACGCACAGTGTGCGGAGCTGGGGGATGTAACCATTTCAACTGAACATATGTTGGTAGATGGTCACTTCCATGGGTGTCGAGATCAGTATACCATCGTGTAGCAGACAGCAGGCTTTTTTAAACGAACGCAATGTCAAGACAACTGCTGTAGAAAGATCCTCGAAGATATGTCGGTGAGCCATCATTGATCACCATCAAGCCTTGACTAAGCATGAAGTCAGCCAAGTCTCTACCGCGGGCGTTCGTCGAAGCAGAGCCCCACATGGGATGGTGGGCATTAAAGTCACCGATGACTATGTGGGGACCCGGACAAGCGTTGAGTATGGACAGCAAATATGAACAGTCTATGCTCGATGTTGGGGGTATATACCCGCCAATTACTGAGAGTGTGCACCACTTGTACTTCAGCATTATGCAAACGCACTCGTTGGAAGCGTGTGCAGGAATGTCTTTACGAAGGCACGTTAAATTCCAACGAACAAAAATGAGCACTTTGCTTAAATTGTGATCATTCCTTGACCACAGTGGCACACATCCAGATACAGGTAGTAAAGACGTCATGTTTGGTTCCCATATTACAGCCACGGGAAACTGGTATTTGAACATCCATTGTCTAAAGTCTGCGAGGCGGCCTCGTAGGCCTCTGGCATTCCACTGCATTATTGCAGATCTTCGTAATCGGTTTTCAAAAGAGAGCGCCATGATGCCTTATTGTAGAGCCGCGAGGAGCGGTTCCAAAGCATCTAGAACATGTAGCGCGGTCTTAGCAACCGGCGTCTGTAGTCCGCAGAGAAGTGAACGCATCGTAGTTATCAGGTGTTTCAGCATACTTCGTACATTTTCATTTTCTGTCTTATCATTCTCAACTACCTTTGCGGAACATCACCCGACGCATTTGAGCCTGTTTGTTTGGGTGGGAGCGACGGCCAGTCAATGTCAGAGTCAGTCGGCGGAAGCGTCGTTTTATGCAGCGCATGTGTTCCACGTGCTGCTGCCGAAGAAGGTACGTCGGGCCCGCATCTTGATCGCAGAAGCAAACTTGGCAAGCGAGGAGTTTGCCATGCGGTCGATGGTCAATCTGTATGGGAAGTACTCTTGTCTTGCTGTCGTCTGTGTCGCGATCGACGTCTGCGGCGGCGTATCGATGTAGCAGCCTGTCTGTGAGTGGAGTTGTCCCGCACCATCTTTCGAAGCACTGACATTTCATCCTTGATTTTCTGGCAGTCTTTTGATGTCGCGTCATGTGGACCGGCGCAATTAGGACATTTTAGGGCAGTAGCATCGCAGCTATCATTTTGATGGGCCCCTCCACACCGTTGGCATTTTACGCCGCCCTTGCAAGATGCGCTTACGTGTCCTATTTTGAAGCATTTCCGACACTGCACCAGTTTTGGCACGTAAGGGCGCACACGGTGTCTTACGTATCCTACTTTTACGTAGTCAGGTAATGTTTCAGAGTCAAAGACTATTTTAATACACCGAGATTGACCGAAGCGGTGAATCTGCACTATTGGTGCGGTGGAATTCAAAAGCCTCTGGAGGTCAGTGTCTGCGATTTCTTTGTCCACGTCAGAAATAACGCCAGTCGAGGTTCCTTTTCCATACGCAAAGAAGGAGCGCACTGGGATGCTTCCTAGTAGTGTGGCAGCCTTTAGCGTATCCAGAATTGACTTGTTGTTCACGTCCACCAAAAGTATGTTCCTCCGTGCGTTAATTCTGATCTCGTTGACTTGGCCTGGCGCAATTCGCTCAAAGTACTCTGTTAAGCTCTGCCTGTTCAAGGTATTCAGATCGTCGGTAGCTGTGGTAGGGACGTAAGCAACAGTGAATGATTGCTTACCACTGAAAATGAGAAGCGACTTCAGGTACAAAGTCTGAAATCGAAGCCCAAGCAGGTCGCCACGAAATTTTATGCGTATGAGACATACCCGATAACCTGCTTTTTCATGCCTTGTGATCACACAACGCCAACTCATCGATGTCGCCGGTGGGCGACGTGATCGCTGCGAGCAGGGATCCTCGAGCTATCGCTTTCGAGTATACAATCACTTACGCGCGATTTCGCGTCTTGTCATCCGCCGCGTCGGAGGCCATCTGTTGCGCTGCGCAAGGCGAGGTTGGCCCAGTGCGCGTCCTGCGCCGAGCAGCGCGAAAGTGATCGCATTGCTTAATGCAACTATATACTTTCAAGCTGGCAACGCATAAATGGGGCGACTACGCCGAGCGCGCCCCGGCCTCGCCGGGCACTGCCATTTTGGCAGCTTGTTTACATTTACCGTAGCTTGTTACCGGCATTCCATTTTGCAAACTTCGGGCCGGTTCAGGTTGTCTTGGGATCCGAGCCCACGTGACCTCCTATCAGAACTGGAACTAGCTGGCTGCCGTCTGGCTGCCAGCGGGCTGCCAGAACTGCGAAAATTGTAGAGGCCCAATGTCTTTACAAGCACCGACACCGGAAGTCACAGTTTCATTTTAGATCGCTAGCCTTGCTGGGGCGACCATCACGTCGAATTCGCCTCAGCTCAAATTATCTCAGGTTAGCCCCTACGGCGCAAATGAAAATTCACTTGCCGAACCTTTTTGATCGTTCTGCTAAATCCCAAGTCATTGTCTACCCCAATCACGACTGATAATTCATATATCGCGCCTTAAATTCTACTACTATTGACGCGAGCCCTAATTGAACCGGGACGATGTTCCTGCCGCCATCGGATAATGTCACAAGCGGCGTACTGGTGGTAGGTGCTCGGATGATGATGACGACGATGATGCGGCTAGCTGGTAGGCCCGTGCTAGCCCTATCATTGCTTCATCGTTCTGCACTTTGCCTTGTAGATATATCGTATGTATACGGTTTCTCCCGGTAACAGTATAGATATCACACCATACCCAATTTGATATCGGCCATTTAGGAAACCCGGGTACTGACCTTACGATATGATTGTACCTCTTGGCTTGCATATGCCCTGTGGAAGCGCGGTGTTAGATAGGCATGAAGAAAGCCCGAAATCTACAAGATCCTTTCTTCTGGAATATCCAACGCATGCAAAAAGTGTGTGGCGCTCAGGAGTCGCCATAGAATTTCATGGAGACGTAGAATGCGTGCGTATGCTCCCCTGATTTTTAGGCATTATGTGTAACATGTGCTGGTTCGGTATTTTTGTTTGTGCTGTTTCCGTGTGTGGTTGTTCCATGTACTAAAGTAAAAAAGCAAATGTCGCCTGTCAGCCGAGCATTGGGTTGACCCGCATGGGCGGGAGGCGAGGTTCGCATCCCCGTACGGGATAGATACCAATTTTTTAAGTGAGATGGAACCTACTTGTCCAGGACCTGATCAGCGGTCCGACCAACCGACCGACGTACCAAACGACAGATAGAGTGACCCAATTGAAACGACGGCATATTCGGCAAAGAAAGCTTCACTTTAGATTATAACATATATCGCTAGAAGTTGGACAATATTGTCGTAGTACTTGGGTACCCAATACTGATACTTAAAAAAAGTATTAAGCTTTACGTGCGAAAACTTTTTCCGATTATGAGGAACGCCGTAGAGAAGAGCTCGCGAAATTTAGATCACCTGGGGTTCTCTAACGTGCACCTAAATCTAAGCACACGGGTTTTGTCGCATTTCGCCCCCATCGAAATGCGGCCGCCGTGGCCGGGATTCGATCAGCCAGCAGCCCAACACCATAGCCACTGAGCAACCACGGCGTATGCTGACAATTTGTCAGTTCTTCTATATATATGGTAGCAAAATCTGATAGCAGGGTAAAAAATAAAATGTTCTTTACGCAGCGATAAATAAATCTTTTTAATCTTAGTAAATTTAACCAGAAAGTTACAACATTTTCTAAAACAGCTGGCTACATTATATATTTTATTTCCTCCCAAGATCCGATGTTGATTGAGGTGTTCCGAAAATACTTGCTGAGGAAAGCTCTGAAGCACATATTCTGCCAGAATGTTTTGTCAAAGCTGCCTTATGAGAAAAGGTATTTAAAATACCGCTCACGTTGCTCTTTACGAGTTGAAACGGCGTACTTGGCCTAATTTACACAAAGTTGATACAAAGCATTCTAATAAATGCAAAAAAAGCAATGCAGATGGCAAAGAACATTGTCACGAGGAAAATTATTTTTTAAAGCCCAACAGTGACAGTCCTAACGAAAATAAATAACAAGTATACGCACATCTACCAAGACCGTGGCAACCGCCTACTTTATTTTTGCCGTCGTGTGCATTTTGTGCTGAGGTAGGGAATCTCTCAAGATTATTTTTCACGTTGTTCAAATCCTATCAGTAAGTCGCTTTTCGCAATCTGTAATATAAGCCCTGTCCTATCGACCTCAAAGCGGGTGCGAACAGTTTAGGATCAAGTTCGCTTTAGATATTTATTTTAGAATTTGTTGGGCTCAAACTTTTCGGAGCTGATCAGGAAAATGTTTGAGCTGACACTGTTCTGTAATGAAATGGTATCTAATGTTTACGAAGCCAACAGTAATTTTGTAATTACAGTTGGCCAAGCTGCTGTCTTCATTTGCTCCGCGATACATTCCATAAAATTCTCGAAGAAGATATATGGAAATACTTAAAATTTCAGTTTCCTGCTTGGGTGTTCATTAAATTTAAGGAAATGATCCATAAGGGATATTCAGCGAGCACTTGTTGTCACTTCTAAGCCACATCCGTTTTCGCAAAGACCAGTGCGTTAGAGTTTGAGAAATACTGGATGAGAATTACTTCGCAACACTACACTGTGCTACAAATTATCTCATTGGAACTGATGGCTAGGCTACTTTTTCAATTTAGTTTGCGCTTCATTTTAGCACGACTTTGGAAGCTGCAAAGCTGAGGACTCATAAGAATATGTTTTAAATTCTCCTATTGGTACTGTGACATTTCTGCGGTGTATAGAGCTTGATGACGCACATGAATTTGTTGAAACAGCATGGTATATCTCTATGTAGGCTGGATGAATAAAATTTTTTGGTGACGTCTCGCCCAGTGACGCGGAAACACAAGTAAAGCTGAAAATTGATATACGATTGACGTTTTTGCTGCCGCAGTTACACTCTAAAACTAAGTGCTCCTGCTTACGCCCCGAAACATCTCATCTTCTGGTATATTAATAATAATAAGAACAAGGATATCACAGGCAAACATCTCAAGTGGAGAATCCATATGAAATAATTACTCGTCGAGTTCGCTCTCTGGTAATGGTGCCATCATGCTCAGGAAGATGTCGCGTTTCGTATCCTAAATGCAGCGGCCGCATTCAAATAGCTGAGGAATAGAAATGAGCGCTTGTAAATTGTGCTCGGTTCCTGGTAAAAAAATCAGTCGCCAAATTTATTCTGATGAATGCCCGCCCTCTACCCACTGTTATCCTACACAATCACGTCAGTTCGAGGACTGTTCGAAAGAGTTTGAGATGCAATTGCAATCTAAGCTGCTTAACACGATATTGCCGAACGAGCTTTTCTGTGGCACGCCGATTACCTTAGCTAGTTGCATCGGCAAAGAAATGGGAATAATGGCGTTGGGAAGATGGGGTGGGCTTCTTTAGTAGAATAAATAATTTATTATACTCATCAAAGCATTACGAAGATTCGATATCAATACGAAGCCTTGTTTTCCCCTTCCCTCGAATTTACCACTGCGGCTGGTGTTGTGCGTGGCGCAGCCTTGTGCTCCGCATCGAGCGTGGGGGTGATATGATGGAATGACTGTACTATTTCTCACACGACGAACAATGGCATCCAATATGGCCTCAGTGTATTATGTCGACAAACACAAGTGACTCCCGCAAGGTGCCTTGTAACATCGTATCGCGCCTGTCGTAGGTCGTCAACATCACGGCCAATTATCGTCAATGAACGGAAACAGCACCGAAAGCTTCGCTAACATTGAGTCCGACAGTGCGTAGGATCTGCATAAAATTTTATTGCTGCCGTGGCTAACTTGGGGCCCTATGCCGTAAAACTATTCCAATATATTTTATTCCAATCTCCTGACGTCGAACTTGCGTAACCGACAACGCAATCATCTAGCGGTCACCCGTAGGGTTGTCTAAAAAGACCAATCAAACGCTCTCCTCGTTCATAGGAGGTACATTTTCTTTCCTTCAAAAACGAATAACATTTCCTACACAGAGTGGCTTCTCTTATCTAATTGGCTGACAAGGGGCGAGAAGCAAGCTCAAGTGGAGGTTGATTTTAAGGGGCCGAACGTCATCAAATGTGCAGGGCCCATCAAATGTGCAGAGATTCAGTGCAGGGCCAAGCCTTGCACTGAAAAGCGATAACCAGATCAAGAGGGTGGTGCCACCGTCTGAGATTGGTCCGCTTTCCCTCACTTGAGGTAGCTGGTCGAAAATCGCAGCCGCATGCAACAGAAGCTTAAGAATGACGCCTAAATGGGTCCTCAGCAAAGGACAGTTAGCAGAATGAAGTCGTAAGCCAGCCGAAAGTGCTCGAGAAATGTTACACGGCCGCGCAAAAGGTTTTATTATACGCAAGTAAACCCATGCTCTCCTGCAGGTGCCACTCGCCAGTGCCTGAGCGATCGGCAGTAGCCATCTTATATTCCTTTCGGAACGGAGAAGCCTGCGGCTATTCAGAAGAAAAGTAAGTTTGGTTGGCATATAATAGCATCTTTAACGCGTACACTTCACGTTGACGTGGCCCCTTTTCGCCAATAGCCGAGGGCTATTGGCGAAAAGGGGTCGAATCAGAAATAACTATTTTCCTTTTGTTCGGTGAAAGTGTGCATAATCAGTGTGTATACGTCATATCAGATGGGGAGCTATCATGGTTTTCGTGACGTCACGTGACGGGTAGGTGAAGTGGGGGTGGTCCCAAAAAGTTTTTGACCATGGCGCTCTTTTGCCACGCCTGGCCCTTGCGCCATTAAATATCATATATTCATTCATTTATTGCACCAATCGCGGAGGGCTGATTGCAGAATGGGAATAGAAAAATTTGTAATAGTTTTACGTTATAGCGCTATTGGTCCCCGCTATTGAATAGAAATGCAGAATGTTCAATTTACTCAGTGCCTAATCTTCGTTGTCTATTCCTTGCAACCACGGCACAGCAATCGCAAAATTAAGTCGCATGAACAAACGTGTACTTCGCGACTGAAGGGTTTATTGTAAATCAGGCAAAGTTTAACGACCCGGGCTGAGGTCTCCCATGAGGGGCCTTCGAGGTATTGCCTCGTCGCCACCTCTCGTGCCCGCTGGACTGCGGGTTGAAATGCGCCTGGTGTGTCCACATAATTTCTATCGCAATAAAAAAGACAAGGCGCGTCCGGTGGCGAGGTTATAACCTAATCAACACAAGGCGACTTATCCCTAAGAGCTAGTGGCGTTGCCACAACAAGTACAACCACCGTTAATTTCAAACAAGGGGGCGCGCGTCTTAGATTTCTTTCAATAATATCTAAGGTCCTTGGGGTCATAGCAACTACTGTTTCAACATCAACATTCTATGAACAATCTGCTGCGAATATAGCACGTAAAAAGTTTTACTGGGATTTTTGCTTCGTTTTATTATCGCTGATGACATACACAGAGTGTAACTTGGGCCTATTACGTGTAAAAGTAATATGAATTAAGGCCTGTTTTAGTGTTGAAGTTCATTCTCCACGTTGAATACATGATGAGTCACTTCGTAACAAGCCAACGTCATCTTCTTTTGAAGTTTTCCTATAAAAAACCTGGTCATCGGCAATTACACGTGTAACAGTGGTCTCATTGGAAATGCCTAAGGTTCTTCTGACAGAAAATTTAACTTTTCGAACGTGCCATTTAGCTTTGAACTCATTATTAGTGCTTCCCATTAAACAATCTCTGGTGCATTGGCTTAATTGCTCTTTCTGCTTGCCCTCTATCGTGTACTTTGTGGTCAATGTCGTTATGAGGATGTTCTTTCAGTGTGAAAACACCAAACTCTCCAGTGACGATTTGTTAATCTTCAGTATTATAAAAATCATGTAGGGAATCATCAAAACACCCAGCATGTGCTCCATTGTGTCGAAATTATTATATTAAAAAAAATTTTATCGCGCCATTCCTGATTTGAAAATGCTCACCAAGAGTGGTAGATAACGTCTGAGTGACGCAAATCGTGGGCACAGTAGGTCAGGCAGTTCGAGCAAAACATCAAACCGCTGAATTCCACATACGAACTCACACGTCAATGGCTCGCTTTCCCACATGTGCCCAAGTTCGTCGACGCCGGAGCTTCGTGGAAAACGCGCATTTGCATCTCTCCGAAGTCTTTCGTCCGACGCCAGTGCAGCTACTGTGAAAGCGCGTCGCCACCAGGGTCTTTAACCTCGCACTTTTTGTTCCCAACCATGACGTTTTCATGGTGCCTATCGCGAAGAGTTGCTAGAAGGCCGCTACGTTTCATTATTAAATGTTAAAATTTATAATTTTAACATTTATTATACTTCTCAATTTCATAGTTTAACATTTAAAATGTTAAACTATGAAATTGAGAAGCACATTATAGTGTTTTATCGTTCTTGGAAAGAAGCTATACTTAAACGTATCATTACCGGTTACTGGAGAGGGAATATACATGTTGTGGCGTTGTCTGGACGATTCATTAGTAGAAATTTCAAAATAATTCGTCCTAATAATTTTTATTTTGTTATCGCCTCAACGCTTCAACTTATCGCTTAAACGTGAACGAAACGTCGAAAGCACAGCGCATATTAAGCTACCGCACTACGCGCTCTATGCAAGCATCGCAGATCGCCTTGAAGATGGGACCCGCGCGGGCGCGCACTTTGGCCACGTCACAGATTGCTTTCAAGAAGAAAGTGCTCACCGACGCGCTCCTAGTTCGTCCGCCAAAGGCGTCTACTACGGCGTCCGCCATTCGCGTTCCTAACGCCGTAGTAGAGCTATGGTGGACTGGAATGGGGCAGTGCGTAGTCCGTACAGCAAAAAAAAAAAAAAATGGGAGAACCGGGGACGCTTCTGCGATGACCCAGCCAGCAGGGCGCTACGATCCGCCGGTGTGCCTAGCGCACGAAATTCAGACATGTTGTGCAAAACTTTCTGCATTCATAAACTGAAACAGGAAAGGCTTGTGATGCAAGAGGGCTTTACTAGAATTCACTAGAGACTTGCATTTTAGGATGGACCGTAATCTTCAAACAGATCGCATTTTGACCCTGTGACCGCAGTGACCCTGTAGCTCACTGCCGTTTCATTTCCAAGTTACCCGCTCTCGAATTAGACTGCTTAACACTCTCCTGGATTCGTAACTTCCTAACAGATCGTCAGAAATTTGCAGTCGTTAAGAATTTTACGTCACCCCTTGCATATGTCAGGTCCGGTGTACCGCAGGGCAGCGTGCTAGGACCCTTGCTTTTTCTTATTTACATCAATTATCTGGCCAATAACATCTCATCCTGCAAGCGTGTTTTCGCCGATGATTGTATATTATATCGTCCAAATTGCAGCCTTCATGATCATCGCATTCTTCAAGAGGACCTTCATCTCGTTACCAAATGGTTTGAGAGCTGACAAATGAAACTTAACCCATCCAAATACCCACTAATGACATTCGCGCGAAAAACATGAGTTCATAGCGTTTCCTCTTATATACATGCAGATATAGTATCTCAGGCATCAGTATATAACCATCTAAGCGTAAATCTTACACCGAGGCTTTCCTGGGCCTTTCGCATTGCAACCACATGTGCAAACGCTTCCAAATCTCTTGGGTATATTCGTCGCAACTTGCGTAACTCAGCATTTGTACGCCCTCAGCTTGAGTTCGCTTCCCGTATATGGTCGCCCCACCATGAATACTTAATCGGCATGTTAGAAGCCATCTAAAACTGAGCTAGTCAATTTCTTTCCCGAAATTACAGCTACCCGTCAAGCATTAGTCACAAAAAACTCGACCTTTCCCTACAATAACTAAGTAGCCGCCGTGACATAACACTAGTGTCCTTGCTCCATATATATGTTCACCAAATGAAGCCATCAAACTTGCCACTGGAAGGCGCGTCTTGCACATCACGACGACTTCATTATGATTTAAGCCTCACTCACATTTATGGCAACACTAACGCATTTAAATTCTCGGCTCTACCACGAGCGATTCGGTTATGGGATTCGCTTCCTAACAGCACTGCCACTCAAATAAGCAATGATAAATTCAGTCAACTAGTGAACCTACAGTCTTCATCGTAACTAATATATTCATCTGTACATATGTCATGTCATATAATACGTGTCACATATTAGACATGTATTTCTCTTTTTTTGTTCTTGTTGTTTGGATTTTGTTTGCTTTATTTGCTCGGGCTATGTACGTTATTTTGCGCGAGTCATACATTGCTTTTATGTTACCATGAATTGTACTTTTCATTCCTTTCTCGGCAAGTATTTGTATGATTTAGCGCTTTATTGTAACACTGCTTCGCAAGCACGTGATCATTCTAAACATTTTCTAGCCCTCACATTTTTAGCCCTCCTTTATCTGCTTTCTCTTGTCATTTGTTCTATGACGCCCCCATTACTCATTGCTGCCCTTGGGGCCTGTAAGGTATTTTGAAATAAATAAAAACAAATTTAAAATAAAACGCTCTCAAAACAATGCAAATAATGTGATTGACAAAAATAAACACTACAAACTGTTGGGATACATTATTCACGATGTCTAAGCTTGCACGTTTCCAACCACAGATCATACAGTGCTCCTGATCGTCTGCTCGGCGTTTCGGTTGCAGAATACAAACGAACACGCATCTACTCGTTCCGCTCGGTAAGCACGCATACGTTTTTAGTATTTTGAAATACACTACGATAAGAAACCGGGAAGGAGCACCTGCAATGTATCTGGTGCGTTGCATTGCATTCATTGCATGCTGCATCAGCCAGAAAGGCCCTCGCCAAGTTTCACTGAAGAAAACAAAGAAACACACACACACACACACACACACACATACACGCACGCACGCACACGCACACGCACAGACACACAGGTCGTCGGGACGCTTTGTTATTTTCATACATCGTACAGAGAACAGTAATACCAGGTAATTTTTAGGGCGGAGATGCATGGGACGAACAAGCCAGGGATCAGCGCAGTAAGAATGGGCGTTGTAGCGATATAAGGTGTCGTTATGAAGCAGACACATCATTATTGAATGGTCACGATGTGGAGAGTTGGAACCATCTATAAATTCCGCAAGGATCATCCGCGGTATTCTTCGGCCACTATATGGGCGATGTCTGTAATGCAGAGCACGAACGCCGCATGATTATCTTCCATCGTATCAGCAAATCTACTCTGTATGGAGACAAGCAGTCGGCTTCCTTATGAAGCCGTCCGGCGTTGGAGAACAAAGAAAATGTGTACGTTTTTAAGCATAGTGCCTAACGACCAATGCGATCCGTGGTGTCGTTGTGCGAGGTACGTCAGCAAAATGCATTGCATTCTGTAATACCTTCCGAATGCGCGCCATGCAGGTATGGTCATAATTTTGCGATGGTCCCAGCGAGAGCTAAGCCCGCACTTTTTGTGATGTCATTATTTTGCTCCCACGGCGACAGTAGCTGGCTTCCATTGGTGACCACGCGATGTTGGCCATGTCGTTATGCGAGAGCGGCGCCAAGGCCGTGGTCTCTGGCACCGGTGTGAACATCTGTGCTGGCTTACGGGTCGAAATGTATTAAAACAAGTAGGTTGGCTAAGATATTACCAAGTGATGAAGAGGTCTACACTTGTTTATGATTGCAAGGAAAAAGATGGGCTTCTTGCGTAGTCCCGTATAAGTATGGGATATATCCGCGAATCACTGAATAAAGCGTTGAAAGTAGAAACATTCATCAATGCCGATGTGATTGGCCGGCCGCGGTGAGGGAACTGGCTAACCGCGTGAAATTTGTCGGAGTCCGACTGCACGACGTACGTATGGACAAGTTGGTCAACGATGCACATTTGATGGTGCCCCAAGGGACGTTTTGATGAGTTGAAGTAATGTCGAGCTCAGAGAATAACATCAAGCACAGTGGACAGGCGAGCGGACGGTTTTCTAAAGTAGTTGAAAAAATACAAACATCCAACCAACGAACCCCAAAAGTCAAGAATACGGCGGGCAAAGACGGCTTGATGACGCGTCGTTCCAGCTTCAGTTCAGCACGACGCAGCCGTGACCAGCCGCCATGACCGAACTGCAATACAAGACAAGGAACAACCGAGCTCGATGTGCTTCTCGACGGCCACGCAGTCGCCGCCTTAGCGGACACAAGAGCCCACTACTCTGTGATGAGTACACCCATCACTGCCCTGTTGAAGAAGGTTGAGACTGCATGGGAAGGGGCTTAAATTCGTACCGCTGGAGGACACTTAATAACGCCGACTGGAATTATCCCCCCATGAATTACCGTTAATAACCGGGCTTACCCTGGCACCTTCGTTATACTCCAACAGTGTGCACGAGACTCATTCTCGGCATGGTCTTCCTGCAGGAACGCGGCGCCATCATCGACGTGATGTCGGTCGATAACTCTGTCGGAAGATCAAGCGATACCGCCGGAGAGCTTTCTTAGTCACCGCGCCTTGAGTATGGTTGAAGATTAAGTGAGCATCCCGCATTGCTCCAGCATTGACATTTCCGTCGGCGCAAAAACACCCGCAGACGCAGAACTTGTGATCCGATCAACGCCTACTGCTCGATATTGAAATTTGCGTCGCAAGGGGGATCTCTCGACTGTATGAAGGAAAGGCGAAAGTGATGCTGAGCAACTTCAGCCCGTCACTTTTCCGTCCCGTCACAAGCCCGTCATCAAGGGCACTACAACCGCATGCATCGAGGAAATTGTAGAAACCAGCAGCGTGTTTGTCCTCTCGGATTCTACGACATCTACCTGGAGGACCACAGTTCCCGAATAAGACTTCGACATGAATCCAGGTTTCTCGATCAGTAGGCAGGAGCAGTTCAATGGTCGTCTCCAACGACGCGAAGATTGCTTTTGAGCCTCATCGAGGATTGGATAAACACCAGTTGCGAAGCATTGCATATTAATCGAAGACTGTGTTCGACCACTCCGCCCGAACCCATGCCGTGTTTAGGCGTGAGTACGTGAGGCTATAAGGCAAGAAGTCGACGAAATTCTGCGCAACTACATCATCCAGTCGTCCAAAACCCCCTGGGCATTGCCTGTAGTCTTCGTAAAGAAAAAGGAGGAAACCCAGTGTTTCTGATTCGATTATCGTCGATTGAACACGACTACGAAGAAAGATGTATACCCCCTTCCACGGAAACACGACACAATGGATCGGCTGTACAACGCTAAATACTTCTCGTGGATGGCTCTGAAGACTGTGTAATGACAAATAGAAGTCAACGAAGGAGATCGGGAAAAGACCGCCTTCGTCACGCCAGACGGCGTCTACGATTTCAAAGTCATGCCATTCGGACTGTGCTCGGGGCCTGCAACGTTCCAACGCGTCATGGACACTCTGTTAGCAGAGGTAAAGTGGCAGACCTGCCCCGTCTACTTGCGTGACGTCGTCGTTCTTCCTGAGAGTTTCGACTAGCACTTGATAATCAACTAAATCAACAAAATCAACTCAATCAAGACAATCAAGTCTTCCGGAATCACGTTGAAACCGAAAAAGTGGCACTTTGTGAAGGAAGAACTGCTGTTGCTGGCACACGTCATGAGGAAGTATGGAGTACGCCCCGTCCCGCAGAAGACAGTCGCCATCGTAAAGTTCCCGCAGACCGTGGCCAAGAAGACAGTGCGTACATTCCTTGGCATGTGCGCTTACTATACTAACCTTGTCAAGGACATTTCATGTATCGCCACGCCGCTTACACGTCTGACAAAAAGTGACGTCGAGTTCAAGTGGCAAACGCCACAGGCTGATGCATTTCAAGAATTCAAACGACGCATGCAGTCGCCGCCCATACTTGCGCACTTCGATGAAGACGCCGATACGGAAATCCACATTGATGCCAGTAGCCTAGGCTTTGGCGCCATCCTAGTCTAGAGGAATGATGGACTTGAATGGGTGATAGCTTTACCGCAGCAAGCACATGCTTCTTCTTCCTTTCTATATCTCGCCTTATAGCTGCGTGTTCTATGGCATCCCTATCTCCCTTCGAAAAGTAATGAGCTTCCCTTTGAGTTATCATAAACTGTTTCTTTCCTAATTTTGTTTTTTATCGTAAGTAGTTACTTTTGGCAGGTTTCTTTTCCCTTGGCGCCACCCATGAGATTACTTCAGCCTCTCTGACTTTCCGCTTGACGTTCTTTGTTGCTGTGTTGCCCACTCTACTGGTCGCATACTTGCTGGTAAGCTTCCTAGTTCTCTTCCTCCACTGTGAATGAATGTTTTTACCTCAACACTCTACCAGCCCATTTACTTTCTTCCATATTCCACAGTCGTTCTTCATACTCAATTTTACTGTGAGCTTCCCTCACTTCAAAACTAGTCCAGCCCATATCACCCTGCACAGCTTCATTTGTAGTCTTCCCGTGAGCGCCCAATGCGAGGCGACTCCCTGACCTTCGGTTCCCATGGAGTCCTGATTGTACCGCTGATTTAAAGCAAATAACCGCATTTCCAAAACTATCTCCTGGAACCTTTAGACATTTCCAAACACCTCGGAGCACCTCGTACCTATTGTATCCCCATAGCATTCTGTCCTTAATTATGGCTGCATGTCACTGTTCTTTCAATGCCATTTTTTTCCCTGTGTTTCGACATATCTATGGCCTTCGTTTATCTATATACCAAGGTATTTATATTCTGTTACCCGAGGTATTTCTTTGCCCTGTATCGCCACTGTCTGTTGACTGTTTTCATTGAGTACGATTACACCTGATTTTCTAACACTAAATTTTAAACCTAAATGGTTGCCTTCCGGTCCACAGATACTGGCCAGACGTTGCAAATCACTTCGCTTGCTAGCTAGCAAAACAATGTCGTCCGCATAAAATAAACCTGGAATCTGTTGCTCTATTACTGTATTCGCCTGTTTGTATGAGAGATTAAAGCCGATATTACTTCCTTCTAGAGCCCGCTCTATCCTCAGCATGTACATCATAAACAGCCGTGGGAATAAAGGCAACCCCTGCCTCAGTCCCATGTTGATATGAACTTTCTCCTCGCTCCTCATCGCTTCCCATTCAACGCAAACGGTATTTTCTAGGTAAATCTCTCTGAAAAGCTGTAGGCAATCGCAACCTAAGCAATCCCCTTCCAGAATATCCCACAAAATGTAACGGTGAACGTTGTCATAGGCCCCTCTTATGTCTAAAAAGGTCAATATATTGGTCTGTTTTCTACTTTTGATATTTCAATACACTGAGTATCTCACCTTGCAATACGAGATTCGCGCCCCCTAGCGTCTATACTGGCGCCCTCTGCGTCGCACTTGCATATTACTGCTCTTGGTGGGACGCCATGTTCAGTAATATGCACATGACGGGGAATATAATTTCTCGGGTTGCAATGCTGTTTTGAATTACGTTGGAAACTCTATTTGAGGCCAGGTTTACTTGGTCACGTTCGCGTTGTATATTTGTGTAGCCTCTCAAAAATTTGGCCTGTTTTTTCGACCTAGAATGCTTGTCTGCAGGCCACCGGAAAAAAGGTAGTCGAACTCTCCTTTTGTCGTCTAGGTTGCGTTTCAGGCCACTGAGTTTCCTGTTGAAGATATGCGCTATTGTCAAGTAGCAATGAGGGTGAATAATACAGGTGCAAATTTGTGAATTACGGAACTAAATTTTATTACGCGAACTTGTGCCCTCAGAAGCGAGTTACACTCAAAGCGCAGTGATTTGGGCGAACGCTGTCGGGGATCGTCAAAACATGATCAGCGGGTCGAGTGCCTCGGCTTTTATACATGTGCCATCGAAGGTTCCAGAGTAATAGCTGGTACCGCCGTGCCTTGCAGGAAGCGCTATAGAATTCGCGTCACGCATATATGCAATCAAATTAGCAAGGTTCGCTGACAACAGACAGCGGATACAACCATCGATACCATTCTAGAAACATCCAATACGTGCGGCTGCGTCCTGCGCTGAGCAAGAAGATTTTGAGACGGCAAAATATGGTCACCTGAGACAGAAGTACACGTGTCAATACCCACCTCCTAAAAGGTATCGCCCGATGATACGAATGCGAAAGCGAAAACAAAACGAGGCATAATAAAAAATAAACAAAAAATAAACAAGTCACACAAAACGATTTTAATCTCGTCAGAGGGCATAAAATAGAAAGGCTCAAGGCGCACCATATATATCACTTGTTGTTCCGCGCGGCGCCTCTGCCATTGCGAAATGGCGTCTGGCACCGCCAGTGCCTCGGATCACCTCATAGGGTCCGAAATAGCAGCGTAACATTCTTTCGCTATAGACCTGAGACTCTGCCCAGGCGGCGCTGCGGAAACACCCGTCACCAGTGCCCCCATCGGAGCCTTGGTGCTAACTGTGTAATGCAACGAGAGCTGTCCGCAAGCGAAGGTGCATAGGCCACAATGGACCCTTCTCTTTCGTTTGTGTTGAGGCACGGTTTCCTAAAATTCAATCACCTGTGAAGCTTCTTCCGCAAATCCACGCTTCGGAAACGATGCTCAGCAGGGCGAAGTACGTGTACAATATAAAATAAAGTCTCAAGTGTTATTTCGGCGTGCTGCAACTCGCAAGTACAGAGAGCATCAGGTTTGTCTACAGGCACATCAGCATAAAAATCTAAGCATTTCAAATTGGTTCATATTGAATATGTCCTCAGCACAAGACTTAAGTATCTCCTATATTCTGATGTATTTTATAGTAATGTTTTGTCTCGCAATTATTTACAGAGAGTAAATCCTTTCATAGCCTTTCCCAGGGCAGCGAACAGAAAACATTTTCCAAGGCAGCAAACAGCGTGCGATCATAACGAAAGTAAGCTTCCTACAGTGCCTACCCGCTGCATCTTTCTTTCTCGTAGGAGCTACAGCATCGCTCAGTACCTTAATTTGAACTTTTCGCAGACGCTTCGAGCAACAAGCGCGCACAAATAAATGTAAATAAACGCGATTTTTTTTACACACGTACTTTACTTCACAATTACTTATCAAGTGCTGCTGCAGCAACTTTATTGCTCACATTTTAAAAATGCAGTCGAGCAGGCTCAGCACATTGCGAAGCGTGCTTGTTGTATCGGCGCAGAACATACAAAATACCGAAAGTAGAAATGAGCTCGCGATACAACGAAGCTCTAGAACAGGATTTTGAATTCATAAACGAACCAAGATGTTTGGTTAAGCTGACCTGCCAAATCTCTCCATTCCCCTTGTTGAGTCAAGCGGAGGCGGACGTCTGTTAAAAGGTGAAGCTATCGATAGCACATGCTTAAGCAGGATGGTTCGTAACGTTGTTTTTTTCTGTTACCAGCGATGTGGCGGCTGCAGATTCTTTCTTGAGTTTTCGCTTGGGTACCACACAACACAATTGCAGAAGAAAAAAATTGTCGCACTTTCTCATGCGAGCCGCTGTGTTGTGGGGAATGCAAGTAATCCGATATCCCAACAGGTTGAACTGCCCGTATCCAGCGCTCTCGCCTTTCCCGTTTGTACGATCACGATGGAAATCGGTAAAACTGAACGTTGTTATTCCGTCCTTCACGTTCATGGCAATTTACAACACAACAGTAGCGTCGATTGCGGCGTTTCTTCGTAGCGCGCGGAGCTATCCCGGTTGCCGTCGTTTCCGCCATCAGTCTGAAGAGTGAGCCAGTAAGCGCTTTATGGCAGTTCGGCGGCGCGTCCGACTAGCGTGGAAATTCATAGCTCTCTGTCTGGGTGTTAAATGCGGAAAACACTCGCAATATGGACCAAAAATCTACTTAAATAGTTGTTTCGAAGTCGCTAGCTGCATAGGCAACTTAGCAAGGGAGTCGGGCTTCGTACTATTCAATTACTGCCTCTTCGCACCGGCAGGTGGCGCTACGCGTCTTTCAAAACTCCAAAGTCTGACGTCCATATCCTCGTCGGCGTGGGGGAGTCCAGACCCAAGCACGCTCGCCGGGCTGATACTCGACATTTCGTCGTCGAAGATTGTAGTGTCAGCTGTTGGTCCTCTGCTGGTTCTTTATACGCAGACGGGCAAGCTGTCGAGTTTCTTCGGCAAGCTGGTGTTAGATGGTGACATCGACATTCTCTTCGTGGGTGACATGCGGCAGCATGCTGTCGAGTGTCGTCGTCGTATTCCTGCCATAAAACAGCTTGAACGGAGTGACTAGCGTTCTTTCTTCACCCGCCGTGTTGTAACCGAAGATTACGTACCACAGGACGGTATCCAACGTACTGTGTTCGAAGTCGGCATACATGCAAGCAAAACGCCGAGTCGCATTCAGGTGGTCTGTAAGTCCATAACTAGGCGGGTGGTACACAGTTGTCCTCCTGTGTCCTGTATGGCTGTATGGCATAATGGTTCGGGTGAGCTCTGCAATGAAGGCCGTTCTTCTATAGGTGATGAGGACGATCGAGGTGCGATGCCGCAGCAGGATGTTCTCGGCGGAGAATTCGGCTACTTCCGCTGCACTACTTGTGGCAGCGCTTTCGCTTAGGCGTAATTGGTAAGGTAGTCGGTCGCGACGACGATCCACTTGTTTCCAGATATTGACGTCAGAAAGGGTCCCGAGACATCCGTTTCAGCATGGTCGCCAAGGGGTTTCAATCGGCTGTACTAATCCCGCCAGCCTTGTCGGTGGTATCTTGCGTGATAGCCATCTCCACGCCTTGACGTAATGGGAGTCGTCGTCCATCAGGTGCCGCCAATAGTACTTCTCTTGTATTCTTGCAAATGTACGGGAAAATTCAAGGTGTGCGGCTGTCTTACCATCGTGAAGGCGGGCAGCATGTCTGACCGGAACGCTGCGGGCTCAACGAGAAGTTACTTCACTTGAGAAGGACAGAATTCCTTCTTCACCAGGACGTCGGTTCGTAAGAAAACGAAGACAATCCGCACCTAAGTACCCAGGGGACGACGTCCACCTTGCACTGCAAGAACTCAACAAGGCCTCTGAGCTCCAGGTCGGCTCGCTGCTGCTCGGCAAAGTCGTCTGCACTAGTACGGGTAAAAACGCGTCCTCGTCTTGGTCATCTTGGGGCGGCGGGTCCAAGGTAGCCCGAGACAGACAGACGGCATCGGGCTGCTTTCTTCCGGAATTGTAAGTTAGAGATATATCATATTGTTACAGTCTGAGGTTCCAGCGCGCCAGGCGTCCCGAAGGGTCCTTTAGGTTCGCTTGCCAACACAACGTGTGATTGTCGCCGACGACTTTCAACGGCCTCTCATACAAGTAAGGTGGGAATTTTGCTGTAGCCCAAATGATGGCGAGGCATACTTTTCGGTCGTGAACAATTACCTTCCACTTTTAACAACGACCAGCTAGCGTAAGCGATAACCCATTGAAATTTGTCTTTCTACTGGACTAGGACGGCACCGAGATCTCGTCGTCGGCGTCCTCGTCGAAGTGCACAAGTACCGTTGTCGACTGTATGCTTCGTTTGAGTTCTTGAAATGCGTTGGTTGGCAGGGTTTCCTACTTGAAGTCGACATCACATTTTGTTAGATGTGTCAGCGGCTCAGCGCTGCGTGAAAACTCCTTGATAAAGCTCCTGTAGTAGGCACACAAGCGAGGGCACCTACCCACTGCCTTCTCGTCGATGGACTGCTGGACATTTCCGAAGGCAGTTGTCTTCTGCGGTTTAGTTTCTGCGTCCTCCAGATTTGCTGATGACGTGGCCCAGGAAGTTAGAAATTAGAGTGAATAAAACGCGGGAAGTTTTTATGCTTTGGAAGTAGGCGAATGGCTGGCTGTGCAGTGACTCAATAAGCGCAGAGTTTTCATACTCGTTTCTCCTCCATGTAGAGCTCATAAGAGTATGTTATTTTTGCTACTTGTTTTTTTATTTATGCAGACACAAGTAATATCGTACACAGATGATTTCGCGAGATTTAACATAGCGCGTTTTAATTTTCGGTCGAGAAAGAGTGCAGGCAATAGAGTTGCCTAAGTATGAGGCAGGCATGCCCACAAATTTAGTTGGCCCACCCCCAAATTTGCCTCGGCCCAGCCCTAGATTTCTAGTTGGCCCACCCCAAACTCCTCCCCCTCCCCCCGATTTTCAGTAGGCTCACGTCCAAACTTCAAGTTGGCCCACCCCTACTATAAGCTTTCCCATGCGTATTTTAGGAGCCTTAAATATCCATATGGGTATTCTCTTTATATTTGCTTTTTGTTTAAATTGTTTCTTGTCTCTTATAAAGCTACCTAACACCTACATTTACATTATTACAAGGATTAAATGTCTTTGCAAATTACACATTTTTCTGCAAATACAAGGTATTGCCCTTTTCGCGTGACGGCGCTTGAGTACTCGCCAAAGAATGCTTACGGTGCATAGGTCAACACACTCTGGAGGGTTGAAGGCATTGTCCGTTTATTGCATCCGCAAGAGAGAAGGAACTAATCATACCCTTGCTGCGCGGTCGTTCCAAATGCCGTCTAACTGAATGCCATTCAACTCGACTGCAATTTGCACTGCCACAGGACATTTTTCAATGACATTAAGTCGACATTTGTGTTTGAAGCTGCTTTAGCCATTATTTCACCCCGGCCGGCTCAGCCGCGCCAGATTTTTGCTTTGGCTCTGTGGATGTTAATTTTTATATCTACTGCTTGCGTTTTTCAGCTGCTTCTTTACCAGAAAGCTCGTGCACTCGCTAAATGGTTACCTTCAAGATGACAGTAAACTATACTGCATTTACTGCATGAGCAGGGACTTTCCGCAGGAACGTGCTGATGACAGCACTCTAGTGCGATGTTGTTTACATAGCCATTGGCATGTAAACACTGCTCATTGGCATAACATAAAACGCAAGCTGCGCTCTACTTACATTAAATGATCTCTTATCTTTTGCAGTGGTTGTACCTTTCTTTGTTTACGCAGTGCGATAACTCTTTAGGAAGTGCCTATGCGATCGCTCGCCTGAGAAACACTTGATAACCAAGTCGCTGACATTGTGTAGCAGTCGCGAGCACTTCAGACTCAGAACTCACAAAAGGCGACCGTCGTCCAATAATATGAAAGAATTTAGCAAATGTTTATCGCTGATGAATTTTGAAGTGTGCACATTTGAAATGTAGCCGCTCGGTCCGCTGACTTCTAATACTTACAAGGTATCAGACAAGCTGAGCTATTCGAGCCATTGCGTCATTGGCGTAGGCTTTGCTGAGCTACCGATCTCCTCAGGAGAGGTCAGGCAATCATCCTATGAGCGGATTTGTCGCTTCGTTGTCCTGACAAACCTGTCAGACTAGGATAACATTTATCTTTGGTTATATGGTGTCGTCGTTGGTCTAGCTAGTACTGATCGATATGCCAGCGACGGCTACTGACAGCGTACTGACCGCCACCATCTGCATTTGTACACGCTGAAGATGAGCAAACAAACAAAAGTGAAATTTGATGGCAGCAGCAGCACCATTGCAGTACAATCAGTGAATACTGAAGCTTCTGAATGTGTTTTGAAGTTCTCGTGAAGCATTGCGGAAGTCTGTCGAAGCCGAATGCCATTCAATTCGTATGCCATTGGAACATATCCCTGTAGCATCGGTATAAAACTGTGGCATATTCCCATTTACTGCGAATATATAGGGAGTTGGGCAGGGCATATGGTAATGAAGTTTTCGCAAGTTCCATCAGCAGCATTATCTCTTTCAGAATTTGCCTTAGTTCATTCAGCATCAGCATAGGTGACGTGAACTTCCCAACTAGTTAATGGTAAATCAGACTGGAACGTCGCTAATATATTGAAAGAAAATCTTGCCGTCTAAAATGTCAGTACAAAATTATTTTGAACTTAAACGTACGAGACAGCAATTCAGCTTGGAAAAGCATTCTTGGGCACCCTTTAAACAGAGCACTCAATAGGACGCACTGTGGCCTCTGTGTGCTGAGAAATACACTGTAGCCAGACTGATGAATTTCGACCACACATGCTTTAGATCCAGTGCTTAGAGTTTATGAGGAAGGCTTTTCTACTTAGTAAAAAGGTGGCAATTCATAAGATGTAATTTGGGAGCCACATCTAAATAAATGAAAATTAAGTCTAAAAAGGCTGATCAATAGTTCTAAAAATACAATAACTATGAAAAATCTGCTTCATTTGTCTTGGAAATTCTGGCTGGTCATTACTCACTGGAATTTGATATGGTTGTATCACTGCAATGCTGGATTTCAAGAGCTACCTGTGTTAAACCTACTTGTATGATACTGCTGTATTAGCACTTCCGCTACCTGGTATTCAATAACATGTACCAAAATGTGAAAGGAATGCGGGATCAATGCAGTGTGTGAAGTTTGGATGATTACTCTTAGATTGCACATCGTACAGTGTGGTCATTCTTCAGTAATGTTTCATTTGAGTAATGCTGTTCGTTGCTATTGCGGTCTTTTCAGATGTACCCCTGCAGTATATGTGGCTGTGTTAGCTGTACATTTTCCGCATTTCTCAGGCATGTGGCTTTGCACAAAAATGTGAACAATTTTTATGTGAAATGCCCCTTTTAAGACTGCTACAAGAAATTTTGCAAAGCTGGCTCGCTCTACAGTCACTTCTGTCGTGAACACAGACAGGTCAGACGCGCTGAACATGAAAGCTGTGTTTCCATCAGTGTGCAGCGTTGTGACTTAGTCTGCACTGTGGACAGCTGCATGCAAGTTTGTAAAGATTATAAAGCTCTAATCGCCCACCTGAAATTTCACATTGTTCAAGGTGCAAAAGTGACATGCCCGTTATGTAAGAAAGCATACAACAAGAATGCATCTTTTTCATCCCATCTTTCACGTTACCACGGGAAGTACCTTTGCTCAGTATCAGGTGTGGAAGTGCAAGAGCCTAGGCCTGTTTCAGCAACTGTTACGACTCCTCCACATGATGCTGAACAAACTGGAAGCAATTCATCTGAGGAGGAAGAGCTACCTAGTACACTGGCACCGCGTAAAGGTAGCATGCAAGAAAGCTGTAAGAACCACGTTAGCACTGCTTTTGCCCATCTGTACCTGCGACTCTTATCTGAGCGCCATGTACCTTCATCTACAGTTCAAATTATTTCTGAGTTGTAATGTTCTGTTATTTATGTATACATAATATTCTGTATTAAGTATTATGTATATTAAAGTTGGTGCGGAAGAAAGTGTGTGAAATGACAGAAAATGGAGCTTTACAGAATTTTTCTATTATTTGCCGACAGAAAAACTTGTGAAATAACAGAAAAACAAGCATAGAAAACTGAACTTCACAGACATTTTCTGTTAGTCGAAAACAGAGAAACTTGTGCAATGACCAAAAAAATGTTAAAACAGAAAACATAGCATGACAGTAACTTTCTGTCAATTTCACAGGAATTCTGTTAGCTGCAAACAGAAAAACTAAGAAATGACCGAAAAATATTAAAACAGAAAACGTAGCGTAACAGAAAGTTTCTGTCAATTTCACAGAAATTCTCTGTTAGCTGCAAACAGAAAAACTGTGAAATGACCAAAAAATGTTAAACAGAAAAACATAGCGTAGCAGAAACTATCTGTCAATTTCACAGAAATTCTCTGTTAGCTGCAAACAGAAAAAGATCTGTGAATTGACAGAAAGAAGGAACAACAGAAAACATAGCATAACAGAAATTTCTTACAGTGGCACGTAAGCATCGATATAGATAACAAATTAGTAGACAGCTGTACGAAGTAACTATAGTAGTTTTATCAGCCCTATACTAGCGAGAACATTCGCGTAGTCGCTAAATTAACAGACACGCTATCATGCGCGCACAGGCAAACAAATAGATCTCTCTCGAAGAGCGCGGAAACTCTCTGTCGAAGAGTTGACGTGCGGAATAGCGACTGCACCAGCAAGCAAATTGACCTTCTTGCTCGTACCTAAGTGGCGTAACTAAGTGGCGAGAACCATGTACACACGAAGGTGCATACCCTCGGTGCACCTAGACTTTGTGCTAATCGGACATAGCTTCGAGATAACGGCGCGGCTTTGCCGCGCTAAGCCGCGCCGTTAGCACAGCCACTGGAGTAGAACCCAGCCCCCTAACCCACATCGTTGGCTCACGCACGGTGGAAGGCGGTGCACTTACTCCCGGTCTTCTTCCCTTGGGCGCACGAAATCAAGCCAATATGTTCTTGGCTCTCCCTAGCGCGCTTTTACTCGAACTTACAGCATACGGCGCACGTCCGCGGTATTCTCACGCCTGGACTTTCTACCGAACATCACGCCGACGTCAACAACGTAAATGCGCCTGGAATGTCCATATAACTTCTATCGCAATAAAACGTTTTTAGTGCACCAGAAATGCACATTCATTGTACATGTCTAAGCATATTTCGATTATGACACTAAAAATATCGGAAACGATATAAGGGGCATGGGAGCAGGCAGCGAATTACTATAGCAGAAGGTGATTTACGGTAAGGACTCAAAATATGCTCCATGGTCAAAGGTCCCTATAGGAAAACAGAAGTTTCAATGTCCTTATATATCTGGTGTTATATTTGGTACATCATTTAAACTCCATTATAAAATCGTGATCGGAAGATAATTAACTAGATATACCTGCATGTTTTTACAATTAAATATCTGTGTAGCATTACGGAAAAAGGATAATCAAGAAACAAGATGCCTGTTCAACAGGCGAGCAAGAGGAAGGCCTCTTCGTTTGAAGGGATGAACGAGGTTGCTGGTTGCCTAGACTGGCAACGCGAACTGTAAATAAATGTAGCAAGAAGAGGGTACAGCGCTTCAGGAACCTGAGAACAGTGCACCTTCTGTCGAACGTACGTGAAGCTAGCAAGAAGGAACTGATAAAGAGATCGTGGAGACTGTACTGTAGGGAAAGGAGATGTTTTTTAATAATGCCGGGCATATGATACCTACCATGAGGATTGTTATTAACACTCGATTTAAAATCGCGAAAGAGACATGGAATGCAGAGCGCCAGCTCTAGACAGCTCATAGCTCCTGTGCTTGGGGAGCTACAGGTTGGCGCACCAGTGTTTTAGAGGCATATCTGGTTTGTCAGGATAAAATATTCAAGGGTTTGTCCCCTGGTGTCAGTTGTTTTGCAGCCTAATAATATCTTAAGAGCGTTAAAATCACCCGCTATTATAAAGGTATTAGGTAGCTGGTTTAAGAATATTTGCAGATCTCTTACAGTAAAATGTGAGTGTGGTGGAATGTACATTGAACAAATTGTAATGGTTTGGTGTGCTAAAACCGTGACAGCAACGGCTTCTAAGTGAGTATTAATGGCAATTTCTCTAGCTGCAATGCCGCTCTTTAGAACAACAGCTACACCACCCGAAAGCCGGTTCGCCTGAATACGGTCGCGTCGTACAACAGTGAAGCCTTTTATAATGTTTTTGTGTTTTTCGCCTATGTTTGTTTCTTGTAAGCACAAGGCCACACGAGAGAAGTTGCTTAACACGTCTATGATGTCACTTAAGTTGTGTAAAAGCCCTCAACAATTCCAATGGATAATAAAATCCATCTTGAAATTGAAAGGTAAGAAATGGCACTACGTAAAATTAAGAGGTGAGATGTTAGGTGACGTGGACTTAAAAAGGCTAATACAAATGAGCAATAACCTTTAGGTTATCGCTTTCTTATTTTGAAAGGTTATTGGGATTTTGTCCCTCTTACCGCGCTCGAGAGAGCGCTTGTCCTTCGGAGTCAATGACACCGCGGTTTTTGTGTCGACCTCCATCGCTCTCTCTGAGGCGCTGGAGGACCAAGAGTTTGGCGCCAAAACACGTGTGTTTCGGGCCTTGGAGTTCGCTTGATCTTAGGGCCTTTGCGGGTCTGGTGTCTGCAGGTCCTTTGAAGAGGATGACGCAGCGCCAGCTGCTTCTATACCGGGGGCGGGAGGGGTCACTGCGTGACCACTATGCGTGGTCTCGGAGGACTCCTGAGACCTATGTGACGCTACCCCAATCCGCGTCACATCGGCGTAACTACTTCATAGAAGGTACAATAGCCGCTTTCTTGCTTCATAGAACGAGATTTTTTGTTGGATAGTTACAGCAATTACTTCATTTTCTTTTTTCCAGGAAGGGCAGGACCGCGAATAAGCTGGGTGATCTCCCTTGAAATTAACACAAAATGGGGAAGAGGTGCAATTGTCAGTTTGGTGATCGTTGCAGCTGCATTTAGCACAGGTTGTTCGTCATCGACGTGAATGCGAAGCATGTCCAAACCTTTGGCATTTGAAACATCGTCTGGGGTTCGGGATATATGGTCTAACATTTAGCTTTACATAACCTGCATTCAGCGAGGTAGGCATTACACTTTTTCGAAGGTGAGTATAACATGTTTTATGAGGATTTCTTGGCCGTTCCTGCGGATGACAATTCTTTAGACTTTGGTGACATGTTGTTCCTGGAAACCTTCCATCACTTCTTCGTCGCTCAAGCCAATAAGGTCTTCCTCTAATATCACGCCCCTACTTGTATTTAGTGTTCTGTGTGGTGAAATTGTCACTGTTGCACTACCAATACTGGTAAGTTCCGTGAGCTCTTTTGCTTGTTCTTGGTCATTTAGTTCTAGGAGGAGGTCACCGCTAGACAAGTTTGA
This sequence comes from Dermacentor variabilis, assembly GCF_050947875.1. Lineage (NCBI taxonomy): Eukaryota > Metazoa > Arthropoda > Arachnida > Ixodida > Ixodidae > Dermacentor > Dermacentor variabilis. The sequence goes on along the minus strand of NC_134575.1, from coordinate 70,169,216 downwards.
GGCTTTGTATGTAGGTGTCATTCTTTTCTTTTAGACACTTGGCCACTAGGAATGGAAAGAGCGTTCTTACTGGTACGTTGTTTTCGATGTAAAGTACATAGAACTAGGGAAATGATGGAGCATTGCTCCGAAAAGGGAACTGGAATGTTGCTTCGGTTCGCCATCTTTTCAGACGCCGATCATAGGGAATAGAGGCTTGCGCTGCCATGAGAAAAATGTGTATGTTTGGCAACAGCGCCGACCGGCCACCACGAAGCCCAACGCGGGGATGCGGCAGAGGTTGTGTACAAGTGCATGACGCCAGTCGTACGCCGACACTAAAACCAACTATGGTGTACCCAAGGTAGGACAGCCACACAAGGTTAACCATTGCCGCCGTAGACAAAGAAGTAAATAGAAGGAAGAGCAAGACAGGAAAGGTCAAAAAGTGAGAGATAAAGACGAAGATATGAGGAAAGAAAGGCAAGAAAAGAAAAAGGCCACTGCCGATTTCCCCTAGGTGGGCCATTCTGGAGGTGCCGTCTATGTGAAGCAGAGGCCAAAGGGGTGTGTTGCCTCCGCCGGGGGGGCCTTAAATGTCCAAACACCCACAATCGGCTCAACCCCCAGGATTCCCTTTTCCCCAGACACGGCTAAGCTGCGCACGGCTACACGCGGGAGGTTCCATCCCTCGTGTATACGGGTACGTGGTGTCGCAACACACTAAACGCCTGCTGACGCAGACGGCCCTGCGGGGAGCAATATATGACATTTGAAAGTCTTGTCAAAAGCAGTACATTCGAACACGTGTTCTGACGTGTAAGATTGATCACTGCATTTAGCTGCGTCTTTAAATAGTTTAGAGCATGTACAAAAGCCTGAACAGAATCAACCGGGGCCACCAGTTCACACACTCAGGGGACGAGTTTCTGCAGAAGCCGTAAGTAGGAGGTTCTTTTGAGGACGTTACGATTTCATAGCTGGATTAGCCCTTTTGGTGCATTCTATATTATTTTTTGTACCCTACCTCGTCTGAGTTGGAGCAAACGTCGCTGCTCCCACACGATCCCGCTGTACTTGACAATACAAGTAAATGGCTGGAAAGGTACTATGCGTAAATAACTTTCGCGGATATGTTCGGAGCAGTTGTTTTGCTGGGTCCATGGCATCCCTCACTAGGAGACAGCTGCAGTGATTCACGGCTCCAATTGTTTTTTTCCAAAACGAACCTTACAAACTAGAAAGAACTGCAGGCGCGAATAACATATTCAGTACTACTAAACCAACTTTTGCACTCTTGTTACAATCGTTACTATCGATTGGCCGATTAACCTTGGCCCTGGTAAGCCACTCGCCTCGCGCGCACACACTTGCCGCGATTGAGCCCAGCAATCATTCCCCTGATTGTTTTCGGAATTAATTCGTAAAATGTTTGTCACGCTTGCTGTGATCCTCGCAAACCATCATGTGACCAGTTTGCCATCGCATTAATCGCAGCTTCGTCAGGTGGCGGCTGCTCCATATTGTGCTTTGATATCAAGTGTGGGCGGCTCGTTGGCGATCCCGACAAGTTATAAAACGAATTTGAGTAGGTGCACCACGTAGACCCGGAGCATGTCTGTTTTCTTGCCAGGGCTAAATATTATATGCAACGAAAGACAGGAAACCTTGGGCGATAGTAGACAACCATATGTCTCCCCGAAAATGGTTTGTATGCTAATTTCAAGTTGTAGGATGTTGTTGACATAGAGAAGCTCCTCAACACCAAGTGACGGTTGGCGATGTTTTTAGGCTTCGGTGCCGTGTGGTGAATTCTATACATGCTGTCTCCGGGCCAAAGTATATATCTATGTTATTTTTGAGAAACATAGGCATTCGCTCCTATTTTCATGAATCCACTAACGCCATAGGTGGATGTTTATGAAGCATTACCTTGAAAACGTCTGCCAAACTAAAAGATAACCCCTTCGTTCGCACGGACCTTATAACCAACTAATGTCTTTAGTTTGTTTGCTCAGAATTGTGGTGCAGCTTGCATGGTTTACCTTAAGCATGCTGGAAGACGGGACTCAACACTGACAATCCGATCACTATGGTGAGATCCGCCGATCTGTTTTCTCAGAACACATAGGGAGAAAAAGGCACTTGAAAACACACTTAAGAGGCAGTGCTCTATAAGAAGGGTTAGAATTTGGAAGTTTTATTTTGAAGATACCTAGAGTACACTATTTCATTTTTGTTTCTACGATAACTTTCGGTATATATCGATAAATATAAGCTGGATTAAACATATTGAAGAAGTGATGTAAACTCATTGCGGAGATGAGGATTATGCAATATGGCATGAAAAAGGCTATAAAGAAACAAGTTACGAAGGGATGCAAGGGTTGATAGGTGAAGGCTTGATTTCATGGAAGATATCGTTGCTGTTCTGTCGTAGGTAGAAAGAATGATTCGTGTAGTAGTATTGTGAACCGTTTCTAGTGTACGAATCAGGTTTTTATGGCTTGGATTCCAGAAAGAGATGGCACATTCTAGTTTCGAGCGAATGGGTATTTTGTACATTACTAATTTAAAAGATGCAGATACTTTTGCGAAGGTACAACGTAGGTATCCGAAAGTTCGTTTAGAGTTGGTAATTATGTACTAAATATGGTCTGCCGATGAGAGGTTTGATGTAATGTGAATTCCAAGGTAGTTATACGAGAACACAGCCTCCAAAGAGGCATTAGTGATGTGGTAAATGGACGAAACAGATTATCTTCTAGATATGCGCATATGTTTGCATTTCCTTATGTCAAATTCCATCACCCATATGTTGCACAATTTGTTAATAGCGTCAAGGTCCGATCGAAGGGTCTTAGTATCAACAGCGCAGGTTATTTCTCGATAGACAATGCAATCTTCGGCTAATAGGTTAGTGTAGGATGAAACAGAGGAGGCTAAGTCATGAATGTACATATGAAAGAGCAAATGGCCTAGTACAGTCCCTTGAGGAACACCAGGTCAAACAGCAGTAAGCTCTGAATTACCGTATTTGCAGACACAAACTGGGAACGGTTAGTAAGAGAGATTTCTAGCCAAAAGGGCACTCTAGAGTCTATGTTAAGCGGGTGTAGTTTACGGAGAAGCAGCTTATATCATACTTTCTCAAATAGCTTAAAAATCTAGAAGAATGCAATGATATAGAGAAGAACAATGAAGGATCGAATGGAGCTTGTTAGTAAAATGTATTAGCTGGGTTTCACAAGAATATGATTTGCGAAAACCATGTTGTGATGGTAAAAAAAATTACTTTGAATCGAGAAAGCTTGCAAGGATTAAAAACAAAATGTGCTCATATATTTTGCAAGGAATGCTCGTGAAGGAAGTGGACCGCTCATTTAATGGTGATTGCTACCAGGCTTGAAATGTGAAATCAGCTTCCCGATCTTCCATTCAACTGGGAGGGACACCGTGTCCAATGATTGCTGAAATAGCTTGGTTAATGTAACGGATCAATACGTATCTGTGGCTTTCAAAAACGTTGTGGTAAATTCATGGCAGCCAGGTGAAGAGAAAAGCCCCACTTTGTTAATTACATTTTCAACACCACTATAAATAATTCTTATAGGAAGCATACTGGTGTATAACCAAGGCGCGCATTTAGATGAATGCGCGAAATTGTACAGGCATAAGAATGAAGATAAGCGTCTCATGGTCAAGGCATGCATATCCATAAAGGTGGAAGTGCGTGCGTTAGCCAGCCTTCGACTACCTTACATAAGGAAGAGATCAATTGTCTTAACTGTTATCTCTCACGTAGACGAGTCCATGTACCGGATTGACACGTGGTGCTACCATTTTAGAGCATGCACAGATCAGTTTTGTGTCTTCTGTCTCTTTTCGTTTCAGTGCTTCCTTCAGTTGATAGTCAGTGTTCGTGTTGTCTACTTCTCTTGTGTGCATGTCTACACTCCTTACCCATTTGTTGCATTGTGAATCCTTAGCAACCAGCTGAGCTTTCTGTCGTTCTAATCAGGCTTATAATGAGTTCATAAGTAACGCGATAAAACTACCAAGATTCTACTCCTATGTTGAGGAAATACAGGAGTGGGAATCGGCTAAGTTTTTTATTGTGAGATATTGAAAGGAATAGAATTTCGGCAAGTTCTCAGTCCCCGGAATGAAATTCGAATGTAATTGGGGCACCTGTTCCGCCACACTGACCGTGCCACGGGTCAAGGGATATGACATGTACGCTGCTAGGTCTAGATGCCTGTGTTTGCTCTTCGGTACAGGTTATGGCACCTCCACACAAGGTACCTACCACTGCTGAAAAAGTGCATCGCAGAGCTATACGCGCGCTGCTGCAGCCAGGCCTCATCGGGCTCAGCAGACCGTTGCACGGAGCAGACCGCTGCACAAGCCCTAACTCACCGTCGACGCTGGACGGACAGTTGAGAACGTTCTGCAGAAAAATAAGCGAAGGGATTTTGCTGCAAAGACCCTGTAATGCGTTGTGCCAAAATGGAGCTCCTATCGAGCCACTCCTCCAGCTTACGATGTGACTGTGCTGCTTGTGCCTCCCAGGCCTTGTACTTTTTTAGTCCAGCATAGTGTGCCGCGGGCGTTAAAGCCATCTGCTATAAAAAGGGGCTCGGGTAGCTGTTCAATGATTAGGTCCACATTTTTTACAAGGAACTGTTTGTGTAGCTTAACGTAAATAGAGCAGATGGTGATAGTTTTTGGGAATAAAATGGTGACAGCAGCGTCTTTTAATACTTATTAACGCTCGTTTCTCTGGCTTCGATGCTGTTTTTAACTACAATGACGAAACCACACGAAAGCGAGTTAGCCTGGCCACGCTTCGACTGGCCAGATGGTTAGCCTGGCCAGTCGATGTTCTGGGAGGGTGTTGGCTTCTTCACCAAATGTTTGCTGCTCACCACCGTCATTGAAGCTTGTTAAGGCTTTGAATCGCACTGGCTGCTACCAGCGCTGGTCTGCGATTGCAGGCCTCATTGGGAAGAAGCACTGTTTCCCTATCCCGTGTCGGTTTTTGATGGGCGGACTACGGCTGCCAGGTCCTGGTACATTCGACATGCCGTGTATAAAAGCCGACGCGCTTGACCCACATATCTGATTTTCTATAATTTCCGACTCTCCTACCTGGTCCATGTGGTGGACCCATGTGCCGAACGACACCAGTGGCGCAAACACAGCGGAATACTGCTGCAGGTCAGTTGGTGATTCATGATTCGGGATGTTACCGCAAGGAACATACGAGACGAAGACAGGGACAACACGAAGCGGTACTGATAATTGATAATTTAATGAAACGAGCGCCAAACTTATGTAGATTAGACTAACGTGCGCACTCGAAAAAGGCATGACAAATTCAATAAAACCATAAAGGAAACTTCAAGAAGGGTGCAGCGCACTATGCTCAGCTTGACGCTGAAAACTACAAAAACACCGGACATGTGTCGCACCTAGCATGAAAAGAAACAAAAGTTCTTTTGGAGGAACAGCAACTGACATTGAGTTATCGCAATCATCATCTTTGAAGCGTCGCATTGGTACTGCCTCTTCAATCTGTATTTACAGGTGACCATTTTTTCTACCGATAATCTCAGTCTTTGATAACAAAGAACCGCAACCCAGTCAACTATGGCAACAAATAGCCAATTTGAAACCTTCAGCAGCCTCCAGAGAATTCTCATGCTCATGCAAGCGAATGTAATGCACCTACCAGTTTGTCGAATATAGTACCTGCCACACAAAGAAATAGGATTTCATAAATGAGACGTGCCGCGCAAGTCATTATTTCAATAGAATGTCACAAGGCCAAAACGGAGATCGGCTATGAAGCGGCCGGTACTTTTAAATAAATAAGAATAAGCAAGGAAATGTCGGTCAATATATAAGACATCTCACATTGCGTACTACGACTGAGTGAAAACACATGAACGCGCCAGTTTGCTTTACGCCAAAGACTAAGGATCAAAATTTTTCCATTTAAAGCATTTTATTAAACGCTTCATGGAAGCTTCGCGCCACATATATTCCAATATATGCTTTGGATCTTCATATTCCTTTCGGTCTTTGTTGCATTATTTGACACTGGTTGCAGCGTTGCACGCTCACCTCCAACTCCGAATACACTATCGATGGAAGTTTACCATTCTCAAGCAGGTTTATGTGCGTTACCTTAAAGGAAATTTATTGGGCGGTGATCTTTCACGACTCAGTTCATACGATGCTCCTCATTTCTAGTCTAGAACAACAGGGCGGAGGAAACTACAGCTCAGGCTGAGTTGTCGGGCTTTCTGTAAACAATTTCTGTTCTCGCTTCCTCTCCAGCACGTCCATTGCGTTTCATACAATTATCGCACAGAAGCATGCGAAAAGTGAAAAGCTAGCCAGATGCAGCATATACGTACACTTTTTGTACTGACGTATAAGATTCATCAGTGTATTTATTTGCGCTCTTAAATAGCTCTAGAGCATGTATACAAGCTTGAACAGAATCAACTCGGAACACCGTTTCATATTCTCAGAGGAGCTCCTACAGAAAGCGTAATAAAGTGGTTCTATTGAGAGCGTCAGATTTTGATAGAGTGATTGGCTTTTTCACTGCATTCTCCTTTTATTATTGCGTCGCGACCTCATCTGAGGTGGAGCAAATATCGCTGCTCGCGCACAACCGTGCGGTACTCGACAATGCCAGTAAATTACTGAAATGGTACTGTCCGCTAGAAGTTTATGTGAAGATGTTCGAAGCGGTTGTTCTCACGTTTGAAGCACCTTGATTTCTTTGCTGCGTCGAGGATCCTCTCAAGCTTCAGAAGTTGCAGTGGTTGACCTGTCCAAATCCACCTACTAAATGAACATTTCAAATTGAAAATACCCGCGCGCACAAATAATGGACCAAATACGACAAAACTAACACGCCCATGTTTTGCTAGAATCGTCACTGCCCAATGACCGAATAACCTTGGCCCTGGTGGCACACTCTACTCACGCGCATTCGGTTGCCTCGATGGAGCGCAGCAATATCCCCGGTGATTGTTCCCGGAGTTGACTTGTAAAAGTTTGCCACGCTTGCTCAGATAATGCAAACAATCATGTGACCAGTTTCCCATCGCCATCAACGCAGCTACTTCGATTGGCGGCTGCTGCTTTCTCAGCTGTGAGATCAAATATTTATGGCACGTCGGCCATCCCGACACATTGTAAAACGCGTTCATAAGGGGCATGGCATAAATCTGGAGAACATCCCTTTGCTTGCATTGCGTAAATATTATGGGTAACGAAATACAGGAAATCTTGCGCGACAGTACAGATACGTGTGTCTCTCCGAAACTGCTGTCTACGGCACCGAATTTAAAATCATATAATGTTCATGGTGTAGAGAAGCTCCTGAACATGAAGTTACGGTTGGCGATATTTTTAGGCTTCGGTACCGCATGGTGAATAAAATGCATAGTTCTCAGTGGTCATGGTATCTATACCTCACTTATACAAACATATACATTCGCTCCCATTTTCATGAATCCGTTACCGACATAGCTACATGTCTCTGAAGCATTAATTTGAGAACGCCTGCGAAATGTTAAAGAAAATCAACTCGTCTCGTGAAACTTATCGCCAAATAAAGACTTTCGTTCTTGCTCAGACTTGTTGTGCATCTTGTACAGTTTACCTTTAGCATACCGGAAGCCAGGACATAACGCGAATATTCTTATCACTATGTGATATCCGTCCATCTATATTCTCAGAGCACATAGTAAGGAAAGGCACATGAAAAAAGAACGCACATAAACCCCGGCATTCTATAACAAAGGCTAGTGTTTCGATTTTTATTTTAAGGAAATCTGGAGCATTTTATTTGATTTTTGTTTCGACGAAAGCGATGATATGTATCAGTTAATATACTTTCCTACACAAATTTTCAACGACCTTTCTTCTTTGATAAATTTTGAGTTGATCGTACGATTTTTCTATGGTGAGTATATGTTTCACAAATTTTCGCTCAGGAACCCCGCACTCCCCTCCAGTAAGCTGAGCAATAAAGCTTTAAGAACCGGTCTTTACAAAGTTCACAACGCCTGGCGACGATTTAGCTACGCAGACATTAAGAAATTCCATCGGATTATCAAGGGCAAATAGAATGAGACTGAATTGGCATACTAATATTGGTACAAAGCTTCGAAAATGCACGGAAAAATATTTAGGCCGAGGCCATCTAAGAATGACTGTGAACATTAATGTGGTAAGCAATAAAGCAATGTGGCGACACACCGTACTCCCTCGCCCTAATGCGTCATGTATGCAGCATCAACTGCAGCCGAGTCATTGTTGCCAGATCGGCCAAGGCAGCGTAGCCCAAAGCTAGAGAAATTGTAGCCGAAACGCAGCCAAACAATAAAGAGCAATAATGCCTGTAGCCAAATATAGCCACTTTTATTTGAAGTTTTATTTGTATATATATTCTCGCATTCGACTACGGCAATTCCTTTTTGCGCAGTCCGTGTTAACAAAATGTCCGTGACTCCGTGATGGTGGACGCTTGACATCAATAGAGATATCGTGCTTGTACACAGAACACTTTTTGGTTGGCTCGGGAAACTCAACCTTCGGCATCTCGCTGCAGAGGACGAGCCTATCGAAGTGAATCTTGAATGTAAGCACGAACAAAAAACTTGGAGGAAGCCTCGCCTTTAAGAGTCGAAGGCAGTAGCATTCAAAGATCCCCGACGGCTTCTCACGCTTCCCGACAACTGCAGCTTATGTAACCGTAATGTTTATCTGCAAACGCTGGCGGCTAATGCTATGCACGAAAGCGAGCTTCCTGTTTTTTTTGTTGGTTTTTCTTTCCCCTGAACGGTTGGCGGCCGTCGTTGCAGCGGATTCGAGCACCATCCGGACGGTGTTGCCAGGAGTTGAGCGCACCGTTCCCACTAATGGCGAATTCGGCAAATCGCACCAGTGCACACCGGGGCATCCCAATGCTCTGCTTCATCCAATCATCGTCGTCCGAGGGCAGTCCAGCGTGCGCTGGTTCGATTTGCCGAATTCGCTATAAGACATGAAACGGCAATGAGGAAAAGGGTTCGTGTTTGAGTTTCCGGGCAACAGAAATGTTTAGTCAAATATTCAAATTACAATCCGACGCTATTGTGTCCATAGGCTGTGTGTAAGGTGAACATAACGAATTTGCCGAATCATTTTACTTTGAGAAATTCGATTACTTCAGTAACGCCTATGCCCCAGGCGGAAGACCTGCGTGGTTCTCGGATGCTTTTTCTCAAACCTACATCCACGCCGACACTGAGTGCCAACACCGGATTTTCTGCAACATTTAACGCTGTCGCGTTAAAATTCATCTCGCACGTGAAGGACAATAGCAGCAAAGCTTACCGTGAAAAGCGCGGAGCAAGTCGAGAGCCGTAACTGGCGCGATACTTCATCCAGAAGTGATGGCCACGAACACACTGGAACGTGTAATCTATCTGTGCTTCCCGCTTTCATGCCGACGCCATGATTGCCAACCCTATATTTATTTCTCTCCCTTTCTGAGCATTGCCATGTTAGTACAGCGTACTGTGAAACATCCTCGACTCCCAGGCTCATTCCAATGCACGGTGATCGGTTTTCTGATGACTGAAACTGGTAAGACGAAATTGAGACGATGTTGCTGACGCAGATAGCACGGTGAAGAGCGGTGTAACTTTAAGTGCATCAATGATCAAAGCCATCGGCTCAGACAACGGTACACTAAGGGACTTGGAGGCATTTCGCGCACGCACACATGCGCTGTGGCGCTGAGGGCTGACCTTCGAGATTGGTTTCTACTTGATGAGAGCCACCTCTGAAGCGTGGCGTAGGGTGCCACGTATAGCGCAAACAAAACCAAATTGTAGATTTTCAGTGACCCAAATATAGCCGCATAGCCAGCTAGCCTAAGTGAACGCCAAACATTTCTTTCTGTAGCCCAATTTGGCTGTATACAGCCAAACCTGCCAACGCTGTGCCGAGCTCATCTCGTGAACTCATGCGTGAACTTCTCTGAACACGTTGCGCCATCTAGCGACTCTGCTGCAAGTGCTACTTGTGCAGCCAGTTTGAAAATACCAAAAGACAACGTTGCAAATATATGCCCTCGGTGTGATTCGGCTCAGCACCAGAGAAACTTGAAACGATATTTTTGTTGCTGAGGAGCAGCACATACCCAGTGGCACACACGCAACGAGTCAGTGACCGAGGTTGGCGCCGAATAGTTTAAATGAAGAGGACATACACAGTGCCACATACTTGGTGACTCAAGTAAGCTAGTCTGACCGTTGGTTTCAAACCCGGTTCCGCTGGAGAGTGTCGCATACTTAACTTTGAACCACTGACTACCCAGGGACTCAAGCTGGTGTGAAAACCGTTAAGTACAAACAGGCAAACGTGCCCGAAAACTTGACGTTCACAAAGAATGCTACATAAGGAATGCCAATAAAAAGAACAAATATTGCTAAGGCGGCAAGGGATATTGACTTGCTCCAGGTGCCTTGCATTGAATCGCATTTGGGCTCGCCACTTCAAGTCAGTCCCACGCTTGCATCCGTGATAAATATGCTTTTAGGGACAATTTCTCACCAGACTGAATTTCCAAAACGCAAATTCAGCTAAGGTTTCTGTCTTTTTATGGTTTTGCCAAGAACACCGGAATAACACTTAAAGAAAAGGAACTTAACGGTCGCTGTGCTGTTTACCAATAAGCACATTGGTTCCAGAAATAGGTTTGAGAGTAGTTGAGTACTTTACTATAAAACGAATGTGAGTATAATAAACGTAATTTTTATATTACTCCCTGCCAGGCACTCAAGTTTCCGGGTATCATGGAGCTTCCTGTAGCTGGCTTCATATTCGCAGCATGCATTGCAATCGTCGCAGAGCCTGCCGCAGGCATGATTTATCCCCCATTGGGAAAAGATGATCAATGCCCTGTAAGGTACCCCGAAGGTGAGTCTCTAGTTTTGCACCCATTCTATTCATTGATTTGATTGAGTTTCAATTACAATTAAAAATAATTTTGAGCCACAATATTATTAAGACACCCACGCACACATAGGCTTACTTAAGCATGTTCAATAATTTGATATTACTGTACCAACAGCCGTTCATGCCAGTATGATCACCCATCTCAAGTTCGTTACGACAGCTGTGAAACTTGTGTAGGGCATGGGTACTGCCAAGCTATAGTAGAAATATCGGGCCACGAAGGCTAGCAGGAAGAATGAAAAACAATACAACAAACTTTTCTGTGAAGTGAGGACCGAAAGAAAAGCAAGAATTTAGAGAGAGCAACAGCGTGTTGACTGTAGGAGATTGTCAAATTGAATGAGATTACTCGAGTCGGATACTATTTTCACATCCTTCAGTGTAGTACATTACGAAGAGCCAGTTGTTCTTTTGACAGTGAGCTAATTTAACACAGTGCTCAAGGCACTTGAAGATAGGTAGGAGCACTCAGGTCTATAGACCGGGAGGACATTTAATGCTTTCGGCCAATGTCAAGGAGACGCGCATCAGTTAACTTTGCAGAATGCTCACTTCCAACGCTCGTCTTCATTCATTGTTGAGCCTTTGTAACATGAAACCTGCTCACTTGCGCGAAATGTGAGTACAGTAAGCTATTAGCGACCTACAAATTACAATATCTGTATGCTGTGGTGGTTATGTTGATGGTTCTAAATGAGGAAAATTCAGACATTGAACGGAGCCTCTCCTGTGTAGAAGCTTCAGGTGCGCTAGAAATCGGATTTAACTACTTTCAGAGCTAATGGAGTTGCCGAATACGTTGGTCATCTCGCCCCTTGATGACGCTTGTAAACTACAATCGTAGAGAAGTCTGTATGTATTGGAGTGGTCTTAGAAAGAAATTTTCAAAACCGCAAAGACAAGGCGGTAACGTTTTTGACATTTGACAACCTTTTAAAACATTTTTCAGCTACTACAGTGAGATGAGTGCGGAACGTTTCGTTTCTCGATGGATGAAAAGTCGCAACGTTGATTGCTCATGCAGCTGTTGGGTAATAAAAAATATCATTTCAAACAGCGAATTTGCGGTGCATATTGCAGTACTCCTTGTATTTATTGAAATGAAATTTAAAGAATAAGATACATTTACGCTATATTCGGGCCGGCTACTGTTTTCTGCGAGATATTGCGAGATAAGCGAAAACAATGTCAAAGGTTAAAAAATGCAAAATAAGTTTGATCAAGAAAGCAGCAGAAATTTACATGCAGTCCTCGACAAATGGGAACATAAAAAAAGATAGAAGGCAACATGAAGATCTACCGCGCATTGCACTGAGTCCCGACATACAGGCGTATCATTACCCGTTGTACATTCATGTGTTCATTACTCATGAAACTGTCTTATAAACACTGAGAGCGAGCTTATAATGCAATGCATGTTCTCGCTTACGTTTTTGCTGGTAGAGACAAGAGAAAGAAGCGCGCTGCTGCTTACCCAGTCGTGCCTAGGATACCTTTTTGGTTACACCTAAAAACAAAACGAGTGAATTCGCATTCGGTGATGCTACGTGTACTGACACATGTTAACGGACACAGGAAAGGGTGGCTGTAATAGTTCTAAAATATTTTGCGCATTTTGGCAAAAGGCGAAGATACATAAATTATTTTTTTCAAATTTTGTTTTTATCACGAAAAAAAGGGAAAACGCATTTACTCATGAAAATGTCATTGTTATCCTTTACAACCAGTCTGCGGAATCTCCTTATCCTTGATTGCATCCTTTCCTTCGTCGTCTCAATACCGTGGTACACAGTAACATGCCAAGACAAGCTGTAACTTAAGCCAACGTCTCTTTCTTTCAGCAAATACCTTTTCTTTTGCCGTCTTAGCATGTTGACGATAATGAAATCATTGATGCATGAATTTGCCATCTAGTAGAAGAACAAAGTGAGGACAGCTACTGTGCAGTAACTTTGACATACCATAATGCAACTAACACATTATTCGTAATGTGCACAAAAGACCTGGGCAAGCTGTCTTCCCCACAGCGTTATTGTCAACATTCCTGATATTTTAACGTCGAAGGAACCGAATTTACTTTTTCATATGTACATGAACAGTTTTCTTCTGAAAGCAATGGTGTGATTCACTATAGTGTAACAATAGATGATTACCACGATACTCTATGATAATATGTGCATACGGCTTCTTCTGGAGTGTTAAACTAGAAGGCTCATTTTCTCTTTCATTTTAGGAGTAGGAGATTGCGCTGCTTTCGGATTTCCAATTCCGGCGGGTAATAGCCGGGCCCTCCCACATCCCTGCGTCATGGTTGAATGCAGTTCAAGTGGACAGGAAATTACAGTCCGAGGGTAAATATTATACGTTATATGCGTGAATTTTTCTAATGAAACATTATAGTACGTTTCCGCACGCTGTTCGTTCGAACACGAAAAAAGCGCGTTATTTATATTGATATGCGAGTGTTGCGCAGGGGACGTGAAGGAAGTTTCAAGTAAACTCACATATATATTTTAAAACATGTATATGTGAATATTAATTTACGATGTCACTCTGCAACAAAAGCAAAAAAAAATTATGTTGCAATAGTCAACAAATACAATATCACGTATATGCCAAGCAATACAATCTCTACATTTGCATAAGTTCGTTCACAGTATGTTACAAGAAGAACGCAAAAAGACAAAGACAAAATACTGGCGACCACTAGAAACTGGCGCCACTTATGGAGGAATGGATATAAATGTGTACCATGTCACATACATATGTGACGGGAAATGCTGAGGGGATGAGCATAACAGCTTCACAACAGCGGTCAGTCTTTACGTACGAGTCTGTAGGTGCCCGCGTGGATTTAAAAGAGAACAACAATCTCGGCCACTCATGCAAAGCGATGAAGTCCGAAGGGCAAATGACGGCATGTAACAACAATGAGGCAAATTTTTTAGGGCTTGTCGCTTCATAGTCATCCACAAGCATCCACTGCACTGAGGGTATTCAGATGCGATGGAAACTGGAAGGGTAACTGCGCAGTTTCAGTTTGACGTTGCCTTGCGCCCTGCGGAAATCATGACCATGCGTTATCGAAATGCACAAGCGTAAAACGTAGTGGACTTTCTCGCGTCACAATTACGCTGGCTAAATATATGCGCGCTCACGTGGAACGCGTTAGGGCTCGAATGACTCTGCTTTCACGCCTCGCCATAAGCTTTCGTGCTGCCTTTGTCATCGAGAGGGCGTGGAGTTTGAGAGAAAGAGCCAGAGAGTTCTTTAGGTAAATACAGACAATTCTGCCAGCACATATGTCGGCGCCGTATAGTTTCTCTACAATTGAACTGGTAAGAAACGATGATCAAAAAATAACACTTAGAGACATTTTGCACCGAGAAAAATATGCTGGTATTTCAGGACAAGGCAGTACATGCTCACATTTCACAGGCTAAATTATTATCCTCTCAAGGTAGCTCGGTAGCCATGCCGTTGCGCCCAACTCATATCAAACTCATAAATTTTATCCGGGTAGCGGCAGCTGAACACCGATAATAAAGGAATGCAACATATATATATATATATACATATATATATATATATATATATATATATATATATATATATATATATATATATATATATATATATATATATATATATATATATTGTCAGGTGGTTGTGACGTCAAAGAACACAGTAGCAATACTGTGAAAGGCAAAACTAGCTTTTATTGGGTGAAAATGTGCCCACAAAAACACGCTACACTTAAAGCACAGCGATAGCGGCAAACGCAGTCGGCGATCGTCGAAAATCTGATCAGCGGGTTGAGCGCGTCGGTTTTTATACACCAGTCGTCGAATGTTCCAGAGTAATCGCTGGGATCCGCGTGCCTTCCACAAAGTTCTACATTATTCGCGTCGCACACACATGCAATAATATTACACAAGTTTCGGTCACAGACAGTGGATGGAACCATCGATAACATTCCAGAAACTTCCCACACATGCAAGCGTGTCCTGCGCTGCGCTATAACATTTGTTAAACGGTGAAACGTGTCGACCGATAAAGACAAGTACACGTGTCAATACCCCCCTCTTAAAAAACATTGACGCGTGCTGCAAATAAATGAAAGTAATAAAGAAAAGCACTCGTAGCAAAGACTCAAAAATACGGAAGTTCGTCAGCGTGCGTAAAAGGGCTTCAGACACACTACGTGGACCACTTCAGATCATGCTGGGCGCCGCTGGGACTGCGAAATGCCGTCTGGCATGACCTGATAGTCCAGTTCGCCAACACGTCGGATGATCTTGTAGGGTCCGAAACAACGTTGCAATAGTTTCTCACTGAGTCCTCGTCGACGTATTGGGGCCCAAACCCAAACACGGTCACCGGGCTGGTACTCGACGAAGCGTCGTCGGAGGTTGTAGTGTCGGTAGTCGGTACGCTGCTGGTTCTTGATCCGTAGGTGGACGAGCTGTCGGGCTTCTTCGGTGCGCTGGAAAAAGGCAGCGACGTCAAGATTCTCCTCCTCATTGACATGCGCCAGCATGGCGTCGAGCGTCGTCGTCGGCTTCCTGCCGTAAACCAGCTTAAACGGCGTGATCTGTGTTGTTTCTTGCACCGCCGTGTTGTAAGCGAAGGTTACGTACGGCTGGACGGCATCCCAGGTCTTGTGTTCGATGTCGACGTACATTGCTAGCATGTCGGCGAGCGTTTTATTCAGGCGCTCTGTAATACCATTCGTCTGTAGGCAGCCAGTTGTCCTGTGCCTTCTCTGACTGTACTGAAGATTGGCTTGGGTGAGCTCCGCTGTAAAGGCCGTTCCTCTGTGGGTGATAAGGACTTCTGGGGCGCCATGTCGCAGCAGAATGCTTTCGACGAAGAATTTTGCGAAGCGAATGAGGTAGTCCGTCGACACGATGATCCACTTATTTCCGGATGTTGACGTCGGAAACGGTCCCAACAAGTCCATCCCGATCTGCTGACAAGGTCGGCAAGGGGTCTTGATCGGCTGTAGTAGTCCGGCTGGCCTTTTGGGTGGTGTCTTGTGTCACTGACAGTCTCGGCATGTCTTGACGTCACGGGCAACGTCGGCTGTTAGGCACGGCCAGTAATACCTTTCTTGTATCCTCGATAGCGTCCGGGAGAAGCCGAGGTGCCCGGCGGTCGGATCGCCATGTAGGGCGCGCAGTACTTCTGGACGCAGCGCCGACGGTACAACAAGAAGGTAGTTGGCTCGGACTGGTGAGAAATTCTTCACCTCGAGTAGATTGTTTTGAAGCGTGAAGGAAGATAATCCGCGCCTAAATGCCCTGGGGACAACGTCGGTGTGCCCTTCCAAATATTCGACGAGGCCTTTTAGCTCCGCGTCTGCCCGTTGCTGTTCAACGAAGTCTTCCGCGCTTATCATTCCAAGGAAATCGTCATCATTCTCGTCATCTTGCGGCGGCGGCTCAATGGGGGCGCGTGATAGGCAATCGGCATCGGAGTGTTTTCGTCCGGACATGTAGGTTACAGTGATGTCGTATTCTTGTAGTTTGAGGCTCCACCGCAACCAGTAGTCCTGAAGGATCCTTTATATTCGCTAGCTAACACAACACGTGATGGTCGCTGACGACTTTGAATGGCCTGCCATCAAGATAAAGGCGAAATTTAGCTGTAGCCCAAACGATGGCGAGGCATTCCTTTTCGGTCGTAGAATAGTTGCCTTCCGCTTTTGACAGCGACCGGCTAGCGTAAACGATCACCCGTTCGATTCCGTTTCTCCTCTGGACTGTAACGGCACCGAGGCATAGGCTACTGGCACCAGAATGGATTTCTGTATCGGCGTACTCGACTAAGTGCGCAAGTACCGGCTGCGACTGCATGCGTCGTTTGAGTTCTTCAAATGCATCGGCCTGCGGCGTTTCCCTCTAGAACTCAACATCACATTTAGTTAGACGTGTTAACGGTTCAGCTATGCATGAAAAGTCCTTGACAAAGCGCCTGTAGTAGACACACATGCCAAGCAATCTACGCACTGCCTTCTTGTCGATGGGTTGCGGGAACTGTGCGATGGCAGCTGTCTTTTGCGGGTCTGGACGGACACCATATTTGTTGATTACGTGGCCTAGGAACAGAAGACCCTCGTAAGCGAAGCGGTATTTTTCCGGCTTCAGAGTAAGCCCTGATGACTTGATGGCCTCTAGAACTGTCGCAAGCCACCTGAGGTGATCGTCGAAATTTGCGGCGAAGACGACGACGTCCTCCAAGTAAACGAGGCAGGTCTGCCACTTCAATCCTGCTAAAACCGTGTCCATCACGCGCTGGAACGTTGCAGGGGCCGAGCACAGTGCGAATGGCATAACCTTGAACTCGTAGAGGCCATCTGGGGTTATGAAGGCCGTCATTTCGCGATTTCTTTCCTCGACTTCTATTTGCCAATAGCCAGACTTGAGGTCCATCGACGAGAAGTATTTAGCGTTGCAGAGCTGATCCAATGCGTTGCCTATCCGTGGGAGGGGGTATACGTCCTTCTTCGTTATCTTGTTCAGACGAAGATAATCGACGCAGAAACGTAGGGTTCCGTCATTTTCCTTCACCAAGAATACAGGAGATACCCACATTTACCCACAGATACCCACAGATACCCAAATACCCGCTTTTGGACGGCTGGATGATGTCGTCGCGCAGCATTTCGTCGACTTGGTGCCTTGTAGCCTCACGTTCTCGTGTATAAACTCGATAAGGGCTCTGGCGGAGTGGTCGAGCACAGTGTTCGGTAAATATGCGATGCTTTGCAACTGGCGTTTGCCGAATCGTTCATGACGTCCAAAAGGACTCTATGTATCGTCGAAGTAAGCTTTTCAGCTGTTGTTGCTTAATCATGGGGAGATCTGGATTTATGTCGAAGTCTGGTTCGCCAATTGCGGTCGTCGGGGTACATGCGGCAGAATCCTAGAGAACAAACGCATTGCTGGTTTCCAGAATTTCTTCGATGTATGCGATCGTCGTGCCCTTGTTGATGTGCTTGAACTCCTGGCTGAAGTTTGTCAGCAACACTTTCGTGTTTCCTCCGTGCAGTTGAGCGATCCCTCTAGAGACACAAATGTCACGGTCGAGCAGTAGACGTTGGTCGCCTTCGATAACGCCTTCTACGTCAGCGGGTATTTCTGTGCCGACCGAAATAATAATGCGCGAGCAAGGCGGGATGCTCACTTGATCTTCGAGCAGACTCAAGGCGTAGTGACTACGAGAGCTCTCCGGCGGTATTGCTTGATCTTCTGACAGCGTTATCGATTTTGACTTCAGGTCTATGATTGCGCCGTGTTGGTTAAGGAAGTCCATGCCGAGAATGATGTCTCGTAAACACTGTTGCAGGATAACGAAGGTGGCAGTGTAAGTCCGGTCATGAACGGTAATTCTTGCCGTGCAGATTCCCGTCGGCGTAATGAGGTGTCCTCCAGCGGTTCGCAATTGAGGGCTTTCGCATGCAGTTTTAAATTTCTTCAACTGGGCGGCGATGTGTCCACTCATTAGGGAGTAATCGGCCCCTGTGTCCACTAAGGCGGTAACTGCGTGGCCGTCGAGAAGCACGTCGAGGTCAGTGGTTCTTTGTCTGGCGTTGCAGTTAGGTCTCGGCGTCTGATCACGGCTGCGTCGTGTTGAACTGAAGCAGGAACGTCGCATCTTCAGGTCATCTTTCGTCGTATGCTTTGCTTCCAGTCTTCATTGGGTCTATCCCGGCCACGGCGGCCGCATGTCGATGGGGGCGAAATGCGAAAACACCCGTGTACTTAGATTTAGGTGCACGTTAAAGAACCCCTGGTGGTCGAAATTTCCAGAGTCCCCCACTACGGCGTGCCTTATAATCAGAAAGTGGTTTTGGCACGTAAAACCCCATATATTATTATTATTCATTGGGTCGGCGGCGTGTCGTTATGTCGTCGAGGTAGTTTCTTCGGTGTCTTCGTCGGCGGCCGAGGATTTTCGTCAGTTCGACGAGCAGCAAGCGCACCTCCACCGGTTGCTGCTTTTAGTTTTACAGATATCGACTCGCTGACCGGCCCCGGGCAGGCCCAGTGTATGGTCGGTGCTGCGGCGACAGGTGGTGGCCTGGTGATGGCGAACGCGACGGTCGTGGAGAGCTCCACTGAGTAGAGGCAAGGTAGTCGGCGATATAGCGAGGGCGTTCACGTTGCTGCGGGTGCGGAGCGTTGACGGCGAAACCTCGCAGTCCAATCTCCCGGTATGGGCATTGTCGGTATACGTGACCCGCTTCTCCGCAGTGGTAGCAGAGCGGGCGGTGGTCAGGAGCGCGCCAAACGTCTGTCTTCCTCGGGTAGCTGCGCTCGCCGATGGCAGGGCGTGCTGGCGGCGGCGGTGGTGGTCGACGGAATTGCGGCGTTACGGGGCCCTGGCGCAGTCGTGGAGGGGGACCTTGACGGCGGGCGACGGCCGCGTAGGTCATCGCTTGCGGCTGAGGCTGCGGCGATTCAGGGGCTACTCCGAGTTTTTTTAGCTGCTCACGTACGGCGTCGGCAATCGAAGCCACTTGAGGCTATGATGATGGGAACAGCTTCTGTAGCTCCTCCAGCACGATCGCTCGGATAGACTCGCGTAAGTCATCGGTGGCCAGTGACTGAACTCCGGTGTAGTTTATTGAGTTCGTGCGGCGGTCGAATTGCCGGTTTCGCATCTCGAGTGTCTTCTCGATGCTGGTGGCCTCGCGAAGAAACTCGTCGACGGTCTTCGGTGAGCTTCGTACCATTACGGCAACAAGTTCCTCCTTCACAACACGCATGAGTAGGCGGACTTTCTTCTCCCCGGGCATTTCAGGGTTGGCGTGGCGGAATAGACGGCCCATTTCTTCCGTGAAGATCGCGGTTGTCTCATTAGGCAGCTGCACCCGGGTTTCTAATAGTGCTTGGGCTCGTTTTCGGCGCACGACGCTCGCGAATGTCTGCAGGAAGCAGCTTCGGAACAGTTCCCAGGTCGTTAAGGTGTCTTCTCGGTTCTCGAACCATGTCCTGGCCGTGTCTTACAATGCGAAGAAGACATGTCGCAGTTTCTTATCTCTGTTCCAGTTGGTAAATGTAGCGACTGTCTCATACGTCTCAAGCCAGCTTTCCGGGTCCTCGAAAGTTGAACCGCGGAATGTCGGAGGCTCCCTGGGCTGCTGCAGCACTACGGGGAGACGCTGGGGCTGCTATTGGGGTGGGCTTGGTGGCGATCGTCCTGGTCGTCTCAGGCAAAAGTCTGTGCTCCGGGAGCAGTCCTTGCAGCCTGCGGCTACCTCGCTGGTTGTTGGCGACGTTGGTGTTGTCTTCCGCGTGAGGGCTTGGGTCAGGGCTTTGTGGGGGCGTCCGGTACATGAACGCAAAGCACCTCCACCAGATGTCACGTGGTCGTGACATCAAAGAACACCGTAGCAATACTAGTTTTTATTACTAGGCAAAACTAGTTTTTATTGGGCGAACCTGTGCCCACAAAACAGGCGACACTTAAAGCACAACGAGAGCGGCGAACACAGTCACTGATGGTCGAAAATCTGATCAGAAGGGTCAAGCGCGTCGGCTTTTATACGTCAGTCGTCGAATGTTCCAGAGTAATCGCTGGGATCCGCGTGTCTTCCACAAAGTTCTTCATTATTCGCATCGCGCCCACATGCAATGAGATTAGACAAGTTTCGGTCACAGACAGTGGATGGAACCCTCGATAACATTCCAGAAACTTCCTACACATGCAAGCGCGTCCTGCGCTGTGCGATAACATTGGTTAGGCGGTGACAGATAAGGACAAGTACACGTGTCTATATATATATCTATATATATATATATATATATATATATATATACATATATATACGCCAAGCCACTTGATTGAGCTTGGTTAGTCAGCGAAGCCCTAGGTATGTTGCCTTTAATGTAGGGGAACTTGTCAAAAACTGATCTCGTGATGTGGACTCATTACGTACATTGCTCTTCGAAGTGATATATGATACACACACATGTTTCAATGCAGTGTAGAGAACGTTTACCTTATGTATTACTTTCAAGTTAGTGCTACAACTGCTTTGTGGTCTATGATACACTCAGACGTTTTCCTTTCCTATATCAGAAATGTGCTTGGCTAAAGTTAAATTGATGTATGACCCATGTACGGTAGTTATTTGAATCGGATCATTCATGTAACCGAGGCCAAACTCCTCCTCGATAAGGGCGAATCACTGCTTTGCTTCTGGTTTTGAGATGTCTACGTGCTGTGACGGCTTTCTTTATTTGTGTTTTTCGTATTGCAACGAAAGCTGAGCGGCATGTTCGCTTCACGCCTCTGCCTCACGGCGTATCAGTCATTGCTACATGTCCTGCACTGCCACCGGGATCGGCCCACTTGAATTTCTGTCAAAATGAGGCTCGCGGAAAAATGCCGGGATCCTAGCCATAGAGATCTTCGTTGCAAGAATCCCTGGCAGACCAATTTATACCCGAGCTCCATACTACGGTGGGCCTCATAATCGCATAGTTCTTTTGGTGAGGAAAGCCCACTGATTTAACTTTGCAATAGTGACTTATGAGTGTTTAATTATAACGAATTACAAAGACGAACTGAAATGAATCAGGAATTGAATGTCAGTGTATGAGTGACGACAGGCGCAATCGGTTACTCCCTCACCCTGAAAGAAAACAGCAGCACATAAGATGAAGGTTTAGCCCGAGTGCTCCTATGTAAATATGTGTAAAAGGAGAATTCGTTTTTGTCGGCAACCACTGCACCAAAGTTGGTGAGGTTTGTTGTATTGAAAAGAAAGCCTTAAAATCTGGTCGCTGTTGGTACCGAATTTCTGATTTAGGTAGTGAACTTTTTATTAAAAATTGGGAAAATCGAAAATTTTCAAAAAACAAAGATATCAAGTGTAGAACTCTGTACCTCAGCAACGAAAAACTATAATGCAATTCTGTTAACTGCTTCTAATAGTACATCTAAAGCTGACAAAATTGGTATGTCACACATGAATGTCAAAAGATTTTTGTAATATGGAAATACAGCTTTTGCAGAACCCTTGTAAACAATGTAACTACAACAACTTAAGATGTAATATGACATAGTGAATTTGTCCGCTTTCAATGATCTAATAGATTCCGTTCACAGAACCACGATATCTGTTCTAGATGCAGAGGTATGAATTTGCAAACTTCGTGCTTCTTTTTTTTTCAAACTTTCGCACATTTGAAAATTTTCGCAACAAAACTGAAGCCCTAAATCGAAATTCCGCTTGCAGCAGTCACTAGAACTTAACTTTCTCTCTCCAATGCAACAGATCACATTAAAATCGGTCTAGTAGTTATTTAAGAAAAACGTTTATGTGTTTTACATGTATCTGAA
Source organism: Dermacentor variabilis (assembly GCF_050947875.1). Taxonomy (NCBI): domain Eukaryota; kingdom Metazoa; phylum Arthropoda; class Arachnida; order Ixodida; family Ixodidae; genus Dermacentor; species Dermacentor variabilis. Next base: position 70,146,848 of record NC_134575.1, on the reverse strand, counting down.
CAGGCCGCGTCCGAGTTGGGCCCAAGCTAAAGCTTCCCCTTAACGTAGCCGTTTGACTACGATTTGTGGTTTGACACCTGTAGTAATTATTTACGGTGATTTAGTTTTGAGCTTTCCTCACAGATCCGTTGTCTCTGTCTCGTTAGAACATCACTGTTGGTTATTTGCAACAAAAGAAAGCACCGTGGGCAATAAATTATTTGTCGTTTCTCTTGCTGCTGGCCTTGTGAACGAATTCGCTGCAGGATGTTTTCTAACCTAACATTCAAGACAAAGCCTTCCTGACTATGATGACAGTAAATTCTGCAGCAGTTGCCGCGAGGAATACCTCCCACAAATGACTGCACTCAACTACAAAGTCAGCCTCTGTACGTAGCCCCATCTGTACTAATTCCTGCTCATTTGCCGGAGGCTGGAATTCATTCTTTGTGGAATCGTGCAGTAAGATAACAAGCAGTACCCAATATCTTCAGTGAAACAAGTAGACGCCTCCAAGCGCCTAATTCGAATAATAGGGCGATGAATTTTGTAACTTCTCTCATGAGCTTTGGTGCGTGTGCAAGCTGCACAGGAGTGACTCCGCATATGGCTTGATGAGTCGCGGGCCCGTCGTTCAGGCAGTGTATTTCGCGGTCACCTGGATCGCATGGTTCGCGTAGTGGGGATGTCAGCGTCTTGCTGATTTGCCGGGTAGGCACGTAATCGCTGTACTCCGAGACGCATTGTAGATGAACAGTAGTAACAGTAGTATAAAATGAAATAAGCACTTTATTAAGCTTCGCTCCAGATGGAATACACAATGTGTTTTGAATTAAGAAGAAACGATTTAGATCACTTTACCAATTCAATAACCGACAAGTGTGTGTAATTCATTCTTGCGGTCGGGATCACACACAGCTGCAAGGGTTCATTACATTCCGTTTTGTTCATTTCTTGCTGAGCATGCGTTGCAACAATGCTACGAACAGCAAAGTAAGATTTAATTCAGAGATGCTGCGAGCATTCCGAGGGATTAAAAAAAGACCAGTGATTATGAGGGGAACTTGGTTCCGGCGTTAAGTCTCCCTTCCTTTCAACCACACCAGTATTCGCGTTTGTGGGGAATATGAGTCTTAAAACATATCACAAGCGTGTTTTGATTCCACCTCTCAAATTTGAACACCTCGGCGTGTCCATGTTTCAAAATCTGCATTTGAATAGTAAAGTCGCATTACTAATTGCGTGCAAATTGGGACATCTACGTTCTCTTTACTCACGTCAGATGGATTTGGGTTTCATAGAATCTGGGTATCCTTTAACCATTTCTGTAAAAAGATAAGCGTTCGGTTAGGTGAAATTTACTTGTAGTTAGAACATCACTATGGTAATAAATGATATATCATCATACCGAGAACACGTAGGAATGGTAATCATTTAAGGATATAATGAAAGAGTGCATTTTGCCCTAAATCGAATGGTATGTGAGCCTTCATGTCATAGCCAGCTACTGCCGTGCTGCCACCAAGTACCTTCTAACTTAACTGCCGTACCCTCGGCCAGATGGTGCGGAGTGCCCAGTGGTTGTAAGTTAACGAAAGATCGTGGGCCGGCTAGCTTTGGTTCCCCATAGTAAAACCACAAATGAGGTGGTGAAGGTAGGCGTGGGTTCGGCCTCTTTTGAAGTGAGAAAAGTGCAGAGCAGAAGTATTCTTTAAGGAAAACACAAGAACTTGGGTAAAAATAAAAGACTGGTTTAAAATTAACAAATATCTGTAGCTCAAAAGATTGTAGCTTGAGAAGGAATGGAGGAAGAGGTCAATATACGTTGGCTACCCAGTACAGTGTAATTGAAAGTGTAAGTAGAGAACCAGGAGGCATCAAAAAGAAAGAGACAGAGACAGAGACAGTGAATTGGATGCAAAGATTAAAAAAAAGGCAATGGATGATTAGAAAAAAAATTGACAAAAGCGAAATTTGAAAGTATAATCCATACAGTAACAAAAAGGGTAATGTCTTGAGATTTGAGGCTCCAGCTGCTTCGCTAGACACAAGATAATACGGGACCAAATGTTCGACACAGAATAAGGCGTGCGTGTACTGCAGCGAAAATCCAGAGGCAACTCATCGCATGCAGATGCAATGGAAATGTATTCACCTAGCAGGTCGACAGGTAAATCTACCTTCTATAGGCGCAAGACCTGGAAGCGGATGGTTGCATTATTCGGCGAACAGTCGACAAAAGAAGGCAGAAAAACACAGGGGACAGTTTGAGAGGACCGTGTTGGTTACTGGCGTAGGTAACGATACAAGGCAGATATAAAACTTTTGAAGAAGGAAAAGTGTATTGCAAGTTGGAAAAAATGCTAGGCTCATATATATCCATAGACTACTTCATTTGCTCAAGCATGCTAGGGGACTATTTGTCGCCGCTCAATTTCGTAGGGTATGCGAATAAGTCAGCAGCATCAACCCCAGTAAGGTGCACTAATGCACACCCACTACGGTTTACGCCGTAGAACAGTTGGGCAGGAGAAGCAACATTGAGCGCGCATTCACTCTGTCGCAATTGAGCGCGCGCGGACGTGGAAGCAGCTCAGTGACGGAGTTTTAAAAAGCCCCTCACCAAATCTGAGCATTTTGAGCTGGCAAGCGCAGAACGTACATTGCACGATAACGATCGTGTATGCAAAGTATTACATCTCTACGCAACGCCGAAAAACCTGAAATTTCAAACCGAATGCAGTTTTCCTTCTCCTACGCGATAGCTACGACAAGAGGGCCGAAGCTCGCGCGCGCCCTTTCGCCAAAATGCATCGCTAGTATTGGACCCGCCAGGAGTGACAGGACATCGAGCGGCGTTTGTAGCCCTCAAGCTGAACAGAGTCCTTCAACACACATGCGGCGATGACGAGACTTCTGAAGAATACAGCGAACGTCTTCTGCGTAGAAAGTTAACCAAGAAGACCTGACTAAGGTCGGGACCCGATTAAGGTCAACGTAATTGCACGCGACATGCGATAGGATTACGATAGGAAACAAGTAAAAAATACCTAGGAAATAGAGAAACAATTGAGACATGTAGCAAACATTTTTTTTCATTGGATCATGGGGACAACCATGTAGGTGCACCTTGTGTTCTTTAGCGCCAACACTTGTTTAGCCCTTTTGTTTTTTTTTTGCACTGTGAAAATGATATGCGTTGCAGCACATTTGTGCTCTTATCCAAATAAGGACAGCATGCTGCACGGTCAACAATTTGCTAAAGGATTACACGCTCGACCTTCCCCCTACAATCATCCAGACCGATGCTGTCATAGCATACAGTATTCCTGTCGTTCACGTAGAATTTTCTACATGCAATCATGTGCCGGAGTCTCGTAATTGATCTCTTCAGTAATTTGTTGAGGTAACATAAAGAATCGCTGCACTATGCATAATCTTATTTTTGTTTTATTGGATTATGCCAAATAATTTATAACTGCCAAAATTGCTTCCCACAAAAGTAATAAAATTTCAACAAATATATTCCATTTATTAGTTTCATACAGAAACGTGCGTCTACAACTGCAACTTGCATGTAATACGCCTGGAATATTTAAATTGACCAAGATAACAAAACAATGTATTGTAATAACACCGACGCAAAAACATGTGTACCATATTATTTTTTCAGTGCATCTTTTCATTTACTGAAAACTGCTCACTCAGAGGTAGGCTTAAAAACATTTTTTTTTGGCTAGCTGCCAATTATGGTACATCTATTAGGCCTATTTTGGTCTGCAAATGCTTATATGTAATTACATTTTTCACATGCAGGTGCCCGAAAAACCCAGAAGTTTGCCGAAACCCGCGGTATCCAGTGCCATCTTCAGCTCCATGGCCGCGCTGCTGTAAGCTTTGCAAACAACTGCCTGGTGTCGCAACTCCGGCTGGGCGTTAAGATGGATTACCAACCACGCTTCCAATAGAAGATCGGAAAAAGGAGTCTGGTTAACCATCCGCTTTTCCCCTCTCTCTCTAAATTTTTTTTCTAGACCACATTTTTTTTGCAGTATGCAAGGGAGAAAATGGGATAAATTTTAGAAATGTATAATAAAGAAGTTTTGCGGCAGTGAGTTTAATGGTGGTTTCCTTTTATTGTTTCTTTTTATCTTGAAATTAAGAATGAGCTTTTAATAAATAAATGCAAGGGCCTCGATTGTCTCCTTAAGGAAATGGGTGCCAAAATTTCCAACGCGACACTTTTTGCAGTACATGACTTGATACCCCGATTGTTACAATAACTTCCGATGGGGAAAATTAAATCTATCTAGTGCACTGAGATATGGTCATTCATTGACTCTTGGGCGGAGGAACAATACAGCACGGTAAAATAAAACGAAATCTCGTTGGTGTAGGAAACAAAAGTAGTATACCGCCATAGCAACATTGGGGTCCAAGTGCCAGTGATCTTTATCATGTTTGCTATACCCAGCCATCCGGAGGTAACGTTGTCTCTTAATTCGTCTTTCATGAGTTATTTTCATATGTGGGCGCCACTGTCTACACAAGCGGTACTCACTGCAAAGCGATTCACACCACATGGCTGCCTTTAACTCACTCCTTGCTGCCTAAGGTACAGACCACCCTGCGACGCAATTAATGCAACAAGCTTAACGATGAAATGTAGAATTAGCCAAAGACGACAAAGTCATTGTGATACTTAAAAACATTCGCCCGCAGTGTCAGAAATAAGCATTAGCTAGGCCACACCTGCGTTTGCTCACCGTGCCTTACCTGGATAATCAGTGGCAGGAAGTGTGCAGAATATGCTCGAGAAAATGCGGTGAGCGCTGTTTGGAACCAGCAGTGTCACAGGAGGCGATGTAAATGTACTAATTGCAATTAGTAGTTTAGTTCCCGCAGTAACACAAATGAAAACACATACGTAAAATTAACAAACATTTGCGGCTCGCTATGCTAAAAATAACCAGAAAGTTCTTACATAAACCATCGAAGTTGATTGCCAGTCTGAGCAAGTGGCTTACGCGTACTGAAGAAATGAAAGCTCGATGACAGTGTTTTTTGATGGCCCTGAAATTATTTCTGATAGGCTTTGGTAGACAGCATGACAGAGTGACGATGACCATGGCTGCGGCATGATGCTGACTACGATGACGATGAGGAGAGCACGACGACTATGGCAGGAAGACGAAGTGGGCATGGCGACGATAAAATAAGGAGGGACGACGGCGGCTTGATGACGGCACAGCGACGACAACGGAATGACACTAGCGTGATGATCATTATGTAAACACTTTCTTAACCCTTAGTTTACTTCACGATGGCCAGATACTCCTCTGGCCATTTGCTCTAAAGCCATGCAGATCCAGCAAACTGCGGAAGTCGGTCTAAAGGAAACTTCGGTAAGCTGGGAAAAATGAACACCGCATTGGGACAAGAAATGCACGATGTATTTCAACGATGAAGGCACCTCGAAACAATCATCCCAGGCGGCGCAGAAACGTAGCACAATACTACTACCAACCACAGTATCTAAATTTTAAGACGATAGAAAGTTCTAGCGCGCCAAAACGGCCGTCTCAAAGAGAGAGAAAGAGAGAGAGAATAACCTTTATTCAAGAACTCCGGTCCGGGTTCGCCCGCTTTGTTCTTGTTGTCTGCCAAGCCGAGCCGCGTGATGAGCACCATGATGGCTTGTACGTAGTCGGAGGAAGAGTCCACCAGCCACTCATCAAGTGTCGCAGGTCTACGGGTGGGTGAGAGTTTGGCAAGTCTAGCGTGAATAGCCGGATGGCTCCCCGGACAATGACACAGAATGTGAGCATTGTCCGCGAAGCCACCACATGACATGCGAGCAGGTTTAACAGGAAAACCTTGTATGTAGTGCTGGAAGTGCCGGGTAAAGAGAAAGTGCGTCTGCGCATGCCTCCGTAGTACTGCATCTCTTCGCTTCGTGTGTGTGTTTACCCAAAAAGCTAGTTTATGCTCCACGATGCAAGTGAACGCCACGCCGTTAGACAGCGCCCGCACGAAGGTAAGTGTTCTATCTGTGACACTAGGCACGCAGCTTGCGGTTCCATCTACGTACCCAAAGAGAGGTATTCGATTTAAAAACACCTGTTCTATAGCGTATGTTGCAGCCATGTAGCGAATCGAGTAATTAGGATGGCTTGTGTGAGCAAAATAAAGAGTTACGTTGGCAAATTAAAGCGAAAGCATCTGACCGCCAGAATTTCCACATGTCTAATGCTTTGCCTCAAGTGAAGCCTTCTGAGCAGGTGCTCCCAAAAATACATACCTGTCTATAGCGTTAGTGCCAAACAGATAACATTTACGCAAAGAATAGTTTAGGAATGTAAAGTGATAGTGAGGTTTAGCGTTGCACGGAGGCTTCTCGGACGCTGTTCGGAGAATACGGGGAAGCGATTTGTTGGCGCCAGGCTGCACGCGAGGCAAATGCTACTGCGCAGCAGAAACAGCCTCCTGGGCGCTGTTAGGCATCTCACGATGCTCAAGTGAGGAGGACCGTCACTGGCATTGCAGGCATCACACCTCTGTCATGCGCAAAATCAGACCGAAAAAAAAAACAGCAGCGTTCGCAGCTTGAAGTGTGTTGCACGTTCCACTCGGACCACTGCACATGGCAGCAAATGGCAGCATGCACATGGTTGTTCACTAGGATCGCGGGTGCTTGAGCGTGCAACACTCATGCGACCACTGGCACGAAGAACGTTGCCCTGGCTCCGCTGCAGAGTCCACTGAGCGAAGCATGAGGCTGCCTCCAATTTGTTTCCTGACTTTCGTAGTGAAATGAATTGCGTAAGTATCACGCAATTGCGTCGATGCCGTGTCAACACGACGGTGCCAGTGGCAGCTGCAACGGCGTCAACACAAGTCCGCCTCGACGGTCTTTGCAGTTACTATCGCAATGAATAGAGACATTCCTTGACGTCGAGACCATAACTCTATCTCACGAGATCATAACTTCAATTATTATGTAGCAGAAGAGTGGTCAGCCGCATTGAATTCCGGAGCTTTCCCTCCTATGTACTTTAACGGCATCGTTGAAATTTCAATAAATATTGAAGGGATAATTATGTATGCTTGAGTAATGAAAATTCATTATTACACTGTGACGTACGAAAGAAAAGAAAATAGTAAAACATAGAATTAGTGTAATGATCTGTTGTGAACGACCATTTAGGCAATTATGCCGTTTTGATAGAATGGAGGGCTCGCGTTCTGTTCAGATGCTAAATAACGCTCCGGTGGTGAGCAAATTGTTGTGGAACAGCTTACCACAAGGCGACAATATGTATCTAGCACACGCCACACTGTTTGCCATTGTACCGAAGAAGAAGAACAGGAAACAAGCAGTAGAGGGGCGCTATCATTGATGCGGAACGCGAGCGCCGATCACGAGCTGTCGACGTCGAGACCGTCATTGCCTTGAGACTGTGTAGTTTTTCGCTGTCGCGTATCGTCAATATATGCCCTTATCAACGTAGTGGAGGTGCGGTGTACAAGCGAGGACTTAGACGGGTGCACGACGGCGCAGCTCGTGCCACAGAATATGCGGCACTTAGTTTTCCGCCTCAAGCGTGCTTGACCGGTGGCGCATAGGCGAAAGAGAACGGAGGCGCGGTGAAGGTCACCGACGAGAAGCAAAAGGCTGGGCATCGGAAGTCGGCTGAGAATCGCGGAAGTATGCTTCAGGTTGTTTTTCTGGCTACGTGCGATAAGGAGGTCGGAAGGGCCTAACCCGGATGTCTCAGTGCACTTGGGGTCACCGCGAAACGCAGGCGACAGACGCGGGCAACATTGCCCGGAATTCCGCAAGCGTAGCAGATCGGCCGGCTATCTGCAGTGCGCCAAGGATTTGCGTACTGCGGCTGTGCCCCGACAGCTGGCGTTATTGCTTGCTTCCTGTTCTTCATTACAACCATAAACTTGCCATCAGAATACAGAGAAATATTGACTTTTACACGTAACCCCTAAAGATATGTGAGGAATGTTCTTATTCGGTAGGCTGGCCTAATGTATAAGTGCTTAATGCAATAAATGTATTCACGCAAGGGAATGTCATAGCGTGTTAAGGATAACTGTAAATATCTGTTTATAACATGTAGTGGAGACTCGTATTTACTGAAACTTATATTTAAACTGTCTCTCTAAAGGACGCTCACACCGCTTATCATTTGTGTACTATTTATAAATTCATTTGTACTGGTGTACCTAGGTGCACAAGCTTCACTTGACAAAGACGGACCCAGACCTGAACCCTGTCCTGATGCGTTGCGTTGTCGGCCCTCTGGCCTCGCACCTTACGTTCGTGGTGACCATTGCGGCAGCTCTTCTGCAGCTGACCGCGTTGGCGCCCCACGCCCATCACACACACCAGTGCACTCTCGCCGTTACCGGAAGCACTGGCCCGACTGGAGAGAGTCCCGATTCCTATGCCTGCGGCAGCGGCCATAAAACACGTCTGACGTCAGCATTACCATAGGCGTCGACTACAGAAGGGGAGGGGCTCCGGGGCCTACGCCCACTCCGGAGTTTCCAGAGGGAGGGGGGCTAGGCCCCCCGCCCCCCGAGCGATGCCAAAGCGCCCCCCCACACCTAAAGTGTCATGACCAGAGCTTTCTCCCCCACATCATTTACCCGTACTGCAACGTCTAGTTTCACGCGAAGGGGGAGCACATACGCTGTACCCCTTTAAATGTACAGATTGGGTTTCGTTCTATTTGTGCTGGAAATTCAATAGAATTTCTTCATGTCTGCATAGTTTAATCGTCGCTTGGCGTTGTGAACTTCGTATAGACTCCTCATCAAAAACTTTATTGCTCTGCTACTTGTAGGTAAGCCCGCTGTTGAACAGCGATAATTGTTGAACCAGATACTCGCCGAAGAAACAAACCTTTCGATCAGCTCGAAACTTGTCAAAGAAGAAAAGTCGTGGAAAATTTGCGTGTGAAAGTACATCCACTGATACATAACCTGCGTTATTCTACCCAAACTAAAATAAAATAAATAAAGCACCACAGATTACTTACAAATATTTTTTTTCTATCTGCACTTGTGAGAACGTTCCTGTCATGCCCTTTCATTTCTTGCCATCTTAAAGGGAAGACATTGGTATTTTAACAAAGTTCAGATAGGATGACGTTTCTATAAAGACCTGATTAGAGCGAGAGAATTACACCGGATATCGTGACATGTTCGTGGTACTCAAGTACATTTGCGGAAATTGCGAAGCAGATACATGTCATAATTAGACGCATGTTACTTGAAAAACATGTGAGAACTCTCTTGGGCAGCGTCGCTCCTTTTAGTATAAGGTTTGTCACAACAAAATTCAACGCGTTAGGTGGTGCTTTGATAGTAACTTTAGAATAAAAGTTGCGTACTTCTGTCTGTGTCCTCTCTTTAGAGCTGTAACCTACGAATTCCAATGGCAAACTCAAATATCACATCATATATATATATATTTATATATATATATATATATATATATATATATATATATGTACGTGTGTATTCTATGCAGACGACGACGACGATGGGAGCACTAACGGACTCCGTCTAGTGGGTCAGGGCGAGATTGGGTGATGACGAAGAAGACGTGTCTCTGCTCTGTTTGTTTTTGAACAGGGTGTCGTGAAGAACGTCTTCCTGTGTTCCGTCCTCGTTGTACCACGACACTGGTGGAGGTGCGGGGTATTGACCGCGTGTGATGCGTCGGAGTCCTTCTGGGAGTCGCTCATCTAGCCCGGACGCACTGTCACCAGTTACGACACCCGTGCATTGCTTTAGCCGTCGGCTACTAGGCCTTGCCCCGGAGTCCTCCGCTCTTCAACCACCTCTCTCCAGGAGCTGCACACACCTCGCAATGGCCGAAACCAGTCCACCACAAGCACCCCAAACCAGTCGGTTTCCCACTCCACAACAGGTAACCGTCCTGCATCCGCTGGTTCCCGATCGCTATCGCGGTGCAGTCTTCGAAGACATTGAAGACTGGCTGGACAAGTATGAACGTGTCGCACAGATTAATCAGTGGACTGAACAGCGAAAGCTCTCCCACGTCTATTTCGCCCTTGACCGACAGTGGCCGTACTTGGTTCGAGAACCGCGAGGGTAGCCTCACGAGCTGGCATGACTTTCGGCAGAGGATCACAGAAACTTTTGCGAGTGCCGACCGACGCGACCGCGCCCAGCAAATGATGGAGCTACGCGTGCAACAGCCTAATGAGTCGGTCACAATGTTCACCGAGGACATGGCCAGCCTCTTTCGTAGAGCCGAACCGAACATGACCGAAGATAGGAAGTTGCGCTACCTCATGCGAGGCGTAAAAGAGCAGTTGTTCGCGGGGCTTGTGCGCAATCCACCAGTCACTGTCGCTGAGTTTATCAAAAAGGCTACGGTTATTGAGTGGGCCCTTCATCAAAGATGCAGGCAATACGATCGACTGTCCGCCAGCACTACAATCAAAGCCGCCACAGTGACTGCCGAGTATCAGAACTCCTTGCGTGAGTTGGTCAGGGAGCTCATCAGAGAGGAAATTCAAAAGATCATGGCACCGACACTTGATAGACCCGTCGTGTCAATCGCCGAAGAGGTGCGGGTCGAAATCCGGCAGGCGTTCCCGGTAACCGATCTTCAAGACCATCAGCGATCCCTGAGTTGCCCCGCCACTGTCCGATGTCCACCACCTGTTGCAACCACATCGCCGTACCACCAACCTCCGACAGCCGCTCCTTGGTCGCCGCCACAAGAGGAGGCTTCGAAGCGCGCAGCCGTTACGCCGCTTCAGTCATACCGCCAGCCGTCGTTCGCCGCGTCTTGGTCACCGCCGCAAAACGACGCTGCGGGACGGCCGCAACTTCGGAGAACCGACGTATGGCGCACTGTCGATAGGCGCCCACTCTGTTTTCACTGCGGAGGTGCCGGCCATATTTCGCGTCATTGCTGGCATCGTGACACATCATTTCGTCCCATTCGTCCGTGGTCCTATGGTCGACGTGCAAATGACAACGCCATGCTACGCCGCGACGACGATGCTTACCGGTGCCTAATGATCGGTCCGATTTCGGCCATCGGTCGCGCTCTCCAACCCCTCCACGTCAGATGGCTTCATGTACTGGACGTACTTTTGCGGAGCTCCGAGGACGAAGGTCGCCCAGCCCCCGTCGGGGAAACTGAAGCCGACGACCTCGGGGGGCAAGGTTGCGGTCCCGCCGCAAGACACTAAAAAGCCCCCAACATTCTCGCTGCAAAACGACGTGAAGCCGATAAAAACTGAAGAAATTGTGAGCGCCGACATCGATCTTTTCGTGGATGGGCAGCCGGTGACAGCGTTAGTCGACACTGGTGCTGACTTCTCTATAATGAGTCAGGAACTCGTCCTCCGCCTGAATAAACTAAAGACGCCATGGACGGGACCTCACATAAGAACGGCAGGCGGCCAATTACTGATGCCTACTAGAAGATGTACTGCTAGAGTTAACATCGGGGATTCTTCTTTTGTGGCCGCATTCATTGTCCTTCCTGTATGCTGCAAAGATTTGATTATTGGAATGGACTTCCTAAAAGAACGTGGCACCGTAATTAACTTCCCGGACCGCATGGTGACGTTTTATGAGAGCTCCGGTTTAGTCCATTGCTTTTCGCCGCAACATAAGTCATTCCGCCTAACAGAAGACGACGTCTTCATCCCCCCTCGATCATGTGCCCTTGTTTCGGTAGCATGTGGCATACCTATTCGTTGGGAAGGAGTCGCCGACCAAATAACCACGTTGTTGTTTACTCACGGTATCTCGGTCGCACGAGGAATCGTGAATGTCACCGACGGGTGCACGAACCTGTTGCTAACAAATTTTAGAACAGAGCGACTGCACCTTCCCAAGGTTACGGCTGTGGCTTATTTTGACGCTGTTACGGATGTTCGTGGCTGCTGTTTACTACTCGAAGAAGCACCTATGCAAGACCCGACTCCTGTATTTGATGTTAGCACTGCTTTGTCGCAGCACGAACGAGAGCGCCTTCTTGCGCTATTGGCCAAGTTCAACGACTGCTTTGCGTCGACGTCCAGCGTCGGTCGGACGCCTCTAACAAAGCACCGAATAAATACTGAGGATACGGCAAGACCAATCCACCAAAATCCATATCGTGTGCCTCCTAGAGAACGTGAAGCCATACAACAAGTGACAAAAATGCTTGAAGACGACGTGATCCAACCATCAACGAGTCCCTGGGCATCTCCTGTAGTTCTGGTCAAGAAAAAAGACGGCAGCTTGCGTTTCTGTGTGGACTACCGAAAGCTAAATGAGGTGACAAAGAAAGGCGTGTACCCACTTTCCCGTATAGAGGATTCACTCGACAGGCTTCGACAAGCACGTTACTTCTCTTCAATGGACTTAAAAAGCGGATATTGCAAATCGAAGTAGACCCGAGAGATCGTGAAAAAACTGCTTTCGTGACGCCAGACGGCCTATACGAATTTAAAGTCTCGCCTTTCGGCTTGTGTTCTGCCTCTGCTGCGTTCCAACGCCTCATGGATACTGTACTTTCCGGTCTGAAGTGGAAAACCTGCTTAGTGTATCTCGACGACGTCATCGTGTTCTCCGCAACGTTTGAAGAACACCTCGAACGGCTTGAAGCGGTTCTGCAGTCCATACGGTCCGCCGGCCTCACCCTGAAGCCGCAGAAGTGCCACTTTGGCTTCGCGGAACTGCAGTTTCTCGGTCACGTCGTCAGCTACGCAGGTGTCCGGCCGGATCCTGAAAAAATTGCAGCCGTCGCACAGTTTCCCGTACCATCCGATAGAAAGGCTATCAGGCGCTTCCTGGCCCTCTGTGCCTATTACCGGCGGTTTATTGCAGACTTTGCGCGCATTGCGTCGCCGTTAACTCACTGACGAGAGACGACGTCTCTTTTGTATGGCCCGACGAAGTGCAAGGTGCATTCAACGACTTGCGGCAACGTCTCCAGACTCCTCCAGTGCTTGCTCACTTTGATGAGACCGCTCCTACATTGCTCCACACTGATGCCAGCAATGTTGGCTTGGGAGCTGTTCTTGAGCAGCGGCAAGGGGACACAGAAAGAGTTCTTGCCTATGCAAGTAGAACACTCTCACATACAGAGGCTAATTGCTCCACAACTGAGAAAGAGTGCCTCGCCGTGGTATGGGCGGTTATGAAATTTCGCCCATATTTGTATGCCCGCCACTTCACAGTTATCAGCGACCACCATTCACTATGTTGGTTGACAAACCTTAAAGGTCCTTCTGGACGACTGGCGCGTTGGAGCCTAAGGCTGCAAGAGTTTGACATGACTGTCACGTACAAGTTGGGGAAACGACATACGGATGCTGACTGCTTGTCTCGATCGCCGATAGAGTCACCTGCTCCGCCCGAAGAAGAAGACTCAGCATTTCTTTGTGTTATGGACACATCCGCCATCGCGCAACAACAACGGAACGACCCTGAGTTGCTTGAATTAACTAATCAATTACTTGGAGGGAAGATCTGCGAAACCACCTAGAGTTTTCGCAAGAGGACTGTTATCGTTTTGTTTACGGGCCAAGGTCCTTTAAAAAAAACTTTTCTTCGATTGGGTCCCCCTATCTGCTTGTCATTCCTGCAGCTCTTCATACGGAAGTACTTCAAGCTTGCCACAATGAGGTGGCTTCTGGTCACTTAGGCTACACGCGAACATTAGCCAGAGTGCAGCAAAGGTACTACTGGCCGAGACTCACCACCGCCGTGAAACATCACGTTCACACTTGTCTCGACTGCCAGAGGTGCAAGTCGCCTCCGATGAAACCAGCCAGCCTCCTACAACACGTCCAAGTCCCACAAAGACCATTTGATCTCATCGGAATGGATATTTTGGGCCCACTTCCTACTTCTACTGCAGGCAATCGCTTTGTTATCGTCGCAACCGACTCTCTCACACGTTACGCTGAAACAAAGGCAATCCACAGCAGCACAGCAGCCGAGGTAGCACGCTTTTTCATTGAGCATGTGGTGTTGCGACACGGCGCACCAACCGTCGAAATAACAGACCGAGGAACCGCATTTACGGCCGCACTTTTAGATCACGTCTTGCTACTAAGTTGAACGGCCCATCGAAAGTCAACCGCCTACCATCCACAAACCAATGGGCTAACAGAGCGCCTAAACAAAACCATTGAAGACATGCTGTCAATGTACGTGGTGTCGAACATAAAAATTGAGTCGACATCCTACCGTATATCACCTTTGGATATAACACGGCGAAACAAGAGACGACGCGCATGACTCCGTTCACCCTTGTTCACGGACGAGAAGTATGAACGATGCTGGATGCGATGCTTCCACAAGACTTTGACGACGCTGATATGGACGCCGATGTGCTTACGCAACGCGCAGAAGCTCGGCAGCTCGCGCGCTTGCGGATCTGCCAGCAGCAAGACCAAGGCGCAGGCCGCTACGATCTTCACCGTAGAATAGCTACCTATGAAGTCGGCGACAGAGGGCGGGTTTGGACACCCGTACGGAAACGAGGCCTCTCCGAGAAACTGTTAAGGCGATACTTCGGACCATATCGGGTACTGCAGCGACTGTCACCTACGAGATCATTCCCGATAATCCGAACTACCGCGGCGCGGCACCCGCCGTCCTGAACTTGTGCACGTTGTCCGCATGAAGCCGTATGTGAGCGAATAACTATGCTAGCAGTCTTTACTTCCGCAACTGACGTTTCTTGTCTAGCATCGGGACGATGCTCACGTAGGGAGGGACAAATGACGCGTGTATTCTATGCAGACGACGACGACGACGACGATGGGAGCACTAACGGACTCCGTCTAGTGGGTCAGAGCGAGATTGGGTGATGATGAAGAAGACGTGTCTCTGCTCTGTTTGTTTTTGTACAGATTGTCCGGTTGTTCGTGAAGAACGTCTTCCTGTGTTCTGTCCACGTTGTACCGCGACAATATATATATATATATATATATATATATATATATATATATATATATATATATATATATATATATATATCGAAGATACTACACGAATCTACTATTCCTAATACATTACTACTATTCGCTACTATTCTTAATATACATTAACGATCTTCCTAATAACTTAACATCCCGAGTGCGAGTATTCGCAGATGACTGCACTATTTACCGCCCTATAACTAGCCCCGATGACCACCTCATTCTTCACAACGACCTTCATCTCATATTCGATTGGTGTAACACTTCGTTAATGAATCCTAATTCGTCTAAATGCAAAGTAATGTCTTTCACCCGTAAACACTCAATCTCTTCTTTCCAATATAACGTAAATAATAAGCCAATTTCTGTAGCTACTTCCTACAAATACTTAGGCATTAATCTCGCACCAAGCCTTTGCTGGGCCCATCACATTACTACTATATGTGCTAATGCTTGAAAATCACTGGGGTACTTACGCCTAAACCTGCGTAATTCACCCTCTAACATCCGTAAGCTAGCTTATCAGACGTTCCTTCGCCCCCAGCTCCAATTTGCCTCCCCAATCTGGTCAGCTCATCATAACAACGTAATCAGCTTATTAGAATATATTCAAAATAGGGCCGCCAGGTTTATCTCGCGTAACTACACCTACAATTCAAGCATCTCACAAATAAAACTTGATATTTCACTTCAGCCACTAAGTACTCGACGCGATTCTGCACTCATATCATTATGTACGTTCATGCGGATAGGAAATCTTCTTTATGGCTTGAAGTGCCACCTTTCCCATCTCGCAGATTACATAATCACCTCAGCTTCACACGCATCTACGGGAACACACATGCATTCAACTGGTCGGCGCTTCCTCGTGCGATTCGATTGTGGAACGCTCTTCCTGATTTCATCGTCTCCAAACCTAATCCCGATAAATTCCGCCAGCTCATCAATTCATATTCCACCGCCTAACTTCAATAAAGTGCACGATGCTTTTTTTTTTCAGTTATGTGCTCTCTTGTTTACTGAGCTCATTTACCTTATTATTCTTGTATTCTTTAGTATTGCTTAGTATTTCTACTGGAGTGGCAACATTATCTTTCATTGTTTATTAAAGGAGCTGTATCGTTTGTCTTTTTCTAATATGTACATTCCAGACCTTGTTATGTTGTACAATGCTTTTAATATCTGTATAAGATATGCATACATTTTTTCACTGTCAATAATAATGTGTGTATATTATGTTTTTTATATGTTATATATACTCTGTTAATCTTATTGTAACGCCCCCCTTACCCAATGCCTCATACGAGGCCTGTAAGGACATTGTTAAATAAATAAATAAAATAAAAATGCTGAAAGTAGCGGACGTTGCACTCACGTGCAGAAAAGAAACACCCAACGTGACATTGATCAAGCTATCTATACAGAGCCACTGATTAACTTTCTTTACAAGAACCTCACGCAAATTCGAGCATTTTCGACGTGTTTTTACCGTTTGCACCATCGGCCATTATTGCTACCATTGCTGGCTGGCGAGGCTGTGTCATGCACATTTTCGTCTAACCGGGCATATAATGCTTTAGCAATAAATGTGGATTATTCATGAGTACCAAGCGCTTCTGGGATATCAGATACTACCGAAGCAGCATTACTGACGCACCTCTCACGTCAATGTTTCCAGGCTTTGGAAGGTTGCCGAACTTTTCAAGAAAAGGGTCGGCACATTAATCATCCACTTTTGAAAAGGTCGATACCCTTTCGAATGCTTAAACAATTGACGTCAGAGGTTAGAGACGTTAGGTCAGACACGTTTGAGGCACTTCATATATTGTCACTATGTCTTGAGGGAATTTATGGGCAAATCTCTTTTGATGAAATTCTGCAACAGATTCAAGCGCTGAAAAAGCACATAAAAATGACAAAATCATTTCATATAAATAAGGGATAGACTGAACAGAAAATTCAAGAATTCCTTACCTCACGCTTACGCTTTCTGAACTCGGTTTTATAATCCCCATACGACCTTAACTATAGCACTGCACGGAATTGGATGGTCCACTGCTAGATCCACTCGGCACATACATGCATTATTATATACATAGCGCTTTCCGTAAAGTCTGAATAGCGGCTCGGCTAAAATAAGTTTGCGGTGCATTCCTCCATCGTAGATGATTGGCGTAAATAGCAATCTTTGTTCAAGATAGGGGTTGATTTTTACACGGACCGAATTCTTGCGATGGAAAAAATAAGCAGAAGGAGGAGGGATTGTATGCTATCTTGAAGTTTATAGAGTTTGTTCTTACTTGTTCAGGATGGCTTTCTATTGTGGGAAAGCCGCGCTCACCAAGTCCCGGCCTCCAGTGCTCAGTCAGCGCCACCTGCTATGCTATTCTTCCTACTTGTCCGTGGTGCGCATCACTGGCACTGGCCAATTTTTCATATATATGAGAATGAAACTCTATATATATATATATATATATATATATATATATATATATATATATATATATATATATATATATATATATATATACATATATGTATATGTATTACGATATCATCAAGCGATGCTCAAGAGCCGAGCCGCCACGAGAACGACGAAGAAGTTGGTCGGTGCCCTTGGCACGAGCGAGTGTCCGCCTGGCTGCCTGGCTCCAGTGTAAATAGCGTGTGAATAGCATCGTTCGTCTTTGTCTTTCAACACGTAACATTTCTGGTGGAGGTCAGCGATCCCCGTCCTCACCACTAAACTCCGAAGGGGTCGGCACACCGAACTTGTCACCATGCCTCCCGGTGACGAGCCCGCCTCTGCAACGGCTTCGGCTTGTCCGACTGCTCCAATCGTCACGGTTGCCCCACACTGGGACCCAGGTGTGTTCTCTGGCCTGGAGGGACAGGATGTCGACGACTGTATCAAGCTCTATGAAAACGCCAGTGCTAACAACAGGTGGGACCCAACGATTATGCTCGCCAATGTCATATTTTATCTCGGCGGCACCCCACGCTTGTGGCACCAAACGCATGATGACGAAATAACCAGTTAGGACAGCTTCAAAGAAAAGCTACGGGAACTGTTCGGCGACCCCATTGGGCGCAAGCCTGCTGGGAGAAAGGCTCTTGCGTCTCGTGTTCAGTCATCTACAGAGCCATACGTTTCCTACATCCTCGAAGTCTTGGCTCTATGCCGTAAAGCTGACGATAATATGTCCGAAGCAGATAAAGTGGCACATGTGCTAAAAGGCATCGCCGACGACGCTTTCAATTTGCTTGTTTTCGGCAACGTCTCTACTAACGACGCTATTATAAAAGGATGCCGTCGCCTTGAACAGGATAAGAGCCGCCGCATCTCACACCACATTGCCGGCTACCCAACATTGCTGCTACGTCAACATGTGAGGGTCTACCACGTCAGACCACCACCTGTGACGACGTCACCCGTATTGTTCGCCGCGAACTCGAGGCCGCCTATTCGCCAGCCTTCTCCACGACGCATCCCGATCCGCCAGCAACCACCATTGCGATGATTCAGGCCGTCGTCAGGCAGGAGTCTGAAAACATGGGTCTGAACACCGTGTGTTCCACGTCTCGACGCAGCGTTCCCCAGTTATCTAGCGGCCCTCATCGTCCCCGGCAGTCCTTTTCTGAACCCGTACGAATACCGTACACCTGATGAGAGGACGATCTGCTTCCCCTGCTGTCGCTTCGGCCACGTCGCCCGTCACTGCCGCAACCGATGGCCACCACCTCCTCGGACTTACGCGGTCAGTTAATCCCGTACCTTTGTATCTTCTGTACCCTATGCCACCCGCCAAGAACCCATTACCGCTGATGCCCCTGCTCCGAACCTTTGCTACAGCCGCTCGCCCTCACCTCGACGCTATCAGTCTCGTTCGCCCCAAACCCGCCGCTTCTCTTCGCCGCCTATCACCTCCCGGATCCAGCCGGGAAACTAGGCACTGCAGTTTCTGTAGGTGAAGCTGCGTTGTCGACCCTGCCCGCAAATCCTCTGCTCACGTTACCTACTAACCGAAACCTTCTTGACGTTGACGGCTATCCTGTCACGGCACTCATCGATAGAGGAGCACATCTTTCTGAGTGCTGCCTTCCGACGACCACTGAACAAGCTCCTCACCCCAGCGTCGGCACGCGTCGTCCGCGTTGCGGATGGCGGTACTGTGCCTATCATCGGCATATGTACGGCACGTGTCAGCATCGCCGGCCGCCACACTCCTGTCCTGTTCACCGTAATTGCTCATTGTCCCCACGACCTCATTCTCAGCCTCGATTTTCTCTCCGCCCATTCTGCTCTTATTGACTGCTCTTCCAGTACCCTTCGCCTTGAGTTGCCGATGCTGGCAGAACCTTATGACGCACCCCACTGCCGCTTACGTTCCACCGGCTTTCTTCGCCTGCCGCCAAAGTCCATAGTCTACATTGAACTGTTGTCTTTGCCACCAGTTCCTGATGGTGAGTACTTCGTCACTCCTCTGCCCGACATCCCAATACAGCATGACGTCACCATGCCTCACAGTATACTTACTATTACTGCGAACCGCATGCCTGTCTGTAACTTTGGATTGGCAAAGCCAATTCTACCGCGAGGTATTTGCCTTGCGACCATTGATTGTCTCAACGACCAATACGTGGCAGCGTTATCGACCGATGGTTCTCGCGAGCTTAGCATGCCCCTCGCGCCAGCCTCGGGCGTCGATCCCACCATAAAGAAAATGGTTGCGACGGACCTGTCCTCTACGCAGGCTGAAAACCTTTGCGAGGTATTGTCGTGTTACCGCGATATTTTCGACTTCGACGATCACCCTTTATGCCAGACGCTCGCGTTTAAGCATCGGATTCTTACTGGTGATGCTGCGCCTATTCACCGACAACCGTATCGAGTTTCTGCGTCGGAACGCCGTGTAATTCAAGATGAAGTGAACAGAATGCTCGATAAAAACATCATTGAGCCTTCATCGAGCCCGTGGGCGTCACCTGTGGTGTTGGTTAAGAAGAAGGACGGCACGTGGCGCTTCTGTGTAGACTACCGTAATCTGAACCGCATTGCAAAGAAGGACGTCTACCCACTCACACGTAGAGACGACGCCCTTGATTGCCTGCACGGTTCCAGCTGTTTCTCATCTATTGATCTTCGTTCGGGATATTGGCAGATTGCTGTTGACGATATGGACAGAGTAAAATTCGCGTTCATCGCACCTGATGGCCTATACCAATTTAAACTAATGTCATTTGGATTATGCAACGCCCCTGCCACCTTTGAGCGTATGATGGACTCCTTGCTCTAAGGTTTCAAATGGTCCACATGCCTCTGCTACTTCGACGACGTCATCGTCTTCTCGCCAACGTTCGACACTCACCTTGAGCGTCTCACAACTATGCTTGATGTATTTCGAAAGGCAAAGCTGCAACCTAACTCGTCCAAATGCCGTTTTGGCCACCGACAAATTACTGTTCTGTGCCATCTCGTTGACGCTTCCGGATTACAGCCTGATCCCGACAAAACTCGCGCTGTCCGAGAGTTTTCGATTCCGAAGACAGCCGCATACGTTAGAAGTTTTGTAGGTGTGCACGTACTTTCCTCGTTTTGTACCAGATTTCGCAACAATTACTAGGCCCCTAACTAATCGTTTCAAGAAAGGCGTACAATCCTCGTGGGGTACTGCAGAAGCCGCCGCCTTCTCTCGTCTCGTCACTCTTCCAACCTCACCACCCATTCTCGCCCACTTCGACCCTGATGCGCCTACAGAATTTCGTACAGATGCCAGCGGTCATAGCGTAGGTGCCGTCTTAGCCCAGCGTCAGCGTGGCAAGGATCGCTTTATTGCTTGTGCGAGCCGCCCCCTAGCACCATCGGTGCGCAGCTATTCCATTACGGAAAGCGAATGCCTTGCTGCCGCCTGGTTGTAATGTTCCGTCCTTACCTTTATGGTCGCCCTTTTTCCGTAGTCACTGACCATCATGCTCTCTGCTGGCTCTCATAGCTAAAGGATCCTACAGTCCGGCAAGGTCGATGGGCTTTGAAGCTACAGGAATTTTCATATTCCGTAGTGTACAAGTCAGGCCGCCTGCACCAAGACGCTGACAGTTTGTCGCGTTACCCTGTTGACGACTCTGACTCCACCAATATTTGCAGTGCTTCTTGCGTATTCTCTCTATCACAGCTGCTTCATTTCGCCAACGAGCAACGCCATGACGCCTACATCAGAGCACTCATTGACCGTTTTGAACACTCTCCGGCCGATGCTGCTCTACGCCTCTTCGTCCTCCGCGACGGTTCTCTGTACCGTCGTAATGTTCATCCGGACGGCTCTGAGTTCCTGCTTGTAATACATGAAAACCTCCACTCCACCGTTCTAGAAGAGCTTCACGAAGCACCAACGGCACGACACCTCGGCGTATCTCGAACCTATGATCGCGTACGTCGCCGTTATTTCTGGCCAGGGCTTACCCGTTCCGTACGACCTTACGTCGCCGCTTGTGAACTTTGCCAACGATGCAAGAAGCCTTCCCAGCTCCCCTCCGGTTACCTCAGGCCACTCGACATCCCTACCGAGCCCTTCCATCGTGTCGGCTTGGACCTTCTCGCCAGTAACCCGTGCTCTTCCGACAAGTTTCGCAACTGATGTTGCGGACTTCCTCCTCCATGATATCATTTTGAAACATGGTGCTCCGCGTCAATTGCTTACAGACCGCGGCCCCACCTTTTTGGCCGAAGTCATTGATGACATCATGCGTGCCTGCTCAATACACCATAAATTTACCACCTCCTACCACCATCAAACAGATGGCCTCACTGAGCGTTTTAACCTCACCCTTACAGACATGCTATCCAAATACGTTTCAGACGGCCACCGTGACTGGAACCGGGCTATACTTTACATTACCTTTGCATACAACTCTTCCCGTCTCGAAACTGCTGGCTTTTCCCCGTTTTACCTTTTGTATGGCCGCTAACCGACGCTACCTCTGGACACTGTGCTTCCGTCCGCCACAGCTTCAACTAGCGATTATGCCCGTGATGCAATCGCCCATGCTGACCATGCTCGCCAACTTACGCGCGCTCGTCTACAAGTGTCTCAAGACAAGCAGAAACAACGCTACGACCTCCGTCACCGTGATGACCGTTTTGTGCCCGGCGTCATCGTATTGCTTTGGTCACCATCGCCTAAACTCGGCCTTTGTGAAAAACTGCTTTCCTGTTACACAGGCCCATACGCAAAGTGACCGATGTCACCTATGAAATCGTTCTAGCCACGCCCACTACGTCTTGCGCTGTGACAACCAGTGACATTGTCCACGTTGCCGACTCGGGTCCTACAACTCTCCCTGCAGCTTGGATATTTAACAGCACCGTGACGAGGCTTTTGTCGCCGGGGGGTAATATACGATATCATCGAGCGATGCTCAAGAGACGAGCCGCCGCGAGAACGACGAAAAAGTTGGTCGGTGGCCTTGGCACGAGCGAGTGTCAGCCTGGCTGCATGGCTCCAGTGTAAATAGCCTGTAAATAGTATCTTTCGTATGTGCCTTTCCACACGTAACAACATATATATATATATATATATATATATATATATATATATATATATATATATATATAGTACGAGCATTATTCATACGCTTCGTATTCTGACCTGTACACACTCATCATCGCCGTTTTGGGGCCTGGTGGTTGGGCTCTTACTCGAGAGAGTAAAGAGACTGGCTGCCTAAACCTCGTCTGACAAGTGGTGGTGTGTGCTGTCCGGTTCTTCGTCCTCTCGCTCCCAGTCTCTCTCCAGCTTCACCTACCCTACATCCCTGGAGCTTCGCTCGGGTCGCCGCCTCTACCAACTGCACTCAAACATGCCGCAAGAGTAGCAGACCAATACCACGACATCCACCTTGCCTGTTCCTGCTGGAACCCCTTCTTGGACAGTCACCACCCCTCAGTAGGATCAACAGGTGTTTGCTGGGCATCGAGGTGACGATGTTGAAGACTGGTTGGAGCTATTCAAGCGCGTGAATGACTTTAACCACTGGAACGAATCAGCGAAACTTGCTCACGTCGCCTTCTACGTAACCGGCGTTGCGAAAACATGGTTTTTTAATCATGAGCTTGATGTCGTCAACTGGATCACCTTTGAACATCACCTACGCCAGATTTTCGCGAACTCGTCTGTACGCTCCGATATCGCCAAGAAGAAGCTTGCTAAGCGTGTTAAGCACTTGGGCGAGTCTTGCACTTCATACATAGAGGACGACCTTGGCCTCTGCCGCCGCGTGAACACCTCTATGCCAGAGAGTGACCGTGTACGCTACCTGCTCAAGGGTATTGGGACTGTTGCATTCAATGCTCTTGTAGTGCTGGATCCCACTACCGTCGCAGACATCATCAACACGTGTCAGCGTCGCGATGAGCTTCACATGGTCCGCGTACACCTTGACACATCTGATTTCAAGGCGTCCAACGACAGCGAGTTACGTGCCTTGATTCGCTACATCGTCCGGGAGGAACAGCACGCCCAAGCTTCGTCAAACCCTCCTGAGGTACACCCGCTGCCTCCTGGTGGCGGCCTATGCCATATCGTGGGGGAAGGGATAGCTGCCGTGACCGGCCCGCAACGCCCGATCCCGCACCCTATCCCTACACCAACATACGCTCAGGTTGCCTCTATAGGGCCACCCTGCCAGCAGCCACCACAACAGGCACCTGCACCGCACGTGTCCCTGAATACCAGCACTACAAGGCCACCACCTGTTTCGTCTTAACGCATGGAGCCCACCTCGACCGGTATATGCTACTACTGCGGCATCCGTGGCCACATTTCAAGGTTTCGCCGACGCCGTCAGGAAGATGAAAGACGTGGCTATGATGGATTTGAAGGAGATGACTTTCTGGCTGTGTACCACAACGTCGGCGTTCTTACTACTATTACTATTCCCGACGTTCCTCATCTCCACAGGACTTCAACACTGCCGGTTCATTGCGTTTCCCGCGTTGTCGCGCTCCATCACCGATGCGACCTTCCTCTTCCCCTCTTCGACCGGATACTTCGTCCTCCGATCACTGCCCGGAAAACTAAATGATGCAGCTTCAGGAGGAGAAAGCTGCATCCTTTGGACAACATGAAACTCCTCTGGAGCGCCCATCAAATGTATTTTTTGCATGTTTTGAAGGTGTCCGAATCGAAGTCTTGGTTGACACAGGTGCATTGCTTTCCGTTATTAGTACTGACTTGTGTTCTCGATTACGAAAAGTGAAGGCACTGTATAATGGCCCTTCCCTTTGTTGTGCTAATTCTGCTCTTGTTCAGACCTCCGGTGTTTGTACTGCGCGTGTTTTCATTGATGGCATCCTTAGCCGCATCCAGCTCATCGTGCTGTCTTCGCGTACCTACGCGATGATTTTGGGATAGGACTTCTTGTCCTCCTCTTTAGCTTTCATCTCTTGCCGTAAGCGAACTATTCATATGATGGACGCTGAATCTTCATACGCTATCGATGCTCATCGCCTACGTTTCGTCACGTCTACCGACTGTTTCATTCCCTCGGGCAATGAGTATATTCTCACACTGACTTCCTACACTATTCCTAATGGTGATGTGTTCCTTGCGCCACGCGGTCACTACATATCTGGTGGGCTTAGCGTTACTCCTAGCCTGGTGCGGTTTCAGGACGGTAGAGCGTTCGTCGCTCTTCGTGACCCCACTTTGCCAGTTGTCCTCTCCTAGGGTACTACTGTGACTTGCTTTACTGACACCGAACCTCTTTCGCTGGTACGGTTTCACACGGAATCACCACCTGTGTCTACCACAACTGATTATCATACTGCTGCCGCTGCTTTAACGGTCGCGATAAATCCCGATCTGACCGCTGCGCAGAAAGAAGACCTTCTGGCACTTCTGAAAAAACACAGCGCCATATTTGACGTTCACTCCAAGCTTCGGGGGCGCACTTCCGTCGCAGTGCATCGCATCGAAACCGAAGGCATTTCGATTGTACGCCGCCGCTGGTATCGCGTGACTTCCACAGAACGGAAAATCATTGCGGATAAGGTTGATGACATGCTCAAACGCGACATAATTCGGCCATCGTCCAGTTCTTGGTCCTCTCATTTTGTGTTGGTTCACAAGAATCACGGCTCTGTGCGTTTTTGAGTCGATTATCGAGCCCTTAATAAGATCACGCGCAAAGGCGTGTAACCGATGCCAAGAATTCACGATGCCATTGACTCCCACTAGGGTGCAGAATATTTCGCTAGTATAGACGTCCGATCCGGGTGCTGGCAAATAACCATGCACGAAGCGGACATGCACAAGACAGCCTTTCCAACACCAGACAGACTTTACGAGTGCAACGTCATGCCCTTCGGTTTATGTAATGTTGTGTTTAGTTGGAGTCCAGCGTTGGAAATGCATGTAAAAAATTCGCTCAAACGCTGAAGGAGCTGAGGAAAAGTAGAAAAAACTAACGATGTCATCTAAATAGCACAGACAGGTTTTCCACTGAAAGGGAAGCTGAAACGGTTTTCAATTTCCATGACTTGCTGGGATTAAGAAGAGCAGACCTAATAATTTACGGTTCCGTTATTTTTTATTTAGTTTTGTTAAATAAAGGTGATATATATATATATATATATATATATATATATATATATATATATATATATATATATATATATATATATATATATATAATATCCCCTTCTAAATGACCCCCGCCGACGCGCCCCCATCGCTTCACGGAGCGCCGGGTGAGGTGGCTGCCAAAGGAGAGAACCGGTGAGAGTGACGTCATTCGCGGGGACCGAGCTGCCGGACCAGCGTGCTGGCATGGGCTGGCATGCCTCTTTCCGTCCTGCGCTTTACTGAACGACGCTACGAGAGATCTGCCGCGGCCGCCGCTCACGTTTGTTTTCTTTTGCGATTTTCGTAAACTGTTCTTTCCTTCTGTGCTGCGGTAGTGCCTACAGCCAAGGGCGCCTAACATGCCCTCGTTCTGTGCAGCATTCGGCTGCGCGAACACAGGCGGGCGAGACGATGTGGTATTTCACAGGTTCCCGAAGGACAAGAAGCTTGCAGCGCAGTGGGTCCGTGCGGTGAGGAGAGATAAGTTCGTGCCGACGAAACCAACTGTGCTGTGCTCGGACCATTTCCGCAATAGCCGGATAGCCTTACGACAAATGCGGAAACGCGTTGTTGCTAGCGTTGCTATGTTCCGTTTCATACATCAGGTGCAACGCTGTGGAGGCTTGAGATACTTCTTGCAGTGGCTGCGTTCGCACTTAGAAAAAGTTCGGTGTTTCTTGACCCGATTTTTGAGAAAATTTTCCATATATCAGCTCAGTTCTAAATGAAAAAAAAGAATTTACCCATAGAAACAATCCGTGTACTTATACGGCTGCTAACACGTTCTTTTAAATCAATTTTCTTTTCGGTATTTTTAATTGCAACCCGTCGCGGCAGCTTCACGTGCATGCTCGCGCGAGCAAACGCCGCTGGCACGCTGCGAAGCATAGACGGAAGCGCGCGCAGTACTAAATTTTGGTGACCGGACTTTGTGCGTAGCTTCCACAGCGTTGCACCTGAGGTGTGAAATGGAGTATACGCTTGCCTAGTGACGTTCGACGTACGGTTGCAGTTAGCGTGTTTACCACAACGCGGTGCTAAAACTGCCTAATATCTTTATGTCAACACTAACATAGAGCACGCATACCGATTCTTGATCGAGCCACAATCACAAAGTCATCGAACCGTAGTATGAATATTGCACATGTAATAGCTCTGGCCATCTCTGGATGTGTATTATAAGCAACTTCCATGACTGTACCTCGCAGCACTGCATGTGCGCGCTTTCAAACGCTGCACTTATGTTCCCGATTGTGTATCAACACCTAAAAAACCACGGTACTTTAGACAAGCAGCGGCAAGGTGCTTCACATCGCGGAATTGCACCCGTGTTTACAATCTAATGAGGTGTTAGTACTTCGGCATTCTTCCAGCAGCAAGTTCCCAGTGACACTTTAGCGCATTTTTCCTCCCGTCATTGGAACGTGCAGCTACATGAAAAAAAACAAAAAAGCATACGTACCAGCTAAGATTTCCAACGCGCGAGAAGGTGCACACATCGCTCTCCCTGTTGACACACTCAACATCGTCGTTGCCGCCCGTGCCGCCATCGTTTTCCGTATCGGCTGTCGGTTCGAACATGCATGGCGAAAATACAAGCTGCCCGAGACTGCGAGAACGTTCCGTAATGCTTACAACTGAGCTATGAAGCCAAAACAGAACAGCGTGCTACGCTCTGAAACGGTGGCGCCGACCGGTGAGTGCCGCGAATGACGTCACAGCGGCCCCGACCAATCACGGGCAACAGCGGTGTTCGCGCGATACTCTCAGGCGCTGGTGCGCGTTTTCTTGAAAAAAACTGCCGCTTTCGTTTGTTTCCGCCCTTTGTGAACCAGATATTCGTGTTCAGTGGACTCAAAACTGTAGAATGCCGCATAGAACTCATTTTTTTCGAAAAGTGTTTCAGCTTCCCTTTAAGGCAACTTAAAACTGTGTCGATTATGCGTTCAAATGTTGCAGGAGCATTACATAACGCCGACGACGTTCGAATTTCGTACTCGTTCTGGTGTTCTGGTGCGTTCACATCGAAGTGACAGAGGACAGGGTCGGTGGTTAACGCTGCTTGAGGGTTTCAAAAGAATGTTCGCAGTCGTCTGTACAATGGAAAGCAGTGCCCGACGTGAACAACTTGTACAGCGGCGACGCCACGGAAGCAAAATGACTGATGAAGCGGCGGAAGTAGAATGCCAGGCCCAAGAAACTTCTTAATTATTCGTGATTTTAAGGGCGAGGGTAGCGAAGCACGGCAGCAACCTTGTAGGGATCTGGTCTAACGTCATCTTTGCTGATGAGGTGGCCCAAGACTTTGATGTTCTTTCTGGCAAAATAGCATTGCATTGTGTTGAGTTTCCATCATTGGAAATGCATGTAAAAACTTCGTCTAAACGCTGAAGGTGCTGACGAAAAGTTGTAGAAAAAATAACGGTGTCATCTAAATAGCACAGACAGGTTTTCCACTTAAGGCCACGTAAAACTTTGTCGATCATGCGTTCGAATTTTGCAGGAGCATTACATAACGCCGACCATGTTCGGATATCCCTCTCATGATTTCGAACCAGAGTCTGGCCACGCCCGCGGGGTAGAATCATACGGAAGCCAGTTTGTCCGAGTCGTTCCATTTGTTGTGAACGCTAACCCGTTCGTAGGACGACAACCACTCTTCAACGTCGTTGTCGTTGGTTCCACTCAAGATGGGAGGCTCCCGCTGGCGATCGGTGCCAGCGCAAGCGACGGGTGGCGATGGAAGAGTCTGCTGGTAGGCATCCATCATGGCAGAGGGTAGCGTCCGATAACGGAGTTCCAGGATGGTAGAGTGGAACGATAACCCGCACGGATCCCCACTTATAAAATAGATTTATTGAGGTTCGTAGCGACAGCCGATTCTACGAAGCTCCATCCGAGCAGAGTACCCTAGCTCTAGCCTCTGCTGCATGCTTGATGCTGCTGACTTTGCGCTAACGTTCCTTACCTTCCTTACAATATATATATATATATATATATATATATATATATATATACTGAAGTACCGCACTGCTAATTTCCCCATATGAACAGTGAATACGTTTTTACAAATCTGTTTAATTTACAACGACAAGTCCATCGGTTCGGCAACACTAGTGTATTACTCTGCATCATCTTGCCGATCGACGACAATGGCGACATGCAGATGGCGATGGTCTATGGAAAAAGAAGGTGGCGCGACCCATCTGAATATGACTACCGATGGCGTGGCGTTTCACGGTGAATCAATGTAGTGGCACAACGTATGGCCTGCGTCGAAAGGACTGATGTACAAGGCGTGTACTGCAGCGGGACTTCTCTTTCGCACTACCTAAAACACACTCTGATCCATCAAACGCCACCATATTGAATCCTGGTGGCCTCCAAAATGCATGAAGCGCTAGTGCTTGCTAACGTTGAGAAACGCGTCATGCGTAAACCGCGCTCCTCATGCGTAAACCGCGCTTCCGAACACGCGGAGAAATCTGGTGGCATTGCCGACAAGTGCTCCCGTTGCATCCGGGACGAGAACCATGATGCGCGGGTGCCAGCGAACGCTGAGCGTTGTTAACTCTCGTGCCGCTCACTCAGTGACCCAAGTTGGGCAGAGGTACATCTAAAGGTGGCACATACAAAGGCATTTATGGCACCCCTCGCATTTTTTTTTAATTTAGTCATACTGTTGGCCCGGAGGCCGTTACAGGGGTGGGGTACAGCACAGAAAATGAAAAACATAATGTACATTATACACAATGCACGCAAGTTATACATAAAACACTCTTTTTGAGCATACATTCATAAAAAGAACCAGGAAACTAGTAACAGCACAAATACAAAAGCAATATGCTGGGACAATGCAGGGACAGTGGCGGCGTGAAACGCGTTCATTGAAAACGGCGTGTACCCAGTGCATTTGTAGCGCAGCCTGCTAATCTGTGGGTTTCTTTCCTTGAGGTATCCTTGTGACCGCGGTTGGATAGCGCTTGGCATAGTAGAAAGCTGGGGAACCATTTTTGTCGTGGCACAGTGGCACATTCTACGTTGCACATACGTAGCTGTTCAAGTTGACGTCAAAGTCGTTCAATGACGAGCGCACACGCCTACTGAAACAAATTCAATGAATGAAGTCGGCATCATAGAAGTTCAGTGAAGACGAACACAGACCCAGTGACAAATACCGAGTGCTCCAAGGCGGCGTCAGGAGTTCCAGTGAAGAGCGGTCGGTGGCCATTCCCGCGTCTATGTCACCCATGCCAACGTGAAAGACGTTCGAGGAACGTATGTACTCAATAGAAGTTTGATGCGCTAAAGATTCGACAGTGGACTATCTAGTACAGAGATTGATACAAAGATAGACATACAGATAGATAAATAATTATGGGTTTTTACGTGCCAAAACCACTTTCTGATTATGAGGCACGCCGTAGTGGGGTACTCCGGAAATTTCGACCACCCGGGGTTCTTCAACGTGCACCTAAATCTAAGTACACGGGTGTTTTCGCATTTCAGCCCCATCGAAATGCGACCGCCGTGGTCGGGATTCGATCCCGCGACCTCGTGCTGAGCAGCCCAACACCATAGTAACTGAACAACCACGGCGGGTAGATAGATAGACATAGAAATAAATAGATAGCTCGATAGATAGACAGAGAGACAGACAGATATATATATATATATATATATATATATATATAGACAGATAGATAGATATTAGATAGATAGATAGATACACAGATAGATAGATAGATAGATAGATAGATAGATGAGCATTTGGATAAATAGAAGGCCACATGGACAGACAGACAGACAGACAGAGAGACCCCTGGAAAGTGCGCGAAGTACCCTAATAATTCTAACGCATTGCAAGTTGCTGCAGAACCCTTCTAAAGATGACTTTTGACGGTAATGGACCCGCATTGAAACAATATAGTTATTCATCCCAACACAACCTAGCTTCTTGTTGTGCCTTCCATTATGAAACTATGCAATTTTTGACGCTTGATCCCAGTTGATCGCTCCCTGGGAGCCACTAGGACACCACTTAGATGGCTGGATAAGAAATGGGTCACACTGCATGAAAAGCTGCTTTCACTGCTATGAAGCTGGGACACACTGGTACGTTCTATAAACTTGCTGGTACACTTTGGAGTTTGCTGGCTCGTACTGGAACCTGCGCTCGTTTCCTTTGTGCCACACTGGTTCCTATTCGCAAGTAGTATAGACGCTGTTTAGTATCAACTGCTTCATGCAATGTTGTAGCGAGATACTGGTTGCCTTTCCTATGTAAGGCCATATATTGAGGTCAATAATGTATTTTTCGTGTCGCAGCTTGGAATAAAGGTGCGTAATATATCTACGCACATATGTGACAATGAAGTCAACTTTCATTTTCGGTTTTTCCCTCTTTACTGTGGGATAGCGATGTTCTGCAACAGAAATACGTTGCAAAACATCGATAACACCATGTTTCCTTGTAGCTTGTATTTTTTTATTCATCTGACATCGACAATAGAGGGCTCATTGCTAAGCAACAGTACGTGTTGACATTTAGTGCACGTTTACCGTACTTATGTTCTCATTTTGCCTCACGTGTTCCTGTTATAGTGTTATGTTTGCTCATAAACGATGACACAACCAATGACGGCGAGTTGTCGCAGTGTTGTGCAGTCGACACGAAATGAACTAACACAGATGTCGTTCGGAAACGTTCGAGCGGACCCCAGGAAGCCTGGCGCTGATTGATATTTTAAAAGGGACGTTTGGACGAATTGGTAAGACATGTTTGAAACAGAACAGCACGGTTTTCAGTTGCAAGTCAGCGCTCGTCCGTGTTGTTTCTCCCTGCTTGTCCCCGTGAAAATCGCTCTGTTCTGTTTCAAAAATAATTGATATTGTCGCACCGACAAGAAAGCTAAGCCAAATTGCGCGTTTCCTGTTTCCCTAATGTAATAAAAGTCGTTCTGAAGCTCTGATACGCACACTTAAGCATCGCAAGTACCCGCACCGCGATCGTTTCCTTCCCCCGAAAGCTGGGCCTAGCGTACCCGTCGAATCCGTGTACAGGTTTCCGGCGCGTAGGAGCTCATCAATTAAGAATTATAAGAAGGAAGAATACCTTTATAGTTCAGCTTTCGCATCAGTGTACTTATATAAAAATTTTTTTATGTATGCAGTTTCAGCACAAAAAGCGATGGGAGTGAATTTGACGCGTTATAAGCACGCGCATATTTGTCTTCGCCGGACGCCGCAAGCCGCACTAACCACGATTCTCTGAGGGAAATATGTCACTACACAGACGTGTCAATCGAAACACATTGTTCAACTACGAAAATGTTGCATTAACCTTGAGCTTAAAGAACAATAAATACTTATCGAAATCAGCAGTATCAACCCGTGCAGTATCACAGGGTAGGAAGTTTGTTTAGGCTTAAGGCCCAACCACTTGCACGCGTTGGCACGCTTCGGCACGTCTCGATGCGTCAAGTGCATGGACGAAGGAAAAAGATAGGAGGGATCATTATGCAAAAAAATAGGGGAGGCGTGCAGACAGGGCACAAGAATAGAGAAGTGGACAACACGAACGTTCGTGTTGTCGGATTCTCTACTCTTGTGTCCTGTCTCCGCGCCTCACCTCTTTTTTGCATAACGAATCCCTACCGACTGGCTCAGCTTTCTGTCGTTACAGGAGGATGCATTAAATCACGCAGCCAGCCTTGGCAAGCGAACACTCTGTGGAGCCGCAGTGGCGGCCCAACACGTCACCTCTCGCGTCAAGATAGCGGAGAAAATTGCAGATTTGCTGAGAGGTTTTGTTACCTGCAGATTTTATTCTGTGCGCGCTAGGCGGGCAGCTGCTAGCTGCTCACATGGAAAGCCCGCATGGCTGCCCACCTCCTCTTCACATTTTGCTATAAATGCTTGTTCAGCCAGCTTCGTTCGTTTCCTGCACAGCATGTGCTCTGCGCTCCGGGCGAGTTCCGAAAAACGCACAATACAATTCAACCAAAGTAAACAGACCGTTGTAAGCGATAATATACAATATGGGGCGCTATACCGTAAATCTATTCCAAACTTTTCTATTCCAATTCTGCAATCAGCCCTCCGCAAACAACCAATTTTCGCTTGTATAACAGGACCTAACACGAAATTCGGTGTCCAGGTAAACTACTGGGCACCAAATGATGTGAACATGCCTGGCTATATTGAAATGTAATTTGTCAACCAATCTGTAGACTATAGAAAGTGGAACTATTTCATATTCGAGGGTGTTTTTTAAGTTGTTCTGTGCAAACACCAATAATAACAGATAACAAAGTGCAGGAAACTATGCATAAACAAACGTTGGACCAGTATGTCACTGCTCTGTGTGTAAAGATAGGGAAACTACTTTATAGGTAAAATGATTTCGAAAACGTTACAAGATGCCCGGTGTGAGGCTATAGTTCTTATACACATAATTATACAGTCACTGACGTTTGATATGTGACAGTTTAGTATGCATTTGCTGCACCCTCTCTTGGTGAAGACGGTCTGTTGTTGTCCTGGCAATGTTATGAATCCTGAGTTGCAGATATTTACCTAAAATTGCACTCGGCATATGTTGCACATGACTTTCCAGTGGACAGTTATGAAGGCCGTGTTCACTCAAATCTGCGAACTGATTCTTCCTACAAGAGTGGTCATTGTGGCCACTGCAACCTTGCTGCAAACATGCGAGACTGCAATGGTTAGGAAACGAGAGCTCGTCGAAGTTCCTTCTCAGATTGTTGACACATTGTGAGGACATCTTTAGAAGGATAAACCAATCCACAATGTGACTTACGTCTAATAAGTGAGTATGCCTTGTCACCATGTTCAGATGAAGTCAATGCAGAACTGGGGCCGTATCACGTAAAATTATTCCAATATGTTTTATTCGTTTTATTTGTTATATATGTTTTATTTGCGTAACCGCCGACCGAAGCATCGGGCGGTCACCCGCAGGGTTGTCTGAACAAACCAATCAAATGGTCCCCTCGTTCATAGGAGGTCACTTTTGTTTGCTTGGAAACGAATCACATTGCCTGCACTGAGCGGCTTGTCTTATCTAATTGGCTCACAAGGAGCGGGGAGCATGCTCACGTGGAGAGGGATTCTATGGGGCCGAGCTGCTAAAAATTATTACTTTACTGGAAATTTCGAAATACTGTCATTCATAGCGTTTTTACGTAGATTTGAAATATGTAATTAGTGTTTGTGCAGCTGCTATATATTCCTGGTTACGTTCTGCACAGCTGTAAAATATAGTGATCTTTAGAGGCACTTCCTTGGGTAATAAAATTTCGAGAAAAGCATCGTGCTGTGGCTTATTTACCTCTTTGTAGACTGCAAAGCGGACCGACATGCCCAAACTGCATGTCTAGTGGGTGGAACTATGTATAAAAGCATAGTGCACTTCAACATTTTTTCACAATCCCATGAGAATAACCTTGTGCACACTTATATCTGTCCTATACTAACGACATTTGGTGTACATTCCCTTCAAGATACGTAGAATGCTAATACCCACTGGAAATTACAATATCTGAAAAATGAAAAAAAAATGCTGTATCAACGCTTACATTGTAAAAATATGCCCACCTGCTATGGTCTGGATAAAGAGACTGTCAGTATTGAAAATAAATAAGATATCTCTCAGCATTTGTTGCGAAATATAAGGTTATATTTCATGGCATTGGGAAGGAACTTCGTAAAAGTGTCCTGACTTCTTTTTACACAGTTCCAGTAAGTGTACATGTTGT
Organism: Dermacentor variabilis; assembly: GCF_050947875.1. Classification (NCBI taxonomy): domain Eukaryota; kingdom Metazoa; phylum Arthropoda; class Arachnida; order Ixodida; family Ixodidae; genus Dermacentor; species Dermacentor variabilis. The sequence goes on along the minus strand of NC_134575.1, from coordinate 70,112,480 downwards.
GTGGATTGGTATCGACGCTTTGCAGTCTACAACGAGAAAATTAATTACAGCCCGATGCTTATTGTCATAATTTTATACACAGGGAAGTGCCTCCAAATCTCTATATTTTGTACTTGTGTTGAATCTAGCTACACAAAAGTATAGTAGCTACATAAAATCTTATGACATACTTCAAATCAACGTAAAAGACTTTATGAACGGCAGTATTTTTAAATCTCTAGTAAAAATACTGAAAAAAAAAAGTATTTTCGAGCAGCACCTTCCCATTAAATGTGGTCCTGCTAGGTACTCCCATATACTTACAGTACCCATGCTGCTTCAGGGTGGAGTTTTGAAGATGTGTGGGAACATTTGCTCAGGATTTTCAATTCCAGGTTGGCTAGCACACAACACCTGTGAATGAAGAATACAGCTGCTTCCATATTCCAATAAGAAGTGTTGCAATTCCATATAAACTGTGCCAATGGGAACATCATTTTCTATATTCTTGCTGTGTGAAAGAGGGGCCAGATCAAGCAGGCAAACATGAGGGTCACTTTCGTTTACATAAACAATCTGCGTCGAAGATTAATATATATATAAGGCACAATTTTATCCATTGCTTAGGTACCGAACTTCTGTGATTGTGTATATCACGTTCTGAAGCTTATACGAATATATTTCCATTAATTTTAAACTGAGGCTTCTGTGTCGAACTGCACATTAGAAAAGAATACGCACAGCAGTGGCAGAAGTGTCTATTTCTCCTTTGTTTAGACCTATGAAAGCGTCTTCAGTATCTTCCATTACATTTGCTGCAGTCTCTTCCATTTCTGCATGCAGTGGCTCTATAAACTGACGAGGCATGGAATGTTCATTCGCAGAAGGAGCTGCACTTGTGGCATCAACATCAGAAGAGTCAGCTGCATCACGTGCTTGCTCCCGATTCTGTCTCTGTAACAGAAAGGTGCGACAAATCTAAGCAATCAACTAAGCTATGAGAAGGCTTTGTTGAGTAGTCTACGTTAGGCTTTCATTGGGTGAAGGTTATACCCCTGAACACAGTTCGTGGCAGTCACGTGCTACCAGCTGTCCGGCCTTCCTTTGGCACTGTGTTAAGTCTACTGAGCTAGGTTGTCAGGCAATAAATTGATACAGTAGGAATGCAGAAATGCAATAAATATTTATAAATATGTTGAAAACCCAGGGTATACATTACTTCAAGCTGTTACGTAAGGGTAAAGCACAAATGTGGCTTGAGGAAAAATCCCCAATACAAAGTACAGCTGGAACACAGTGACAGTTAAGATAGAAGACACAAAGTAGAAGTTTAAAGTTTAGTAAGCTTAGTGATATAAGATATTATTTGTTAACACAGTTAAATTTGCAACTCTCAGTTTTGACCCTGCATGATTCTTCACCGTGACTACTACATGACAATTTTTTTAACATATATATTTCAATGATACTTTTCGCGCCTAATTCTCACATATCTGGCTGTGCAATGAGCTACCAAAAAGAAAATAGTACGACAGCTCTTTATATGAAATATCTTGGTAGTGCTTGTGCTTGGAAAGCGACCTTGTATAAAGGCGACCAGGTGACCGCGAGCGCTGGTGATGATTATTTGAGCCCTACTGATACTTCAAAAGTAAAAAGAAACTGCTGCGGCAGGCGTAGATTCACTAATCAAATGTGTTTCTTATATAAGAGAGCATACAGGTCACTAACCTATTGTTGCACTAACTACTTGTCAGTACCTTATTTATTGGTCACTAACTTAATAAAACAGCAGGCTGTTTCAGGCCGGACTCAGATGTTTGAACGCAAATGGTCAAGCAACAGTGCGCCGCAGCCGAAGGGCGAGTGTTGGCGCGCGTCAGAGCTTGTGTCCAGTAGTTGCGTGGCATCTTCCTCTAACCACGCCAAGCGACGCGCTCGCTTGTCAGCGCGTGCGGAAGCGTGCCCACGCTTGCTTGGACAGGACGACGAGTGCCGGAAACCTTTCGGCTGGCTCATGAACCGATAGGAAACGCGACGTGCTTCGAAATAATTAGACTGCAACGCCCGCGCAACAGGAGTAAGGGAAGCAGGCCATCGACAAAAAGGAGGGGTGTTTCCGGCTGCGTCCTCTTACGTCGACCTTTCTGTGGATAGCGTCTGCTCGGGTTCCTTCAGTTTTTGATGCACATTCGGTCAAAAGGAATTGTTCTTAGTGTGGGACAAGGAAATATTCCTCACCGCCGCTACCGTAGCTGTATGGTGCAAGATGAACACCTAAACTATTGCACTGCAGGCCAAACTATCAGTCGGCGTTCCCGGACGTAGTCACCCTGTCACATACTAGCTCGCATCAACACTGCTGAGCTTCGGCGATTGTAGGAGTCAGCATTGTCGCACCAGGGCATGGCCGATGGACAAGGAACATTTGTTCGCCACCCAAATCCCCATTCATGCTCTTGCAGTTTGCAAACAGCGCTAAAGAAAGATGGCGCCCCTTACACAAACATCGATGTTGAGATGTATGCAGCTAATAGTGCTGTAGTCGGCTACACGCAAAGCGTTTCCGTAGCGCATTAAGTAATGGAAGAAAGGTTGCAGGGGTGCTTCTTTACGTAGAAAATAGGCTTCAGGGCACATGGGCCATGCGGTGGAAACACAAATGGTGTGACTGGTTTCACGGGACCTAACAGTGCCGGCGACAACCTTTCTCAAGGAAGTCACTCCACAGACGAACTGTTCTTTTTTTTTGCTCAGTCGCGCTGTTGTAGATATTTTGTTTTACTCTATACTTTGTAATAACCTTTAGGCCTACTCTTTGATCCCCATCCCTCCTCAACTTCTGACTGCTGTTCAGGTGTCAGAAGGCTGCGCTGGACAGCTACTGCGTTTAATAGCACTTTCCTTTCCTTTCTCTTTATGCGTTCATAGGTACAAAGCTACAGTTACCATTTGAAGGCTATATCGTTTCTTTTTCGTGAGGGACGTACTTTGCAGAATTGCAAAAAAAAGATAAAGAAGTAGACACTAGGAACAAAAGTAAACTAAACTCATTGACGATCAACATCACTCAAGGTTCCATCCGTTATAGTGTCAATCTGTCTTTATTAAGGGGCAGTGTTCTACCGAGTTAGTGAGCACTGCAGTCTGCAGGCCATTTACCGAGATTTTTTTTCAAAGCAGCGGCCTGCACACACCTGACAGCCACTTCAAAATCGGCAGTGGCGAACTACTTAATGCGCCTATTGCCACCATCTGTTGCATTAACCATTTTACACAGAGAAAGGTTCGATCGAGCCAATCTTGAAAATATAAGTCGGGAGAAGGCCACCACGCCCAGCAATAACACAACAATCGTGCCTGGCACAACTCGTCCTGTAAATAAGGGGGAGGGGGCAGTTTTGTCAACTAAACCAGAGAGTGAGAGAGAGCGAGAGAGACAGAAAGGCGAAGGAGAGCCTGGGAGGTTAACCAGAGATTATCTCCAGTTGGCTACCCGGTACTGAGGGAGGGGCAAAGGGATGCGATAGGTGAGAAGGAGAAAAAGAATAAAGACCTAAAAACTAAAATGTAAAATACAGCATATTACCTGTCTTAGCATCGCATTTGGCGGCGAGGACTTACACGAGTCGCCATCCATCGGAAGCGCCTCGCTTGCGGATTATAAGGGATAATGCTACGCGCTCCTTATAGATTTGGCTTTCAGCGCTCAATAAAAACACCAGTTGGGAGACCTCCTGGACGTTTCTGCAAGGCCTCTCGAAACGAGACAATTTCTTTAAAGTCAAAATAAATGTCTTCGGCAAATATAACGAACATAATGGTTTACAGACGCTATCTCTTTACTGAATACGTACAGCAAATGCTCACTGCGCGCGGTCTCCGCCATGGAGTTCCCCAAACGGTTTCCTGGGTGAATCGTAGGAAATTGGTGATAGTAAACTACATTACCTACGTTCTCATAGCTCGTATAGTGGCCTGTCTGCATAATGAAATAGTGTATAACAAAATGTAGCCTCACTGCAATGACCGGACGCGTTCTCAGCGAGGGACTGTGCATCTGAATGCTTATCCGCGCCTATTGGTTTTTTTGTTCGCTGCAAGCGCGTTTTCGCACCGTTCCGTTTGCATACGAGCATCTTACAGTACACAAGCAACCATTGTTGCATGGATGCTTTCAGAACTGTTCAAAAATAAGTTTTTTATAACTATAGGACTACGATGCGTTGGGCGACTTGTGATGTGCCGTCGTGATGATTCAATGTTTTGTTTTCGCTTCTCCAATATTCTTGGATGTTTAAATATAATGATTTCTGAAGTTGCATCGAATTGCATGTTTATCAATGCTCTGAGCGAGCAGTTTCCCTCCTGCTTCTTTTTCTTAATCCCGGATACTTGGAACGAAGAGCGCATCACAACCTATTTCCTAGACGTTATGTAGTACAGAAGGAATAAAGCGCCATTAGGTAAGGGGGGAAAAGCAATGAACCTACAAAACCTGCGTGAAAAAAGTTATTCTGCTTGAAATAATTTTGGTGTAATAAAACACGTAATGTTAATTTTTAAGGCGAAAGCCTTAGGTCTTTGTTTCGAGGTTGCGTTGTGAGGTACAGAAAAATGGAGCGCACCCGGAAAGGGAAAGAGCAGCGCCGGAGGAGGGTTCTGAGAAAGGGTGACTGAGCACAGTCGGAGAGTTGAGGGAAATGTCAGTCGTTTTAAAGCCCTTAAACTTAGTAAAGTAGCGACAATCTACTCCTCCACCTCCACTGTTCCTCGTTTCTCCTCTCTTTCACGCACCCTCCTCGACCGTGTCGCCGCCTACACTGCTCGATTGTAGGAACGGTGCGAACGCGAAATCCTCGCCACTGCGTAGACGCTTCTCGAGCAAAAATGGCCCTGATGCACAGCGCGAGGGCCATTAGGCCAATAGCGATGCTGTGTCGGCCTCGGCCAGGCGCGCGAGGAGGAGGCGGCATTCTTCAAAGCGTGCGGCTACTTTACGAAGTTTAAGGGTCTTTAAGTGGCATCGCCGGACGGTGCTGAGGGAAAGGGCAACAGTGGCTATGGAGAGGAGGAGTCAAATGTAAGTGGTGCCGCACGGTAGCGTTGAGGGGAAGGAATCGGCGGCGCTTGGTAGGAGGAAGGAAGTGAGAACGGCGGCGCCAGTAGAAGGTTCTGAAAACGGTGGAATTACGCGCGCAGTGCGCTCGCCCGCCGTGTATACGTCGCCGAGTGGGCTCATAGTTTCTTTCCGCATTAGTATGCGTGACGAAGCATCAGGCCATAGTCGCGGGCGAGGAAGACCGAGAAAGTACGTCACGGCGGAATATGCTAGACTAGCTTAAAATGCCGCTCTTCAAAACTTCGGTCGCGAGGAAGCGTCTATAGATGAAGCTGCGGTAACGTCCGGACGAGAGCTACATGCGCTGTAGTGACTAAGTCTCTACTGGGAGAGCTGGATCTCTCGGAGTACAAATAAAAGATGCAAAAAGTATAACCAAATGTTAATATAATGTCAGACATTGACACCAGCACAAAGTCTCGCAGCAGATCAACGAAGTTCCACAGAAAGTTCAACCGCTCACCAGCAGAGAATTGTTCAGGAAGGTCAACAGCAGATCAAGTTCTACAGGAAGTTTATTACCAGATAAGGAGAGCGTTCATCAGAAAGTTGAACGGCCTATCAACCGTGAGTTCATTAAAGAGTTCAGAAGCACGTCATGAGAAAATTCAACAGAAAGTTAAGCAGCAGATCAGCGGATAGACCAACACAAAGTTTAGCAGGAGATCAACAGAATGTCCAACTTAGCTTTCGCCTTCAATTTCTTAGCAAGTTCTAAGCATCCCTCGTAATTTTTTCTATATTACAATGTAATAATCGGTTTTAGGTGTCCTCCACCGGAAAGTGTTTCTCGCTCAAGTGATAGCCAGCCTGTACAAACCTCTGTGCAGCTATTTTGTCGTGCAGAACAGAGTTTCTCATTTAAAGAATGCGCTTTTGTCCTAGATTTCTTTCACTTTGCTTGTATGTTGAAGGTGTCGTGAACGCTTGACTTGAAATAATGACTGAGCAACATAGCGGCATTTATTGGGAAAAAATTTGAGGGTAGATGGTTAGTTATTGTGCATGTTAACGCAGTTGCCCCCATCTAACTGTGTCTCGACGTGACGATGAGCACAGAGCGCTAAGGAAAGTCCCAGTACGTTCGTTACCGCTCCGTAACAAATGCTCTCAGTGCCTCCGTGCAGGTTTCGCACTCTGCAGACGCGAAGATGAATGCGGAGTGCCAAGCGAAGAAACGCACACTACGTTCTTTGGCTCTCCGTAACATACGCTCGCAGTGCCCTACTTGTGGCAAAGTTGGCAGGTGGCACGATGAATTGTTTTCCAAATGGTATTATCGGGCAGTGCTGTCTTGTCTCAAAACTGTTCCACAATATTAATGGGTACAACGAGGAATTGGGGAAGCGTCATAGATTCTTTGAAAAGCTGGTTTCGCAAATGGTCCTCTATTGTGGCAGTGTGCTGGCCACAGCATTCTTTATTAATTCAAACGTATGTTCGGTTTGATCATGTATACTGGGTGACTAATTTAAGCGAATGATAGCCAAGTTCACTTGAAAAACCCCGGTTGCCTCTGTCATTCATTCCCTCCTATTCCTTCAAGTTCCTATGAAACGTACATAAAGAGTTACTACAGTAACAAAAAAGTTAGGTTCAACTTAAGATACAGACCAATCCTAAAGCTTATGGCTCAAAGGTGGGTAAGCTGGGGAGAGTCGCAATCTTAGAGAGGCAAAATACTTGCTTTCGTAATGACCGAAATAACGGACTCTAAAAAATTCACATATTCGAGCCAAGCAGCATACGATGTCGACGTCACTTTAGTTTCCTGTTATGACGTCATACATTTAATGCGTTAGCATTCCTAGAACACTTCATGCACTTTTTAAGGGCTACCTATGTTTGTGCTCACTTTTGGGTCTATTTTGCTTGCATCTACCAGTTTACCCGTCTTGTGGTAAACTTTCGGTGTTTGCTTCCGCTGATAGCGAGCTGAGACTTCTGCATAACTGCATATTTGCACAAATCGCGTAACTGCAACTTCGGCTACTTCTGCATAAGGAAGTTGAGGAGTCATGTACTGCGCAGAGTTTGTTCCTGGTAATTACCTTTAGGAGCGCTGGTGCTACTATACGTAGGTATGGATTCAGGTGACATCTGTAATTTTTCGTGTCCTATGAATAGAGCTAAAGAAGCGACCAGCTCTTCCCCTACCGGTAAATGGGAATAGCGAAGCCTATCCAGCGTACACCTTACCTTCGTCGCGGTTGACTATCCCACAGGTAACGGTGCCCGATTGCTTCGGCCTCCCGCTTCCTCAGCTCCGGTTCTTCTTCTCGTTGCTCTCGGACCCCGGGAAGCCTGACGCTGATTTATATTGTCGCACTGATAACAAAGCTGAGGCAATTGGTGCGCTTCAACTTTCCATAATTTAGTAAAAGATAATAGGTTCTGAAGCTGTAATACGTACACTTAAGGCTTCGCCAAGTACCCGGGCTTAGTTCCCTTCTCCCGAAGGTTAGATCTAGCGTACCCGTGGAATCTGTGTACAGGATATCCATGCGTCTTGCCTCATGAATAAACAGTTATTACCCGGAAATAGATCTCTATAGCTCAGCTTTGGCATCAGGGTTAACTATCCTCAGAGTTCGTTGGCACCGGCATATCACGCTTCTCGTCCCGGATGCCGTGCGCGGACTTCTTGGCAGTGCCGCTATATTTCTCCGCGTGTTCAGAGAGAAGCATGAGAGGGGAGCGCGGTTTACGCATGGTGCGTTTCTCAACGTTAGCACGCACTAGCGCGCCATGCATTTTAGAGATGACGCGCAGGCTTCATGATGGTGGCGCTAGATGGCTCCAAATGTGTTTAGGGAAGCGCGAAAGTGGAATCCCGCTCCAGTACACGCAGTCCACGCCATACATCAGTACTTTCGACGCAGGCCATACGTCATGTCGCTGAATTGATTCAAAGCTAAACGCGATCGATAGTAATATTGAGGTGGGTTGCACCCCTTTCTTCTTCAATAGACCATTGCCCTCTGTTCCTCGCTATTTGCGTTCATCAACAAAGTGGCGCAGTGTCATACACCCAGTTCAGTTCAGTGCAGTTGTGTATGTTTCACCACAAAAAAAAGCTCACAAGCTGAAAAGAAGGTGAGTACTGGTGTTGCGGAACTGATAGACTTGACATCGTAAAGTATATAGATGTGTAAAGAGGTATGCGCTGTGAATCTGTGGAAATGAACAGTGCTATATATATATATATATATATATATATATATATATATATATATATATATATATATATATATATATATATTGTCGCGATTTGTCACCATTTATCTGAAAAAGGGGCAAGTGCCGGTGATGTGCACCACGCACAAGTAGGAAGATCAGCATAGCAGACGGCGCTGACGGAGTACTTGAGGCCGGGACTTGGTGAGAGCGACTCCCTTGCAAAGGAAAGCCAGCCTGAATACTGAAGAGCAATCCCTGTATATTTGAACATAGCATCCAATGCTTTCTTTTTTAGTCAGTTTCAGCATCACGATAACTCAGCGCTTATAAAGAATAATAAACATCTATCGTAAGAAGGAATGATATTCATCACCGATCATCTCCAATGGATGAATGCACCGCTAACTTTTCTTAACATGGCCACTATTCCGACTTTAGAGAAAGCGCTAGATATATATGAGTGTAAGTGCGTGCGAGTGGATCTAGCTGTGGGCCATTGAATTCCGTGTTCTGCCGTTGTTATCTCGAATGGTAATTATAGAGCCGAGTTCAAAAAACAAGGCTGTGACTAAAGGACTCCTTGAAATTGCAGTACAGTTTATGCCTTATTTATTTTTAATGCTTTCAGCTCGTTTTATGTACTTTCTCAGCACTAGATTCTATCGAAGAATTTCATCAAAAGAGAATTTGCCACAAACTCCATCCAGACATAGTGACAATATACGAAGTGCTTGTCTAGCCACGTTTTGTCTAGCCGGTTCCAGATGAATATTTCATTTAATGGTGGACATTCGCACCTGGTCCTTTACTTAACAAGAGGCGTTCACTGCACTGGACTATCGCCACAAATCATAATTCACATGCCAATGCCAAGGTGATATCGGTTGACGGAAGTCAAAACGGTGTCACGTCAGCAGTTTTACGTATCGGTCATTAGGGCGTTGTAGCAGCGGTTTTTCAACTCTCAAATATTTTATTTGCTTTATGTCAAAGCATAAATTTTAATTAGAATAAAAAAACTTGCTAAGCAAGGCCATGAATTCCTATATTTAAGAAAATTTATTTGGCGTTGGCAGCATTGGACCTCACACATACGCACTCCTGTCAGTGCTGTTCCCAGTTCCTGCTTTTCATTCACTTTGGACACTGCTACTTTAAAAGAGAATATTCTGAAGTTGCAGGTATAGTTAAGAATCAGTCAGCAGCAAAAACTGTAACACTCGAAACCGAGTCTTTATTGAACGAACTTTTGTTGAGAAAACGAGTTAGACATAAAGCACAGCCGTTGTGGCAAGTGCAGTCGGCGCACGACGGAAATTTGATGTGCGTGTGAAGCGCGTCGGCTACTTATCAATGGTATCTGAAAACTTAAAGCCTTATCGCATGTGAGCGCATGCGTTCTGGAATGTACAACACTGTATGCGCCATGCACACATTCAATTACGCAACTTTGGGTTACAACACAGACAACAGATAGAGCTGGCGGCCACTTTTTTGAAAGTTGAGATAGAGCAACGCACTTCCTGTAGTGTGCGATATTCTCGTAACAGTTGTTTGACAGCGAGAAGTGGCCACCGGAAAAGGACAAATGCCGGCGTCAATGCCCTTCGTCCCGAAATCATCGTCCTAATGTTAGAAATCAAGCGCGAAATTTCAAAGAGAAGCAAATTCACTAAAGCAAGACATCAAAGCAACAAATGAATTAAGTCCTAGCATACCTTAGCGTGCGTAGAGTATCCGGGGACGCAGTATGTGTTTGATTTTAGAACGTGCACGGTGACGCTGGAACAATATCAAGGTGGTGCTGTTCTCACACGGTCTCATTTGCCTCCAAGAGGCAGGGAAAGCGGCGAAACTTACCGTGGCTAGGAGCGTTTGCGTCGACCATAATCATTCAGCTATAGCAACTCCGGCAAGGAAGAACTTAGCCATAACCGCGCACGTAAAACTGGGGGTTGAAACAGACTGTCAAATAGTCATCATCTGGCTGGTCAACCAACGATGCCCTAAATCTAGGTTGCACACGTGCACTTAGCGCACGCAGGGCTGTCTCCTCGATAACCTTTAACCACGTATCCACCCTGCTTTCACTGAGCGACCTCCTGATTTTCTTTGGCGACGTTAATTGCATTACCCAGAGGTGGCACAATCGCGATGGGAACCACGTAATAAACCTGCTCGGTGCCGTCAAGGCACGCGAGTGACAACTACTCACGAACCCGGGAATTATTACCAGGATGGGCAACACCGTGATTCGGAACGTTTACGCCGGATCTTACCTTTACCAACAACGACAACGGTGCTACTTGGAGCAGCGTCGAGAAAAATTTAGGCAGCTCCCTATTTAGACGGCTTTGCTGACGGACTGGAAGAAATGTCGAGAAGACTAGCAGACAGCCCCCTCGACGCCCACAAAAGCAATAATAATAATATTTGGGGTTTTACGTGCCAAAACCACTTTCTGATTATGAGGCACGCCGTAGTGGAGGGCTCCGGAAATTTTGACCACCTGGGGTTCTTTAACGTGCACCTAAATCTAAGCACACGGGCGTTTTCGCATTTCGCCCCCATCGAAATGCGGCCGCCGTGGCCGGGATTCGATCCCGCGACCTCGTGCTCAGCAGCCCAACACCATAGCCACTGAGCAACCACGGCGGGTGCCCACAAAAGCAGAAGTACGAAGTAATATAATAAGGACTTTCTACTGCCACCACTATGGAGCTCCAAACCATACCAGACACGCTTGCTAGAGACAACCACCTTGCAAATCACTGGGAAGCTCACAACAGGGTCACCAATCCCTTTAAAAGGCAGCGCCGCAATCTTAAGCTAAGGCAACGAATCGACCAATTGGCGGAAGAGGCTGTACCCAACCCCCCTGACCTGCGTAAGCTCACTGAACGTTTTTATTCTACCTCTCGCTCTCCTTGCGCCCCGCTATTCCGCGCCATCCTGCCTCCGCAGAACCGCTTGACATTGCTTGAACATTCCGTCGGAGCACTTTGCCCGTCCAATTTCAACATCAAAGATGCGCCACCACCATTTTAATGCACCTACGTTCGGGTAAAGTCAAGAAGGGCGCGGTTGAAAATTATACTCGCGAGACCACCAGTACGATGCCTGATAAGGACCAGGGTGCGCCCGCACAAGATATGTCCAGCATTATTGCCCAGCTGACCGCGCTGCTCGAGCATCAGACAAACATAACTGCAGCAACCAGTTTCCGTTTGCAGCTCGCTGTGCCTACATATGAGGGTCACACAGATAAGAAATTGATGGCGGACTTCCTTTAGGAAATGGAAGGTTACCGCAATGCGGAAGCCATTACGGATGATGTTCTTCAGCGTGTTTTGCCCGTCGCCCAGACTGGGTCCGCCACCTGCTGGCATCGTCGCCAGTCATTCCAAAATTGGGCGCACTTTGAGCAGCAACTGGGAGCATAATTACTCCTCCTGACAACGTTGTCCGCATGAAAGACGAGCTTGGCGCCCGTAGTCAGGCGGAGGAGGAGGCCTCCAGGAATACATACGGTCCTTTCAGGAGCTTTACGAGCGCGCAGACCCTTCAGCACCCGAAACCGAAAGCGTCACCCGGGCAATCCGGCAATCTCACGCACGCCTTCGGGCTTATCTGAGGGGCTGTACCTACTCTTCGCTTGACGATCTTGCTAAAGCAGCGTCCGATATTCAGGCGGCGATGTTGGCAGAGCTCACTTACAAGCCTCCAACCCCGCCTCTAGCCTCCCTCGAGCCGTCTTGCGTGTGGCGCGGTTCTGCAATTGCAAGCCCGGGGAATATGGTACCGCCACCAAGGGCGCTGGATCCATTCATTCACCGCACCTTTGCCGCCCAGGTACCTATCCGGCCTCCCGTCCGGGAACCTGCAACATCGTTGCGAGGTACTCGGGGCCGCAGCAGGCCTGTAGCGGCTGCCGCCCAATCAGGTGCAGAAGATACACGCAGGAGCATTCCAGTCTGCTTCCAGTGTGGTGGACGAGGCCACTACAAGAGCCAGTGCCCGAGCCACCCTGGCTCCCGCCAGCAGGGAAACGACGAGGGCCGGCAGTGGTGAGCAGCTGCCAGTCGCTGGCCAACGACCTACCGCCCCCCCCCCCCACGTCTTCTCGCAACATGCAGGCTCCGGAACGACTTCTCCGGCAGCAACCGACCCTCAAGCGGTGTCACTCGAAACATCGAAGCATCTTTAAGCGACTGTCAAGCACCGAGCGAGGGCAGGCGTTTCTAAGACTACGAAAAGCCGGGCGTTTTGGTCGTCTCACAAACCTGCTGCCACGGCACTGAGCCGCGGACAACCTCGGCAGCGGAGAGAGGGAAAGAAACGGCTCCTCACACGCGAATCACCACCGGCATCAACGGTAGTAGGTGTACCGGAAAGGTGTCACCTCCCCAGATCGAAGGCCCAGGAACTCGGACAAATGGTGTGGGCTTTGCCGTCGATGTTCAGTCTTTTTGACGCCCACCTAGATAAAACACCATTGGTGGCCGTCAGAATGGCCGGAATAGAAGTACCTGCCATTTAGGGCATCGGCTCTGCTGTTTCCGTTTTCGGCGATCGTGTCAAAAGCGCCTGCTGCGACACAAAACGTCCACAGTTACGAAGTGTAAACACGACCCTTCGCATGGCATCCGCTGATGCTGCGTCCGCTTCGCCAGCGGCCCGGTTAACGGTAACGAACAATGATAAAAATTCCGACAACGCTTCCTACACTGTCCAGGGCTTTCTTGTCCTGTGATTTTGGGCCGTGACTTCATAGCCAAAGCAGGAATCGTTCTCGATCTCTCTAAAAGCACCTACCAGTACGGCATGCATGCACATCCACACAAGTTCATGACTAAGCCAGCAGAACCAGTCAAATCTCTTTACCGCCAATATCTGTGCAGTCTCCGAGACTGGTAGTGGTATTCTTACTGTTCTGAAATCTTTCACAGGATCTTCGGCTGAGAAGATCAAAATGGAGACAGCGCTGAAACCATTTGCCGAAATGTTCACGGAAGCTCCTGGTAGCGTTAATGTGCTGACTCATAGGATCGACACCGGATGCGCGCGCCGAATTCGTTTAAGCCCGAGGCCCGTGAGCATCCACAAGCGAGCACTTCGTGATAGTGCGCGAGATGAAATGATCGCTACCGGTGTAGTAAGACTGTCTAATAGCCCCTGGGCGTTCCCAGTTGTACTAGCACCTAAGAAAGATGGCACGGCGCGGTTGTTTGTCGACTACCGTCGGTTGAACGCTGTCACAGTTGGATACTCGTACCCCTTCCTATCGATCGCTTCAGTGATGCATTCACTTGGGTCAACAAAGTTCTTTACTACTTTAGACTGCAGCAGGGGCTTCCTGCAAACTCCGATCGGCCCCCAACGATATTGCAAAGATTGCATTCACTTGCCATCGGGGACTGTTCGAATTTGTCCGATTGCCTTTCGGTTTGCGCAATTCATCGGCACCCTTTCAGCGCGTAATACATATTGTGCTTCAAGACGCCAAATTCAATTATGCGATGGCTTACATGGATGATGTGGTAGTGTTCTCGAAAACCCTGGAGGAGCATCTACTTCACCTAACCACCGTTTTCAAAGAATGCAGGCCGCAGGCATCACTATTAACGCCCGCAAGGTTCAACTGGTGCCTACCAGAATCAACCTCCTAGTTTTCATTGTCGAGAAAGGTACATTCCGGCCTGACGAGGAGAAACTTCGGCCCATACTGCAGCTTCCACCACCAACAGACGTCAAGAGTCTGCAGCGGTATTTGGGCATGGTGGGCTTATACCGCCACTTTATCCCCAACTGTGCTGACCTGGCAAGACCTCTCAACCAGCTCCTATGGAAATGTGCCGTTTGGTACTAGACTGACGTGGAGCAGGGATCATTTCGGGCTCTGTCATCGGCTATCGCCGATACCGCGCGTCTGCGGCTTCCCGACCTCAGCCTGCCATTCACCGTGCAGACCGATGCTAGTGAGTATGGCATCGGCGCAGTCTTGCTTCAGAAGCACCAAGGGAAGCTTCACCCTCTGGCTTTTGCAAGTCGCACTCTCACAGGAGCAGAGCGGAACTATACCGGAACAGAGAAAGAGTTACTGCAATTGTATTTCCACTAAAGAAATATTATATGTATCTGGATGGGGCTGACTTCACTATTCAGACTGAACACCAGGCGCTGACTTGGCTGTCAAAACTACAAAACCCAGCCGGCCGTTCAGCCCGTTGGGCCCTCCCTCTTCAGAAGTACAATTGCAGAGTAGAATACAGGAAAGGCACCTTCAACAAGGTAGCTGACGCCCTGTCTCGAGCACCACTCTCCGGGGAAGGCGAGCCGGCACCCGAAGTTCTGGCTGAGGCAGTGCCTGTGGATGCCTGGGGAACACTGATCTCCCGCCAGCAGTTACTCGACACAAAGCTAAGCGACGACCAGTGCAACTTGATACGCAAGGCACTGGACAGCACCAACCTTGCCGGTAGAGGCAACTACGACTGCTACATGCAAACAGACGATGGCCTTCTCTTGCGGTATATACCTGCTGCCGATACGCATTGCGGTGAGTCCCCATTCCGTGTCGTTGTGCCTAGGAAGTTGCGCAAGCCTTTTCTAGAGTACTTTCATGACACCCGGCTCGCCGGTCATAGCGACGGGAAGAAAACATTTGAGAAGTTGTGCACATGAGAAAACATGTCTGCAGATACGTTCGCACATGTCCTACCTGCCAGACCGTGAAACGGAGGAGGAGGGAAGTCACCGGGGCTTCACGCAACCAGTTGAGAGCCGATACCTATGGGATATTGTGGCATGTGATGTTATCGGCTCGTACCCCAGGTCAGCTGAAGGGAATCGGTAGTTGTTAGTGGTTACTGACCATTTCTCTAAATGGGTAGAGCTGTACCCGCTACGCAAGCTGGATTCTAAGATAACCTGGGATAGGCTGTTGGAAGCATTCGCCCGTTTCGGTTTCCCAGCGCAGCTTATCACAGACAATGCCACATATTTCACAGGCAGGATATTCGTTGACACTTGCAAAGCTCTTGGCGTGCACCACAAAAGGACGACACCCTACCACCCTCAAGCCAACATCACGGAGCGTGTCAACAGATACCTTAAGACAATGCTGGTGGCTTTCACCGAGCGACACAAGGACTGGGACGTTCGTATTCAGGAGATGGCTTTCGCCACAAGCACCACAGTAGACCTGTTGACAGGGCTTACGCCAGCGGCTTTTCTTCTCGGTCGCGAGCTCCGTTTTCCTATTGAGCATGGATTCACAAACGCCTCTGAATTACTAACTTGCAAATACTCCACGTTCACAAAAAAATATTTCCAGCCGCCTGGCCCACACTCTGAAGGAGGCCAGGGAAAACTTGGACCTTGCTCGCCTAGAACATGGGAACGAATACAACAAAGGCAGGCGGCCCCTGGTGTTCGCGGTCGGCGACGAAGTGCTCCGCCGCACGCACCCACTCAGCGATGCATCAAAAGTGTTCGCTGCTTCCCTCGCGCCTAGATAGGATGGCCCTTACGTAGTCGTGAAAAGTATTTCTAACTTGGTGTACTTCCTGCAGGAAAAACACGGCCGCAGAGTAATAGGGCCCGTAAGCTTCCACGCCCTCAAAGCGTACTACAAGCGCCCGTCAGACAGCTAACCGTGCTTCAGTCATTAGACGAGTTCAGCAGTTGAGGCGGCTGTGCCATACATCCGTTATCTGCTAATCACGTCGTTGTTACATATGCTGACCTTGGATATCCTCGCCTTGCGCAGATTGCCACGCTACCACTCCAACGGGCGTGACCAGCCTGGCTGCCACGGTTGCCCATCGAAACATCACCTACGTCGTCGGCCTCTCACCGAGGCGCCCGATGTGCGCTAGCGTCGGTTGGGCAAAAAGTCGGTTGTCTCTGAAAGAGCGCACGCCTCGAGCGCATTGCCGATTCGAGCCGTCACGTGGAGCTCCGAACAACGCCAGACATCATCCAGCCCAACGCGTGCAACTGCCCCGAAGCTTTTGCTTCGCAACACCCGTGATGTACTCGACTAGGACGATGCATGGTGCTGTTCGACATAGTGTTGTTACATAGTGTTGTTATATAGTGTTCTTACATAGTGTTGGTTGGGCACCTAGGTGGGTGTCCGGTCTTGTGCGGGGGGGGCGGGGGAGGGGGGGGGGGAATGTCGGGCCCTTGGGCCCTCTCTGCAGCGCACACGGGGAAAACCTTTGAAACGCGCGCCACAACGGCACTCGTCGTATGGAGCATGCGCACTGATCGCGTTATCCTAAGAACTCGCGTGGGGACTGCCGGGAAGGCGGCTGCCCGATAAGGAGGCAGAGGAGACGGCACTCGAGGGTTTGTCGGGGGCGCGGGCCTGGGGAACCGCTGGTGGGGCGTGGCCCGTCTAGGTTTCTTTCCGAGCGTGCGGCAGAGCTGGGGGAAAAAGCGTTTATGCATTGTGTCCGCGGAAAGAGTGCTCTTGTTCGCTTTTGGGACTGTCTCTGCGCGCCTGGTTCGGTGCTTGCTTGCTTTCTGCGCTTTTTATCGACCGAAAGATTGTGTTGGTTGATGGCTTGTAACGGCCGTTCTTTAGTCGCTCTCTTTGGCTTGTATATTTTGTTGCCTCACTGTTCTGCTGCTTGCTTCTTTGTCTTGTTCTTTTCGGCTATTAGCCACGAAGCTGCGGTAATTGTTTTGAGTGTTTCATTAT
Organism: Dermacentor variabilis; assembly: GCF_050947875.1. NCBI lineage: Eukaryota > Metazoa > Arthropoda > Arachnida > Ixodida > Ixodidae > Dermacentor > Dermacentor variabilis. Next base: position 70,095,489 of record NC_134575.1, on the reverse strand, counting down.
ATCTTAAATTAAAGCGGTTTTTGTTCTTTGCGCCACTGGTCCTTTGTCGTGCTGGTCGCGGCTCACGGACTCCGTGAGCGAAGGTGGGGGGCCTTCAAATTTAAACAGAAGTGTCGTTCTAACCATGCGATGCGCCCTTTTCGTAATTGTGCTAGCAACATGCACGAAACAAACAACTGGGGCTTTGGCAAAACAGTGTTTTCTTTAATAATGGTAGATGGCTAGGACTGCGTGCCTTCCACAACACACTTCTTCGTTCCCGGTCAAGAGACGGAGGCCTCAGGTTCTAGTCTTACGTCATTTCACCCCTCAAAAGAGACATTCTGGTCGGCTAGCCAAAATAAAGGGCATAAAGTGGCAGGAAAGCTCTAATTACAAATCTCGTCGCAGAGAATAAAGGATAACCATAAAATTGCACAGGACGGCCAAGGGTTTGAATTGTGCACTTCACTCGTGGCCCGTAGCATGCCTAATTTCTTCTACATGAACAAATTTGGGACGAGGGAGTCATCGGCTCAAGCAACGCGTTTGCGGCACGACCTCGTAATTGCCATCGCTAACGTGGCGCACACCCTCGTATGAGCCGATGTATTGTTCCAATAATTTCTCCGAGAGGCCATGGTGGCGGACAGATGTTCACACCCATAATAGTCACCGGGGTTGTGCTCGACATTTCGTCGGCCCTGGTTGTAACGATGACTGTCGGTATTCTGCTGGCTGCACATGCAGATCCGAACAAGCTGGCGAGCTTCCTTGGTTTTCTAGATTGAGTCATTAGCGCTCTCGCTTGTCCTACTGCCGTCGTCTACTCGGAGCACGGCACTCAAAGGTGTCGCGGAGCAACGTTCACAGACAAGTTCAAATAGGGTAGGTCGGGTGGTTCCGCCACAGCTTTATTATAGGCAAACGTCATGTATGCAAATAACGCGTCCCATGTCTTGTGCTTTACATCAACCTATATTGACGGCGTATTGATCAGTGTTCTGTTTAGGCAATCTATCAATTCGTTTATTTGGGGGTTATAGCCCTGGTCTTTCGGTGGTTGTTGTACGTCAAAATGACATCTTGTAATTTATTCAGCAGTATATGCTGCACCGCGTTCAGTATTCAGGACAGCGGCTGCACCATGACGCAGTACAATTTCTTCGACAAAAACTTGGCTGTACTCTGGGCGGTTGCCTGGGGTACTACAACTTTGGCCTCAGCGTAACGGGTCAGAGAGTCGGTTCGTTTCCGAAGAAGAAGTAGAGAACAGAATTAGCGGATCCATTACCACTTGTTGGAACGGCGCTGGAGGTGGGTCCAGAGATTTGAGCAGACCGGCGGGTTTGACGGGTGGTAATTTACGCCTCTGACAGCCATTGCTGATTTTTTCATAGCGCTGAATAGACGAGAATAGCCGCGACCAGTAGCATTTCTGTCGTATGAGCGCAAGTGTTTTGGTGAATCCTAAGTGTCCAACACAGGGGTCATCGTGACATGCCTGCCAAATTTCCATGCGCAGTGCCGTCGGGGCGACGAGAAGGAGCGTTTTCTGATTGTTTTCAAAGTTTTTCTTCTCAAGTACACTGCTCCACAGGCAGCGCGATGTTAGTCCTCGTGACAACGGGGGCGGCTTAACAAAGTCAGCTCTTTGAAGATTCCGGATAAGAGGAAGGATATTTGTGTGTGCACGATGTAGGTCAGCCGTCCGCTCCGCGTAAACAACGCCTAAAGCAGCAAATGTTGCTTCAAGTCTGGTGATCTTAATGTAATCGGAGGACATGACAGGCAGTCAGCGTCACCGTGCTTTTTTCAGACTGGTAGAAAACAGTTATGTCATACTTATGAAGGCGGAGGTTCAAACGAGGAAGGCGGCCTCGTGGATCCTTGAGACGGGTTAGCCAACAAGGCGAATGGTTGTCGCTTACCGCTCGAAATGGCCGGCCATACAGGTAGGGTCCAAAAGTACGGATGGCCCAAAGGACTGCTGAACACTCGTTTTCAGTAGCCGAGTACTTATCATCTGCCTTTGTGAGTCTATGGCTCAGGTAAGTGATTACACGTTCCGTACCGTCTTGATACTTCCGCAAGATTGGCTCCAAGTCCAATGTTGCTAGTGGCCATGTGAATTTGTCTCAGTAGCATCTTCAAAATGTGCTAGCACTGAAGCTATTTAAGTCATTTGCTTAATTCTGCTAAGGCATGTCCTTGCTTTTCGTTCTACACGAAGAGCACATCGTGGCATGTTATCCTCGTTAAAGGCTCAGGGATTTTTCAAAAACCTTAAATGAAAAGATGATACTAAGCGCAGAACCCCAAACAGCGCTGAGCAGGCGTCTTGTTTTTTGCACGAGGGAATTCAGCGACGACAGCCAGCTTTTCAGGGTCTGGCCGAACGCCTTGGGGACTGACCTTGTGCCAAAGAGAAATTTGAGTTTCTGGAAGCTAAAGTGACATTTTTCAGGCCCAGTGGGGAGATTTGTCTTCCGGATAGCATCGATCACGATCGTCAACCGTGGCAGGTGTTCATCAAACGTGCTTAAAACCCAAGCAGCTCGTTCAGGTAGACAAGGCACGCCTGCCACTTCACCCAGTATACTGTCTATCATACGCTGGAATATGGCGGGAGTGGAATAGACGCCGAATAGCATGACTTTGAATTCGTAGAAGTTTCATGAATTCAGTTTTCCCGTTGTCGTGTTCGGGGTCTATCGACTCACCCTCTGCCTGGAGATCCAACGAAGCAAAGCGTTCGTCATGGTGTACGTGGTCCAAGGCATCGCTGACCTCTGGCAGGCGGTAAAGATCGCATTTGGTCACTTTGTTAAGCGGCCGATAGTCGACACAGAAGCGTAGTTTTGTGTCCTTGTTTTTTAAAAGGACACATAGAGATGCCCACTTACTTTTCACAGGCTGAATAACATAATCATTGCGCATTTTTTAAACCTGGAGGTTGATCGTCTCCCGTTTCATTGGCGACAAGTGGCACGCATGCTGACGAACTAGCCGCTCCGACTCCTCTGTTAAAATAGGCTTTTAGAAGTGGAGGTGCCCAGAATTTTACAATTTGTGGAGAAGCGGTCGTAGAATTCACTCACGAGGCTAATAGCGGCTCCTTCTGTGGTTGCGACAGGCCTGCATAACTGTTAGTGCGACTGCTCAGGCTGCTAAGGTTTGTCACGTGCGGTGAAGTAACCTTTAATGTATCAACGTTGGAGAATTTGGCAGCTTTGTTCAGGAAAGTGGCAGCTGTCTCTTGAGTGCTGAAATTTGTCACAGGAGACAGTGAGCGTTTCCTGTACAACTGAACAAGGTTTGCTGCTATTCTGGTATACCTTTCAAGCAGCACTGCGATATTTGTCTCGGCAATGTCCCTATATTCGTCGAATGCGTCGCCAATTACACGGGCGAATACGCTACTGCTTGGTGGTAACGTGACGTTGTCGTAAACGGTGCGCAAGGCGTTGTCATGAATGTCGTGCTTGCTATTGATTTCACTGTCGAAAACGTTACCCACTACTCTTGCAAATTCATTAAGGCTCCATTAGCCTGCATTAGGCCCATTCCAAGAATCGGGTCTCTCGAGCCACTCGGCAGGACAGTGTAATCACCGACGTACGTAAATCCGCTGATATTCACTTGCGCTGTGCACCTGGCCACCGGATTTAAGAGGTGACCTCCAATATTATGAACAAGCGGCCCAGTCAACGGGGTGTACCCTTTTTTTCAGCTTAGCGGCAAGTTGCCTGCTCATCACCAAAATGTTAGCGCCATTGTCGACGAAAGCTGTGAATTCTCCCTCGTATATGCGAATTGGTAAATAGGGTAATACTACATCCCTTGGATGACATGAGCGTGTTTGAACATCGGTCTATTAGCGCGTCTCATAAAGCAGGCGGATTCCGGGTGCTTCCCAAAGTAGTCTCCTCGGAAAGAGCTCAATAAGCTGCATCAAAGAATTTCCTGCCCATTAAGTGCTCACGGAAATAAATAAGCAACAGAGCTTTGGCTCTGTTTGATGAGATCAAGTTATAAAGCTTCCGAAAGGCAGAACGCGAAATATTTTCCTATTGACCTGCCTGGCAAACAGTTTGACAACTCACGCCTTATGAAAACATGGGGAGCATATATGAGTACATCTTCGACAGCGGTCAGCCAAGTGGCTAGCGCCTGCTGGGGAATAAACATCATTCTGGTGCTCCCTACGCCTGTCATTCAGGTACCTGCTTGCTTGTCGAATATGGCACTTTCCACAGGGAAGTGGAATCTCGTATACCCACCCACACATTGCAATTACCAAAGCGACTTACATGCTGCATAGTGCATGTACATTTACTTCCGGCGGTGTTTACCAACCTGCACATTCTTGCAAGTCTTAGTGGCTCTGAAAAAAAAACAACCCGTACACCACGCTTGTTTGCCACCTCTTTTAGGTGGTGGGACACCCCGTGTATATATGGCACAGCAACAGTGCGCCTGCTGCGACGTGCGCAGTGTCGATGACTTTCCTGTTACGCTGAAAGGGCTGAAACCTGAGAGAAGTAGCTGTGCTGTTAAAAACGTTTTCGATGTTTTTGAAAAAGTGTGCAATAGGACTTAAAGTTATGCACGAGTTGCCAGTAGATGGTCACGTGCAATTCTTGGATATTCGTATCATTCTAAATCGTAGTTCGCTTTGTTGGACGTACTTTCCTGGAAGCGAGAAGCCCTTGCTTGGCTTCTGTTCGGTGCACTTCATTAGGCATAGCTACTAACTGCCTGAGAGCTCCTCGGGTAAATCTTGTGTCAACCAGGTTTCCTGCAGCGTTCAGCAACAAGCAAACGGTTTATGTAAGGCCGGGTATCCAGATACCAAGGTGTCAGTCACTGACAGCCTCGCTAAAGAGATAAAGAGGACTCCGCAGCCGTCGGAGCAATAACGCGCGTTCCCGTGGGCGCCCTTTGATCGTGCCATACGTACCATGGCTGTCCCACCACGTAAAAAAATGTTGTGAGGTAGATAGGCGTAGGTGTTCTTTTAGTGCCAATAAAGCTTGCAAGAATCTGTTGGCTGGTAAACAATGCTGGGAGTCAACGTACATGCACAAAGGATGAAGTTAGCCACTGTGTTAACTGCAATGTGAGGCTGGTATACAAGATTTCACTTTTATATGCAGAGTGCTATAATGGACAAACAGGCTGAATAACCGATTTAGGGAGCGCTGGAACGCTGTAAACGATCTATCAGGTGCTGGTCACTTGAATGACCACTTTTGAAGATGTACTCACAAATGCTTCCGGAACGCTGTAAACGATCTATCAGGTGCTGGTCACTTGAATGACCACTTTTGAAGATGTACTCACAAATGCTCCCCGTGTTTTCATACCACGCAAGTGCTCAGACGTTCACCACACAGTTAGATAAGCAAATATTTGAGGCGTTCTGCATTTCAAAACCTGTTTATGATTGTATAAGCGTTCCATCAATGGCACTGACTGAATAAGAAGAGATGTACCTTCAGAAGAACGTGGTGAATGCTTTGTAATGCCTTGTTGTGGGTCCGAAGAAATTCAGTTTGGCCTAGTTGTGCGTGCTTATAGGCTTCGTTGCGCATTTGGTCGTCTCTTGCGTGGCACATTCATTTATGAGCCAGTCTGCGCATATATATTACCATACGGTGGCCTCTTTGCATGTTTTCTGCTGAATAAAGCTGATCAGTTAAGTCTAGCGCTCTGTCCTGTCCCACCTTTTCTCTTCGTTAGTCTTCTTGGCACTAGTAACTAGGTCGCAATAATTGTGAATGTAAATGGTAAAAAATGGTCAACACGCTGGGTGCTTAGAACTTTGACATATTTGGCCCATTACACTTTGAATGCTTACATGTACAAAAACTGCATGTAGCATAAACGTAAAAATTTGGAAAAAGAAGTTAGAGCATTCGAACGTTTCAAAATAATAACAAGAAATAAAAAGTGCTAAATAAGGGAAAAAATGTAACTTGCAGCCAAGCGATTGATGTAAGAAAAGATAGTCAACATAAAGATTTGTTAAGTCTAGTTTTATATTGACCACGATAATGTATCCATGACGTCTACAAACACAAATGAGCAGCAAGTTGAAGAAAGTTCAATAAACATTTCACCTATTCAGTAAGCTTTGTTAAGTAACATGTCCGTAAACTTATCTGCGAATGATACCATGATCCTACTTTTGGGAACACGTACTCTTCAGTCATAACGAAGTCGATCATTCAGATTACGCGCCGTCCTGCTGCAGTCATAGCCACAAGGTCCCTGCATTCCTTCGGGCTCCTTTCACAAATGCACGCTGTTGTGGATTACGGCCTCGCCACTCCAAGATAAGCTCACTGTTAACTTATATCAGCGGCCCTTCAAAGACGTCACATTGTGAACACATGCAATGAACACCTAAAAATAGCCACGAAAACAATGTTTGCAGCAGTGGAGGGTGTGCAGAGAGCACAAGGTCGAGGTCACCTATGAATGTGGTGATAATAAAGTTCCCTTCATGACAGTAATTTTTTAACCAACATGCAGCAACAGTACATTTTAAATAAATGTTTGTTTACGTAATAATTATGTTTTTTCATGACTTTGCTTAAGCAACAACCGCTTGTCATGTTTACTTATGTCAAAGTTATGTCAACACAATTTGTCTCAAAAAGTAAGCTGTAGTTGCAGCAAGCTATGAGTGTTTACATTTTGTTCCCTGGAACTGCTCGTAAGCGAAAAACCGCGTTAGCAGAGGCTATTTACATACTGGAAACATATATAAGCGAGGAAAGGCCGTTGCAGCAAAAATCTGCGAAGAGGCAGATGAGTCGTTATTACGCAACTTCCGAACAGCGGGAGCTAGCGCACATGATGAACACGATTTTTGCCGAACTTATTCTCTCTCATCGCTCATCACGATATTCAATTTTGTATTGATGAAATAAGTTTGCACAACCGAAATTTGTCAACCAGCGCTCAGCAAGCATCAGCACATGTTTCACTTTGGTTTTGCGAGTTGTATTTTCTACGTTTGCAAGGCGTTCAACGCACACACGAGATGCACGCACAATACGTATGTAGTTAGCAAGGGCAATTATTTACCATTTAAAATGCACGATGCAGTCGAAAAGCGCCCTCCAAGTGACCGGTGCTGCAAGGCTACTCCATGCATACATGCCGCTGTGTAGTGAACAAGCTCAGGCATGCCATTATTATGTATTGTCTCTCGGCGACGCACACCAAACTTTGCACAACAACCAGGGACAAAGGGAGCGCACTCCATGACGTAAAAATTGTTGGTCCACCTTCTTCTGACGCGCCACGCATACGGGGAGTTTGCAGCGAGACACCAGCTGTCTCCTGTCACATTTTTTGCATGAGAACTAATCCACATTTCATCACATCAAACAGAAATGCACGATCAGACAAACATCGCAGCACCTCACACGACCAACCGGCACGTTGAAAACGGAGTGACAGGATTGATGAATGGATGCTATGAGCAATCACTTTGAAGCAGCGTGGTGGGTGGCTGGACCGTTAGACTGGTGGGGCTGTTGAGCCCTTCATAATGCCTAAAATAATAACCAGTAGACTCGAACTTTGCGCCTTCTTACGCCCAACAACATAAAGACTTTGCCATACAAGAACAACCATCTCATTCTATATTATCCACTATACTTCAGCGCAGAAAAAATTCTATGACGTATTTTTGCTTTTCAATAGCTACCACTGCATGCAGGCAGCAAATGCATGGCCTTCAAGATCAGGTATTGCATTTTTTCATAGGCCGACGCTAGCACATGATTAAACGACTCAGAGTTCGCTGACCTGCTTTTAAGCCCATCCACGACGCCTTGTGCTACTATGCGGGCGGTCTGCGCCATTACTTTCCTTTAAGTATCTCGCTGCTGTCGTCAACCTGTACTGTAGCCTTAGAAATTGTTGACACCATCTCGGAGGTACGCATGTGCAGTGTGCGTGTACCTCCGTACCACATGTGCAGTGTTTCCGTGCGCGTTGAAGGTAGTTCAGTCAGAAAGCATCAAATATACGAGGATTCATCCAAGTTTGGCGCTGGTTACACGTGTGTCGTCTGCATCGCTTAGCTGTTAGTGTGTTGAATGTGTGCAGGTTGCACTGCTGTCATGCATGCCTTCTGACTTTATCGTGTAGCCCATGGAGATTCTTAAAATGCACACGTTTCTGTAGCAGGAACGTGTCCTATGCGGTTTGTGCAAGAAATGGGCGGCGGTGTACAATGTGTTTGCAGCCAAGTGCTAATCGTGCATTCCAGCGAATACACGTGGCCGCTTACGCATATTATTTTGTATTTCTTTTTATTTTTGTGGTTAACCTGTATCTGTGATAGAACCCACAGTGCACTTCCATGTCATTACATTGTGATTGTGTAATTTTGTGTCTTGTTAGCCTTCTTCAATGAGTTTCCTTTTAAATATGTCCGTAACTTTTAATTAGGTGTGCAGTACGGTTGAAATATACCTGCTTTTTATTCCTTGAAAATTGCCATGACTGGTAATTTTACATGACTGTAGCAATCCAGCTATAGACATGGAACTGTGAAGCAAATAATCCAAACTTGTTGCAGTCTGGGAATCTCATCATGATGTGCCAAAATCTCAGCATGTTCCCAATGTTGAGGACCTTGTACCATAATAAATGCATATGTAATTGTCTTCTTATCTGAAGTTGTGTCCATAATTTCTTCATATCATTTGTTCCAAATGAAAATGTTTAACATGTGCACTGCAGCCATATTGAGTGAAAAAGTGTTTGGATATAGTGTTCAATAGAAGGCGTTGTATTGCTTCGACATGAGTTTAACAGTAATATAGGTTGTGCTGTGTATAGTTACTCCGTTGAAGTGTTTATATCAGTACACAGAGTATTATTGATCCATTGCCTGCAGTTTATATATATATATATATATATATATATATATATATATATATATATATATATATATATATATATAAAGCAAAAAAATAATTTCAGATAGCGTTCAAAGAATATGAATCCGCATTATTTTGCTAGTCTGAAAGTTGGCTTCGCCACCAAATTATTCTGTATATCAGATGTCTATCAATTTGTCTGAACAACGGTACAGAACATGATATGAGCAACAAATTGCTCGCTTAAAATAAGCTCCAAGGTGACACTACTGATAAAATGAAGGATTTACTGAGCGAACATGCCTGTAATTTTTTGAGTTACACAATTGCTTAGCCATCTGTAAGCACAGTTTTTGTCTAATCAATAACTTTTCATCCCTTCCCATTGTGGAAGTCTTACCCGGTTCTCAATTCTCGCATATTGTTTAGAATATTGTAACACAAGTGAAATAAAGCAACATGAAAGGCAAATTTAAGGGACGAGTACCGGACTTAAGCTCAACACTCAAGGCTGATTTTATGAAAGCTAGAAGCAAAAACTTTCATTATCAGAAACCTTCTTTCTCAGCCTACTCTATGATGTGTAGAATGAGGCAGTCATTAATTAGTCAATACATTATTATACCCTAAAATTACTTGTTTTCAACAGCTTCGCATTAGGCAACCACGTGAAACCGGGACACTAGCGTAAAACGAAAATATATGCACGCAGTTTTTGTACCGCCAGAACTTCACTATTTCCCATGTAACTTCTACTTGTGCCAAGGAAAAAATGGAGGAATAATTGAAGTTTCCGGTCATGCCGTAGCAGTTGAGTTGTAGGGGACCTCAGGGAAGAAACGTTAATATATATATATATATATATATATATATATATATATATATATATATATATATATATATATATATATATAATGTATCATCAGTTTATAAAGCTGCTTTGTCATGTATGCTGCAATTTGCAAGCAAATGCGTAACTTCGCGGTCGTTGACACTTTTCTGTAAATTTGTAATTTCGCGTTAATTGGTACGCGATGTCCCAATTTCGCTGATGTGTCCTGTGATAAAATAAAGGCAGAGTTCTCATGCAATTGTTTTCATTGTAAAAGCTCGTTCGTTTGAAATATACAGCTCGCCACTCTCTCTTCTTCTCACCACTTTGAACCCTTGAAGATTTATCATGCTGTGTATTTCTCCACAATTTCCTATATTCAGGAGCTTCACAACAACTGCTAAACCTACATCCAATTAACACCATCTTGTGTGAATATGTCCCTTTCTTATCACTCCACCGAGACATTTAGGTATTCTTTCTGCCCACAGTATAGAACTGTGAAATACTTTACCGGGTCATGTTCATTCTTTGTCACCTGTTGAATTCATTTTTTTAATTTGGCAACTTCTCTTGCATGGTATCTTGTTTTGCTTTCGCTTTATTTCTTTGCTAAACTTGTATTCTGTACTCTCTATTCCTGCAGTGGCCCTTCGGGGCTCCAGTATGTTGAAATAAAGAAAAGAAATAAATTTCAGTGTGATGACTGTGTTTGTTTGAATCAAGACAAATCAGCATTAAAACAGTCATACACAAACCAGAAAAGACCCATATGAACCATGGAGCCAGTTTGGTGTTACGATGCTACGTTTATGCTACAAGACACTGGCAGGCATGGCAGACAAGCACCGTACCACAGTTATATGCACAGCAAATAATGCTAGGCTACTGTGGCGTGCGCGCCAGGTAGCGCTACACCAACCTGGTGTGCCCACCAGATGTCACCAGACCACTATGATGTGCATGCCAGGTAGCACCCGACTGTGCTGGTGTTTACACTAGAAAACACTGGAATACACCAAAGCGGTCTTGTGTCTTTCTCAACTGTGTGCATCATGAAACTACACAAGTAGATGTAGATGCACAGACAGTTCATTGCAAGAAAGCATTGTAAACAACCTAATTTATGCAAAGTTTGTTTTTCATCTGGAACCTGCAGAACGATTCTGCAACAGTACACATTAATATAGTCGCTGCCTCAAAGAACATTGTCCTTCAATTATTTCAGAATTTTAGTTGGGCGTTGTGTGTTATGAATCTGGAAACTCTTTCAAAATCTTGTTCTCTCGTAATGTGCCATATGTATGATTGTCATTGCTACCCATTACACATAACAAATTATATAAGACAAACTTTCAGTTTGCATGAGGATTCATTTTACGCTACTGGTCTCCAAACACCCGTTGAGAGAAAGCCTGTGGTGATTCCAACATGCTGACGGGCATGGAGTTTACCATAGCCACTACATTGTAGTAGCACATAGATGTTTAGGATGCTGTACATTAACCATCAGTGTTTGCAGTTTAATTGAACTCAGTATTATTTTCATGTGCTACACACGAGAAATGGTGGGAGCAAAAGCAGAACTAAAGAGGCTTGACCAGCTCCCACTGCCCAGAAATGACAGCAAAGCAGTGTCATATAATTGAGAACAAGAACCAACATGAAATACTGAAATCATTACAATACTAAAAAATATTACTAGACCGAAATTTAGCAGAGTAGAATAGGCAATAATTAGGCATCACGAAATACACGAATGAATGTTAGAAAAGCACCATGTTTACTTACATTTATATAAGTTTGAATGGGCCTATAGTGATTCAATTTGGCGAATCAATGAATCACATCATGAGTCCATCATCACTGTGTCATTGCTATTCCATAAGCCACCTTTTATGTCCTCGCTATCGCATGCATTCGCCCTTTGCCCTCCCACTACGGATCGCACTATCCACCCATTACACCCATCATTCACCCAGTATGCACAGCACTCACCGCTCATTTATACAAGTAACCCAGTATGTATCCCGCCATCCTCCCAGCACACACACCTATTATTTACCGAGCATATTCATCATTCGCCTACCATATACACAAATCACTCAGTATGTACACCACCATTTACTCTGCGCACCCACCATTTACTCAGTATGAGCGCCATTGAGAGAAGTAACCCAGTATGTATCCCTCTAATACATGCCGCCACCCACCACTGCACCCGCCATCCACCCAGCATGCTCAAGTTAAATTACATCGTACCCTCCTTGTTTGCCACCATGCCGAGCATATTTTCCATCACGTCCAGCATAAAATTTAGGATGGGCATTGCTGGGCTTTTAGTAGAGTAGTGGGTTGCGAATAAGGCCAGAAAAGATTTCCTAATTTACACCTACCATTAGCTGTCGGACTTTTCGTATACGGGCATTGAGGCGTCTGCACGCCTAAAGAGCCGAGCCATGTTTTCAGTATACAGGTCGTCCCACATAATTTTATCCAAAGTTTTAAAAATTAAAGGCACTCGCATGCGAGTTGAACCAAATGCATAACCTTGGCACTTGCCTAGAGGTACTCAGACTATTTTTTTAATTTTCCACTTAACTAGAGCAGACCCCCAGGGGGCCGAGGAGCACAGTCGTACCTCACATGGGCGGCTGTTTTTCTCGATATCTTGTGTGGAACATTGCTTGGAAACGCGGCGAATTTGGTAACCTTGGATTCTGGATTTACAAGGCTTCGTTTGGCGCCAGCAACGACGCACTGAGTGGACCTCTACTGGAATAATTGAACCCTGAACATTCTGTGACTGTGTGCTCCAAGATAACCTAAACGCCGGGGCAACCATGGCACAAGCAGGAGACAAGCGGCTCCCGTCTGCAGGCCCGTGGTGCACGCGCACGGCGCTCTCGCAGTAGGAGTGAATCACGCAGAACCACCGTCAGAGGCGAGGCGCGTACGCTTTTCTGGAAACACAGATGGCGAACGCTTTACATGAAGAGCCGACAACGGCGTGGATGGACGAGTCCGGAGCTAACTCCGTAGCCACCATAGTCCTCCATAACGAAAGCAACAAAATCTCAATAAAGAAAGGCGTCAGGCAGGGAGATACGATCTCTTCAATGCCATTCACAGCGTGATTACAGGAGGTATTCAGAGACCTGGATTGGGAAGAATTGGGGATAAGAGTTAATGGTGAATACCTGAGTAACTTGCGATTCGCTGATGATATTGCCTTGCTTAGTAACTCAGGGGACCAACTGCAATGCATGCTCACTGACCTGGAGACGCACAGCCGAAGGATGGGTCTAAAAATTAATCTGCAGAAAATTACACTAATGTTTAACAGTCTGGGTAGAGAACAGCAATTTACAATAGGTAGCGATGCACTGGAAGTGGTAAGGGAATACATCTACTTATCACAGGTAGTGACTGCGGATCCGGATCATGAGATTGAAATAATCAGAAGAATAAGAATGGCCTGAGGTGCGTTTGGCAGGCATTCTCAGATCATGAACGGCAGGTTGCCATTATCCCTCAAGAGAAAAATTTATAACAGCTGTGTCTTACCAGTACTCACGTACGGGGCAGAAACCTGGAGGCTTCCGAAAAGGGTTCTACCTAAATTGAGGACGATGCAGCGAGGTATGTGAAGAATGATAGGTGTAACGTTAAAGGATAAGAAAAGAGCAGATTGGGTGAGGGAACAAACGCGAGTTAATGATATCTTTGTTGAAATCAAGAAAAAGAAATCGGTATGGGCAGGACATGTAATGAGGGGGAAGATAACCGATGGTCATTAGGAGTTACGAAATGGATTCCAAGGGAAGGGAAGCAAAGCGGGCGGCGGCAGATAGCTAGGAGGACGGATGAGATTAAGAAGTTTGCAGGGACAACATGGCCACAATTAGTACATGACCGGGGTAGTTGGAGAAGCATGGGAGCGGCCTTTGCCCGGCAGTGGGCATAATCAGGCTGATGATGATGATGATGACCACAGTGGACATTCGACGCGAACAGCGGCAAAACGACGGGATAAGCCCACATCGAGTGGCTCCAAATTGGCCGTAAAGGCAGATCAGCAAAGGAAGACAATAAATCCGCCAAAGAAACAGCCATGGAAGTCCTGAAACGAGAGTCCAAACATCAAGCACCAGCACTGTCGCAGCGTGGATGCATTCTGAAGATGCGACCTTCCCTACTGATTACTCCAAAATCGTCTTCCGCCCTGAAACAGGACTTCACCTCTCGAAGCACACACTCATCGCAGTGACACATGCCATCGGAAGATCCAATGGTTTGGTCCAGAAAGACTTTCACGATAACGTCCGAGTGCAAGTGGAGAAACTAGAGAATGTGATCATCGCGAGCACGACATGTACCGAACGAGCTTCCAAACTGCAGCATATCAACACTATACAAAGCGGCCGAATCGTCTATCAAGAAATCCCCACATTCGACACCCACATGATTTGTGCCGCGGAGTGATATGCGGCCTCGAACCGGGTACATGTTCCACGGAGTTTGCTGCCGGCCTTCGAGTGGACTCAAGATGCACGGTTCTCGGCGCGCGCATACTAGGATATTCCACAGCCGCGGTCATCACCTTTGACAGACAGCACGTCCCTTATTACGTTACGTACCAGAGCGGTGACTACAGCCCTAGCGAAAATCCGTCCAATACCGCAGAACCTGTGGTGCCATCGGACAGCGACAGGATATCTGTCCTCAGCCGAGAGCCAACTTCTGCTACACATGCGGGTGCGATGGGCTGACGGAAGAACACGATTGTCACCCGAAGTGCAAGATTTGCGGCGGAGACCCTGAAATGGGAGGCAAGGAATGCAAGAAGAAACTCCGTAACCACCCGCCCCCCTCAAGTAAGAAGACAGCAGCTTGACAAGTCTCGCGCCCGAGATAATCACTGGAGATCGAGCCCCGAAGACTTGCCCACGCTGTTTGCCACCTGGGACAGCTCCACGGGGGCCCTCGCCTCGACAAATACCTGGCCGGAGACGCTCTCTCTATACCCTAAGATCGCGCTCTACATCCCGCTCTCGGTCACGGTCTCGATCCCTTAGGCGCATCACTTACGTCGCCACGACGAACGGAAGCAGCGCCTCGAATTCCTCACACAATCTGAGCACTTCGGGCGAGACAGTGATGATACGGACTCTTTAGCACAAAGTAGTGGATCTACAGAAGATGATACAACAACCGGCAGCCAAATGCAACGCGCCAGAACTCGAGGAAAAAGTGGCGAAAGAGTAGAAGAAAGCATAACAAACAGGTAAAAGCCAGGCTAATGAAGCGGGTAGACGAACGGCTGCACGCACATGAAGCGAAGGTTCTCGACCTTTTTGAACGCGCCTTCAAGTCTTCGAGGAAGCTCTCACTGCAAAATTTCCCGCGTCAGCAGACACAGCCATACAGACAATGGTAACTAAAATCATGGAAAAGGCAGACCCAGTAACTCGTAGGGTCACCACACTGGACGCCAAACTCGATGGCTTCATGGCACAACAACACAACTTCATGACCTATGCTTAAAAGAATTTCGTGACTCATGAACATCTGGCGGAGCAGTTAGCAACCAAACGAAAAAGAACGAAAGACCGCACGAGTCGAATCCGCGGAGGGTTCTAGCTCCACAACAAAAAACTACCTACTCCAGTTGAGGGACAACCACCAACACGGCGGCTCCTAAACGTAAATTAATTATTTAATTATGGGGTTTTACGTGCCAAAACCACTTTCTGATTATGAGGCACGCCGTAGTGGAGGACTCCGGAAATTTCGACCACCTGGGATTCTTTAACGTGCACCTAAATCTAAGCACACGGGTGTTCTCGCATTTCGCCCCCATCGAAATGCGGCCGCCATGGCCGAGATTCGATCCCGTGACCTTGTGCTCAGTAGCCCAACACCATAGCCACTGAGCAACCACGGCGGGTCTCCTAAACGTAGGCATACCAAGCCGCTTCCCACCCTCAGCATTTGGCACTGGAATTGCAGATCCTATAGACCCCGCTCGGCCAACCTGCAAGAATACCTCAAAGCAAAGAATCGTGACATAATCGTGTTACAGGAAACCAACATCAAGAAAATAAAGCTCCCTGGCTACAACATTATGGCAAACGCTGTCCACACCGCAATTCTTGTCATGAAGACACTAACCGCAAAGCCTCACGAAATTGAAGACACTGAAATCAAACACAACATACTGGAGGTGTTGCCGACTCGCAAGAATCAGCAGAGCCTATCAGAGCATAAATCACTCTATTACCTACTACTTTGTCACAACAGATAAGTTCCTGCGCTTTACGGCCTACCAAAAGTACACAAGCAAGGTATTTTTATGCAGCCCATTGTCGACTACACTCGCTTACCTCCATAAAAGCTTTACAGTTTCTTACACCGGATCATTTCGCAACTCGTTCGAAAAGCGGCACTCAAGCACGCAGTTGTGCCGACTTTATTGAACAGACACGGCGCGTTGTTCCGGCTCATGACGATGCCATGATCTTATTTGATGTTAAGTCACTATTCGCAATCATTGCGGAAGAACTGGCTGTAAAGATTCGCACTGCTGCCCGATAGGTCTCCGATTGACGTTTCAGACCTGTCCCGTCTTCGTGGATTCTGTCTGTCGAATACATACTTCGCCCGTCGTGGTTGCTCAGTGGCTATGGCGCTGAGCTACTGAGCACGAGGTCACGGGATCAAATTTTGGCCACGGCGGCCGCATTTCGATGGGGACGAATTACGAAAACACCCATGTGCTTAGATTTAGGTGCACGTTAAAGAACCATAGGTGGTCTAAATTTGCGGAGTCCTCCACTATGGCGTGCCTCAATATCAGGAAGCGGTTTTGGCACATAAAAACCACATAACTTCTTATATATACTTTTTCTTCAGATAGAACTTTACCTAGAAACGCTTGCTACAGCTATAGGTACATCTATATCAGTTTATGCAGCGAATCGGGTCATGGGGGACATCGGGCATTTGCATATTTTACCTCTTCTGCAAAGGTTTTCTTCGGATATGTAGATGATTGCTCCTCCATAATTCACAAGGATGCTCTTGCTTCCTTCACATCTGGTCTTAACAGCAACAGGCGATTCAGTTTACTTTCGAGCAAGAACCATACGGTTGTCTACCATTTGTTGATGTTATTGTCAAGCGCGGTGACTCTGGCCTTTATTTCAATGTCTGTAGGAAGCCTACAGATACAGGCCGGTACCTGCATTTCAAATCGGCACATCCGCTTTCACACAAAATGTTTCTTCCGACTGCACTGTTCCAACGAGCAAAGACCATTTGCGCAAGACTGCGCGCGTGGTATTGGGAGGACTGCACGCCTTATATGTGTGAGGACTGCACGCGTGATATCGGGAGCATTCGTAAAGATTTAAGAATCTGCGGCTACCCTCCGTCCTTCTTGCCCTCAGTAAGGAAAGAAGGGTCACGCCCAGAAAGACAGCGTTCTACGTCATCTCCGAAGAACTCACCTGCCATTCCATATGTCCCTGGCACAAGTGAGACCACCGCTCGTATCATGCGTAGGTACGACGTCAAAATTGCGCATGTACCAACCCGAAAAATAAGAAACATTATAGGAAATTTGAAAGACAAATTGCCACAGGGTAATTTCCTCGGTGTAGTCTACGCCATAACGTGCGAGCACAATGATCCCAAGTATCTCGGCGAGACCGGCGACATTAAGCAACGTGTGAAACAGCATGAATATGAAATCAAGAAACGGGATGTGGCCTTGAGTGCCCTTGCTGAGCTTGTGGAAACTACAGGCCACAATATTGAATGGGCAAGTGCGCGTTTCCTGGCAAAGGAAAACAAGCTTGCGTCATGCCTGCACCTAGAATCCTTGTACACACAGACCACGGCGGACACGCTGAATAGGCATGACAGGACACTTGCGACGGTGTACACTCGCTGCTTGCGTCACGTACTGAAACGCACTTAAATACGTTATATCTCTGTTATCGGTTTCACTGTGAACAAGGTTCCCGTATGAGGAGCCGAAACGTCATTAAATTTTCAGTTATCTTGCCCGGTACATCTTTTCGCGCTTGTTGATCAAACTTCAAGGGTGATAACATCGTCAGCGCGCACCGCAAGTTGTACGTGCGAGTGAAAGGGTACGAGGAAGGGGAGATAGGTGAGCTGACGATGGCTGATCAGTCTTGTTTGCGCAAGGGAGAAAGGCGGGGAGGAAGTGCACCGCCTTCCGTCGCGCGCGATGCAGCGGGGAGAATGAAGGAAGGGGAGGAGGGCGGGCTTTAGGATTCTGTATTCTGTGATTGTGCAACAGGCTCATATGCTTTGTTTGTTGCATTATATGCACTAACTTTCGTTAAGATACGTGGAATAATGGAGACCTATACGTATATATAGATATCTTCTTGCGAGCTTTTGTGTATACATGCAAGGAACTTTGTTTTCAGTGACACATTTCGGCCCTTTGTGAAGCTGTATCTTCGCAGTTTTATATTTCATTATATCTTCGCATGGGGGGGGGGGTCATAAGTATATATTGCAGAACCCCTGTTTTTTATACGTGTCTTCTGTTGCGACTATAATTTAGGTGTCATGACAAGACACGACCGGTGAGAGCTACTCCTATGCAATACATTGAAATGAAGGGCAGCATCATTGAGATTTTTCCCTGGCCGTCACATACGTACAAAATTTTAGGAAGATTTTTGAACTACAAAATTTCATTACCGTACTTGGCCTGCTGGTAAGAATAACTAATAATTGAAAAGTATGGCTTTGTATCCTAATGGCGTAAATCTATTGAGCTATGTCAACAGTGTTCACCCCTGCATTGACCTCCAAGAGACAGTTTCTCGCTCCCAAACTGGTACAAAAAACAATAAAGTACACGTCAATGCTTCCAATACTATGGTAAGATGTCATACACGAAATAAAGACCGTGTGCAATTTTCATACATCCTTCGGAATGCTCTACTGCCACCGCATTGGTTGATGCGGCTGGCAGCCTTCGGCGAAACCAAATATGCGCATGCTCATAACGCACCGCATCGTATCTCATCGCTTTTCGTGCTGACAAGGTAGACTTAAAAAAATTGTTTATTTAAGAAACCCTCATGCGAAATCTGAAGTATACAGGTATTTTTTGTTGTTATATTTGCCTATTCATGAGCTCAGCCTTGCCGATAGCGTGTAGACGGAATCGACGGGTACGCGAGGCCTAATCTTCGGTTGAAGGAAACTATCTCGGGGCGGGCGCTTAGCGAAAGCTTAAGTGCACGTATTGGATTCAGAACCTTTTTACTATTATGTTTTGCTATATTATGGAAAGTGGAAGAGCAAGAATTGCCTGAGTTTTGTTATCGGTGCGAGAATCTCAATCAGCGTCAGGATTCCTTGGGTCCGACAGCTTCCGAGCTGTCAGACCGAGTTGAGGAAGATTCCGAGGTGAGGAAGCTGAAGGCGGAAGCAATCGGGCACCGTTACCTGAGCGTTACCTAACCGCGACGCCGGTCAGATGCACGCAAGACAAGCTTCGCTATCCCCATTTTCCGGTAGGGGAAGGGTTGGTCAGCTTTTTTTTTCCTGAGGTCTATTCATACGACGCGAAATATGACAGGTGTCACGTGAATGCATACCTACGCATACTAACACCAGCACTCATAAAACTAATTTCAAGGAACAAAGTCCATGCATTACCTAACTCGAAAACTGCCTAGTCATTGCGTTGGGTATGAATTGTTATGCGTACGTCACAGCTCGCTATCAGTGGAAGTTTGCCACAAGGCGGGTAAGCAATTAATGCAAACATAAATGGATCCCAAAATAGGTAGAAATATAGATAGCCCCTAAGAAGCGAAAGAAGTGCTCTAGGAATGCTAACGGAATAAATGTATGACGCCATAACAAGAAAATAAAGTGACGTCGAGATCGTATGCTGCTTGACTCGTATCTGAATTTCTTTAAGGTCCGGCATTTCGAGAGCTACGAGAGCGGTTATTTTTGTTGTCCAACAATGCGACTCTGCTAAGCTTACCCACCTTTGTGCCAAAAACTGTACTATTGGTCTGTATATTACATTAACATGGCTCTTACTGATGGTAATGGTTTATGTACGTTCCATAGGAACTTTAGGGAATACGATGAGAAATCATGACAGTGGCAGAGGGGCTTTTCATATCAACTTGGCTTTATTCGCTTTGAATTAAGCATCTAGTATACATGATCAAACCAGACAAGTTTGGATGAACGAAAAATGTGCGCAGCACACCGTCACAATAGAGGAACATTTGCAAAACCTTTTCACAGAATGTATGAAGCTTCCAGTATTCCGCCTTATGCCTTTGATTATAATCCAACAGATATCAGAGAACATAACACTGCACGATAATACCAATTGGACAACAGTTCATCCTACCAAATTTGCTACAAGTTGGACACTGAGAGCGTGTGTTACAACAGAGAGCCAACGAACATATTGCGACGTTTCTTCGCTTGACACTTCACATTGGTCGTCACATCTGGACACTGCGAAACTTGCACATAACGCACTAAGAGCACTTGTTGCGAACAGTTAACGAACGCAGTTCCACTGCGTTCGTTAACGCAGTGGCACTGCGTTAACGAACTGCGTTATTGCAGTTCCACTGATGGTGAGCGTTCCACTCTCACCATCACGTCAAGACACAGTGAGACGGATGCAACTACTTTAACACGCACAATAACTAACAATTTGCCTTTGAGCTTTTTACCCATAAATTCTGTGCTATAGCTCAGTCATTATTTGAAGTCAAGCGCTCACGACATCTTCAATAATATACAAGCAAATTGAAAAATACATAAGACGAAACCGCATTGTTAAGTGAGAAACGCCATTGTGCACGACAAAATAGATTTACAGAGGATTACACAGGCCGGCTATCGCATGAGCCAGAAGCACCTTCCGGGGGAGGGTACGAAAAATCAATTATTACATTGCAATATCGAAAAATTTAGAGGGATGCTTAGAACTTGTTGAGAATGTCAAGGCGAAAGACAAGTTGTACTTTCTGCTTATCTGCTGCTGAACATTCTGTTGAACTTTATGATAATGTGCTGCTGAACTTCGTGATGAACGTTCTGCTGATGTGCCGTTGAACTTTCTGATGAAGGCTCTCCTGATGTGGTAGTGTACTATCTCTAGAACTGTCCGCTGATCTACTGTTGAACTTCCTAATGAACGCTCTGGTTATTTCCTGTTGAACTTTCTATGCGACTTTGTTGATCGGCTCTCAAACATTCTGCCAGTGTTATTGACAGATTATATTCACATTTCGTTAAACTTTTTGCACCTTTCACTCTAACTCTAAGAAATCCAGCTCTCCCAGTACACACTTCAATAACCACAACGCCTGTTGCTCTCGCCGGGCCGCTTCCGCAGCTTCATCTATAGCCGCTTCCTCATGACGGCAGTTTTAACGAGCGGCATTTCGAGCTGCTCTAGCCTATTCCGCAGTGAGGCACCTTCTCTATCTTCCTCGCCCGCGACTAGGGCCTGGTGGGTCGTTACCCAGAGAGATGTGGAATGAAGCTCTGAGCCCACTCGGGGACGTATACACGGCGGGTGAGCGCCCTGCGAGCGTGCTTCCGCCGTTTCCAGAACTTTATGAGGGCGGCCGTTGTCCTTTGTCCCCTCCTCACAAGCGCCGCCACCGTGCTTGCCCTCAACACACTTGCGCTGCTGCTAACGGTTCCCTCTTCCTATAGTCACAAAGAACCTATTTTTGAACATCTCTGATATCAGTCGCGGGCCCTGAACGGCTGCAGAAAATAGCACATCTTCGTCTTCACCAATCTCTCTCTCTCTCTCTGATATCGTCCACGCAACAACGATTGCTTGTGTACCTTTCCCTGGCCGTTCTCTGGCCTAAAGCTCAGGGAACGGTGTGAAAACGCGCTCGCAGCGAAAGTGAAAGAATGTGTGCGGATACGTTTTCACACGCGCAGTCATTCACTGCGAACTCGTGCGATCGCTGCATTGATGATTCATTCTGTTATGCGCCGTTTCAGTACGCAGACAGTCCACTATACGCGCTATAACAACATATGTTATATAGTTTGCTCTCACCAATTGCCTCCCTTTCATGCAACAAACCTTTTCGGGAGACACAATGGCTACGACTGCGTTCACTGTACGTATTCGGTGAATATATATAGCGTTCTGTGATCTATTGTCACGTGGTGGTGACGTTGAAGAACACAGTAGCAATACTGTGAACGACAAAACTAACTTATCCCTCATAATACGAAAGCGAGGCGCTTTCGACAGATGGCTACTCCGTAAGTCCTCTCCGCCAATTCTGACGCTGCGCAGACGATCTATTGTAGTTGAGGAAAATGCTTCCTCCTCCCTTCTGCACAGGTCGAGTTGTACCTGGAACGATAGCTGTTTTATTGCGGAGCGTGGTGGCCCTGCCACTGCTAATACTTTCGACAATGGCTCGGCTTAAATTTTCTCCATATAAAATGGTTAGCGCTACTGATGGCGGCTATGAGTGTGGTAAGTAGTTCGTCACTACCACTTTTGAAGTGGCTGTCATGTGAGAGCGGGCCGCTGCTTTGAAAACGATCTCCGAAGATGGCCTGCAGACGGCAGTGCTCGCTACCTCGGCAGAACACAACACCTGTAATAATAAAGATAAATTCAGATTGAAACGGATGGAACCTTGATTCATGCTGGCCGTCAACTAGTTTAGTTTAGCTTTATACCTATAGCCTACCTTCTTTTTATTTTAGCACACGACGAGGTACCGACCCGCAAAAGGAAGCTTTTAGGTCTGAGCGGGTAAATGTAGATTTGTGCCTGTAAACACATAGGTACAAAGGTTTTTCTTTACAGACGACTGCGTTCTTTATAACCCGCTTCATATATCCAACGACACAATCCCCCTACAACACGGCCTTGACAGTATCATTTCTTGGTCCAAAATAATGGTATATGCCTCTAAACATCACTAAATGCAAAGTAACACCCTTTACGCGCAAACACAACACAACACAATCCACCACACTTATCGCATTGGCTACACGTGTAATTACAAGTATCTAGGAGTTGATATGACACCATCACTTTCACAGGTGAAACATATTCAAAAATTCGCTGTGAAGCTTCACGCACACTAGGGTATTTGCGAGGTAACGTAAAATCCGCATCGTGCGAAGTAAACAACTTGCATATTTAACGTATGTGCGACCCAAACATGAGTACGCATCATCTATCTGGCATCGCTCGCAAGCTTCTCTCACCGATGACATAGAAGCGGTACGAAACCGCGCTGATCGCTTCATTACGTCACAATATTCAAGCCATATCAGCGTGGGTAACTTAAAAAATATTTGTCTCTTCCATTGCTTGCTTTACGGCGCGTAACTTCTCGTCTTTGACTTCTTCACACTTTCTTTTATTTCACCCAGTAAGAATACGCCATCTTAAAGCGCCCATTGAGAACATCATCCCGTTTATCTCATACTCATCTCTGGGGCGATAACGCGCCGGACGACTGAGATGAGAAGTTCATTCTTCCCTTATGGCGCAACACTTTGGAACGCACTCTCGGATACTATTGTTTTGTGGAGCGACCGCAAAGCATCTCGCGAAAAACTAAACAATTTTGATAATGCCAACGTAATCACCTAAATACAACACGTCTGGTATTATTATTTATTTATCGTCTAGTTCGTACTGTTTATATGTTCCCCTTTCTCATTTTTTGATATTTTCTCTCTTTTTTGCACCTATTACAATCCATGTGCACTTTTGTATATTACTTTCTTATGAAGCTGTTAAACGTTGATGTACGCCCCCTTATGGTTGAATAAATGAACTGAAATGAAAGGGAAGGAAAGTGCTATTGACTGCAGTAACTCTCTAGCTTAGTGCGCTGACATCGGAACTGTAGTCAGTAGTGAAGGAATCGTGGCGATTAAAGAGTAGGCGTAAAGGTTAGTAGACAGTACAAAGTAAAAACAAAATATCTACAACAGCGCGACAAAAAAACTGTTCCTTTGTGGTGGGACTTCCTCGAGAAACGTTGTCACCGGCAGTATTAGGTCACGTGAAACATCGGGCTGGCGAGGCCCAACAACTCGAACAAGTCGCAGTGGTTTTGTAAGCTACCCCGGATCACGTGCAAGTGCATAGAAGTAAGAGTTGTGCGCACTGCTGACACCAGTTTTATTTAGACCGCAGGTGCCGTGTGACCTGGTATCTATTTCCCTCAATTCAGAAGCCGCCAGCAACCTCGCTTGCATTACTTCATTGCTAACAATACGCAGAGCCCCCTTTGCGCTCTTTGCAGTGCGCCATAAAGGGCGCTTTTTATATAGATGCGCTACGGAAAGGCTTTACGCGCAGCCAACTAAAGCACTATTAACCTCATGCAGCCCAAATCAGATATAGTTTATGTAATGGGCAACACTATTTTTCAGCGCTATTTGCAAACTGCAAGAAGATGGATGGAGATTTGGGTGGCGAACAAATGTTCCTAGCCCATCAGCCATGTCCCGGTGGAACAATGCCATCTTCTGAAATTGCCGAAGCTAAGCAGCGTTGATGTGAGATAGTTTATATGAGAGGGTGACCACTTCCAGGAGCGCCGACTGATGACTGCTCCACCTGCCATGCGATAGTTTCATTGTTCACCATGTGCCATGCAGTTACAGTAATGCGGCGACAGATGTCTTTTTCCTCTTACTAAGAACAATTCCTTATGAGCAAAAATGCATAAAAAGCTGAAGGCAGGTGAGCAGACGGTACCCGCAGGAAGGTCGACGTAAGCAGATGCAGCCGGAAAAGCCTCTCCTCTTTGTCGATAGCCTGCTGCCCTAAGGTGTTCTCTACTCGAATGTGCGGGACGTCGCCTTCTTTCCATTTCGAGAGACTTCGTGTTCCCTAGGGTTTCATGAACCGGTGGAATGGTTTTTGGCAGTCGTCACCGTGTCTGAGCATGCGTGAGCACTCTTCGACAGGCGCCGACAAGCAGGGTCGATTTGGATCGGTTGGAGGAAAAGACCAGGCATCTTAAATCATCATCATCCATGCATGCATTTCAAATGTGAACCTAAAATATCATTTTGTATCACTAGTTGTCCTGATTAGCTCACTTTGCATATAAAGCGTGTGCTTCACTCATTAAATAGGTTATAACAATTTATACTGCTAATTTGCAATGTTTTTTCCTGAATTACTCGTTGTATAAAAATCGAATGTATTCTTTTTCACTACTTCGCTCACTTTTTATTTACTTATATACTGCATAATTTTACACTGCTACATCAGTTATTCATTTTGTACCAATGTTGTTAACCGAGGGTCCCGCAGCAGTCGTTCGAATTTGGTACCCTCGCGTGTATACTATTAACAATCAGCTGAGAATCTTGAAAGAATAATAATGTGAAACGGAACAGAAATCAACCACCAAACACAAGCTCTGACGCGAGCTCATGCGAGCTTCTCCGCTGCGGCGCACTGCTGCCTGCCCATTTTCTTTTCAACCATCCGAGTCCGGCCTTAAACAGCCTGATGTGTACTGAGCTTTCCACAATATGGTAATTATCTGTATGCTCTTTTCAATATAAAAAGCACGTTTGATTATTGAATGTACGCCTTCCGCAATATTTTTTTCACCTTTGGCGTAACAACAGTATACCAAGTACGTACATAGCACTCGCGTTCGCTTTATCTTCTGTATACAATATCGCTTCCCAAACACCTGCACGACCATACCATGTCATATGAAAAGCTCTCGTACGATTTGCTTTTTGTTAGCTCCTTGCACAGCCAATAACGTAACAATTAGGCACGCAAAATATCGTAGAAAATATTATGCAAGAAAAATTGTCAAGTAGCAGTGATGGGAAATGCAGTGTCAAAACTGGGAGTTACAAAGTTAACTCTTTATTCGGCGAACTTATCCCCTGGAAAAGAAGTAACACTCAAGCTATGGCGGCAAAATTCGGCGATCATCGAAAATATGATCTGCGCGTAAAGCGCGTCGCCTCTTATATATCAGTCATCGGGAAGTTCCAGTGTATTCCCTAGTGCCGGCGCGCCTTCCAGAAACTACTCCACAATACATGTCACGTATTCAAACATAGTATACAAGCTGTGTCGACAACAGACCTCGAATAAACCTATCAGTAACATTCCCGAAACTTACGAGATGCGCAGGCACGTCCTGCGTCGAGCGATAACGTTGAACACTTGTTAGCCCGTGAAATACGTCCACCAGATACAGATAAAGAAGTATGCGTGTCAGTATAATTATGCTTGTTGGTGTATGAACGAAAAGAGGAACAGTGGCTTCTGAGTAAATCAGCAAAAAGAATTAAAACAGCTGTAGCGCTCGCAGAGAAAAAATCTAGAACTGTTAAAATTTACATAATTCGTAACTTGGTCACCTCCCAATTCTTGTTTCTGTCCAATCGCGTCCATGGAGCACCTCACTTGCTTTTCTAGGTTGTTTTGAAGCATTAACACCGCATCGGGTATCCTTCACATTGAGCGGCATTGAGTATATTGCTAGAAACGTTTTCACTCTGTAAAGGCCATTTTCTATTGTAACTGATTTCAAGAAGTAAGGTCTGTCTTTCTCGATATTGAGACGTGTACTTGTCTACGTCGGGCGACACGTTTCACCGCCTAACAAATGTTATCGCACAGCGCAGGACGCGCCTGCATGTATCGGAAGTTTCTGGAATGTTCTCGATGCTTCCATCCGCTGTCTGTAACCGAACCTTGTGTAATCTGATTGCATGTGTGCGCGACACGAATAATGTAGAACTTTATGAAAGGCACTCTGGTCCCAGCGATTATTCTGGAACATTCGGCGACTTATGGTATAAAAGCCGACGCGCTTGAATCGCCTACGCAGCGCCCTACCTGCAGCTCCTCAAGAAGAACCTCTTACAACTTGACGCAATAATCAGGAAAGCCATGAAGGAGGCCCTGGGTATTCCAATAAATTCATCCACGACAAAATTACTTCAAATGGGAGACCACAACACAGTAGCTGAGCTCGTACAATCCCACCAATCCAATCAAAGGGCACGCCTTAGCCAGACCAAGGCGGGCAGAAGCGTCCTCCACAAGCTAGGATGGCAAGAATAGCACTGCACCCACCACGACCGATTACCCGAAAAGTTGAGTGAGAAGCTGGAATGCAAACGACTACCACGCAACATGAACCCCACAAGGCATGCCGGATGACGTGACGCCCGGGCAAGAGCCATTTTCAGCACCCTGGAGGAAGACGACACTGTTTTATATACAAACGTCTCTCTATCCAAAGGCTCCACGATGGCAACAGTCGTGGTCACCGGGCTAGCAAAGCTGGTCACCTGCGCATCAATCTACGCTCCGTCTTCGGAGGAAGCAGAAGAAGCGGCGATAGTTCTCGCACTCCTGCAACCTAACGTCACCAAGATCGTCACGGAATCACAAGCTGCATACAAGAACTGCAGATCTGGCTGGGTGTCCCTTGCGGCACTAAAAATTAGTTTGGGTCACGGCTCACTCCTCAGTTGAGGGCAATGAATATGCTCATCAACAGGACCGAGCGCTAAACTGCCGGGGCAACGAGGAGGAGGCAAGGGGATGGGGACCCATCCCAAATTAAAGAGATGTGGTCAAATATTACAGGCACGGCGGGAAGACATTCCCGCACCCCCACCACTCCTTGACCAGAGCCGAACAAACAATATAGATGCAAATGCAGGCAGGATCCTTTCCCCACCCCTGCCTCCAGAACAAAATATACCCAGAGAGATGCAAGAACACATGTCCTCGCTGCAACGCATTAGGCACCCTTCGGCAGTACATAGGAGAGTGCAATTTTTCCATAGACCACCCCCCACCTATACCCATAACTAACCCCCCTGCTATCCCCACCCTTTACGAGCGATGGGAGATCATGCTGTCCAGTCCCGCCCTGGAAGACCAGCTCCGACTGATCCACAGGGGAATGGCGGCCCTAGAAGTATATGGAGCCCGCGAAGAGGGAGCCACCCCATCAGACGCTAAACGCGTTTCATTTTATAATGTACCAGTAAAGTTGTTTCTCTCTCTCTCTTGACCCGCTGATCAGATTTTCGACGATCGCCGACTATATTCGCCGCTGTCGCCGTTCTTTCAGTGTCGGCTGTTTTTTAGGGTACAAGTTCGCCCAATAAAACGCTAGTTTCGTCTTTCTCTGTTTGGCTGCTTACTTCACAGTCACTACCACGCGACATCTGGTGCAGGTACTTGTGCGTTCATGTACCAATCATCATCATCATCATCATCATCAGCCTGGTTACGCCCACTGAAGGGCAAAGGCCTCTCCCATACTTCTCCAACAACCCCGGTCATGTACTAATTGTGGCCATGCCGTCCCTGTAAACTTCTTAATCTCATCCGCCCACCTAACTTTCTGCCGCCCCCTGCTACGCTTCCCTTCCCTTGGGATCCAGTCCGTAACCCTTAATGACCATCGGTTATCTTCCCTCCTCATTACATGTCCTGCCCATGCCCATTTCTTTTTCTTGATTTCAACTAAGATGTGGGTGCAGCGGTGGCGTAGAGGTAGAACACCCACCTCGCGTGCAAGAGGTCCGTGGTTCGAATCCCGGTGCCGGCAATTTTCCACCGGATTTAAAAGAAAAAAAACGATCCGCGTGTTGATAAAATTGCACAAACAGGCCTGGAGTGTGGCCTGATCCCGGTGACCAGAACCGGTAACGCACTCCCTCACCAGAGCAGGATTGGCCACCCTGGTGCAGTACATGGCCACACACCTCCTATGAACACAACAATCATGTACCAAACGCCCCCTCAAAGCCGCGATCCAAGCCCGAAGCCCGAGGACAAAACCGACACCGCCCAAGACCAGTGTGCTAGCTGCAGACGGCAAGGACTGCCCCCAGAGCACCTGAGATGACAAAGATCGTGGCCAAGGCAACCTCAATGGCTGCCCCAGCGTCCCACGCTATCCTGCAACAACCTCGGGACCCACCGAACTTCCACGGAGCAGCTACTGAATACCCGGAATCCTGGCTAGAGACCTACGAACAATCGCGACTTTCAACAACTGGGACTCCGACGACAAGCTGCGGCATGTATACTTCGCCTTAGAAGACGCCGCCAGAACGTGGTTTTATAACCAGCAGTCGACCATGACAACATGGGACCTGTTCCATAGCGGCTTCCTGCGCACCTTTACGAGCGTCATGCTCAAGTAAAGGGCCGGAGCCATGCTGGATGCCCGAGTGCAGCTACCCAACGAGAACGTTGTCATATTCACGGAAGAATTGAACCATCTGTTCCGCCACGCCGACCCGGATATGCCCGAGGAGAAGAAAGTCCGCCTTCTCATGCGTGGTGTGAAGGGGCAATGATACCAAGCCCACCGAAGACCGTAGAAGTGTTTCTTTGCGAGGCCACCAGCATCGAGAAGGCACTCGAAACGCGGAACCGGCAATTCAATCGCCGCACAAATTCTACCCACTGCACAGTGATGCAATCTCTGGCCACCGACGATCTGCGCGAGACTATCAGATTGGTCGTACGGGAAGAGCTGCAGAAGTTGTGTCCTAGGTCGCAGCCTCAATCGCCTCAATCGTCAAAAATGAGCTTGCGCGATCCCTTGTAGTTCTTCATGTGCAACCAGAATCACAGCAGCCCCAGTCGGAAGCGATGACATACACCGCCGTCGCCCGCTGCCAAGGCCCCCTGGACGACCGCGCCAGGGACCTTTAATGCCACAATTCCGTTGTCCAACGCCGCCGCCACCGAAATGCCCGCCCGTTGCCCAGTGCCACTACGCGAGGAAGACTGGCATAAGGCACGCTCCTGACCACCACCCACTCTGCTATCACTGCGGAGAAGCGGGTCACGTCTACCACCGATGCCCATACCGGGAAATGGGAATGCGAGTGTTCGCCGTTCACGCGCCATGACCACAGCTTGACGAACGACCTTGCGATATCGCTGACTACCTCGCCGCCATTCAGTGGAGCGCTCGACGACCGTCCCGTTTGCCGTCACCAGGCCGCTCCCTGTCGCCGCAGCGCCGACCACATACTGACCCAGCCCGGGGTCCGTCTGCGAACTCATATCCGGAAAACTAAAAAGCAGCAACCGATGGAGGTGCGGTTGCTGTTCGTCGAACTGACAGGATCTTCCGCCGCAGACGAAGACGCCGAAGAGATCATCTCTAGGACATAATAACGGCACGCCGCCGTCCCGTCGAAGTAAGGAAGCCAAGACTACACCGACGAAAGAGGACTTTACGACGTGACGTACCAGCTTCAGTTCAACACGACGCAGCTTTGATCTGACGTCAAGACCTAACTGCAGCGCCAGACAAAGAACTACCGACCTCGACGTGCTTCTCGACGGCCACGCAGTTACCGCCTTAGTGGACACAGGGGCCTATTACTCCTTAATGAGTGGACACATCGCCGCCCAGTTGAAGAAAGTTAAAACTGCATTAGAAGGCCCTCAAATTCGGACCGCAGGAGGACACCTGATCACGCCGACTGGAATTTGCACGGCAAGAATTAGAGTTCATGACCGGACTTAACCTGCCACCTTCGTTATCCTCCAACTGTGCTCACGAGACGTCATTCTCGGCATGGAATTCCTGAACCAACACGGCGCAATCATCGACCTGAAGTCGAAGTCGCTAACGCTGCCAGAAGATCGACCGGTACCGCCGGAGAGCTTTCGTAGTCACCATGCCTTAAGCGTGCTCGAAAGTCAAGTGAGCATCCCGCCTCGCTCCAGCATTGTGATTTCCGTCGGCACCAAAACACCTGCCGACGTAGAAGGCGTCATGGAGGGTGACCAACGTCTACTGCTAGACCATGAAATTTGCTTCGCAAGAGGGATCGCTCGACTGCACCGAGAGAAAACTGAAGTGTTGCTGACAAACTTCAGCCGGGAGTTCAAGCACATCAACA
This sequence comes from Dermacentor variabilis, assembly GCF_050947875.1. Classification (NCBI taxonomy): domain Eukaryota; kingdom Metazoa; phylum Arthropoda; class Arachnida; order Ixodida; family Ixodidae; genus Dermacentor; species Dermacentor variabilis. Next base: position 70,064,778 of record NC_134575.1, on the reverse strand, counting down.
GGGGCACGACGATCGGGCGGATCGAGGAAATTCTGGAAACCAGTAATGCGTTTTGCCTATCGGATTCCGCCGCATCTACCCCGACGATCATGGTTCCCGAACCAGACTACGACATTAATCCAAGTCTCCCCGAAATTAAGCAACAGCAGCTCAAAAGTCTGCTCTGACGATAGAAAGGCTGCTTTTCGACGTCATCGAGGATTCGACAAACACCAGTCGCCCAGCATCGCATAATCACAGAGGAGTGCGCTAGACCACTCCAGCGGAGCCCTTACCAAGTTTCGCCGCCAGAACGTGAAGCTATAAGACAACAAGTCGCCGAAATGCGGCGCGACGACATGATCCAGCCGCCAAAAAGCCCGTGGGTATCCCCTGTTGTCCTGGTGAAGGAAAAGGACGTAACCTTACGTTTCTGCGTCGATTATTGTCGACTGAACAAGATCACAAAGAAGGATGTATACCCCCTACCACGCATCGACGACGCATTAGTTCGGCTCTGCAACACAAAATACTTCTCGCCGATGGATCTTAAGTCTGGCTACTGGCAAATAGAAGTCGATGAGAGAGATCGCGAAAAGACCGCCTTCATCCCACCAGACGGCCTCTAAGAGTTGAATGTCATGCCATTCGGACTGTGCTCGGCGCCTGCAACGTTCCAGCGCGTCATGGACAAGGTGTTAGCAGAATTGAAGTGGCAGCCCTGTCTTCTTTACTTAGATGACGTCGTCGTCTTCGCCGGAAATTTCGACGATTACCTTAGGCGGCTTGCAACCGTACTAGAGGCCATCAAGTCATCAGGGCTCACTCTGAAGCCAGAAAAGTGCCGCTTCGCTTACGTTGAGCTTCTGTTCCTAGGCCACACCATCAGAAAGTCTGGGGTCAGCCCCGACTCGCAGAAGACAGCTGCCATCGCAAAGTTCCCGCAGCCCATCGACAAGAAGGCAGTGCGCAGATTTTTTGGCATGTGTGCCTACTATAGGCGATTTTTCAAGCACTTTTCACACATCGCTGGGCCGCTGACACAGCTAACTAAATGTGACGTCCAGTTCAAGTGGGAAACGCCGCAGGCCAACGCATTTCAAGAACTCAAACGACGCATGCAGTCGCCGCCCGTACTTGCGCACTTCGACGTGCTCGCCGATACCGAAATCCACACTGACGCTAGTAGCCTAGGCCTCGGTGCCGACCTTGTCCAGAGAAAACATGTACATGAACACGTGATAGCTTACGCTGGCCGGTCGTTCTCAAAAGCGGAAGGCAATTATTCTGCAACCGAAGATGAATTCCTCGCCATCGTTTGCGCTACAGCGAAATTTCGCCCTTACCTATATGGCAGGCATTCAAAGTCGTCAGCCACCATCACGCCTTGTGTTGGCTAGCGAATTTAAAGGATTCTTCAAGATGGCTGGTGCGGTGGAGCCTAAAGGCACATTCACACCGAAGGCGGAGCGTCTAAGCGGACAAGCGGATTTTCAAAGCGGCGAGGAGGCGAGCGCCCGCACCTGTTCTGACCAGCCGCGTTGTCTGGCTATCCGCGCCGCCGGGAAGGCGGGGCATCTCGCAATTTCTTTAGCAATTTCAAGGTTTGTATGCGCAGTTTCGATATTTTTTCTTCGTGGATCGGCGCGTTCCCGTCCGCTGTCTACTTCTGCAAAATGATGAGCTCAGACGATGAAGACGAGTTCGTTGGCATTTTACTCGCCACTTGTCTAGTCGATTTTCAAGATTTGTTACAGTGCAAGACAAGACAAGGACAAAAAAAGTTTTAAAGCAACGACACGGTGCCATGTCGTCCTTTTGTACCTTCTTTTGTCCTTGTCTTGTGTTGCGCTGTAAGAAACCTTACTATGAATCCCAACCAACTGGCCCAAGTTGCCGTTTTGACGCTTTTGAATAACAGAAGTGAAAAGCCCAGAGAAAGACATTCGTTTACATTCCTTCACCAGCGCTTCCGCAGTGTCGGGTTCTGTTTGGCTGCGGCCAAAGCGGCCAACGTATCCGCGCGGAAAAAATCGGTCCGGGCGCGATCCGGCCAAGCGGCCGCGTATTTTCCGCAAAGCGGAAAATCCGCGGCCGCTTGGCCGGATCTGCTTGTCCGTTTGTCCGCTCCGCCTTCGGTGTGAACGTGCCTTTAGACTTCAAGAATATGGTATCACTGTAACCTATAAGTCCGGATGAAAACGCTCTGATGCCGATTGCCTATCACGTGGCCCCCATTGACCCACCGCCGCAAGATGACGACGCCTTCGGTCGCATTTTAAGCGTGGACGACTTCGCTGAACAGCAGCAAGCAGACCTAGAGCTGAAAAACCTCGTCGAGTATTTGGAAGGGCACTCCCACGTTGTCCCTAGGGCATTTAAGCGAGGATTTTCTTCGTTCTCGCTTCAAAACAACCTACTCGTAAAGACCTTCTCACCAGTGCACACCAACTACCTTCTGGTTGTCCCGTCAGGACTGCGTCAAGAAGTATTGCGCGCTCTACATGACGATCCGACCGCTGGACACGTCGGATTTTCCCGGACACTATCGAGGATAGAGGAAAGGTATTATTGGCCGCGCCTGACCGCCGACGTCGCCCGTTATGTCAGAAGATGCCGAGACTGTCAGCGACACAAGACATCACCGACAAGGCCAGCCGGATTACTAAAGCCAATCAAGCCTCCTTGCCAACCATTAAAGCTGATCAGGATGGACTTGGGACCCTTTGCGGCGTGAGCAACCGGAAATAAGTGGATCGTCTTGACGACGGACTACCTCACCTGCTACGCTGAAACTAAAGCACTGCCGAAATGTAGCGCAGCCGAAGTGGCGAAATTCTTTGTCGAAAACATCCTGCTGCGACATTGCGCCCCAGAAGTCCTTATCACCGACAGAGGAACGTCTTTTACAGCGGAGCTCACCCAAGCCATTCTGCAGTAGAGTCAGAAAAGGCATAGAAGGACAACGGCCTACCACCCACAGGCGAATGGTCTAACGGAGCGGCTGAATAAGACCCTCGCCGACATGCTAGCAATGCACGTCGACGTTGAACACAAGACCTGGGATGCCGTCCTGCCGTACGTAACATTCGCTTACAACACGGTGATGCAAGAAACAACACAGATCATGCCGTTCAAGCTGGTTTACGGCTGCAACCCGACGACGACTCTCCGCGCCATGCTGCCGCACGTCACTGACGAGGAGAATCTTAACGTCACTACCTATCTCCAGCGCGCCGAAGAAGCCCTACAGCTCGCGCGCCTGCGGATCAAGAACCAACAGAGGACCGACAGCCGACACTACAACCTCCGACGACGCTTCGTCGAGTACCCGCATGGCGACCGTGTTTGGGTATGGACCCCGATACGCTGACGAGGACTCAGTGAGAAACTACTGCGACGCTATTTCAGACCCTACAAGGTCATCCGACGTAGTGGCGCACTGGACTATGAGGTCGTGCCACACGGCATTTCCCATTCACAGCGGCGCCGCGCACAATCTGAAGTGGTCCGCGTTGTGCGTCGTAAACCCTTTTACGGACGCTGACGAACTTCTTTATTTTGTTGTTTTCGATGCTACGAGTGCTTTTCGTTATTACTTTCGTTTGTTTGCTGCATCGGGTCGATGTTTTATTTAAGAGGGGGTTATTGACACGTTTAGTTGTCATTATCGGGCGACACGTTTCGCCGCCTAACAAATGTTATCGCACAGTACAGGACGCGCCTGCATGTATCGGAAGTTTCTGGAATGTTGTCGATGCTTCCATCCCCTGTCTGTGACCGAAACTTGTGTAATCTGATTGCATGTGTTCGCGACGCGAATAATGTAGAACTTTACGGAAGCCACTCGGATCCCAGCGATAACTCTGGAACATTCGGCGACTGATGTATAAAAGCCGACGCGCTTGACCCGCTGATCAGATTTTTGGCGATCGCCGACTGTGTCCGCCGTGGTCGCCGTTCTTTGAGTGCAGCGTGGTTGTGAGGGCACAAATTCGCCCAATAAAACGATAGTTTCGTCTTTCTCAGTTTGGCTGCTTTCTTCACAGTCACTACCACGTGACAATGTTAATGCAATGACATACCGTCATATAGTACAAACTTGAAAATCGGAGCATTTTAATATTTGTCTCTCCGTGCCTTTTGCCAAGTCGTACGTTTGAACCGCTTACTCAAATGTAGACGGACGCCTCATTTGCATGAGATAACAAATACATAGGCAGACAGACGCATATATACATATATATATATATATATACATATATATATATATATATATATATATATATATATATATATATATATATATATATACCCTCATCCCCTGATGAAGATCAGTCCACCGATCGAAACTGTCGAAATTAAATACTTGTTATGTTTACTTTGTAGCACCACTCAAGTTCCATATATATACATACATACACACACATATATATATATATATATATATATATATATATATATATATAGATATATATATATATATATATATATATATATATATATATATATATATATGTACATAATGGGGCAATTTGTTCTCGCAAATACGAAGAAGTGGCCAGTGCCAGTGATGTGCACCACGGAGCAGTAGAAAGAGCATTATAGAAGGCGACGCTAACGGATTACTGGAGGCCACGACTAGGTGAGCGCTTCTCCCGCGCAATATAAATACATCCTGAAAATTGAACAGCAAACCTTGTATATTTTAACAAGACACACAAGACTTCGGGGCGCATAAATAATAACAAACACCTACCTTAAGAAATATTGATATTAAGCGCCACTCCTCTACGATGAATGAAAGCACCGCCAACTTTGTTTAGCATAACCACTATTCAGACTTGAAGCAAAGCGCTATGCATATTTGGGTGTAAGTGTGTGGATCCTAGTGGATCTAGCTGTAGGCCATCCAACTCCGCGTGGTGGTATAGATAAGGTCGCATGGTAATTACAAAGCCGAGTCCAGAAAGCGTAGGTGTGAGGTAAAGAATGCCAGAATTTTCTGTCCAGACTATGCCTTATTTATTTGAAACGGTTCTTGCTCTTTTTGCGGGCTTTCTCAGCGCTAGGATCTATCGAATAATTTCTTCAAAACAGAATTCGCCATAAATTCCATCAAGACATAGTGAGAATATCTGAATTGCTTTTAAAGCTTGACAATCTACCGCAGCATCAGTAAGGAAGCACCTTTGAGGCCAATTGTTAAGCATTCGAAAGGATATCGAAGTTTTGAAAAGTGAATGAATTATGTCGTGACCTTTTTCTTGGAAAGTTAGACAACCTTCTAAAGGCTGGAAACGTTGACGTGAAAAGCCCATCAATAATGTTGCTTCGGTAGTATGTGATATCCTAGAAGCACTTGATGCACATGATTAATCCACTTATATTGCAAAGGCTATATTTGCCCCGCTATACGAAAATACGACGTCGTTGGCGTCGACACCTAGTGATGATAGCAAAAATGGCCGATGGCACAAAGAGCAAAAACACGTCCAAAATGATCAAATTCACGTCAGGTTCTGGCAATCAGAAGAAATCAATGGCGCTTAAAAGACAGCGTGATAAGTAGCGGGTTGGGTGTTTTATTTCTTTTGTGAGCGTGATTGCGAGGTCTGATGCTCTCAGCATCTACTCCTTTGTCCGCGTTATATATATATATATATATATATATATATATATATATACAGGTGTGTACGAATATCAAAATTCTCTAAAAGGAATACTTCGTATCGAATGTCGTATAATATTACACGCATGCATGTTTGTTTATTTTACCTTGCGGGAACATTACCATTACATTGTCATTGATAAAGGAGTAAAATAGTAGGTCCTTAAACTAAGAGTGTGTATTTGGCTCATGTTAGCCTTGGAGAATTGAATAACTTTTGCTAGTTGCCGTTCTCGCCGGCCTGTGTCTTATAATACCGCATCAATTTCCCGTGAACTCTGAGGCTTTTGACCGTTTACCAGTCGTCACGCATCGTTTTTGCTGTCATGCAATAACTTCAGGATTGTGGGTCAAATTTGTAAAAGAGTGCAATCACGCTGTTCGCAAACCTGTACGCCTTGCCTTTGAGAAGCTTGTTTGCCTATAAAACAAATGCGTCCAGTGGCCCAGCGAAATTTCCAGGTGAAATTTTGCTTAACTATGCAATTATCGCAAAATTCAACATGAAATTTGATACAGCATTTTACATTGCACAGATTTAAACGCTAACAGCCATATTTGCTCTCGCATATTCGACCTGTGTCGAATATGCGCATCTAGTCTAATATTCAAAATTTTCCAATATTCGCACACCGCTAATAGACACACACACATCAACACACAATATATATATATATATATATATATATATATTTGCGGTTACCGTTTGAAGGACAGGAAACTGAACTATACATGAGCGACAAAGCCCAAGGAAAGAAGCCAGAGTGTTTATTGGGAGAAAATTCAGGGGAGGGGAGGAATAGGGATAAGGTTCCATTATTCTCTGGTAAGTTTCCTATGTTTGGTGCACAGGAAAGTATTATAGAAGATGATAGCCGAAGCGCCAGCAGGACTACCCATGCAGTACACAAGATAGTGATTCACCTGAACCAGTGCTCCAGATTCACGGCCCACGTCCAATAAAGTTATTTTCAAGTGATGGAGGTGCAGGGATCTCCACAACGGCTGCAGCACAGTATCCTGCATGCTACCGCCGACCATAGTAGCCGATGGGGCCCAGTAGACATCAGCAACACCGGCCGACCTTTGCTCCACCACGCATCGCCGAAAAGACCCCTCTGTATTTAGTGGCAAAGACGATTACGACGTCTAGAACTGTCCCACATAGTACGTGAGGGTAAGCACGCACAACTTGGTGGACTATATTTTCCTGCTCAATGATCACTGCTGTTTTCATAACGAAGCTATATATGAATAGTTTCCAGCGTATCGATGTCCATAGACCAAAAACTGTGGCCCAATACCGAAGATAGTGCAGTACTGGGCGGACCGGTGGCGGAGGAGAAGCAGGCTTCAAGCACTCCGCTGCCTTTAAAATATAAGTTTAGTATATTGGGTCGAAATACATCCCGTATCAGATATTAAGCCGATGAGAAGAGATACTACGCCTCCAGCCGCATCGGCCATGTCTACGTTCACACCGACCTCTCATTGTCGGCTTTCCCAGCGCTTCCGTACCTTCATTCCCTCTGCTCTCCCGTGGCGGTGTTCTCGTCGAAACGCCATGCGTGGTTAGTTTCCTCCGAGTTGGTGCGACACCGGTTTGGCGTGGCCTATGTTGTGTGATACCGCTTGTGGTTTTCTAGTGACCTCACAGCGATTACTACACTGCGGGACGTCGATGAACGAACGATCGTCTTGGCTACGGCGAGGCTGTGTGTGCCCTCGGAATGCGTTGAGGTGCGTGTCTGTTACACATGCCGGTATTGGTTAATAAAAGGTGTCGTTCCGCGTTTCGTAACAATACAAGGGTATGTATACCGCCCGGTGCCTCATCATCTTCCGAAGCTCAACATCGTGGAGGGGTGACTAGTCGAGCCTCACCTTACATTTATGTGCATACGGCATTTCACACATGACAATAAACAGCTCGCAATTAGGGGCCCACCTACAGATCTTCACTAGTCATCCACCTCCATCGAGTGGAATGGCACTGATATTTTACGGAACAATGTATATAAAAGGACACATAAATGTAGAGAAATTATTATATTTACTAGTAAACTATAATTCACTTCTGTCAACTTCCGCGTCTAAATGCTCCTGGAGTCGCTTTAGAAACGTTGTGTTGAACTTTAAACTATAAGCAAGCGACCATTAGGAAGCGACGCTAAAGTTTGCGGCGGAATAAAAACATGTTTTTTTCACAACGGGTAGCACGACTTCCACCTGCAGCCAAACTTGTATAAAGGGGACGCAAAACAACCACTTAATTATTACCGTCAAGTCACTGAGAGAACCAGCGTGGGCTTAGGAAAGAAATGTGGCCCTATCATCCCTTTCTTCTTGCTATATATGGATCCGTGGCCTTCTTCAACTGTGAGTGTTCCACAGGCTGTTTAAGATACTGTTTATATGACAACATCGTTTTAATAATAAATTTGTTACTCAAGTATCAGAGGGATTGTGGATTCGATTGACACACATAAAAGGTAACTTGATGTTCATAGAGGCGGTCATCCGAGGGTCATGTGGGCCCTTAAAAACGTTCAGTGCTTTGTTCAAAGGAACACGATGCTACGTGAATTTACGACCTTCTGTGCGTTCAGACCGCGTGCTTGACACAAGAGCTGTGACGATAAAATCGTTTTGCTCATTCGCAGCTGTTCGGATTTGAGTTTGCTATTCGAACAGACAACATGAAACAATTGCCGCCCCTTCCAGTCCGTGAGCATGGTCGGACAGCGAAGCTGTGTTAGTTACAGCGAGTGCTACACCATGCAAGTCATACTTCGCAAGCAGTTTATATTGTTAATCTAGGGCGCGCAGGTCAGCGTCGGCCTCTCAGCACTGCCGTTGAGCTTCGGCTTCACGGGCGCGCAGCTCAGCGTTGGCCCTATGACGACGAACCCGTTCACAAGCCAACTATCACTGACGATCGTTGTAGGCTCCTTCTTTCTCAGGAGTGCGGACTGCTCGTGGTCTTCCCATCGAAGTAACTGGGTTGGAATGGGAGGAAACACTAATCCAAAGCTCCGTATAGTGTGCGCAAAGCCTACCACGGGACATACGGGTGCTACAATCGTTTCGACGATTGGTTGGATTGGTTTGACGATTGGCGTGGCTGCCGGCAATTCATGATGGCGCAAGAAGTGCTGGCCGCCACGTCAATCGTCCTACCAATAATTCAACCAATCGTCAAAACAATTCCAACTTTGGCTTTTATATTACTACAGAAGGTTATACTTACTGACAACGTTCTCACGGAAACATTTTTAATTGTGCAAGAAGTCAGCGCTGCATGTAATCCTTTCCGTGACGCCGCTGTCACCTTTTTGACGCAGACAATGTCAGGCGCTGTTGAGCTCCAAGAAGTGTAGAAGCGACAAGACTTCATGTTGAGGCAGAACTTTTGAGTGACTATCTACGCGAAGAGAAATTAACAACACGCGTGTTAGGTTTTCTAACTGTTCTTTTACGCGTTTGCGTAAACCTGTAGAGAGATCCGTGAAAGAAGACGACAGAAGTAAAAAAAATGAAACAACCATAATACCACACCCAGACTTAACATATGAAAAGCAAAACCACCAAGCATAGAAATCTTGCTGATAACCAGAGTTCGTTGGATGCCATACGCGTAATTGAATATGTCACATGTCAAGCCGTCTTTTAGCATGCGTCACCTAAAGAAAATATCCAAAGCAATTTCGCACTGACCGAGCCCTTATGACGCGGAATGTAGCCACGCGGGAGCGGTACATTCCGATGTTTAGACACCCTCTCGGTTGTCTGATGGTCAGCATGATCCAGCATGACTTAAAGAATAGCCGTATAATGGGGGACCAAGTAAGCCAGAGCAATGTTATAAAAGCTGCGTCAACTCTTTCTACTCAAACTGTTGTTCCAAAGGGATCTCGTCTCACTTGGCGCTGGATCAGTCACAAGAAGCTTGACTGGCAGCGCAAAGGGCCGAGGCAGCGATCAGGTAACATAGGGAACGAAAGTTGTGATTACGTGGCTAAGCAAAGAGCGGTTAGCTCTATAAACGGGTCGGCGAAGATTGAGAGTGAAAGCTAAAAGACCGCTGCACGGCACTGAATGTTTGCTGGATTTTTGCAGTGCGCCCCAACTTGTATTTTCTGAATAAAACTTTCACCGTGCAAAGGGAGGCAACAAACGTAGTAGGTAGTGGCCGCATTGTCTGTATTTGTCTTTGGTCTCCGCCAAACCAGCACTGTCAGCTGAGTCTTGCTGAAGGGAAGGAGGCTCCGCTAGGGTCTTTAATTTCCGGACTGTCGCCATTATTGTAGCCGAATGACACCTTTCGTCAGAGGCGAACCCAACACCGACTATGTTATATACATGATTATTCCAAGAGCTAAGTGAAGTTCGTGCATTGCTCGGCAAGAATTCTAGTCCGACGACGTCACCCAATTTGCCGTCTTCTCCAATTGCAAGACCAGCCTCACCCGCTGTGGTTGCTTAGAGGCTGTCGTGTTGGGCTGCTGAGCACGAGGTCGCAGGATTGAATCCCAGCCACGGCGGCCTCACGTCGGTGGGAGCGAAATGGGAAAACACCAGTGTACTTAGATTTAGGTGCTCGTTAAACAACCTGAGGGGGTCGAAATTTCCGGGGTTTTCCACTACGGCATGCCTCCTAATCAGAAAGTGGCTTGGACATGTGAAACCCCCTAATGGAATTTTCTTTTTAAACCATCCTCCCAAATTAGTTTCGCGGCCCTTCCTTTCTAATTGGTCACATCTGAACAAGAGTAGCGAAAGTCTCGCTCTAAACCCTCTTTTTGTGCAAAGCGCGATGCCCGATGGACAATTTTATTTAGTACGCCAAATTCTAAAGGCACCCGTAGGCAAAATGAGAAAATGTTTACCACAATACTTGTCTGAACACAAGCGAACTTACATTATTTATGAGGCTGAAGGTATTAAGGTCTGTGTTCACATCGGGCATTGCTCGTGAACGCGACCTTGTGTGTGGCTGATTGCCTGATTGCTAATGGCAGTACCGTTGACGCTGATTTTAGGTTGGATTCTGGCCAAACTTTTTTATTGCAATTAGCAATCTAGCGTACTTACTACGCTTTAGTGTGATGCTGTTGTCTGCTAGCTAGACCCTGAACCTTCATTCTCGCTCCCGAAACAGGACGCGCGTCTGATTCATCCCGGTTTGAACGAAAGCTCTTTTAGCTGAGAACAAAAATTTAGATTTTGTTCCTCAATACGGGTTATACACAATCGCTGCGTAGTTGATTCAGATATACTGAATGCAAATTCTACAACGATAGCCGGAATGGAAGCTGTTTAGGGGCCATTTTCAGGGAATCTTTCCTTCTGGCTTACAGTTGCATAGACGCAGGGGACTTTGGTGGCCAGTGGGACTTAACTCGTTGCAGTTGGGAGGCTGCGTTCAATGAAGACCTTTTGTGGTCTGCGAATGTGACGAGCTTGAAGAACAGACCATTATATGCACAATCAATAACCAATCCCCGAATAGCCACTACAGATTTCTACAGATAACTACAGTTTTCAGCAATACAGCGCATGTCTACATTGCCTAATTGCTAAGCCTATTGGCATTGACAGTCATCGTGCGATGAATTGTGATGGAATTTTTGTTCACTGTATTTTCGAGCGCCATGTCAAACTTTCCCCTGCGCACAATAGCTTCGCACGCCTGCCTATGAAAAGATGCGCCGTTTCTTAAAGGACACGAGCAGGCATCCGACCCATAGCTCAATCTTCTGCTCGCGTTGGTAAGTAAAATGCAGCTTGTTTCGTTGTGTTCCGTGGTTAACAGTATTTAATAGGGCGAACGCCTCAAATGCCTCATACCTCCGATGGCCTTGAATAAACGCGTCGTCTTGTCCAATAGTACAAAACTATCATCATCAGCAATGGTCTATGCCCTCCTAAGCAAGCAAGAAATGCAATGGCTCATCGCTCTCGTAATGCAGAGGCTATGAGCACTATAAGCATACAGTGCATAATAAATTCAAATCATGCATGCAACAAAATTCAGTTGAAGTCCGGCGTACGTGTTGTCTTTCTTTTCTAGTCCTTGTTCAATTGTGCGCTGGAACGATGTTTCATAATGCCAGAAACGAGGCGTTTAGTCGAGCTTTGTAAAAAAAGAAACAATGTGACATTCTCAATGGCTAATACCTTGATAAGCAATGGCTCATACCCCCTTAAGACTGAGGCTACTAGCGTTCAGCAAAGTAAAGCAGGCAGTGCACACATTCATTGAAATCACCCATGCACCACACAGGAAAGCGTACTTTTCAATCACCTGCTGAGAGGTTGCATCATAAAGTCGCAGAGAGATTTCGTTGGCGCTAGTCTGAACCCGCTAAACAAGCGCGCTCAGCTCAGCTAAGCGTCAAAAACGAGCCTGATAAGCTGAACTGCGAAAGTGAAAACGTGACGATGTGAGACGGCGCATTACTAAGTGTACCAGCAGGCTTCGGCTTCACGTGTTGCAGGAGTGGAACATGCTGCCAAAATTTGTGCACTACTACTAGAACTATGTCCACTGTACCACTGAAATCGCATGACATGCTGCACTTCGGCAAACAAAGCATGATATTTTATGCTTATCACTTCGTGCATGGAACATGAAATGAATGCTGTACATACATTTCGATCCTGATGAGATGCTGTTCAGAGAACGCACGAAAACAAAACATTGCGCTATCTCTATCTGAAGGGCGTCTTATACGTTGTCGTTAAACACAAAGGTCTGTTCTCCGATATAATAAATCTGTGAAGAGTAATAAAACGCTGGCTCCGTGACTCATAATGCATTTTAGTTGTTATTGTATGCTGAATTTATATGGGTATTTATTTAGCCATGAAATACGTCCTATTTTATTTTACTTAAATATATCTTGTAACTCGAGATTTGTTGTATTGTGAATATTAGAGGTCTGTCTTGAAGTCCCACATCTGTGCCAAAGAAAAAGACTTATCAAAGCAACGCATTGCGTACAGTACTCCCATTCTTAATGCGTACTTGTAGGTTGCTTTACTGCCGAGTCACTGGATATGCAAAAAAATGCTGCACCGAAAACTAAGATGGTCAATCGGACAATGTAATACTTAACTGAGCCGATGCCACAGATGTAACGAAAACATTATGGAGCCGGGAGACTAAGTGTTAGGCGCAATGAAATGGCTGGGCGATTTGTACGTACGTTGTGTAAAATTTAATATAATTTCCGGTGTAACGCCTGCCGAACTGCCCGGTACTGCGAGCGCAATATTAGTGCTAATGCTACAATAACACAACAAAAATGGTGGTATGTGGAGTTTTAAGCTGCACCTATTGAACCATAATAGGCGAACGCATTTGGTGTACCACTGCTTCGAAATATATCCCTAACTTTGAGTAGAAAATGTGGAACACCTTCGAAACAATTGTAACAATTTTACGTTGCCTGTATTCACATTTGCCAAATCGCTCTGAGTTAGGTGTTCCACGATCTGCAGTTTTAAAAATGCGATATCTCATTTTATTTAGAATGAGGGATAGTCAGCTTCATGCTTCAGTTCTTAGAAAAAGTGCCACTTTCATGCATTCTTTTAAACAGCAAGACCTGCATGAACTTCAACGCAGTGTCTGTGGCTCGGCTAAATCCTAAAAATGATATTGACCTCGGTCAGGTGCTTGTTTCAACAGCATTTCTGCATTTTATATGCATGCATTTGCCCATGTATATTGAAGTTGTGTCTGAAATAATCCTGCGTTTTAGGTCGAATATCATGCGTAGAAGAACAATTAGTGCATGTTGGAGTAAAATAAAATGTCAGAGTAGTGAAGGTTATAGTGGAGCTCACAAGTGCACCCTAAACCTTATACATAAGGGCATGTTCTCGTAAATACCAGCTAAATTTTACTATGGTGTTTCTACTTGTGTACTAGAAAATATTTTTAGCAATTTTGATTCTTATTACGTATATTGCAGACGATGATTCCATTATTGCTGCTTATTGTCAGGAGGGAAATGCAATCTTGTGATGAAACATGAAAAACCAAACCTTACAGTTATTGTCAAGGCATCCTGCTAACAGGCCTGTAGTAAACATTTCGACATTCATGAAGTGCAGTATGTAATATATCAAATACTTCCCTTTTTTACGCTTCGCCAAATCAATTTTGATTGAGTTTTGTTGAACGAGACATTTGATAACCTACTAGGAGCATTTAAATACATGCAGCGTTTCATGGTATTGGACATTACGTTGAATAACCGACGGTATTTTTCACTTTCTTTTTTTTCGACTTCGTGATGGATTCCAAGGCAGGACGACCGGCGTTATTATAATGGTAAGCGTTGCTCAACGTGTTTTAGAAACAAAAGTAAGCTAAAAGAATTTATTGCGTGCGTGAAGAAAGAACATCCCGGACAAAACACAGCGTGGAAGGAAAGCCCATGTAAGCCTTAAGCTCACCTGAAGAGCGTTGAAAGCCATGAAGCACGTATACACAACGCAGATTAGTCGAAGTTTTTAGGTACAAAGTAATACTTCATTCTAGAAATAACGACTGAATTTCGACCGATATTCCGGAAGATGACACGCAGACATTTTTGTCGAACTTAGTCGCAAAAACAAGGTCCCTTATGACCACGCTGCGAGAAACGCGAACAAATGTGTCCTAGTAATAGGAAATTTGTGGGATTTATGGAAAAAGAGTACCAAAATACGATCTAAACAAGAACATTATCAAGCATTAACCCATTCGCAGAGGCTACAACTGGAAAACCGTCCTTGGTTTCTGATACTCTAAAAAAGCAAACTTATCTCAGCAGTGAATGGCCTACTACGAAAACACGATGCCTAAAATGTTCCCACAATGCAGATTACGCCCAATATGCTGAGCATATAAATTATTCAAGATGTAGAAAGTTGGAACCTACAAAAATAAGAAAATTTCCCTTGCTGAAATTGCATCAATGAACGAAGGAAGTATATAAATAGAAGTAAGAATATCGACAGTTGTAGAAAAAATTTCGGGGCTGATCGAATATGGCTAAGCCTTGTATACATTCGTATTGTGAGCGCCCTGCTGAAACATTCTCGTGCAATCTAGGCTAATTTTAAAAGAAAGTCTCAGTTCCGGCCGAAATACGAATCATTGATTGCCATAGCATATAAATGGGCAACTATACGCAGCAGGTTTAGTAGTTTTATCCTCTATATAAATTATTGCAAACATTCGCTTATTAATTAAACTATGAAGCACCTTGTCAAGCGCGTGTAGAAAAACACTAACACATCTCACTCGACCACCGCGTACACTGGCTGTGAGAACACTGGTGTGGCCCCTGTCAGTCCATCTCCATCTTCCTGCGAAGAACATGTTTCCCGCCTGGTACAGTGTCTCGAGCGTGTCCGCGTCAACACCGAAGTCTAACACGACTTCAAGGATTATTATGACGCACCTGATCACGCAGTTTTCTACCCAACCTGGCGATGAAGTGCTGATCTGGGGTGCTATGCAGGATTCGCCGAGTTTCGAGAAACTCGGGCTTTTCAAGAGTTCTGGCGATGCCCAAGATGAAAGAACTAATGGTTTGTCCCTCGGCAAGCATTCAGTTTCGTTGGTCTATCGAAATTCGCTCTTTGTGGCTGTCATCCCTTGGGCGTTGCCTTATGCGCGGCCGACAAGCTGGAGCTCACGTGATCATACCGTCGGTGCATGGTCGGTGCCGTCTTTCACTTATTTGTCGTTCCACATAGCGCACTACAAGCACAAGCAAGTTACCAAATGAATGCATTATTAGTCACTTTAGTGTGGTTTATAAGCATTTTTTCAAGCTATACCACGAGAACACATATCCCCCCTCCCCCACTAATCCTTCCTTTTGAACGGATTGATGCGGCTCACTACATGCTTGCGCTCGAATTTCCGAGCACCTATTGGTTCGCGCCTGGTATTCACGCTCGAATTTCAACAGATCGCTCGTTGCTCGAGCCAAATTAAGGTTGCAAGACAAGTGAGCGTCGGTGAGCGCAGAAGTTATTTGCTGCGCACTTACCGTGCAAGCACGTAGGAATGCCGGAGCACGCTCATACACGCAAAGGGTTAGAAAGCTACGCTTTATTTTCTTTTAGTTTGTGATGCGCCTTCATACCGACTAGCACCCAGCGATGGCTTCTAACAACCGAAGGAAAGATTCTTCATACTGTGCAGCCCCGAGCGATCCACGGCTTCTAACAAACGCAAGAAAGGGTCTTTGCAGCCCACATGACATTTTATTACCTGTCACCAACTCCATGTCACGTGGCATTCTAGTAGCGGCACAGCTACCCTGCAGCCACAGCTTACGAACAAGCGCTTGACAATTTGAAAATAATTTCTGTTTTTTCGTGTGAATACGCTTGATAGGTTCCATTAATTTCCCGCTGTGGTTGTCTCTCAACGCAGATTGATGCTCGTCTCGTAAGCATCCGCTAAATCTGTGATACAGTTGTACGCGGCCTATGCGTGACAGTGAATTTTGGTTCCCGGTTGAACATTGGCCGCAATAATGTGGCCTAGCAACGCCGCATCTCGCCGGTCGACCTTGATAAGTCTCAGCTCCGCTGTGGTCACGCAGACTATGCCGATGACCTATGGTCCATGATCTGCAACACTGCCGTAACTTTCGCCGCTGAGCGGAATAATGTCGCCCATGATCAGGCAGCAATTGTACTTTTGTTTGCCGCGATGAAGGAACTTGGCAGTTTGTACTATGTTCCTAGGGCCACCAAATGGAGTTCGTGCCAGAAGCTCATCCCGCACGACCACACGGGCATGGTTCTTCCGGTCGGCGATGGCGTGCTCAGACAGAGGAAACAAGTCGCCGGTCGTCTCCTTGAACAGTCACACGTCTGCACTGTTGCTCATGCAGTATGTGAGGCAAACCACTTGCCGCCTGGAGAGGTGGACGTTGGATGGCAGAGGCGGTCCGTGTAGGCAAAGTAACTTCTTTGCCTCTCTGCCGGTGCAGTGCAGCAGTGCCCTGTAACTGCGACATCTCCTCTCGGCACCTGTCGCAATGGAAGAAAGCCCGACGTTCATTCTGAGTATTTATCATATGTGACCACTTCGCCTTCTGAGGTTGGTGTGTCCGGAGTGAACACCAGGTCCTTGCAGGTCCCCCAGTACTCCAATGTGCTCTCAAAGCGTAAATTTGCTGTCTTTGCAGACGAGGGGGTTTGCCTAATTCGGCACACTGCCAGCGCAGTGACGATTTGGAAAGGCGCAAATTACACTGAAACTCTAGGTCAGTCGTGTAGGTGAACCGGTCTAGTTAGTCATATAGACTCTTGCAGCCGTTGGATGTAACGACACAGACTGCTGCTGCCGCCGCCATGTTCCTGTGTTCAACTAGGCCGGTAAGGGGGGGGGGGGGTGTTCGCGATTGTACAAGTTTGGCAAGAGTTCACCGGTTAATCAAAATCATACGCGAGGCCGCGCGAGGCACGTGACTCTTGTGCGCACCATCACCACGGTTGGCACATGCTCACTTAGTTTTCGCCAGCAGCAACGCGGTACTGAGTTGAGAGGCATAGTTTGATCGCCGAAAGAAAACACGCACAACGCACTGTCATCGGCGATGTACTCAGCACCACAATAAAAAACAATGCGCCAGCTGTCGCTGACTTATGCATATCTTCTGGGCTGAGATGGCAGCACAACACGGTTTCATCGCATGCGACGTAGTGCGCAGCAAATGATTATAGGCACGCCACTGTAGCTGTTTGCAAGGCGTCGAAGCGCAGTGGTGTACGACGATGGTGCGCGAGGCATAGTTCTGTAACGACAACGTATCGCAGCTGTCGCTTGAGAAGGCTGGTGTGTCATCGGTGATGTAACGGAGCGGCAGCATCGCAAACACGGTCAGCGCCGAGAATCACTAGCTTTTCTAAACCCAGTGGGACGGCATTTCCTCACAACCACGGCGCACTAAACCATTGCGAACACCTTCCTTTGTTAAAATTCTCAATTCAAAACTGCACACAAAGGCTCTCACCAGCCAAAAGGCGAGTGTTGCGGTGCCATTACGATGTCCATATACAATTGTTGTTAGCACCAACAGACGCAATTCGTAAGCATTCTGAAGTGCACAACACACACAAATACCGCGTACGTTCGCACAGAGGCAACTTCTGTGCGGAAGCGAGAAAAAGCGATGAATTTTGTCTCTAGGCAGCACGTTCTTATTCGCAATGCATCGCTGAGGCTTCGCGCACACAGATACACTGGCACATTTTCACTGTGCTGCGTCACTACGGACCACAGAACACGTACCATACTGTCCTTTTGCAGAGACCTCCGTTGCTCCTGTCTCTATGGATAGAGTGTCGTTATAGTCCGTAAGGCTGCGGCCCTAATAGATTCAGTGAAGCGCCTGCAGTGAACAGCCATGCCGCGGCGCTGCGTTGCCATTTCCCTAATACACGGAGAATGGTCTGGTTATTCTCATGACTGATTTTATCAAAAATAGCACTGCAGCGCCCCCTGGCGACTGCTCATTGCATGAACCCCTGGCGCCTGCAACCCTCTAGATTGCATCCGCTTTTAAGCTTTCACCTCACTGCAGCCACTTGCGGAAAAAAGTCCTAAATTTATTATTTTCCTCGATCTCCGTTTGTCATCAGAAATTTATAACATTCAAAACGAGAAACACCTACCTTAAGAAATAAAGTGTCTGTTAATTCATTTGCTGTTTTTTAACGCATTCGACTTAGGGGAAGTGTAGGTGCAAGAATGCACCGCATGTGCCCTGTTCGCATTCGACGGAGGAGAGAAAGATAATGCCCGAAAGAGGAGGCACGCCTTTGACGTTCCCAAGAAAAGCGTGGAATGCGGCTCAGGGCAAATGTGCAGATAGAGCGCCGGACAGTCACGGTATTGCTATGATTTGATAATACATTGATAATAGTACGCGTCATTCGCGCGCTCCGTTGCGCAGCTTTCTGTGCTTGAAACACGGAAACAGTGTACCGCGATGGGTGCAATCATGTTATATGCGGCTTTTTCTCGACATAATTTTTTTGACCTGCTCTTTGTGCGTGTTCCATGCTATTTCCGTTCACTGACTGCCGTCGAGCAAACTAGGCTGTGAACTAGAAACACTTCGTAGCGGGAGAAGTTCGAGTTCCATCATTTTGTTGGCCTATACGCGGTCCTTCAAAATACTTCTCTCGTTATTTCTTCTGTTACTCGTGGCCGCTTGGATTGGCGCACCACGTGCGCCGATCCAGGCGGCCATGTGTGACTTCTGTGGTGTCAACTGACCGCCTTTGGCGCTCTACCGAAGTTGGCACAGTTCTCGCATGAAACGCTTCACGCGGCGTTCTCCGTCCCGTTAGGCTGCTCTTGTGCGGAAGAAATCAGTGTGGCCATATATTATTCACTCCGTCATCTGTGGATTATCAACATCCTACGCGTACCCTTCACCTTTATCGCACGTGTGGACGCATCGTCAGCGTGGGCTTTGGTTGGGGTCCTTCGCCGTTTCATTGGTGCTAAATAAATATGTGAAGATACATACATACATACATACATACATACATACATACATACATACATACATACATACATACATACATACATACATACATACATACATACATACATACATACATACATACATACATACATACATACATACATACATAAATGCACAATTCAACCAAAGGAGGTGTGTTCTGGAAGACCATCAGTTGGACTTCACTCCTCAAAACGGCAGGACACGTGCCGAGTTAGTCCCCGAATAATATTTAACATTGCGACGAAGGTGATTAAAATCACGAACCTCGGATCTCAAAGAAATGCGACGTTATGCAGGTGCATTTTCGCATTTACCCCTAGATCGCCATTGTATGTTTCTATATTGAAACTTGCTTGCAGAGTTTGAGGAAGCTTTTCGTACGTGTCTATCTAACACCGCACATGTTTAAGAGTATGGCTGTATCCTCTACCAATGTTCCAAAGAAAAATAGTAGTTTGTGAGCGTAAGGAACTGACACGAGCCGGCACCACTATTTAAAGGGGCGCAACAAATACAAACGACGCAGCGTCTCTGGCTCATGTCAATTGCACCTGAAAAATCCGCCCTACGTACACAGATTCAAGCCCCCACCCGCCAAGGCCAGCTCCTATGAAAGGATCGCTTCGGTTCTCCTCCATCTGCATGTAAAATTAGTGCATCAACTGAAAAGGGTGCTAACTGCCACTGAGCTTACGAAACGCGAATGCAAATGAACCGAAGCCGAACATCGTCGGTAAGCAGCTCGAGCCGCTCTCTTAGAGCAGATGAGGCTGCCCGCCTTCTAACGACGTGGTGCCAGAACGAAGTAACACAGGAATATCATCTTGGATCAGAGCCGGACAACGACTACTCAGTGGCGGGCGATGGCTAATGTCGCTCGAGCCGTTGTTCGTGCGTGCGTCCGTCCGCGTTAATGCTCATTTCGAGAAGGATTGTGTGAAGGACCGCTTTGTCTGCTTTTGTTGCATCTGTGGCAGCCTCGGGTTTGATTGGGACGTTTATTAAATCCAAGAGAGGTTCGTGCCCATTCGGGAACTACACTTTTCAACAGACAACGTTGCAGACTTGGTGCTGTGCTCGAGTGGCAGAACGCACTTGAACAGGACCAAACTGCTTCGCCTTTCTCGCTCGCACGGATTCACGTCACCGGGGAAGAGCCCCCTCCCCCTCCCCTTCCCCACATGCCTCCAGTGAATGCACGTCACAGGCAATGTACTTTTCTGAGCAAGTGGCGAGAGGCATCAATAGGATCGGTGTCGATTCAGTGGGATGCGATAGAACTCTGTCCGGGCAAAAACGACATGCCGTCCAAGGATGCTTCGTGCTTCATGAGAAAATTTACCAATGCCTTAGTGTACGGAGTACCAATGTCGCGACTTGTTGCGGAAGCAACGGTGGATGGAGTAGAAGGTTTGTCTGGCCAAGGCAGTGTTTGAAAAGCATCAAAGATAAAATGAGAGACTGGTTATATGTCCACGCAGCAGTTGACAGTGGTGACTTGACGCAAAACCGAATGTCTGCGTGTTTTTTTTTTGTTTTACTTAGCACTACATTGAGAGAGATGTAGTTCCATTTCGTCTGCTTGTTTCCACGTCATGCTGTTGTGTGCTCAGACACTGAAACTACTTGATTTTCGACCATGTTATAGAACGCGATCATGATCTGTGATCTGCTTGTGTCTGCCTCAGTGTTTGTTAAGCATTCATTTATGCCGCTAGTGAGGTGCTCTTGTGCAGAGCGCGGAAAATTGGCCGCTGTGCGAAACAACGCAAACGCAACAGCTCGCGCGCGACACCGTCAGCGGAAGTTTTCCGTTAAAAAAAAAAATCGAGGGGAAATATTGAAAACGGGGCTCATGACGTATGCCTCAAGCCATCCTCGAGCTCCGGTATCGGAGAACCTAGGGGCGGTAATTCTACTAGTAAAGACTAGACAGAGCAAGCAGAGAGAGTGTCTCTATTGGTAGTGTCGCTCGCCTTCTCAAATCATGGGTTTGCGGCACTCAAATATCTCTCTCTCGGCAATTAATGAACTAATTTGAAGAATTCTTGCGACAGATTGCTCCCTAGAGGGGATGTGACAACTTTCAGGGTATAACCGAAATTTGCTACGTGGCCTGGTGAGGAGCCTTTTAACTTCTAAAATAAACTTGAACTACACGCCATGGTGTCGTACAATAGATGGAGCATTCAAGGCACGCGCCGCTCTTCCGTAGCATTCGCAGTGCAATACATTGAAGAAGCAGCGGTATCATCGCGCAGAGCGTGTTTGGTTGCCAATATTTCCGCTTCTGCTGGACGCAGTGAAGTACTTTTTGGGACAAGGTATTTCTGAAATAGCCTAATTTCCTAATAGCCTAATTTGGAAATAGCCTAATTTCCACTTCTCCACTTTGATAAACAGTCACTCAGGGTTCAAGGGTTGCGCACGACGTTCATGCTGCCTTCCGTGGGATTTATCAATACCACACAAAAGTTATTTAGTGCGTATTGCATTTACATTTCATAGACACCGTGAATCTCAAATTTCAAATGATGTTTCTTTTGTAAAACAAAAGAGATGTATTGTAAACCGGAGACAAAATGCTATTTAAACATCGGTATGTGGGCTGCTAATAACTCAAGTAACCTTGCTCTTACGTATCCAGTGGAGTTCATTCTTGACGGTGTCCTTTTCTTGCTCTTTTATTCATACTTTTCACCACTGCATATCTCTTAGTCTTTAGAGGAACGTTTATTTATTTATTTACACATACTGCTGCCGAATTGGGTTATCGCGGGAGCGGGTTTGTACATTGGATATAACAAAAAAACATTTTTCTCTGCAAATCAACTTCAACATAGTAGGAATCATAATTTCAAAGTAAGACATACAATGTTAAATAATAAACACAGCATGAATGAAATTAGTAAAAACTCCTCTAAAGGTTTACAACGTAGTTTCACTTGGTAGTAAGTTCCATTTTTCAATTGTACAAGGAAAGAAGCTATACCTAAATAGGTTAGTACGCGGTTGAAATGGCGCAAGGTTAAGTTCGTGGCTGTTCCTAGTAGGTTTAAATTTGTCAGGAGACACATAGTTGTTCTTTAATTAGTATCGTGGGGTGTTAATCATGTGATGCAACAACTTAAGGCATTCATAATCACGCAGCCCGGACATAGATTGTAGACCTAGTGCAACTAGGTGAGATAACGGTGAAAAGTTCCAGTCAAAACGGTGGCATATGAAACGGATTGCATTCTTTTGAACCGACTGGAGGGTGTTATCGTCAAATGCTTCATAAGAATTACAGATTAGGTAGCCATATTGGAGAATGCGTCGGATGAGCGATTTATATGATAGCATATTTGTTTCACGTGGACCTTTCCCCGATGTAAGATTTAGGTAGCCTAATTTCTTTAGTGCTTTATTGCATGTGTATTCAATATGCCTTGAACATAACATGTTAGGAGTGAAGATGAGGTCAAGGTACATGCATTCGGCGTCCCGTTCAAGGGAAGAGCCATAAAACGAATAGTCATACAAAGAAACAGAAGTGCGCTTACTAAAAGGTAAAGTGACTGTCCTTACAAAGTTTATATTAATTTGCCATTTGTTGCATCACCTGCAAAATTGTGCAAAAGAAACGTTAAGTGAAAGGTGGTCAACTTTCGTGTTAATTACGATATAAAGAACACAGCCGTCAGTATAAAGGCGGATTTTCGCCGACATATGATTCAGCAAATCATTTATATACACTAAGAACATAAGTGGCACCAGCACAGAACTCTGGGGAACTGCGGGCGTCAAATTTACTCCAGACGAGTTTAAGGAAATAAACGCAACATAATGGGAATGATTACGTAAAAAGCTAGCGACCCGTCAATCAAAGAATAGTTATTAGGCGTAGCGCGAAGCTTATTTAGATGTTTTGACTGCGTAACTGTGTCGAATGCCTTGGAAGATCTATGTGAATGGCATTTATTCAATTTTCAGTGTCAATAGCGTGTGAAATATCATGCGAGAATTCTACGAGCTGAGATATTGTACTAAACCTGCGACTAAAATTATGCTGGGCATCACTAAATGTGTTATTATTTTCAATGAACTCCATAATATGCTTAAAGATTATATGTTCAATATGTTTACATAATTGAGATGTTAATGAAATCGGGCGATAGCTTAATGGTAACTGCTTGTTGCCGGATTTGTACAATAGAAGAATTTTCGCCACTTTCCGAACCAAAAGAACTGTCGAAGTAGATAAGCACTTTTTTAAAAAAATTACAGTCAAGTATTCACAACTCCAAGCACAATATGTAAGAAGAAAATCGTTGTTAATGCCATCGGGGCTGCAAGATGGTTTAATTTCTGTTAATATATTTGATTTAACAAGCATTCGTGTGTAAGGAAGAAGAAATAAAGCAATGACGATATTTTAGACTAAGTTCTTTGGTATTTTGCCATTTAGAGGGTTAAGGCGCGCTTCAGCTTCAGAGTATTAGTTCGAAAACCTCAAATGCATTTTTTTCTGTCTAATAGGATACTACTTGTAGAATGCAATGATAGCATAATAATAGCTTTAGGAACAACAGTAAGTTCACAATGACGACTTGAGTGCACCTGTCCTATACATTATTACATACATTCAGTAGTTTCTATTTGGACTCTCGTACGGATCGTCTTTGAGTTTTCATTTGTGCTCTTAACCAAACAAGAGTCCCCAACAGATTTTACTAATCAAGCTATTGAGGGAGTCTGACCAAACCAAGGTTGTTACCATATGTTCCTCTTCCCCTGTTTCCGCCTGTTTCCTATTCCAGATATATTAGTCGAACAGTTCCTGTGATTTTTAAAACGCGGCATACTAGATTAGCCGCGCCTACATAATTAGCTAAATTATTTTTCGATTCCGTTTGTTATCTCGGCTGCTGTGTAGAACCCCAAAATTAGTACCCCAATTGTTCACGTTTACTCTAATAACTAGAAACTTTTATTTGTCTCTCCCTCTGTCATTTGCACTCAGTGTACCACCTCTCTCTCTCTTTGACGCTAGCTACGCGCACCTCACCACCGCCTATTATCCTTCCATTTTGATTGGGGAGAGGGAGAGTGAGCTAAGCATACATCAAAACGCTGCATAGGAAAGCAGTTGCTTTGCTTACAAAGAGCTGTCACCTTATCGAAACGTAAGTCTTAAGCGACATTCTAGTTGGGCTACTCCTCAATAATTCAAATTTTTTCTCTTTCTTTCAACATCCGTCTTCCTTGAATTCCGCAGCCTGTATTCCATATTCGCATAAAGAGGGTTTGACTCAAAATAACACCCCTCACTAAGTGCCAACTGCGCAGGCCATAAAGGCAGATAACCACAAACTTTTAGCTAGACTTTGGCGAAACTGCCAACACCAAGCGCTTCCGATAACATGCATAAACAGGCTCAATAACATTTTCCGTGGTACAAATTCCAATAAACTAGTGTTTCTTCACATCTTTACCGTGTCGAATTTCTATTGTCGAAAATTTTATGACTCAATATAGAAAACTATCACTTTTTTTCCAGCCTGCTGTCGCGGGTAAAGATATTTTTCTTGTTGGATACTCTTCTAACCTGACGAGCCGGACAATAAAGTGCGTAAGTTCAAGCTACCATGACCGGGAAGGCGAATGGGTGAAACGAACGCTGGACTTCACCTATATATTGGTGAGCAATGCCTGTTATATTTATTCCTACGTAACATCTTCCAGCGTCGCATTGCACCTTTCCTCTCCCTATTACTTGCAGTTTCAGCGCTCTAATGAGACAAAACCAAGCTTGCATTCCTCTTTCAAGATATCGCATACTAAGGCTTTTATTTTGTCATAAATTTACCTCCAAGAAAAATATTCGCGGTCATAAAATGAATTTTGAGAGAAATTATCCTTTGCGTTACAGCTTTCGCTTTTATTGAAAATTTTAGCAGTGGGAAAAACTGATGATGGGCATTAAATACCAGGAGTTACTTATACGATTTTGTATCCTCTCACGTGCTGACTGCGCGCAGAGGTTGTAAAATTATGCACCTCGTGTGAGGGAACATACAAGCATACTAATTATTACAGAAGTGATGCGCAGCATTGTTCATTGCTTCAATCGATCTTTTAATTGCTCACCAAGTTCAACCTTTTATGACTCTGTAAGCAAGCATATTTAGGTACCAAATGCGTCATCGGGTTATTGCTCACAGGATGAAAATTTTAGTTCTCCCGTTTGCCAGACGTATGTGTGTGGAAAATCTCCAAGAAAGACGTACCCATCGACAATGTAACATACAAGTGAAATTGTGAAGGCAGCAGTACCTCTTCCGGTGGAG
Source organism: Dermacentor variabilis (assembly GCF_050947875.1). NCBI lineage: Eukaryota > Metazoa > Arthropoda > Arachnida > Ixodida > Ixodidae > Dermacentor > Dermacentor variabilis. The sequence goes on along the minus strand of NC_134575.1, from coordinate 70,039,234 downwards.
GTACTACACCTTCGACCCATCTACACACTCCGTTTGACGCCTCGAAAAACGACTCGATTGAGGGCCGCTTCAGGCACGCCATTCCTGTAAGCGCAGCACTTGTTCCAGTTCATTCACCCAATAAATAGTTTATTTTCTTGTCCTGTCGAATTATCCCGTAAACCCTATTGCCCTGTATCCACAATGCTATATGAAACCCTGTGTGTTCCATGAACGCAAAGAACATATATTTTAGGTACGCGACGTAAGGGTTCTTTCCCAACGAGCTTTGTAGAAATACAAGGAACATCCAGTAAGAAGCTACTTCACTGAAAAGCTTGACGGCGAGGCTACTCCTAATGCTACAACAACGGCCAGGAAAGTAAAGCTTTACAGAAATTGATTTCTACAAGCAGTTGAACAATTGTGCATGGCCATGGCGTAATTACATAAGGAAACCAAGAAAACTCTAGTAAACAGAAAACGGGTCATAATGTTCTTCCTACACGAAACGGTGCTCCCATGTTCATAGTCTTGCACGTATCTTTCAGGAAATCCGAAAACACGACAATACATACAAAAATAAAGAAGTAGTCACTTAATCAACACACTTAGTTTAAAAATGCGGCAGACAAGAAGTGTCTACTACTTTTTCAGGAACAAGTCACCTTGGGTATTATAAAAATGAAGGCTACATCGGCACTGCTTTTTGTTCAACTTCATTCAACAACATACCTATGACAAGAATCATTTGCATTTCGTAAGTTCTACAGCAGCAACCGACAGCCTGACATTCAGGATTTCTCAATCCATAGGCCTTTCAATATGTTTTTAGATTTGCTAAGAATTGTTATATTGCCCTTCTTGTTGACCCTCACATTCGAGAGATGACATAATCAAAATTTGTATAGAAATACAAATTTATTGAGAAGAAGCTTCTTAAGCAATGGCTTAATGTGGCCAAAGGGACTGACATTACATATATGTTCCCCTGCACTACTACGCTGCTGTCATGGGCAATAGATAATGTCTAGATAATGCACAGGGATACTATCAGTGATCATTGAGTTCTTATCTTATTTTACACCCACAACCAGGATTTACTCCCATCCCTGTACAAATCGAAGTAAGTAAACTTTACTTCACCAAGACTGAGGGTAGCGGTTACCCGACAGTAACTTCGCATGATAGTCCGCTAGGACAACCGCTGCTATCGAAAATGCCAGACTTATAGACAAATTCGCACCCCATCTGGGACTGCCCTAATTACAGCAGACGTCGGACTGTCGATGGGGCATTCGTAATATCCTGTGTCGGCTTCCAGTTTCGGTTTCGAATCGGTTAGGTCAGGGCGCCACTCAGCGCCAAACGCTGTATGCATACCTGCCGCGTTTCCCCTCGCTGGAATAAACGATCCTTTGTCTGGTCCACGAGTTGAGCAGTCCAGTTCTTCTTTGCGGCGCTGCGCTGCCCGGCCGTTTAGGTCTCATGCCATAGGTGCTCCGTCCGGCCTCCCCGTCAAAGCTACTGCAATGTGATGACGAAGTACACCATTTACTCTACTTTCTACGTGCCCTTACCGTACTACATTTTGCGCCTAGTCTTGCTTCCGGCATGGAAGACGCCGCAACTACGTCTCCTCCATCAACGACAACTCCTCTGCCTTTGCTCTCGATGCCCAGCATGGCGTTCGTACCTCCCATTCCGCCTTTCTTGGCGATACCCGGTACTCCTGCGTTACCGCGGCTCACGTGGAAACGTTAATGTTGCACGTTTCTTGAGGCGACCGGAGGCGAGGCACTACAAGACGAGAGGAAGAAAGCCATTTTACTTGGTAACTTAGGCTTCGAGGGGCAGCGTCTTTACTACGACCTCGCGTCGCAAACGGACCTGACACCTAGTACGTTCAAAGACATTCTTCGTATCTTCGAACAGCACTACGAAGAAAGCCCCAATAACCTGGTTTTATCAGAATGGCCTATTGCGCATGTGCGCCGATATCGTTTGCCACTTCTTTCCCTGACTCTCCTTTCCCTCGCTGCCTACGCAAGTACATAAGCGTATGAATAAACGACCAGTTGGTCATTCTTTGTTGAGCAACAAGTCGCTTCGGTCCATTATTTCAAACACGATACATGGTGTCAGAAGTGTTTGTCTCGGCAGCAGAATGGACGCCGCCCAGCCCTTGGAGCCGTTGCAGCTTTCCGTAAACTTGAGAAGAAACTGGCTGCTGTTTAAACAGGAGTTGGAACTCTGTATCACAGCGACGTCGTCAGACAAGCCAAGGAAGGAAACTGTGAAAGCGGCAATACTTCTCAGCACCACTGGAGACGAGGCGTTGGACGTGTACAACAACTTCGCGTTTACCGAAGGTGAGGACAAAGAAGATTATCAAACTTTGGTCAGGAAGTTCGAAGAGTACTGTCCCCCCGAAGGGAATGAAGTTTATCAAAGGCACGTTTTCCGCCTTCGAGTGCAGGACGAGCAGAACCATTGGAAAGCTTTTTGCGGGATCTGCAGAAGCAAGCGAAACTCTGCAACTTTGGAGAGCTTGAACCATCCATGATAAGCAACCAAGTGGCCTTCGGTATCAACGACAAAAAGCTCAGGCAGAGGTTACTTGGCGAGAAGGACCTTAGCTTGCAGAAAGCTGACCAAATGTGCAAAGCAGCCGAAGTTTCTGCGCAGCAAAATGCATCGTGGTCGTAGGAAAGGCTTCGAGTAGACGAGAGAAACTGAACGAGACAGCAAAAAACAATATCGATGCCGTCAATGCGGAAGAATTCATTCGCCGCAATAATGTCTGGCTCACGGAAGGTTTTGCTACGCATGCGAGAAAAGAACCACTTCGCGGCAAGTTGCAGAAAGCGCCAGATAAACCAAGTCGACGAAGCACAAGAGGCCGATGATAACTTCAATATCATGAATATCAGCGTGCGCGGCATAACTGACGTTGCGGGAGCAGATTGGATAGTTCGCGGCAAGATAGCCGGCCAAGAACTGCGATTTGATGTAGACGTTGGCTCGCAAGCCAACCTAGTAGCTCTGTCTGTGTTCAGGCATGCCAATCGAGCAATGGAGCCAAGAAAAAGCACAGCAGTTTTAACGTCATATAACGGAAGCATTATCAAGCATGTGGGAGTCTCAACAGAAGTCCTGAGAATAGGCGGCCAAGAACGTCACGTTGCATTGTTTATTGTGAAGAAAGGCCGCCATGCCATCATTGGTCTCAAGGCATGTCGGGAATTCGGACTGATTCAAACGGTTAATGCAGTAGACTCAAGCGAACAAGGCGCTCCCCAGCTGGCTTTTCCCCACCTATTTCGCGGAACCGACTGCGTAAAGCGACTGTACAAGATGGTACTGCGGCGGGATGCCGTTCCAATGGTCCAGCCTGCCCAAAGGGTACCGTTGGTAATGAAGGAACCGCTTCACGACGAACTCAACCGCATGGAAGGGGCCTCTATTATTGCGAAAGTGGGCGAGCCTACCGACTGGGTAAGCCCTTCAGTTGTAGTAAGAAAAAAGGATGGCCGGCTTCGCATGTGTTTGGATCCATGGGCCATAAACAAAAGTATAAAGCGTGAACATTATCCGATGCCATCCCGGGAAGACATTAAAAGCGAAATATCGGGCGCAACTTACTTTTCTAGACTCGATACAAACGCAGGTTTTCATCAGATACCATTGGACGAAGCTACGTCACGCGTGTGCACTTTCGCAACGCCCTTTGGGCGCTACAGGTTTTTAAGGCTGCCGTTTCGAATCTCTTCAGCGAGCGAGGTCTTCCAGGAGACATCAACAGAAATATTTGAAGGCCTTACAGGTGTACACGTATACATTGACGACATTCTGGCCTAGGGTGACTCGACAGAGCAGCATAATGAAAGGCTTCGAGCCGTACTAAAGCGAACGGATCAAGCTGGGCTGACGTTTACTGAGCAAAAATGTGGATTTTGCTTGAGAAAGATAACATTTCTTGGTGACGTGATCAGGGAAAACGGTGTTCGTCCCACTCCAGACTTAATCGAGAGCACACACGCCATACCACCTCCGACGGACAATCAGGTGGTTGGAAGAATGTTGGGCGTCGTGAATTACTTTTGCAAATGTGTACCCTCACTCAGTGAAAATACGTCATTATTTCGTCGCCTTATGAAGGAAAGCGTGGTGTTTGAATGGACATCAGCGCACTCGCAGGAGTGGGCTCAGGTCTGCGAAGCACTGATACACCCACCGCTGCTAGCCCTCTTCGATTCAAATAAACGAAGGTAACGGCAGACCCCCGCAGGGGCGTCTGCGTCAGCAGGCGTTTGGTGTGTTGCGACACCACGTAGCCGAGCACACGAGGGTTGGACCCTCCCGCATGTAGCCGTTCGCGGCTTAGCCGTGTCCGGGGAAAGGGGGATCCTGGAGGTGGAGCCAATGCCGGGTGTTCGGACCTTTAAGGCCCCTCGGCGGAGGCAACACACCTCTTTGGCCTCTGCGTCACGTAGACGGCACCCCCGGACTGACCCACCCGGGGGAAATCGGCAGTCGCCTTTTCCTGTCTCTCTCTTCCTACAACCTTGGTCTTTCTCTTACTTTCCACCTTTCCTGTCTCCTTCTCTCTTCTATTTACTTGCTTCTTCTTGGTGGCAAGGGTGAACCCTGTGCGGCTATCCAACCTTGGGTACACCCTATTTGGTTATAGTGGCGGCCTACGACTGGCGTCGTGCAGACTTGTATGCAAGCTGTGCCGCGTCCGCGCGTTGGGCTCCGTGGTGGGCGGTCGGCGCTGCTGCCGAATTTGTATATTTTCATGGAAACTGCCTTCTCCAAACTTCCTGATCGCCCTCAGAAACGAGGGCGCACCGAAGATGTCTAAGTTTTTTGGCAATCGTACACAGAACTTTCCCCGCTTTCATGTCATCCACTCTGATATGCCTGAGGAGACGGTAAGAATGATCTCACGTTTCGTTGTCTCGAAATCTCTGACAGAAGTTTTCGGTCCCGGATACAAAGCATCGAAAATGGCTAGCGGTAATCTTCTCCAAGAGCTTCGCGATCAGAAACAATATGAAAAACTGTCCAGACTTGTATCTTTTGGGGGTGTTCCTGTCACAGTGACCCCACACCGCACCATGAATACTACCCGTGGCGTTGTATCGGATGCTGATCTGCTAGAATTGTCTGAAGCTGAACTTCTAGAGGGTTGGAATGATCAGAACGTGATCAATGTTAAGATAATTAAAATAAGACGTGACGGAAAAGAAATCAATATCATGCACCTAATACTTACATTTGGCTCAAGCAACCTAGCCGACACTATCGAGACAGGGTATGTGAAAATCCGAGTGAGACCGTACATTGCAAATCCCCTACGATGCTTTAAGTGCCAGCGATTCGGCCACAGTTCACAGAACTGCCGAGGCCGCCAGACATGCGCAAAATGTAGTTCCCGTGACCATGCCTCTGAAACGTGCGAAAACGCTCCACACTGTGTGAACTGTGATGGCGAGCACACCGCATACTCGCGGTCATGCCAGTCTTGGAAGAAAGAAAAAGAAATAGTCACTATCAAAGTAAAAGAAAACATATCATTCAAAGAGGCACGCAGGCGGGTTGCATACCTTCTTAAGGCCAGCTTTGCCGAAGTAACGCGTCAGGGGGCAGCGTCACAGCGGCTGTCCGACCCACAAGCCATGAGTCGGCACTCACGCCACCAGCCCCCGCGGCGGTTGCAGCTAGCGCTGCTCCGTCAACCGAGGAGAGAGGACCATCGACCCCGAAGGTGGGCGCAGCCGAGGCTGCCTCAACTTCCCAGGTCACTTCCAGCGCTGGCAATGGCCGGAGCAGCTAAATCCCCCGAGGAGCCCCATCGACCTAAGGGCTGGTGGGCGCAAGCGTCTTGCCCTCCAAGGCGGGACCCTCCCTGACAACATCTCGCTCGCAAGAGCACGTGTCCGGCGCCTCGCAAGCGGCAATGGACACTACACCTATCCACGCGGCGCGCCAAGCGCCTAAGGAGCGGCGAGGCTCCCTCGAACGCTCCAGAAACGGCAGAACCCCCGTTACAGGGCCTCGAAAGAGCTCTGTAACCTAAGGTATCACTTCCGTTTCTGTAAACGCAGCACCAATTTTCTTTAAAAATGGATACACAAATCATTCAATGGAATGTCAGAGGTCTTCTTAGGAATCTTGATGATGTGCAAGAACTCATCCATAAACACAATCCAAAAGTGCTGTGTTTACAGGAAACACACCTAAAATCAAAATACGCAAACTTTCTTCGACAGTATGTTACCTTTCGCAAAGATCGCGATGATGCTGTTGCATCATCGGGCGGTGTTGCAATTTTAATTAAAAAAACCATAGCTTGTCAACGTTTACAGCTACGAACGGCCCTTGAGGCAGTGGCGGTTCGAGTTGTTCTGCTAAACAAACTTATCACTATTTGCTAGATTTATATACCCCCCATTACAAACTAAGCAAACATGAATTTCAGTGTTTTATAGATGAATTGCTGGAACCCTATGTTGTTCTTGGCGATTTCAATGCACATAACTACCTGTGGGGCGACCCTCCTATAGATGCGCGAGGACGTCTTGTCGAACAGTTCCTTTTTTCTTCTGGTGCGTGCCTGTTGAATAAGAAGGAATACACATATTACTCTCGCAAACAGAACCTATTCTTCAATAGATCTCAGCATAGCCTCCCCGTCTTTACTGCCTGAACTTGAATGGGAAGTTACCGACCACCCTTACAGCAGCGACCACTTACCTATTCTGCTAAGATCACCTAAAGAAAACGCATATCCACCACACGCTCCTAGGTGGAAGATTGACACAGCTGACTTGGAGAAATTCCGAACCCTAACTAGTATATCATGGGATGACATGTCCTCGTTAGGAATTGATGCTGCTGCTGAGTAATTTACAGCCCTTATAATAGATGCCGCATCAAAATGCATATCAGAAGTAAACGGCCTGGCATGCAAACGGCGTGTCCCGTGGTCGAACGACGATTGTAGGATGGCTCGTAAAAAGAACAGAACAAAGCGTGGGGGTTGCTATGCGCCTCTCCTACTGCGGAGAATCTTGTTAACCTTAAGGAAGTAAAGTCCCAAGGCAGGCGAACCCACCGACAGGCCAGAAGAGAAAGCTGGCAGAAGTTTTTATCGGGCATCAACTCGTACACAGATGAGGCCAAAGTTTGGAACAGGGTTATTAGGACAATAGGGCGACAAGCACAATCACTCCCTCTGGTAAACACACAAGGCCATACCCTGCAAGATCAGGCAGACTCACTTGGGGAGCACTTTGAGAGCGTGTCGAGCTCAACCCATAATTCTCAGTCCTTTCTCAAGTATAAAGAAACAGAAGAATGTAAGTCAATAATTAGAAAATCCAGACAGAATGAACCCTATAACCGGCCTTTCAGTATTGTCGAGTTGAGAGCTGCCTTGAACACATACAAAAGCACTGCCCCGGGACCTGACAGAGTCATGTATGACATGATCAGAAACCTACATACTGACGCACAAGTTACACTTCTTCGGCTATTCAACACTATTTGGGCTTCGGGATACCTCCCATCTACATGGAAAGAGGCGATTGTGGTTCCTGTCCTAAAGCAGGGAAAAGACCCCTCCTTGGCGGCAAGTTACCGTCCGATAAGTCTAACAAACTGTCTGTGTAAGCTTATTAAAAAATGTTAAATCGCCGACTTATACGTTTCCTTGAGCTTAACAATAGGCTCGATCCTTATCAGTGTGGCTTCCTAGAAGGGCGGTCGACTACCGATCATCTTGTGCGCTTTGAACAAAATATCCGCGATGCATTTATACATAAACAGTTTTTCCTATCTATATTCCTCGATATGGAGAAGGCATATGACACGGCATGGCGTTACGGGATCTTAATAGACCTGTCGGAAATTGGCATCCGTGGAAATATGCTGAACACAATTGAAAGCTATTTGTGAAATCCTACCTTCCGAGTAAAAGTCGGTAATGCACTGCCACGCCCTTTTACGCAGGAAACTGGTGTACCCCAGGGAGGCGTGCTCAGCTGCACTCTCTTTATCGTTAGGATGAACACACTACGTGCTTCACTGCCACCGGCAATTTTTTATTCCGTATATGTAGATGATATACAAATAGGCTTCAAATCCTGAAACCTCACAGTATGCGAGAGACAGGTACAGCAGGGCGTGAACAAGGTTTCCAAGTGGGCAGACGAAAACGGATTTAAAATCAAACCCCACAAAAGCTCTTGTGTTCTTTTTACTAGAAAGAGAGGCCTGGTTCCAGATCCTTTTGTTCAACTGTGTGGACATCAAATACCTATCAACAAAGAACACAAATTTCTAGGTATTATACTAGGCTCCAAGCTTACTTTTATAAAGCACATTAAATATCTTAAAGAAAAATGTCTAGGGACAATGAACTTACTTAAAGTTCTATCCCACTCAACATGGGGTAGCGCCAGGAAGTGTCTGATGAATGTTTATAAGAGCTAATTCGATCACGATTGGACTATGGTGCCTTCGTGTATAACTCTGCCGCTCCGAGCGCACTAAAGATCCTAGATCCTGTCCTTCATCTAGGTATCCGCTTAACCACTGGCGCTTTCAGAACAAGTCCGATTGAAAGCTTATACGCGGAATCAAATGAATGGTCCCTCCAAATACAGAGAACTTACATCAGCCTTACTTATTTTCTGAAAATACATTCCAATCATGAACATCCATGTTTTAACACTGTTAACGATATGACATGTACTACACTCTTCCATAACCGTCCCTCTGTAAGACAGCCTTTCTCGCTTCATGTGAGGGAGCTTAGTAATGAAATGCGTGTCCCACTCCTCGAGCTTCGCCTAATGCATCCAACCAAGCTGTTACCACCTTGGGAGTGGCAGCTGATAGAATGTGACATATCCTTTTTAGAAGTAAAAAAACACGCATCAGAGATACAAATCCGAATGCATTTTCTAGAACTCCAGCACAAGCACTCCTGCGCAGAGTTCTACACAGACGCTTCGAAGTCAAATGCCGAGGTGTCTTATGCTGCCTTCGGCCCATCCTTCTCAGAATCTGGTGTACTACATCCGGAAACAAGTATCTTCACGGCCGAGGCCTACGCAGTATTGTCTTCTGTAAATCATATAAGAAAATCAAAACTTCAAAAATCTGCGATAAATACAGACTCCCTAAGCGTCGCGAAGGCGTTGATGTCACTCTATAGACACAAAAATCCAGTACTTAACGAAATGTACACTGTCTTGTGTAAAGCGTACATATCTAACCAGCATATCATTATATGCTGGGTGCCTGGTCATATGAGCATCGTGGGCAACGTTCTCCTGGACGAGATGGCCACGTCAATAGCATTGCAAGCCGTTAACCTTACCGCTGAGGTGCCTGTCGCAGATCTGAGACCTTTCTTGCGAAGGGGGCTGCGGGCCCACTGGCAACTCATGTGGGACGTGGAAAAGGATAACAAGCTTCACCTAATAAAGCCATAGTTAGGACTATGGCCCTCTACAACAAAATCTCGCCGAACAGATGTCCTATTCTGTCGTTTAAGAATAGGACACACATTTGGCACCCATAACTTTCTACTCACCGGAAGTGAGCCTCCAACCTGTGGTAGATGCGGCGAGAGGCTGACCGTACTCCACGTCCTCCTGGAGTGTCGGGAAGCCGAATCTGAGAGAAAGAGACATTTTTCCTTAGCATACCGATAGCACATTCCTCTTCAACCTGCAATGTTTCTTGGTCCAGAACCGCTTTTTAATACAGACACAGTCCTAGGTTTCCTCAGAGATGTGGTCTTACATGGTATTCGTCCCATGCATTCGTAGCGCCTCCTCTCTCCTGAGGATGCCACTACGATAATTGTTTTGCATAGCACGTGCCTCCCGGCCCTTGTGTGTTTCAAGGGCTCTAAGAAGGCAGTAGTGCTCTAGCACTTCCTTTAATCTGATATATTTTACCTATCGTATCGTTATTTTTAAGTGCATCTAAATGTTCATAGTACAAGTCATACGTCATCGCCATAGTTTTATTATACAGATTTTACGCACTTTAGAGCGTATATTTAAGGCCCCTTTACAGCCACGTCACACCAACTTCATAGTAATCATAAATACACCGCATGCTCATTACCACAGACATGGCGCTCTTTGGCCATACCTGGCCCTTGCGCAATAAAACCTTATACATCATCAACGGCAGACGCCTAGGGAACCGGCATTGGTGCCGCCTTATTGCAAAAGCTCGGAAACGACTGGCGTCCAGTCACGTACGCATCGCGGGTTCATAGCGAAAGTGAAACGCAGTATGCTCAAATCGAAAAGCAGGCGCTCGCTATAGTTTTTGCGTGCGAATTGTTTCATCAGTTCGTGTATGGCCGCAGGATCCCGGTCGACAATGATCACAGGCCTCTGATTGCTATCGCTCAAAAAAGTGTTGTCGACATGCCACCAAGGCTGCAGCAATTTTTCATCCGTCTCTTCAAATGTAATTATGTCTTGCAATTCATCCCTAGGAAAGACTTGCTGCTCGCAGATATGTTGTCCCGTGCTCACGCGCTGCCTGGGTGCGCTGAAGAAAGACGTGGATATTCACGCAGTTCAAGTGGTCTCGAGCCTTGTAAGCACAAGAACAAAGCAACGACTGGAAGAAGGAACTCGCACGGATCCGTATTTAAGCAGCGTTATAGAACCACTAAACACAGGTGCAACCTTTCAAAGGGAACTTAAACCGTTCACATCTGAGTTGGCAGCAGTGGATGGCGTACTGCTAAAAGGAAGAAAGATTTTCCTACCAAAAGCCACGAGGGCCGAAATTCTGCGGCGGATACACGAAGGTCACTTGGGACAGAACAAATGCAAGGCCAGGGCACGCAGGCTAGTTTTTTGGCCAGGACTCGGCCGTGATATTGAGAACCTGGTAGGAACGTGCCATGTGTGTCAGAAATACGCCTACAGCCAACCGAGCAAGCCCCTGCTACTACGGCCTACACCGGAACGACAATGACACCGTGTCGGAATTGACCTGGTCCAATACGCAGGGCACTCGTACGTGGTAGTGCATGACGACCACTCGAACTTCCCAGAGGTTGAAAGGTTGGTGGGCACATCAGCAACGGAACTATTTCTAAGATATCTGCCCTACTCTCTCACTATGACATTCCTCCGTAAGTCTGCACTGACAACGCGCCTCAGTTCGCTTCAATTGACTTTGCTGTTTTCGCAAGACGGTACGACTTCGAACATATAACATCCAGCCCTAATTTCCCGCGCTCAAACGGCCTAGCCAAAAAGGGGGTAAAGATTGTTAAAATAATTCTTAAGGAAGCTACGGAGTGCCGTGAGAATTTCTGGTTGGGCCTTTAGGCTTATCGATAGTCTCGTTTAGAAGATGGACGGTCTCCCGGAGAGTTGCTGCAAGGTCGTCATCTTCGGACAACTGTTCTCGAGTTCAACACTGATGGAGGATGCCCTGTATCAAAACATCGGCAATCATTGCGCGCCAAGCCAATATCGCCTCTTGAAGCAGGAAGCGTTGTTCGGATAAAAAATGGGACTGGTCAGGCAAAGCAACGGTGCTTAAAGAAGCAGCGCCACGTTCGTATCTGGTCCGAACTGAGAGCCACCAAAAGCTGAGGCGCAATCGACAACGTTTGCGGCGAACAGACGAGCACTGCGCAAATGTGAGCGACTACGAGAGCTGCCGGGAAGACACTGAGCCGGAACTGAATAACGTATTGCAACCGATCGAAGCATTTGAACCGGTAAACGACACATGTTACAGTGCGGCCACCGACCGCTGCTCAAGCGGGCAAATGACCGGGGTTGCAGACTCAGCCGGGCAACAAGACACACCGGGAAATCCATCCGCACTGCCAATAATTCGTTGGTCTACCAGATCCCGGACGGAGCCGAATCGTCTTTGCTACGACGGAAGCTTTCGTCAAGTCTGCTAGCTTGATTTTTGTTTGTTTGTTTGTTTTTGTGAAGACAAGTAAGTCTCCCAATTGTATGAAGAAAAGAAGTATCAGAATGGGCTATCCCGCATGTGCGCCGATATCGTTTGCCACTTCTTTCCCTGAATCTCCTTTCCCTCGCTGCCTAGGCAAGTACATAAGCGCATGAATAAACGACCAGTTGGTCATTCTTTGCTCAGAAACAAGTCGCCTCGGTCCGTTACTTCAAACACGATACACTGGTGCACCGCATTATCTTCAGGAACAGAAAGCAACTTCCTGGGGAAACCTTTCAGGAGTTTCACTGCACTTTCACCGAGCTACAAAGAACTTCATATCTTCAACAGTTCGTCTGTTCAGCGCGTCTCGACGCAACGCCAAGATGGCGTCGACAACCATCACCTTCCTCTCCCGGGCACGCAAGATTGCGGTTCCCGACACCCTTCTAAGTCGACCCGGTGGCTTCAAGATCGCGCTCGTCGGCATGGCGGAAAGTCGCAACCTGGAGAGGCCAGCCAACATGGCGCCCGGCCCGACCTCCGCGAAGGCAGTCGAGACATCGTAGACTATTGCTATCGATTTGGTTCACCTCACCACATCGCATCCGATACAGGCTGTCCGGTCATGCACGTTTCCTGCCGTGCGTGCGGAGGCGTGGAACATTACGCTTCAGTTTGCTGATCGATAAACCGAAAGCATCGACAGTCCCGTGCTCTAACGCAGTTTGTTTCCGCTACCGCTGATACACAATCAGCCTGTACATTCCCGTCTGTGCTTACAATTCAAGCTTTGGGCATTGACATTCAAGGTTCTTCGCTCACATGTGCCAGCTCACAAGCGTTCAGCTTCCGCCTCTTCGACACAACGCTGCAACAGAGTTCGCCCATCTGTTCTCAGGACAATTCGGACTTGTAAAGGGCTTCACCCACGACCTTCGTCTCCAAGCGTCAGTGCAACCAGTCTCAGCGAAACTACGTCATCTACCTCTGGTTCTCCGTGAACAAGTCTCCGCTGAACTGCCGCGGCTGGAATCAGCTCATGTCATCGAACGAGTCTGTGTGTCCGACTGGATTTCTCCGCTCGTCGTGGTTCGGAAGAAAGACAATCCCATTCGACTTTGCATCGATCTTAGAGAACCCAACAAGCCTACCGTCATAGACGCCTTTCCACTAGCGAGGGCTGACGAACTGTTTCCTGGACTTGCTGGTGCTACTTTGTTCAGTAAGCTGGACTTGCAGTCCGCTTATCATCAGGTTTTATCGTCCAAGAGAAGCCGTGAGCCTACTACTTTCATCACTCATGACGGTCTCTTTCGCTTCAAGCGTTTGTGTTTCGGATTGGCATCTGCGTATTCCTTTGTTCAGTAGATAACGTCAACTGTTTTAAAAGAATGTCCAGGTAGCTTGTGCTGCCTAAGTGATGTTTTGAATTAGGGCCGCACACAAGCTGAGCATGGTAAAAATCTGCAAACTGCGCTTTCCAGAATCTCAGCTACTGGCATGGAGCTTAATGCAAATGTGTATACAGTGTCCCAGAGCTCACGTTTTCGGACATATGTTCAGTGCAAACGGCATTTCGCCTACGGAAAACAAAGTGAAGTCAATTGTTGATGCACCCCAGCCAATTGGCAAAAAGTCACTGCACTCAATTCTTGGTCTCACGCGATACTGCTCTAAAATTATCCCGCAGTACGCCGAATTGGTACAACCACTTAGGAAACTATTAAAGCAAGGACAACCGTCTGTCTGGGATCAGGATACTGAGTACAGCTTCCGGACTATTAAGGATGTGGTTGCATGCGAACTCGGCTCTTACGCCAAAAGTGTTAAGACCTATGGAAACCGTCGGCGCGCAAGAAAATGCCCACGATTTTGTCCAGGAGATCTTGTCCGAGTACAAACTCGAGAAAGTCCGGTCCTAAATACTCGGGCCCATTTCAGATTTACCGTAGGGTAGGTGGCAATGAGCCTGAAAATGGCAAACGTTGGAATGCCTCCAAATTTGTGAAATGCGATGCACGACAGTATCTTCTTGAAACCTTCACAGAAAAAAGTCCCTCCACTGACTACCCATCCCTTGATAATTGTTTCCCACCTTTTCTTCCAGTTACTACTGGTGTAGGAGATACCTTACGTTTCTTGTAGCGTAACCGGGCTGTACGCACATCTTCATTACTGTACTGACCATCACACGAATTTATATTTCATGCCAAAAAGCTTTTGAACATTAGTTAGGTCTTTAGCATCCTTATGGGGTACTGTCCCAACTTCTTGGAGTGTAAAGTGATTTATACGCACAATCTTCAATCCACGACAACCACAGAGCTGTCTCGAGTCAGGTTCAGGGGGAATCAGTCACCCATCCGGGCTGTCCCAGGGGTCGCACACACGTTCGCACTGTCTACTTCTTGTACTCTGTGAACTCCTTGTCATGTGTGATCTGTGTGTGCAAGTGTGCATCTCGTCGTCTTCCCAAGATGCTTATTGAAATTCTTCAGAACTGTAGTGAAATCATGTTAATTTCCAGTCTTCATTTTGTGTATTTCACTTAAAATGGAGAAGCCAAAGGTGTCTGCTTAGAAAAAAAGTGTGTGATAGGTACATGTACCCGATTTTTCTATTGTATAAAAATCTCATCACTAAACACGCGTGGTACAGTGCTAAGATGTGTTCTTCTTTAATCCATGACTTGCTTTGTGGCGAGGAGAGCGAGTGGCGCATTTTTCTCTCAAGGGAGAGGGGATGTAATATCCTGTGTCGGCTTCCAGTTTCGGTTTCGAATCGGTTACGTCACGGTCTACTCAGCGCCAAACGCTGTAAGTTGACCTGCTGCGTTTCCCCTCGCTGGAATAAACGATTCTTTGTCTGGTTCCCGACTTGTGCAGTCACGGCCGTTTAGGACTCATGCCGTAGGTCCTCCGTCCCGCTGCCCCGCCGAAGCTACCTACAGCATTGCCTTGTTTGGATAACAGGCCCATTATTTTGTAGTGCAATTTCCTGTGACTATTCAATGAATTCCAAAGTGCAGTGCGAGCGACAAGATTATATATATATTTTTTTTTACTCAGAGAGCACTGGCCTCCAGACTCAAGTACTTAATGATAAGTGCCTGTACGTGACGGCGTTCTATGCACAGGACACCCAAAACATAGTACGGGGTCAAACCATCGAGTAGCCGACTGTGGCATAAAAGTTGCACAACGGTAAAGGTGCCTCTCAAAGGCCGGCCAAAGTTTTGATAGGAGGACCTATCTTCATCAAATGCGGACTTGGCTTCATCGGCATGTTAGTTTTAACAGGTTAGTATAGTGATGTCACGTCCGGTCGTTGTTCGGCCGCGGTTGGCTGCAAAGGCAGAGTCTCTAGGCGTGGTTTCTAAGACGAGTGGACAAGAGCGGCAGAGTGGGAAGGCGACAGAAAAAAAAACGGACATAGGAGGGTGTCGGGGAAGGGATAGGTTAGGAAGCCTTCAGAAAACTAGACAGAAGCCGTAGGTGTCGGAGGCGGCATGCGCTTGTGGTTTTAGAAGAGCCAGCAAACCGGACAGACGACGAGTAACAGAGGTGCACGAGTTGAAAGAATGACTTTAATTGCACGGTAGCAGTGCGTAACGGGGTAGGGTAATTTGAAGGTGGTAGGATAGCGACATGGAATCTATAGGCAATGGATGGGGGTACTGGGAAGGGGTGTCGCTTGGTCTCTCTAGGGACGTTAGCCTCAGTAGTTTGGCAACGGGGTCATCACGGTGGTTTACAGTAATGACACAACGCTGTGTGGTGGAGGCATCCAAAGAGATGCGTTGATGTTTGGAACCTTGGAATGCGCCGGTGGTGGTCCTAGCCAATTTAATGGAAAATTAAACCAACAAAAATTAAATTGGAACGCAAGAAAAAAATCGAAGAGGAAGAATAAATAGGAGTGTGACAGAAGTAACGACCGGAGGGGATAGGCGTACATAGGAAGAGGACTCGTATGGTTGATGTATGCGTAAAAGCGGGGAAGAAACTATTAAATTGAGTGATGCGGGAGAGCCAGGGAAACGCTTGAAACGGAAGATTATGTGAGCTTAAGAATTGAGGTTTGCTGATGTCACAATCTGTTATTGCGCCTTTGTTAACACTTTGAGAGTTTCAGGTTTATCTCAAACCCTTTAGTGATTCTAAGTTGCCGGTGCCAAAGTGATTCCCGTCGGGTGTAGGCATTTAAACTTGTGTATCTTCGTGGATCGTACAAGGCACACAAAAGGCACGGACGATATGAGGGCGATGCGCGCATAATAAACACACCACCAGAAAGCAAGATGCGGACTACATAAGCGCAACCTGCACCACACGAGCAAAATTAAAAATCGCCGTATATTTCTTGCTAGGCGAGGGACACAGTTTCAAAGCGCACGCGAACATCACACACTGCACATGTGTACCTCCTAGATCGTGTCAACAATTTCTGGGCAACGTTTAAACGACAGCAGGAAGACACTTCAAAATGAAACGAAGTGAAGGCGTAGGTAGCGCAGGTAACGGCTGCGTAAAACGTCATTTAGGGCTTTAAGGCCAGTGGCCGAAGTTGAAACCGGTCAAATCACGCTGCAGCGACAGATTTGTCAAGGTAACTTGTTGCAATATTAAAGGCCATGCTTTTCATGGCTGCATGCGACATAAATGAACCAAAAGCAACAATACGTCATGTAATTTATTTCGGCGCTAAACTATAGCGTACAATATAACCATGTCAATGCTTCCTTTTGTGTCAGAATATATGTAAGTAGTTGGGCACAAAGTGGCACAAAAGCTGTTGCAGTGGTTATTATTGCAGGCATCACGGAGGCCACAACGGCCACACAAATATACAGACGGCATCTCCTGCGCCGGCTCCACCCGACCAGTAAAATACGGCATTTTTCTTTTTTCCCGTCTTGCTTCGGTAGTGCGAGCTTTTCAATGTGTTTGTTTGATCATGTTTTTAGGTTTGTTGTACTGAAATGTCACGTATTTCGCGTGCACGAAGATGCCGGAAGTTTGCTTGCATCTTGCTGTAAACTCTGCGTTTGCGTGGCGCGCCAGCTAAATATAGACCAACGATTTTCATGACGTGAAGTGTATTCCCCTTTTCTCTGGTTGTCGTGGGACGTTTGGTGGACGTCGCAATAAAATAATGCGTATTATTAGTGTGCCTCAGCTCGTCCTCACCGCAACGGCATATAGACTGCGAGTACAATCGTCGATACAGCAATAAAAACTTGGAGAGCGCCTTTCGACCTCGTCGTACTGTTAATACGGTAAGCTATCGTGCTTGGGCCTGCTTCTCATGTGTGCCTGAGGTTCTCGTTGAGCTTCTCATGAGGTTTCCTTGCGAACGTAGGAAATGGAATACCTGCGAAAACAGTAAAACGTGCTGGTGATTGCTGCGTGCTGGTTGTAAGAGTGTTGTAACGCAACTCTATTGCCACGATACATAATTGATAATACTGATAAGCGTTTCCTTCGGCTGAGAACGGTTACTTTCGGAAATCGTGTTCTTCTTGTGCATCTGTGCGTGAGCTCCCGCTTGTCTGCTAAAGTTGCACGGTAACGACCCATGTACCCCCTCACCGATTTTTTTCTTCAATGACGTTTCCTCGCTTATAAATACTTCGACGTTATGCACAATCTCTGCTTACGAAGTTTTCGGTTAAAGAACAGTTCAAGGGGAAAATGTAAACCAGTGACAGCTTGCTACTAGTAAAGCTTTGTTTTCAAGACAGGGTGCATTGACATAACTTTGACTTCACTAAACATGACAGGGGAAAGTTGCTTAAACTAAGTATTGGAAAAAACAAGAACATTACATTGTAATGTGTTTATACGGCGTCTCCACGCTTTACTTTGATAAAGACGTCTCTATTATCATGATATTCAATGATTTAAACCTTTGGCTCGCTTGTCACGTTAGTGCAGACATTGTTTACGCGATTCTTTTTAGGTGCTGCTTGCATGTGTTCACAATATGACAGCTTTATTGTGTCACTGCTATAAGGTAACTCAGAACTCATTTTGAAGCGGTGAGGCGATGATCCAAAACAGTACCCACAAAGTGGAGGAGCCCCTCGAAATGCTGGCCCTCTGGATATATGGCCGCAGCAGGATGGCTTGCGATCTTTATGGTCATGTCAGATGTGTATGAAGCGTACGTGTTCCATAAAGTGGGCTTGGTATCATTCATGATGAAGTTTATCAACATGTTACACAGCGCAGCTTACTAAATAGGATTAATATTTGCGCAACATAATTAAAATTGCTGTTTATTTGTGTGCATAGCTATTATGCCCACATTATCGTGTTGTTTATGAAACTGTACCTAACCTGTCCGTATGTTCAGTATTTCTTCTTGCTAAGTTGCTCGACTGCAAGTTAAGTTTTATTTTTACTCTGTACATGGTATACTTGCCACTTTTTATTGTGGTTGTATTTTTTAAACCTGTTTCCTATCCTGTATATTTTATTTACGAGTTTTTTGCTGTTTGTGCTACAAGCTCGGGCAGTTTTCTGTGCATGTAAGAATTCGAACCGCCGTGGGCTAAGTACGTCAAAGGTCTAAGCACGGAGTGCGCACACCGTTATCATTGATATCTTTGCAGTTAGTTGTGTCGTGTTCCCAAAATAACAGCCACTGGCAAATATATATTTGATGAACCTGAATTTCTTCAAAACTAATATGAAAGTCGGTATTGAATATGCTGCAGTTACTTCAGCAGTAAATACGGAAAGAGTTATTTTGATTCCTTGGGATCTACACAGGATGCCCTTGTTTCATGCATTAAAATGAGGGTTCACTCACATATATTGTTCTATATGTGGCAGCCTCACTCATTTCACTGGTCAGATTTTCGCGGTGGATGGAAAGTGATGAACGATTGGAATTCAACATGAAGCCTTTAACATGTATTTAGTACTATAATTGCTGAGAAAAACGATTTTACTGCACATGTGCATCAGATAGGAGCTCAAGAGCTAAAGCTCTTTCTACGGTATTGTGTGCGTTAGTCTGGTTTGTATTTCCCATCATGATTTTTGAAATGTTGGCTCTGATCTCAATTTTTTTCCTTAGCACGAAAAAACCTTAGTGTTGAAGCAATGAACGACAATCTTGTGGGCATCATTAAGGAGTGTGCAATGGAAGTCGGTGGTAACTCCGTTAGGCAGGATACCAGCAAACTATCGCAGGAGACGAAAGATCTGATCAAGAAACGCTAATGTATGAAAGCATCCAAACCCACAGCTAGAATAGAACTCGCAGAACTTCCGAAGTTAATCAACAAGCGTAAGACAGCTGACATAAGGAAGTGTAATATGGATAGAATTGAACATGCTCTCAGGAACGGAGGAAGCCTAAAAACTGTGAAGAAGAAACTGGGAATTGGCAGGAATCAGATGTATGCGTTAAGAGACAAAGCCAGCTATATCATTACTAATAAGGATGACATAGTACAAGTGGCTGAGGAGTTCTATAGAGATTTATACAGTACCAGGGGCACCCACGACGATAATGGAAGAGAAAATAGTCTAGAGGAATTCGAAATCTCAAACGTAACGCCGGAAGAAGTAAAGAAAGCCTTGGGAGATATGCAAAGGCGGAAGGCAGCTGGGGACGATCAAGTAACAACAGATTTGTCCAAGGATGGTAGACAGATTGTTCTAGAGAAACTGGCCACCCTGTATACGCAATGCCTCATGACCTCGAGCGTACCGGAATCTTGGAAGAACGCTAACATAATCCTAATCCATAAGAAAGGGGACGCCAAAGACTTGAAAAACTATAGACCGATCAGCTTACTGTACGTTGCCTACAAACTATTTACTAAGGTAATCGCAAATAGAATCAGGAACACATTAGAATTCTGTCAAGCACAGGACCAGGCAGGATTCCGCAAAGGCTACTCAACAATAGATCATATTCACACTATCAATCAGGTGATAGAGAAATGTGCGGAATATAACCAACCCTTATATATAGCTTTCGTTGATTACGAGAAAGCGTTTGATTCTGTCGAAACCTCAGCAGTGATGGAGGCATTGCGGAATCAGGGTGTAGACGAGCCGTATGTAAAGATACTGAAAGATATCTATAGCGGCTTCACAGCCACCGTAGTCCTCCATAAAGCAGGCAACAAAATGCCAATAAAGAAAGGCGTCAGGCAGGGAGATACGATATCACCAATGCTATTCACAGCGTGTTTACAGGAGGTATTGAGAGACCTGGATTGGGAAGAATTGGGGATAAAAGTTAATGGAGAATACCTTAGTAACTTGCGATTCGCTGATGATATTGCCTTGCTTAGTAACTCATAGGACCAATTGCAATGCATACTCACTGACCTGGAGAGGCAAAGCAGAAGAGTGGGTCTAAAAATTAATCTGCAGAAAACTAAAGTAATGCTTAACAGTCTCGGAAGAGAACAGCAATTTACAATAGGCAGCGACGCACTGGAAGTCGTAAGGGAATACATCTACTTAGGGCAGGTAGTGACGGCGGATGTGGATCACGAGACGGAAATAATCAGAAAAATAAGAATGGGCTGGCGTGCGTTTGGCAGGCATTCTCAGATCATGAACAACAGGTTGCCATTATCCCTCAAGAGAAAAGTATATAATAGCTGTGTCTTACCAGTACTCACCTATGGCGCAGAAACCTGGAGGCTTACGAAAAGGGTTCTACTCAAATTGAGGACGACGCAACGAGCTATGGAAAGAAGAATGATAGGTGTAACGTTAAGGGATCAGAAAAGAGCAGATTGGGTGAGGGAAAAAAACGCGAGTTAATGACATCTTAGTTGAAATCAAGAAAAAGAAATGGACATGGGCAGGACAGGTAATGAGGAAGGAAGATAACCGATGGTCATTAAGGGTGACGGACTGGTTCCCAAGGGAAGGAAAGCGTAGCAGGGGGCGGCAGAAAGTTAGCTGGGCGGATGAGATTAAGAAGTTTGCAGGCATGGCATGGCCACAATTAGTACATGACCGGGGTTGTTGGAGAAATATGGGAGAAGCCTTTGCCCTGCAGTGGGCGTATCCAGGCTGATGATGATTACGAAATTTAAAATTTTCAATTTTTATTATATGTTGTGTATTTCTCTATGAATACCACTATTAGCCATATTTTGCAAGCACTGCCAGTGTGATTTCTGCACCTAAACATAGACTAAAAGTTTGTGTCGTTTCGTCAGGCTGACGCATAACATTGCAGTGCACATTCATATCAATCAATTTTCAGGCTTGGGCATCCAACCATTTAATGTGCACTGCTTTAACAGCAGGTCCTTTCGCAGTTTTAATCCTAAGATTCTTTTTCTATAGTAAAACTTGTTATTGTCTGTCAAGTCTGCTACTGATATTTTTTTCCTCATGTTTCGTGCGTTAGCGCCACCAGCTTGACCCTAGAAGCAAGTTGCCAGCTAGAGTTTGTGTGTTGCGTTTTGTATACTGCAGCGTGCATGTAACATATATGAATTACGTACCTACTCTTAAGCGCAATAACCATTTAGAACTGAAGTCTTCGTGCTGTTTTTGGTTCCTGCATTTTCACCACTGTATTAACTTTTGTCCTTAATGCCTACAGTACACTTCAGTAAAACCTTCGCAAAGTGCAAGCATTTTATGCCCATGGGCCTAGGTTCTAGAGGTATTTGTATGTAAGGTCTCGAAAGCAAGTGCATAGTAATGTTCTATATAAATTTTTCTTTAGCCTCTTCAAGCGAGCTCCAGCAAAATGTTCTATAAATGTTTGTCTTTAGCATCTTCAAAGCAACTCCCTAGAAATATTCAATAAAAATTGGTCTGTACGCTCGCAAAACCAACGACATAGAAATGTCCTATAGAAGTTTGCCTTTCGGATCTTAAAAGAAAGCCCATTAAGCGATTCTATGGAAATGTGTCTTGATAGTTTCTATAATAACGCGGTGGCCAAATAACTTTTGCGACTCCATAGGAACATTCCATAGACAATCAAAAGAAACACAATAACGTTGCATAGAACAAATTCAAAAGAATTTCTAAATGAACACATTCACAAATATTGAAAGAGCAGCGCTGCCTCATCACTCGTGGCTGCCGCACACCCTACTGAACATAAGGCAAGTCCTGATGTCGCATGAGACATGTGCGTTAGGAACGAAGAGGACGATTGACACAAACCCTCCCTTTCCCACTTTGTTCATGTGGTCTTGATGGTTGCCTACCCTCGTCCTAGGTCACGGGCGTTTATAGTGGTCCAAAGCCCGCTGATATTTACCATGTCTTCAGAAGTGTTCTAATGCGAAGTATTCCTTGCCTGCTTTAAGCATATAGAGTCTGGGTATTTATCTAGCCTTTCGCACGATCGAGATGCTATTGTATCCGTTTACTTGACAGCATAGATACCATAGAATACCATAAAATATTATTACATGATTTGCAACAATCATCTTG
Organism: Dermacentor variabilis; assembly: GCF_050947875.1. Taxonomy (NCBI): domain Eukaryota; kingdom Metazoa; phylum Arthropoda; class Arachnida; order Ixodida; family Ixodidae; genus Dermacentor; species Dermacentor variabilis. The sequence goes on along the minus strand of NC_134575.1, from coordinate 70,016,840 downwards.
ATACGTGCATATTGCCTGTTTCTTGTGGACGATGCACGCGGGTGCCACGACGAAGATGACGAACGCTCTGTGGCTCTTGAGCTGTCGGCTAAACTGGTCAGCGCTGCAGTTATCCTTTGTAAATGTAATTTCTAAATATTTTTCATTTCTTAACCCTTCGTTTGCGTAACACTTTGGTGGAGGGTGCCATTCCCCGTCCTTGCCACCGAGCTCCGCTACCGAGCTCCGCCACACCGTTACTCGCGTCACCGTATGCGTACTACATCTGCCGTATCTGTCCATGACAGTCATCCTGCTCGCTCGCCGTCACCTCACCTCAGCTATTCGTCGCCTACCAGTTAGGGACCATCCAGGGCGGAAAACTAGACCATGCAGCTCCTGGAGGTAGTGCTGCAGTATCTTCGTCGTTTCGAAATCTTCTGTTGACGCTCCCAGCGAACCAGACTTGATGTTCACATCGACGGTGTCCCTTTGACGGCTTTAATAGATAGTAGAGGGTAGGTTTCCATAATGAGTCGTAACCTCCGTCGTCAACTGAGGAAGGTGCTCACGCCTGCTACTACTCGAGCCATACGCGTGGCCAATGTCAGCACTGTTGACGTCAATGGAATGTGTACTTCCCGTATAAGTATCACCGACCGCCACGTTCCTGTTCTTTTCACAGTGTTGACCAATCGTCCCCATGACCTAATCCTCGGACTCGACTTTCTTACGGCACATTCAGCTTTGATAGACTGCCTTTTGCCTCAAACTTCCTATACTCCCCCATATTCGTATTTAACTGCCGAACAACTTTAGCACGACAGCATTCATCTGCCTACCGCCTAAAGCCTTCACTTTCGTCGATTTGCTATTATTTTTGCCTGTTCCCAGTGGTGCTTACGTCGCCAGACCTGTTCCTGATGTCTTTTTGATGCGCAATATCGCTGTGCCCCGCTCCGTTGTCACCATCGCCGATAACCCGACATGCGTCCCCGTCGTCACTTTTGGCCTGACAAAGAAAGTTCTACCCAAAGCCATAATACTTGTAATGCTTCTTGCTGTCGGAGATAACCACGTCAGAAAGTTTACCGTAGACATCTGATAAAATTCTTCACCATGTTCAGAGGATGATATTTTCTCTGACGCAACATTTCGTCCTTTGATTGCTACGGACCTATTGCCTGAACAAGCAACAGTCCTGTGTCGCCTTTTGGTTTTCTACCACGACATATTCGACCTCAACAATCACCAATTGGACCAGCTTCCAATTGTTAAGCATCACATACAAACTGGTGATGCCAGTCCTATTATTCACTGGTCATATCCAGTCTCTGCGTCAGAGCCTGAAGTGAGCAAGATCCTTGCTAAAGGTATTGTTGAACCTTCGTCGAGCCCTTGGGCGTCGCCCGTAATGGGTGGTAAAAAGAAAGATGGCACATGGCGTTTCTGCGTAGATAATAATCCTATAAACCACATTACCAAGAAAGACGTCCACCCCTTGCCTCGCATTGATGATGTCTTCGGTTGTCTCCACGGTGCCAGCTAGTTTTCATCAATAGACATGCGGTCTGGTTATTGGCAGATTTCTGTGGGTGAAAAAGACCAAGAAAAGACCGCGTTCATCACTCCTAATGGTCTATTCCAATTCAACGCTACGCCATTCTTTCTATGCAACGCCCCAGCAACGTTCGAACTTATGATGGACTGTTTGCTTCAAGAGCACAAATGGTTAACATGCATCTGCTACCTAGACGAGGTCCTCGTATTTTCGCCTACATTTGAGACACACCTTGAGCGCTTAGCAGCTGTTATTCAAGTCTTCTGCGAGGCTGGGCTCCAAATTATTTATTCGAAGTGTCACTTCGGTCGTAACTGTAACTGTAACTTAGTCTGTCAAAGACGTCTGAAACTCTGTAAGACTTTGCCCCTACTTCCCGTGCTTCGATAAATACTTCGCAGCAATTGCCCGACCACTTAATGATCTTTTGAAGAAGGACGTGCCATTTACGCGGGTGCCGGCTCAAACTGCCGCGTTTACCCGCCTCACCAACATTCTCACAATGCCACATATACTGGCCCACTTTGACCCGTCCTCTCCTACACAGGTACGTACCGATGCCAGTGGTCACGGTATCGGAGCCGTCTTAGCCCCGCGCCAACAGGGTCAAGCTCGCGTTATTGCATACGCTAGCCGTGTCCTCACTGCTGCGGAGTGGAACTATTTGATTACAGATCGTAAATGTCTGGCTCTCGTCTGAGCAATTTATAAATTTGGCCCGTACATGTATGGCACGCACTTCTCTGCTATCACTGACCACCACGCGCTCTGTTGACCTTCCTCACTCAAAGATCCTACCTGGAAGCTTGATCACTGGGCTCTGCGGCTGCAAGAATATTCCTATGCTGTAGTGAACAAGTTGGGCTGATTACATGAAGACGCAGAGTGTTTATCACGCCATCCAGTGGTAGAACCACCCGCCGACCCTGACCCCGATACCGATGCTTGCGTTTTCGCCGTTTCTCAGCTGCTACAAGTGATGCCGTGATGTCGCATTGCGCGCCATCATTGATGGCTTTAAATCTTCCCCTTGTGATTCGTCCCTTCACCTGTTTGTTCTCCGGGACGGTGTCACAATGCACTCTCAGACAGTCCTGCCACTACACCTCGTAATTCCTAAGCACCTCCGGTCATCTGTAATCCAAGAACATCACGATTTACCAACGGCAGGTCACCTTGGCGTCTCCCGTACCTACGACCGGATTCGCCGACGCTTATTCTGGCCAGGCCTTGCTTGCTCAGTCCGGAAATACGTTGCGGCGCGCGAGAAATGCCAGCGCCGAAAAACACCATCGTTGTTCCCTGCTGGCTGCCTTCAACCGCTCGACATTCCTTCGGAGCCGTTCTTTCGCGTTGGCTTGGACCTACTTGGCCCTTTCCCTTTATCCACATCTGGGATTAAGTTGGTCGCTGTGGCAACAGGTTACACCACGTGCAACGCCATCACAACAGCGCTTCCAATAAGCTGTGCTACAGACGTTGCCGATTTTCGTTCACGCGACGTGATTCCGCAGCATGGTGCTCCACACCAAGTCTTCACTGACCGTTGTCGGGCATTCTTTTCTAAAGGCGTCGCCGACAGCCTGCAATACTGCTTATCCAAGCACAAACATACCACGTCTTACCATCCACAGACTAATGGTCTCACTGAGCGTCTGAATCGCACCCTAACAGACATGCTTGCAAAGTATATCTCGTTTAACCATACTGATCGGGACCTTGCCCTACCTTATGTGACTTTTCCATATATTTCTTCGCGCCCCGACACTGCCGTTTATTCCCCGTTATTTCTGCTGTTCAGCCAACCACCCACATTACCACTGGACGCATCCCTCCCATCCGCTGCAGCAGAGACCCGCGAGTATGTACTTGACCCCATCACCAGGGCAGCCCAAGCATGCGAAATTGCCCGCGCTCACCTCCTGGCCTCACAAGAGAAGCAACGAAGTTTGTACAATCGCCAACACTGAGACGTCCATTTTCGCCTGGATCTCTGGTACTCCTGTGGTCTCCGACTCGTCACGTTGGCCGGTCAGAAAAACTCCTGTTTCGGTACACAGGCCCATATCGAATGCTGCGTACCGTGCCTCTAGTTGCGTACGAAATTGCCCCAGCCAGTACCAGTGCCTCATCGGCCCCTACTTCTTCTGACGTTGTGCATGTCACGCGCCTCAAACCATAGTACTCTCTTGTTATCACCGAAATTTAGACGCACCAGGACAGAGCTTCTGCAGCCGGGGATAATGATACATGGATATTGCGCGTCTCTTGTGGACGATACACGCGGGCGGCCCGATGAAGGCGACGAACGCTTTCTGGCTCTCGAGCTGTCGGCAGAACTGGCCAGTGCAGCAGTTATCCTTTGTTAATATTCGTAAATAGTCTGCAGTTCCTAATCCTTCGTTCGCGTAACATTTTGGAAAAACCGCAAAACCTAGAAACAACTTAGCCAAACCTACCAACAATTTAGCAAAACCTAGCATAACCTCTCAAACCTACCAACACCCTAGCGAAGCCACGTAAAAGCTAGGTGATCACAAACTCCACCGTTGACTCCAGCCTTGCACCACTAGTGTTAGCTGCGCACGTTTTTTCCCTCCGTTCCCGACGTGTGTTCAGTGTAAAGCGAATATGCCTTGCAAAAGCAGCCTTAGCGACGAGTGTCATGAGGAACAGAAGATTGAGGTCCTTTTTTGCGTGTTCTTGAATTTCCCGCCTAAAAGGTAGAGTGGACAAATTATATGGCTATGTGAAATGATATCACATTCCTCCAGCGTGATATGTCATTCTCCGAGTGGAAAAAAATTATTTGAGAGGCCTTTGTTGTTTGCATTTTATTCTTGCTTTCTTCTACAAAGCTTGCGGAACGCCCTTGAAGAAGAATATTTGTCTTGTCGTAGCCGAATGTCTGGTGTAATTTTAGAACCTTTCAACTTACCTTCACATGACATATCTACAAATGAAAAAAATATGAAGCGTAAAAATTGTCCTGTTGGTTCAACTGACCCGTATAGCTGCTGGGTTCTGTAAAATCTGACAGGTGCGGTGCTCCATAAAACGGGAAAAATGGCATCCACCTGTCCATAGCAATAACCTGCAAATAAAGCCGATTACCAATTAGGAAACAAAATTGTCGATTATTTCAACATCGCACATACGGCATCGCATATTTCACTTTGTTCAGACGGCAGTTTCTTTGGTTATGGTCCGGTAGGTGCTAAGGTTCTACATTCATAATTTTTTTCCACCTTGTGGTTTCCTGCAGAATCTATTTTCCATCAATCAGTTAATATCCGAAGCTTTTTTGTTCTGTCGTGGCATTACACGATTTATGAAGATCTATATATTCTGTGTGGTAACTGTGCGTGATTGGAAGATTAAGATTCTCGGATACAGAAAAGAAAGGGCAGAAAATAAGTTGCTCCTTTATTGACGAGTGTTTCCTATAGGCATAATAACAGAAAAAAAGATTCTAACTGGGGATATGTATTCGGCAGTGTTGCGGGGTTACCACCCCGATTGGAATGACTCCGGAATCTTCCACGTTTTCGCGTCCTCATAATGAAATGGGAATTAAATGGGAAAAACACTTGGAGGAAAGGAATGGGATTGGAATTGAGCGCGTTTTGCCTGGAAAGGAATGGGAGTCGAATTATCTATTTTTCCGAAAATAGAGCGCGTTTTCTTCTACGCGCTATTTTTTGTGAATATATGCCTAAGAACCCACCAGCTCAGGTTTAACATTTGTAAATCAGAGCATCGAATTTAACAATAAAGCCGTATTTTTATTATGGCTTGGCTGATTACAAGCGCGGTACATTTGTAAGAAACGCGCCCACTACAATTCTGTCCTTATAGACTGAGTTGCTCCGAAGTTTGTCTCAATTCTTCGCGTAACTGTAGCTCTATACCGTTGGTATCAGTCGTGCGGAACTACAGCGGCGGCCTACTCTAGACCCCTCCATTCACACCTTGCGTTTTTTTTTTACCTCGGCGGCGCCTTCGCCCCGGCCACCTGCGACATTTCGTTTCTTTGTTTTTGCTTCTATCGCCGTTGGCGACTCGGACCCGTATTTGAAAAAGCGCTTCTCTAAGTTGTGATGCGTACTGACGCATGTGCAATGCTTGTGTTCACTGCAAGCTTGCGAATACTAGCTTGCACGCTGTCTCACTTCGTACACACGAAACTTTGCCGGCGAAGGTCTGTCGGTCAGCACCGCACAAAGTCGTGCACAATAAACTATGCGCCCTCTGCCTCCAAAAAGAGAGAGAGAGAGAGAAGGCTTTGGTTGGGGAAGCCAGCCGAAACAGTAGAGCCCATGTAACTGCGCCCACGGCGGCGCCTCCACATGCCCCGACGCGGCAATTCGCGCCAAAGGAAACCCAAGTTCACTCTGTTCTAGGGTGAGGGGGGATGTGTGGGTGGCGCCGCCGGCATGCTGGTGCCTGTTGGCGGTAAGAGAATCCCAACGGTTCATTTAGTAGCTCGCTCATACTACGAATGCTAGACAATGCTTCGAGGCATCCCCCTCGGCTTTCAGTGCTACCACCGCCACCCTTCTTTCGAGCTTTCTTTCGGAAATGAAAAGCGCTTCTTTAACGCACTGCCACACTGGCTCCTGCGCCCAAGTGGCTCATGCTGGCAGAAAGTTCACCAACATTACAAATTGGAAAATATTTTGTATTTAAATTACCAGCGAAGAAATCAAACAAGCTGCACGCTGCAAGCTTTGCTTTGAACTACATAGGCTGTAGTCAGAGCGTCATCTAATTTGATAGGGCACCTAAAAAGAAAGCAACGAGCGTGAGTGCACCCAACAAGAGAAAGGGCTAGCAAGCCAGCTGAAGATAACGTCTGCGTTCAACGCTGGGTGCTACTCTGTGCCTGTTTATCGAAATGCTGATCTGGCCGCCATAATCATCATAATTTTTACTGACATAGAGCACTTAGGTGATGTCGAAAGAGTGGGATCAAAACAATTCGTAACGGTAAGTTTGGCAATAGTACAAGCCCCCTTTCCTCAAAGTAACTGCTGTGTATTCTTACAGATTCAGGTCACCGTCTCGTGTTACAAGTTGCCATCGCGGGAAGACCTCACAGTGAAGTTCCTGCCCTGGTACGTATCAGCGCTGCGTACTAAAATATGATCGTCTTTTGCGGGAGCGGAGTACGTCTATCGCACAAGACGTGTGGACGTCGCGGTCTACAGAGGACTTCCTGGCCGTCGAAGCAGCATTCGTGGACGACGACTTCACGGCTCACACGCAAGTCCTCAGTTCCGCTCACCTGACGGGGAGCCGCGCAGCTGCTGAGATCCGCTCCGAGTATGACGCAGCTGCAGTGGAACATCGCTGACAAGGTGAAATACGTTATTTTCGTACAATTTCTCCTCCGCTGACTGCTTTTCTTTATTTTTCCAGGTCCATATCGTGGTGACAACTCTTCGTCAATGATAAAGGCATGTGCATATACCGGTTGGGACGATGATGATGGCAGTTTTGACGACTACTCTGAACCCTTAACCAAGGAGCTTAGCGAGTTCCATCAAATAGAGCAATTAAGATTTGGGTGCTCCGCCCACAGCCTCTATTGTGTCGTGAAAGATGCCGTTCGTTAGGTATGTGCTATTCAATAACATATTGTTTTCGTCTTATGTGTATTGATATTTCGTTCATTTATTACTATATTCATGAGCAGTTTGGACCAAGCTTTGTTAAACAATTTGCCACAAAAGAACGGGCAAAAAAATGTAAGAATATAATAATTGCAGCTGGAAAAGTAAGGGCTGAGAACTATGCTGATTACAGCTTCGTTGCTTTAAAGATTTATCATGCAACTACTCCTAGCTCATGTTTTGCCGAATTTTCGATAGTGCTTCGCTTTTTTATCTGGTTTATTTGTGGTGTATTTTCTTCCAGGACGGAGGTCACAGACACTGCTTCCTCTCATGTAGTGGCTGCAGATCATATTTCTGCGGCAGGCCAGGCCCCAAGCTTACGCGATTTCAAGGTCTACTCTCACCACGTCAATCAGCCGTTCTGAAATGTTTTTAGAGTCAAACGAAAACTAAACTAGCCCATTACGTGAAAAACACCCACGGTGTCCACATGTTACATTTTAGAAGTTTCGTATTTGGTTGATTTCTCGTGCAAGCTATTATTGTGTTAAGAAATTTGGTGCTCCTTGTTACTTCTCATTTCTTGATGTCTCGCTCTCCTTTTCTTTTGGATTACGCCGCTTCCCTTCCCGCGCGCGTGCAGAACATATCCTGCCTACGTCACTCCTTCTTGTACAAATTGCTCAGCCTCTAGATACAGTTGTTTGGCATATAAGACCAGTCAGCGAGGCGGCAGTCTGCAACTAGTCCGTTTTGTTTAATTACGAAGCCAATTTCATTAAAATAATAGCAGCCGTAGTGTCGTAGCCATGACACCACGTGCATGATATTTATTCCTAAAGAACAGGGAGGTGCAGCCTATGCATTAATGTGCACTCAATTTATTGTAGGGCTGCAGAAAACCGCTGGGTCTGTCCCCACTTCATTTTGTCTAATGCAGTCTTGAAGAGTGTCAGTGTGTAGTCGAGTGCAATGCCGTACGACTACATGTGTCATCATTCTCTTTCTGAAATTCAGTTGCATAGCATGTTTGCCGTTTGCGCTCCCTGTTGTCTCGCTATTTGTCTAATTGTCTTTCTCGCTTTATTTTAGGATCCAAATTCCGAGGAAGTTATACAAAAATGCGGCGCCGTCGTTGCATTTATACGCAAGAGCACCGTCGACACGGAACAACTGTTGATTGTCGCCGGTCTGCATTTGAAAACTCAGAACGCGACGAGGTGTAACTCGCCGCTGGGAATAATGGGAAAGCGTGTTACCGCTATTTCGAGTCATCCAGGACCGGCTGGAACTCTGCACGCGTGCAAGACAGCTAAACTGTCTAAATATGAACTCATGCTGGCGATATACCTGATTGAGCTTCTCTCTGCTATTGAGGAAGCCACGAAGTTGCTGTAGAAAAGGCGCAAGCCAGCCGGGATTTTGTTTCCCACGTTGTGAAATGCTGAAGTTTCTCTTGCGGAAATCTTAGACAAAGGCGCACTTCTTTGCAACGAGGTGGCTAAAGGCCTGCAGCGTTGCCTGGAGAAGCGATGGGCAAGCACGTGGACTGACTTCATTTTTGATGGGGGCCATCCTTGACCCACGGCTTAAGTCTTTTTGGTGTTTAGTTGCAACAGTCGAGCAGATGCGTTCCGCTGTGTTGGGGAGTGCGCCACTTTTGTTAGGGCAGGATAGCGCCAGCACCGTCTCGAAGGCAGACTCTGAAATAGGGCCAGGCCGACCGATGTTTAAACACACCAGACAAAACGAAAATGCCCAGCAAGACAATATGATTGGATCCAGTGCAGGGAAAATTGCTCTTTACCTTAGAGAGGGAACTTGCCCAGGGTCGGTTAAGGCTCTGACCTATCGGAAAGCGTGCGATGGCCGCTTTCCCTCGCTTTCCCACATCGCAAGGGTACTTTTCACTGTGAATGCCAGGACAGCTGATGGGAAATGCGTATTATTACGGCGAATTACACCGAAATGAAATCGGCTGTCAAGCACCTCGTTCGAGAAAGCCATGTTTGCGAAGCGCAACACATAGTTAGGTAGAAGTCAATTTCGTTGTCTCACTTTGCTTTTTAGAACTAACCAATGAAGCAGCGCTCATTTACACTTCGTGTTTGTAAATCTAAAGGGCGAAGTTCTCATTTAGTTGGTGACACCTTGTTGCAAAATTTTGATGAATAAAGCCAAAATAAAGCTTCTTTTCGCACATTGCACTGCTTGCAACCTTTATCACAGCTTTTAAAGATCGCGAGTACACCTCAGCAAAATACGCTGTGTCATCTTTTTAGGATTTTAAATATTTAGGCTTGAACAATATTTAGAGATCCCAAGCCATTAAAATATGCACACCGTTCAAATACTATAGGTAGGAGGACACCTGCCCCTACGGAAATTAGTAGAGTGGTTGTACTGCACGAGATATGTCACCAAGCTACTATCTCTCGACTTTGGTAACGAGTTCTTTTTTTGTGCGATTCCTGTAGCGCTTGATGACATAAGCGTTACGGTGAGTTATGGCGTTATGATAACTCGCTAAAACTACCTAGATGCATTTCCTATGCTGAGTAATTATAGGCATTAAACTGAACGGCCGAGCCACTCCCGGAGTACGAATGGGCAATGTTTTTTTTTCATTCTGAGGAACTGCAAGGAATGGGATAGCGGCAAGTTCTAATTCCCTGGAATGGAATTCGAATAGAATGGTGGCGCCTATTCCGCAACACGGGTATTCAGTACGAAGTTTCTGACTAAATGTCTCCGGCCAGCACTAACTGGCAGCCAGGAAGCGTCATTTGTTGGTTTAAATCAGGAACATAGAACGAGGAAGAAGAGGTTTGGCAGCGGCTACATTTTCTTGAAACCATGTAACGAGGAGACGGACTGATGCAACATATCTGACTACAGCGCTGCCACACATATGATGTCAAGCAAATTATTTGTGCACCTATATATTGCATATAATGAAACTGGTCGTTAACATTTTTCAACAGAAGCCATGGGTGCCTTTTTCTCGCTATAATTGAACAGCTCCCTTAAATTCTTTTTCGCTAAATACGCATACTTTAGGTGTGTTTTGTATACTTAATTGAAAAGAAACATGTCAGTTACTTCCATGTGCTGCCTTTATTAGATTAATATGCTTTTATTCTCAATATAATAATATACAATATCTTTTCTAGGGTCCTGGACGTGGGCAACAAATGTATGTATTTTGCGTTTTGTTTTCATACTTCAATAAGTAGCGCTGAGTTTCATAAGAGGGAGCTTAGGACTGTGTTCACCATGAAAATGTTGCGAATCTTCTAACTTCTGCCAGTGCTCATGTGTTTGTTTGAAGCTTCAGGAAAGAGCATTGAAGGAAAAGAACACCTACGACTCCATTACTTCACCATGTTAAGGTTGCCTACGATCCGGTAGTTTGTACCAGTAACACGCTGGTTTCATTCACTTGCTCAGGTAAAATGTTCCTTACCGTGCCTTAACCAAGAAGAAAATGTGGGAACAGGAGGGCCAATATTTAGTTAAGGGCATATTAATATGGCATACAATGGAAGTAAAGAAACACATATACATTTATTTGAAAGGATGTTTAGTTTTTATTCTGTTCGTGTACCTAAAGTTTTGCGATAAACTTTGCAATGTTAAGCCATTTACGTAGATCCTGTGTGGTATGTGAGTTACTATTAGGGTAGTGGCCTTGAGCTGGCAAGACGACATCGCCCAACGGAATAAGGTGCACTGAATGGTCTTCTCTCACAGCTACACAAGACTGAGGATTTAAGTGGATTTCAGTGACCAACACACACTGCCACTGTCCTCCACCATGGCGGTGGGCCTAACCAACGAGGTTTTTGACAACATTATTGAGACACACTTAGCTAGGATAAACAGTTCAACAAACACTCAGTAATGGGTCCCTGAAGGTGCAAGTTAGATATATGTAATTTGCACAGCCTGCAAGAAAACCGCTTCCTTCTTCCGCGTCAGTCAGACAATAATACCGAGATACATAAGCTTCACGCTTTAAAGCATGCAAATAGTTTACGCAGAAGCTCAATAAACACAATTATTGCTTTTCTTTTTCTTCTTGCCATTCACAAACAACTGCAGTTTCTGCTTCGTACAATGACATTCTCATCTTGTGCGTAGTTCCTCTTGTGAAAGTGTGGCTTGTATCCATGCTTATTTTCGAAAGACAATTTTACCCGCACTTCAGTTACATTCCTGATTGCGTGGTTATATCAGCTACCTGGTTCTCCTTTTTTTCCAGGGAATAATTTATTTGTGTGAACCTATTTTCTGCACCATTATATGGTCGCGTTTATGACGATGTGTCTTTGATGCATAGCTTCTCTTCCTGCACGCTAGATTATATTTATTTATTTATTTATTTATTTATTTATTTATTTACACAGTACTGCAGGCAGCAATGCTGCCCAAGCAGGAGAGGGTTTACAAAAGATGCTTTGTCAACATATTTTCAAATGAAACATAAGAAGTGCATTCAACAACACATTCCGGTAAATGATTCCATTCTTCGCTCGTAAGTGGAAAAATGATTCCTGAAAGATTTTAGTTCGCGCACAGTATGACCAAACTATTTTAGAATGAAAAATACGCGACGACCTTTGTGGAGCATGGGTAATATATGTGACATTTGTTAAATCTGTTTGATTATGAAACAACGAGTAAAAAAAATTTCAGCCTGGGGATTTTACGGCGCACTTGGAGCGGATCCAGTCCAAGTTGGCCTGAAATGCCAGAAACTGATGAAGATGTTTTCTAATCGGAGCAAATAAACCGTGCAGCCAGGCGCTGAATTCATTCAAGTTTGTCATTTTCGTTATTAATGAACGGGTTCCACACTATGGAGGTATACTCGAGGACTGGGCGTACGAGGGAACGATAAGCCGGCAGCTTGACAGATGAAGGGGACTTCTTTAGCTTTCTATGTAAAAACAAAGTTTTTTGAAAGCTTTGTTGCATATGTTGTTAATATGGGTGTCCCATTCGAGGTTACTGGTAATTGTTATGCCTAAATATTTAACAGAGGTAATAAATTCAGGGTTCCGATTGCCAATCTGTGAAGTATAAAGTAATGGTTTTCGTTTCAATGTAATTGTCATTCACACAGTTTTGGAGAAGTTTATTTGCATTCCTCTGTCGTCGCACCAGTCCACAAGTTTACAAAGACTATTGTTAAGTGTATCCTGGCATGAAGAACTCCTTACAGTGGAAGAAATGACACAATCATCAGCAAACAATTTAACCTTGACATCAGGATCCAAATTTTTAGCAATATCGTTTACATAGATAAGAAACAGCAGGGGTCCCAACACTGACCCCTGTTGTCCACCGAAGAAACACGTAGGATATTAGATTTCCCACCATAGATTTGGACATACTGAACACGATTCGCTAAATAAGCTTGAATCCAAAGCACTATATTGTGTGGCAGTCCCAGTCATTTAAGAATTTCCATTAGACTTGCATGCGGCACACGGTCACATGCCTTTGAAAAGTCTAGGAAAATTGCGTCAATCTGCAGGTGGTCATCAATGGCACTGGCAAAGTCATGTACAATGGATAACAATTGAGTTGAGGTTGAAAACTTTCTACGAAAGCCACGCTGAAAATCAAGAAAAAATTATTCGCTTCCAAGTGGTTAGATATGTGATTAGCGATAAAATGCTCCAAGAGCTTACATGCGCTTATGATGGAAATAGGTCTGTAATTGTTAGGAATAAGTTTATCACCTGATTTAAACACCGGGATTACATTGGACGTGAGCCAGTCTTTTGGTACTGAGCTCTGTTTCCGAGATGCATTAAAATATTGTATAGAAATCCAGAAGTTAGTCCGGAGTAGCGTCGAAGAAAGTTGTTAGGCAATTCATCGGCTCCAGGCGATTTTTTTACGTCAATATCCAGCAAGATAGTATGACTTCCTTCACGACTAATTGAAATGTCAGGAATTGATTGAGATGTAGATAGCGTATATGATTTATCATGTGTGGTGAGAACTGAAGGTCGAGTGAGTGCTTTATAAAATGTTTCATTTATTTCATTGACGATATCATTAATATAAGAACTTACGCTGTTGTTTATTCTTTGCTGCTGAACACTGCGATTAGGGTCAGACAGGAAACGCGAAAACTTGCCTGGGGAGCTTTTTAGAAATGTAATCATAGTCTGATTATGAAATTTGTCACGAGCGTTACTTAGTTTGATGAGTAAAGCATCCCTTAAAGAGCGGAATTCGGTATTATGAGCTAGCTGCTACTTGCGTTTACGCTTTATTCTACGTTTGAGATTAATGATTTCACGAGTGATCCATGGATTATGACGTTTAGTTTTCTTTCTACGCATCGGTACGAATTTGTCAGTACAATACTTAACAACAAAGTTAACCTTGTCCCAGAGAAGCATGACGTCATCATCGCGTTTTAATTCATCGAGGGAACGGTGTAAGCAATCCAAGACGGATTCGTCATCAGCCGATGAAAAATCTAGAAAGGATGGCGTGATAGGTGTAACGTGGACGCTTTTTTGTATTTTTAAGTCGACATGTACAACTTTGTGGTCAGCTATACCTTCAGTTAGGACAACAGTAGGATTTTTCGACAAGTCTTTGATATAAACAAGATCAAGAATTGATTGGGTGAGTTCTATGACACGTGTGGGATGTAGTACAAACTGTTTAAGGTCATGAAAGAACATAGTATCAAGAAGAACGTGTGTACTGCCAGCATCATGAGAGCCAGAGATTGATAACTGTTCCTAATCAACGCTAGGTAGATTGAAGTCACCGGCCATCAGAAATTTATTATTAGGTCGGAGCATGTGCTCTAGGTACCCGGCAAGAGATTCCATGAGTGACACTGAGCTTTTGGGAGGCCTGTACATGACACCGACTAAAATAGAAAAATCTCGATATTTAACGTCACACCAAATGCTTTCATGCTGTGGTATGTTTGGAAGCTGGACACAATTTAACTCCCTTTTCACGATCAAGGCAACGCCCCCTCCTCGCCCATTGTGGTCATGTCGAATTATCTTGTGGGATGGGGAAATAATTTCGGAGTCATTTATCTCCGGTGTCAGCCAAGTTTCTGTGACTGCCAAAATGTGTATGTCATAGAGGATGAGGATATCTTCTAATTGGGTTCACTTGTTGGCAAGACTTCTTGCATTGAGCAAGATAAAACGGAGCGTCTCTGTTTGGAATCAAGGGCCATCTATAGGAAAATTAGTCTGAGGTAGCATAACTGGCTGCAAGGTGGCCTTATCCCAAGCGTAAAGGCAATCGTCTGCTCGAGGACGCCCATAGTGCAGAGAAACTTTATGGCCTTTAGCTTTAAACTGTTTGCCATGTTGCCCCAGTTTAGAACGTTTCCTTAAAGTAGCCACCCAAAAGTCGTGGCTAACAGAAGTATTTGAGCCTTTTAGTTTGAATGAATTATGTAGGACGCGCCATTTGTCATTGTAATCAAAGAATTTCATTATGACTGGTCCACGTTTATCCGGCCGTTTTTTTCCTATTCTATGTACCGTTTCTACGGTACTGACTGATAATACCAGCTATACGCGGATTAGGTCTTCAGTAATCGCTTGCTTTAAAATGCTCGGACTCTCGTAATCAGACTGAGGAAGGCCAAAAACAACTAAATTGCGGCGCCAACTTCTCTCTTCAAGATCGTCCAATTTCTTTTGTTGCGCATTGATCACCTTCTTAAGAGAAGCAACTTCAGATTGAAATTGGCTGATTGCTTCGCTGTGCTGTGCGAGTACTTTTAGCGTATCATTTAATTCATTGAAACGGGCGCTCATCAATTTTTCGAGATCAGAATGCGACGCAGCTAGGTTAATAATAGATGCTTGTAAGGATGGTGACATGTCGGAAAGAAGAAGCTTAATCTCATCTATAGAAGGTCCAGGATTTTGCTCAATATCACCGGCAAGCAACAGCACAAGCACACTCCATGCATCATCAAGTAAGGCACTGTTCAGAGCACGGCAGGATGATAATACACCTGTCATCACTACGAAAGCAGCGACAGGAATAATAAGGACGAACCTGTGCAATGAACATAAGGCGGTTCATGGCTGCATCTGCGATGGTCTCACCGTGCCCTCTAAAGGTGTGCTTGAGTTGCTCAAGTATTTGTACGGTCAGTGGTGGCGCTGAAAGTCGGGACTGATGAGCAGATTGCGTGACCAAGCCACGGTTGATATCGACAGCCACGTGGTCGACAAGAAGAATTCCGTCATCAAGACTGCAAGATGAGTTGACCGAAGGTGCGCACAGGATAGAAGTGGACAGCGTGACCTGTACAACGAACACAAGGCGGTCCATGGCTGCATCTGCGATGGTCTCGCCGTGCCCTCTCGGGTGTTTTTTGCTATTTGTTGGTCAATAGAACGTACAAGGGAAGAAATATTTCCTTCGTGTTTTTACAGCGAAGCTGTCTATGACTAGGGTCTGGCGGATTGCGCCTGCACTTAGAACAAAATTTTTTTCATACATGGGCCGATCCAAAAGATAATGCAATATCGGGCTGCTCCGTGCGGAGGAGAAGCAGGCGCTAAGCATACCACATGTGTGCCGGCTCGACCCGTGGCGGAGGTGAAGCAGCCCTTAAGTACCCACTATACGTGGGCCCATCGCGAAGAAAGCGCAATACCGGGCTGACCCGCGGCGGAGGTTCACTAGGCGTTAAGTACTCCCCATACTTCGGCCGATTCCGAAGGTAGTCCAATACTGAGCCGACCCACGGCGGAGGTACAGTTGGCAGGCAATTAAGGGGCCCACATACACCGCTTCGCTGGTCATCCTTCTTTACAGAGTGGAATGGCACTGATTTTTTATTTGCTGTTCTTTTTCTCATGTAGAAATTAAGAACTTTCTGGTCGAAGCGTAAGCTTGAAATTCTTTCTACATAATTATCATACCATCAGGCGTGCAAGGGTTTGCTTTTCTTGCCGTGTCTAGCTGTACAACACATTATAATGGTTATCAAGTAATCGCCAAGTATCAGTGTTATCAAGTATCAGTGTGTGCCTCCGGAATCTGAAAATACTTATATGGTGTCGTTGTTTTTACAGCGAAATGTTTTTTTAACTAAAATGCGCTGCGTGCCATGGGAACACTGTTCTTCATTCTCGAAACCAAAAGCACGCGAGCTGAAGCGATGACTTCGGAATATTTGGTATTACATGTATAAATGTCAGAGTGGTAGAGATGAGTTTAGATTCAATGACTGACGAGTATGCTCGTCGCTGTCGTCATGATTCAAGGGTTGCTTGTCTTTTAGGGCACACGTACACCCATTGTGTTAAGTACTTAACTAACCGTTGGAAATATTTCTTCCTTGGCTTTCCACATTATTTCACTGCATGAGCGAAAGTACTGTATATTTTGTCTTACGGGATTTTCTGGCAATAAAGTATACTTGTTTCACGATTTTCACTTTATTTT
The DNA here is from genome assembly GCF_050947875.1 of Dermacentor variabilis. NCBI lineage: Eukaryota > Metazoa > Arthropoda > Arachnida > Ixodida > Ixodidae > Dermacentor > Dermacentor variabilis. The sequence continues at coordinate 70,000,211 of NC_134575.1, read as the reverse complement.
ATCATCACGCTTAGGAATGCTATTTAGAATTACTTGGCCCTGCTGCTAGCGTAAACTAATTATTTGGCGTCATGGTCCATATGTTAATCCATGTCTTCCATATGGATATTCTGATTATAGAGTGGAAAAACTAATTTTGTTTCTTTTCAGGGCTGTATACGTATATGTAAAATGGCCAAATTATTCTATTGACGTTGAAGTGAGGAATACGAGTAAGATTTATTACTTCATTACATTTGGCCTCAAATGTCGCAAACCCATGTTGATATGTCTTAGAATAGTGTTTCAGTTTAAATCTTCGGGTGATGATTATTTTTAAAGAAGGTGTAGGGTTTCTGCAAGAGAATGCGTTCGATTATTTGGATATTATATCATTAAGTTGAGGCGAAGGAAACAATGTTAAAATTAGTTAAAATGAGTCATGATGAAATATGGCAGCGCACTTCCAAGCAAAGCCGTAACAAACAATGAATATATATTTTATTCTGTGTTGCATCCTTGTTCGCAAATGGGCTGCCATATTCCTATTTGTGGTGTTTTGTGCACTCGCTCTCTGCGAGCGGGTAAGTAGTACTGCGTGAAATAACTGAAACGTTAGCTCTACTGAATTTATTTTTTCTTTTGTTTTAATTTAGTATAAATGCGCTAAAGGTTTTGTTACTTGATGTGGGAAAAGTTGGGATGCACTGACGACAATGAACTATAATAGAGATAAAAGAAAACTGCTGCAGAACCCATCTCATAATGTCTGCCGATATTAATGTGTGAGCATTAGATTAAGAATTGGCACAACGAGTTGCCACCGCTGAAAAGAGGTATGTATGAGGCGTTTATTACAGCGCGACTCCTCTTTTCCGCATCCTTAAGAAGACTCGGTGCCGTGTAGAGCCACTGCTGTTAAGTGTGCGCACGGCAGCCGAAATGCATGGCGTACCAGTATGTGCGACACTGAGAATTACGCCGGCTTATTTATTTATTTATTTATTTATTTGTTTAGTGACTTATTTATCTAATTAAAACAATCCCCACCAAACGCCTTATAGACGGAAGTGGTTACACCGCTCGGATAACACATGCAATGTTAGATAACTATAATACTATAGAAATAGATACATGTATTAGATGTATCCTTATAAGATGTAGCTAAGTTGCCGCCATGCGGCAACAGTGCTGTTCCCTCGCAACTATTTGATGAGGCGCTGCGCTATCTAGTGTTTTTTTGCGAAACAAAACAAAGTCAGCAAACTAATGCCGTGGATGACGAGTAACATATTCCAAGTGCCAGCTAAACATAAACAAAAAGGAGCGCGCTCCACCACAACCTAGTGCAATAAAAAGCAAGTTGGCATCAGCGGTTCATAGATCGAAAGATTACTGCTCGAAAACGGTACCTCCTGGTTTCATGAAAAACGCACAGGAAAATTTTGGGGGTACTTAGGTGATGATAAGGGGCCTGTAAAATAAATAATGTTGGCAGAACTACTCTGAACGACTGGAATAAAATACCTGAACGTTTTAACATCTACTTTAATAGTGTTTCTTTTTCGGGGCAAACGTGGATAACCTGTTTCACCCTACTGTCATACAAAGGTAATGTATTTCATAAAATAGTAATTTGTCAATGCTATTAAACTTGAAGACAGAGAAATCGTTTGGGCTAGGTGAACTCCAGGATGTATTTCTTAATCGTTATGCCGAGGTTACTGGTGCATTTATTTTTATGCTATTTCGAACATCTTTGTTATCTGCTAAAGTGCCGAACGACTATAGGATAGTTATAGTTCATTCATTGAAATAAGTTTATTGAGTGTCCTGTGATTTGGTGGGGTGGTCCTGAACCTCGCCTAGGTTTCGGCCAAGGGTTTTGGCCTTTGGCGGCTTCCTCGGCTCGCTGGACGGCCCAGCGTTGGTGCTGCTGGTCCGAGCTTAGCAGCGCCGACTACCAGTGCGCGCGGAGGCTGTCGCTGTTTGAGGCTACATCACCGTTATCCTGTAATATAGCCGTACATTACTATAGGATATGCTGCAGGGAGGCTCTAGATTCGCAATGTCTGCAGTTGTCAGTCCTGAATAAATCTGGGTGTATTAGGTGCGTTATAGCTGGACTCGGATAGGATCTGGTCTCTAACTGCCACAATTCGACAAACTGATTTTTGCTTAAATTTTCGTTCGGCGGAGGGAGTGTGCGTCTCTGCAATATATGGTGTTGTGTAATTTAGTGAAAGCTAGTCATTCGATCTTGCCACTCCCGCTCATCGGCAGTCGATGAGATGGGGCTAACCGAGGCTCGGTCCGTAAGCTCTCGAGCCATGTGGTGCGCCGCCTCAGTGCTACTGTCTGGTAGTGTGTGAGAGGGTGTCCAGAGGAGATCGACACTTTTGTCATGGTTATTAGCTAATGTTAGGAGTCGTAGTGCCTCTGGGGAGATTCGACCGTTAATGAAGTTTCGTATGGCCACCTACAAATCACTGATTATTATGCCCCCACGTGTTTGTGCTATGGCTAGTGCGACAGCTTTTTCCTCTGCAGTTTCTGCGTGCAGCGTGTTAACTGAAGCGCTCGTCGTGCGTTTGCCCTGGTAATTTGGCTGTGCCAAATTCTTAAAAAGAGCACTTTTTGGCGGGTAGCAAATTATCGCCCAGTATGATTACGTTTATCAGGCTGCAAACTAATCGAGCATATTATCGCCAACAATACTACCAAAATACTAGAAAAAAATTTATATTTGCAGATTGCCGGCATGCCATTAGGAAATGCTATTCAGCTACGACACAACTGTTCAATGTAAATCTTACATTCAGGAAAGTTTTACATAGTAAAGGTACAAACTGAGGCTATTTTGATAGATTTTAGTAAGATATTCGACAGACCAGTTATTATAAACTTATCTTAAAAACTTGAAATATTAATATTCTTATTATAATTTCTTGGATAGCAGCTTATCTTTCGGATCGCGTGCAGTTTGTTTCAATTGAAGATAACTCAAGCTCTCTTCCCGCAACATTCGGTGTAACCAAAATAGCGTCCTAGGGCGATTCCTTTTTATACTCTACATAAATAATATTGTCACTGTTGTTACAGCAGGTAAATAAATTAGATTCCTTGCGCACATCTGCATCTTATTTCGCAATATACCTTCAGTACTTGATGAGACCGAACTTTATCTATGCTTACAGAATATACAAGAACGGTATGATAGGTCGAGCACGACCTTGAACAAAGACAAAACTGTCTGCGTTCGTTATACTCGCAAGAAAATTCTTTTAATATATGTATACAAACAGACTGCTACACTGTTAAAGGAAGTCAAAATTTATTAATACCTAGCCGTATCATTTTTTATTAACCTTTCCTGGAATTTACATATCAGCAATATTTGTTCTGCCTTCCGTAAACTTTGCTTCTTATTAACAGAAACGGAGAAATTCACCTGCCAGCATTAAATTAAGTTGTTTGTCTTTCATCAGACATACGCGTGCGTTACATAGAATGCATCGCACTGAACATGACATTATAAGCTTGGAGAGAAATCAGAGAAATGTTGTTCGTTTTATTTATTCTAAGTTTCACCTAAACAGTTCCCTCACGCAGCTAATGATGGCAAACGAGATTCCGCTACTCAAACCACGGAGGCAGGTGCTTGGAATGAATTTCCTACAGCAACTTAGCAATCGTCAATTGTCTTTAGACTCCTCGGCATACGCGACCGCTTTTTTCACAAGGCGTACATGTCATGATCACACTTATGCATTAGCCCTTGACTTCGCCATGGCAAATGCAGCCACATTTTCTTTCTTCCCCTGAACAGCGGTGGAGAACTCCGGACCACCAACGTATAAAAACCCTCCTAATGAAGTGCATTGCGCATATGCTCTTTGTTAGGCATATTTATTCTTATTTATTCTTTAGTATTTATACTTGTATATTTGCGTATTTTTGTACTGCTTGCCCTGTTACTTATTTGCCTCCTACGCTTAAGTGCCCTTCCTGCAAGGACCGATTTGTGGACCGCAGAATGTTGTAAATAATACAAATGCTGATCGTGAAATCCTTCAATTCGATGTTAACACAATTAGCAATTGGTGCAAGTTCTCCTTAGTGTTTTCCTTTCGAAGAACCCGTATGGTTTTTCCTTTGTAGTAATTAGCTACAGTTCAGTGGATGTTTCTGTTTTCTTTTATTAATTACTTCTTTCCACCTTGCGTGTTTCCGCAGAACTAGTTTGTCAAATTCCAGCCCTTGCTTCAAGCTGATAAATTTAACTTCGCCCTGCCATCTGCTAGCCGCCTGGTAGCTCGAATGGTAGAGCGGCTCAAAGTTGTATGCTCATTTTAAAGCTATATAATTTTCTGCTTTGACATCAACAAATTTTATTTACCAAACGAAATCATTTTTAACATCGAAAATTGTCCTGTTTGAGATACATTTCATCTTAGTTCAAAGTTAAGCAAACTGTTAAACTTTGCAAAACTCAGCACTGAAACGTTCATTTATTATTTCAGGTGCTCTGCTTAGTATGACACATGCGGAGCCTAAATACCAAATACGGTATTACAATAACGATTCCTTGGTTCTGTCACACCCAATACGGAAACTATGGGGTGAGTTAATTTTCATTTCAAAAACATTTTTCCAACACACCACTGTCAATGCTGAGGTTTGCCACGTAAATTGGGCAGGGTCTCTCCCGATGATGCTCCAAAGTATTGTGAATTTCTCAGTTAAAGGGACACTAAAGGTAAACATTAAGTCAAGCTAAAATGATATTGTTATGGAGGAAGACGCAGACGAAAAGCTATGTACAAGTATATTTACAAGAAAATACGCTGCGCTTGGCCAAGAGCCAACAGCCCGCGCTAGCTTCAAATTGTCGTCGTCGTCTCCTTACTGCTCGGCTCTGCGTCATTGGAAATACTATCCCGTAGCACTAACCCCGGTGGCAAAAGCGCCGTCTCGGAGCGACTAAAGGCCGCAGCCTGAAGCAGTGTAGTAGGTCTTAAGCCTACTGACGTGCACGACATCAGTAGATGCCAGAGTAGATGACGAGCTTGAGCTCACAGCAGCAATTTTATAAGTCACAGGCGTCACCAGGCGCAGCACGCGGTAGGGCGCTGTGTATCGGGAAAGGACCTTTTCTGAAAGTCCCACATGATGAGAGGGCGACCACAGGAGCACGAGTGCACCAGGCGAAAACTGTACGTCACGGTGGCGGGCGTTGTACTGACGCTGCTGCGTGGTTTGCGAGTCCGTCAGTCGAGCACGGGCAAGCTGACGTGCATGGTCGGCGAGGGCGATGGCGTCTCGCACATACTCGGTTGTTGAGATCGCAGCAGGAGGAAGTACCGTGTCAAGAGGCAAGGTCGGTTCGCGACCATAGAGTAGATAAAATGGAGAAAATCCGGCGGTGTCGTGCCAGGAAGAATTATAAGCAAATGAGACGTAAGGAAGGGCAACGTCCCAGTCGTGGTGGTGCTTCGAAACGTACTTCGACAGCATGTCGGTAAGAGTACGGTTTAACCGTTCTGTCAGGCCATTTGTTTGAGGATGGTATGAGGTAGTCAGCTTGTGTCGATTAGAGCAGGAACGCACAATGTCCGCGATAACTTTCGAGAGAAAGTTACGACCACGGTCAGTAAGCAACTGCCGCTGGGGGGCCATACACTAAGATAATGTCAAGCAAGAAAAAGTCCGCGACGTCAGCTGCGCAACTGGTAGGGAGAGCTCGCGTGATAGCGCATCGGGTGGCGTAATCAGTTGCGACGGCTACCCATTTGTTCCCAGAAGATGATGTGGGAAAGGGACCGAGGAGGTCTAATCCAACACGAAAGAACGCTTCCACAAGGACGGTGATCGGCTGTAAATAAGCGGAAGGTGGCACCTGAGGTGTTTTCCGACGCTGGCAGGGATCACAGTCAGCAACATAGCGTCGGACGGAGCGAGCGAGACGAGGCCAATAGAAGCAGCGGCGGACGCGGTCGTACGTGTGGGTTACCCCAAGATGTCCTGCAGTGGGTGCGTCATGCATCTCAAAGAGCACAGCTTGCCGTAGATGTTTTGGCACGACAAGAAGAAGATCAGGGCTGTCAGGGACGAAGTTCCTTCGGTACAGAGTGCCGCCCTGGAGAACATATCGGCGAACGGATGCGTCGGTAGGTGTAGAGCGCAGACGCTCGATGAGTACTCGCAGCGATAGGTCTCGGTACTGCTTATCGGCGATGTTAGCGAAGGCAGACACAGAGAAAATGCCGTCGGCGGTACTACTGTCGGCGTCGTCAGGCTCTTCTACCGGGTAGCGAGACAGGCAGTCAGCGTCCTTGTGTAGTCGGCCAGATTTGTAGGTGACAGAGAGCGAATATTCTTGGATGCGTAAGGCCCAGCGACCAAGTCTTCCTGTAGGGTCTTTCAATGAGCATAACCAGCAAAGCGCGTAATGGTCTGTGATAACGGAAAAGGGTCGGCCATGTAAGTATGGGCGGAACTTCGCAACCGCCCAAACTAGGGCAAGACACTCACGCTCAGTGATGGAATAGTTGCGCTCCGCGGGCGAGAGGAGCCTGCTGGCGTAAGCGATAACACGGTCGTGGCCACGTTGGCGTTGTGCCAGTACTGAGCCAATTCCGTGACCGCTGGCATCAGTATGGACTTCGGTAGGCGCAGAAGGATCGAAATGGGCCAGAACGGGAGGCGTTGTGAGAAGGTCGATTAGAAGCTAAATATGCAGAGGCCTCGTTATCGCCCCACTGGAATGGGGCGTCTTTCTTCAAAAGCCCGGTTAGTGGTCGTGCTATGGCCGCGAATTTTTTCACGAAACGGCGGATGTACGAACAAAGGCCGATGAAGCTCCGCACGTCCTTGACACACTTTAGAACAGGGAAGTGCCTAACAGCATGAATCTTGCCTGGGTCCGGTTGCACTCCATTCGCGTCAACGAGATGTCCAAGGACGGTAATCTGGCGACGGCCGAATTCGCACTTCGATGCGTTGAGTTGCAGACCGGCTCGCCGAAAAACGTCTAGGACTGCTGAGGGGCGCTCGAGGTGCGTAGCGAATGTCAGGGAGAATACTATAACGTCGTCCATGTAGCACAGGCACGTGGACCATTTGAAACCGTGAAGAAGGGAGTCCATCATGCGTTCAAAAGTGGCAGGAGCGTTACATAGACCGAACGGCATCACTTTTAATTGATAAAGACCGTCGGGTGTTAGAAAGGCAGTCTTCTCGCGGTCGAGATCGTCCACGGCAATCTGCCAATAGCCGGAGTGAAGGTCAGTAGAGGAGAAATGGCGAGCACCGTGGAGGCAGTAAAGGGCGTCATCAATCCGAGGTAGGGGATACACGTCCTTTTTGGTAACCTTGTTAAGGTGCCAATAATCCACTCAAAAGCGCCATGAGCCATCCTTCTTTTTTTACCAGCACAACAGGTGACGCCCATGGACTACATGCCGGTTCAATAATGTTCTTGGCATGCATTTTGCGAACTTCGGTATGGATAATTTAACGCTCAGAGGGTGATACTCGATACGGGCGGCGATAAGTAGGAGGGGCATCGCCGGTATTAATGCGATGTTTGACAGCTGTTGTTTGGGCCAAAGGATGATCGTTTAAGTCAAAAATATCTTGGTAGGAAATTAGCACGCGGTAGAGCGCACGAGCGTGCTCGGAGGGCATGTCGGGTGCAATCATTTTCTGTGAGTTGGCGATGGTACAAGTTGCCGACTGCGACGGTAGAGGATCATCGGCTGAATGGTCGTCTACTGAAATTGATGCTACAGAGTAATCCTCAAATGAGCAAAGTTGGGCCAGAGACATCCGGCGTGGCAGCACTTGTGTCGTCAAGACGAAATTGACCACTGGCAGGCAGAGGCAATTCGCCGTAATAGATAAAACTGTATGAGGTACTGTGATCCCGTGTGTAAGGAGGATGTCTTACATAGGAGCCGCGATGTAGTGACCTTCGGGGACTGGTGGGGATGACACGAAGTCAACGTAAGTCAGTGCCGAAGGTGGCAAGCGGACGAAGTCGACGGAACTGAGGCGAGTAGGGTGTTGTTCAGCGGGATCCAGAACAGGCAGGTCGAGGCAGAGAGTACTGGCGGAGCAATCGATGAGAGCAGAATGTGCGGAGAGGAAGTGTAAACCGAGGATGATGTCGTGGGTACAGTGAGCGATGACTGTGAACAGCACGATTGTTGAGCGATCGGTGAAGGAGACGTGGGCGGTACACATACCAATTACGGAGGCTGTTCCGCCATTGGCGACACGGACAACAGGCGTCGTGGCGGGCGTAATAATTTTCTTGAGCTGGTTACGAAGGTCAGCGCTCATTACGGACAAATGTGCCCCAGTGTCTATGAGTGCAGACACAGAAACACCGTCGACTTGCACGTGAAGAAGGTTCAGATGAGTGGGCAACGTCAGTAGAGGATTTGGCGGCGTAGGGAGCAATGCAGCGTCACCTCGAGGCGCTGCATCGTCTAGTTTTCCGGCTGGAAGCGGCGTCCGAAGGGAGCCGGCGTAATAGGAGCGATGGGGCTGGGGAGAGCGAGATTGTCGTCGTCGGGGCGAAAGCGAACGAGAATAGCGGTGGTTCGGTGCAGGAGAATCAGCGGCGGCGTTATCGGAACGTGCGGCGCAGGGACGAGAAGGGCCACCTGGGGGGCGAGAGTAGGAAGTATAAGTAGGCCGGGTCGGGGAACTCCAGCTACTGCGACAGGGCCGAGAAATGTGCCCGATCCGATGGCAGTGGAAACAAATGGGCTTGTCGTCAGCATGCGCCATTCAGATGGGTTGCGGAAACGTGGTAGGTAAGAAGATGCGGGACGGGGCGGAATCGAAGAAGCCGGGCGGGTATCAGGACGATGGGCCGAGCAGATGGTGTGAAGACCCATGTTTTCGAACTCTTGGCGGACAAGTGCCTGGATCAGTGAGACCGTGACTGCAGATGTGTTGGTGGGACTGAAGTCGAAGGCAACCGGATAGGCGGCCTCGATCTCACGCCGGACGATACTGGTAACATCGGCAGTGTTGTTGGGACGAGGAGTGTCGGCACAGGAAGATGTCGCTGGGGTGTTGGGAAGACGGGCAAACTGCTGGTCAATACGTCGGCTTTTAGCGAGTTCCAGGCGGCGGCACTCTTTTATAACAGCATCCACCGTCGCTACGTTGTTGGAAACGAGCAAGTTGAAGGCGTAATCGGCAATGCCTTTGAGGATGTGGGCAACCTTGTCGGACTCGGTCACGTGGGTGTCAAGTTTGCGGCACAGAGCCAAAACGTCCTGAATGTACGTGACATAGGGCTCTATTGACGTCTGCACACGGCCGGAAAGCGCCTTCTGCGGGGCAAGTTGGTGACCGTAGGGGTTGCCGAACAAGTCTCGAAGCTGTGTCTTAAGGGAATCCCAACTGGTGAGCTCATCTTCGTGCTTGCGATACCAAACTCTAGGTGTGCCACCGAGGTAAAAGACTACGTTGGCAAGCATAATAGTAGGGTCCCACCGGTTATTGCGGCTGACGTGTTCATGCACGCTGATCCAGTCATCGACGTCTTCCCCATCTTTGCCCGAGAATACGCCAGGATCACGGGGAGCGGGGAGAGTGATGTTGGTCGTCGAAGTGGCAGCAGGTGTTGGAGCCGGCGGAGTCGGGTTGTCGTCGCCGGCAGCCATGAAGGAAGGCTCGACGTACCGTCCACTGCGAAGCTCCGTGACGAGGTACAGGGAACGTCCACCTCCACCAGATATGTTACGGAGGTGGACGTTCCCTCCGTAACATATATATTTACAAGAAAATACGCTGCGCTTGGCCAAGAGGCCACAGCTCGCGTTAGCTTCAAATTGCCGTCGTCGTCTTCTTACTGCTCGGCTCTTCGTCATTGGAAATACTATCCCGTAGCAACATATTAGTGCTTGAGAACCTCTAAGTCAATACTATAGCCAACAGAGCCTTAGTAATCGAGAAACTGAGAAGAACGCACGACAGTATTAGAAACTTTGACGGGACATTCAAGCACTTCCCTGATGATGAAAACACTCGTAAGTTATATTCTGTCATAGTACTCAACCACTCGTCGCAAAAAAAAACATCATTGCATTTTTGGACACGACAAAATGGTACTTATTCAGTTATAATTAATTTCAGAAAAACGAACTCATTACCTTTGACAACCACGCGGGCGGTGGAAAGGCTTCCTTTTGGCCCGACTCCCCGCCGGCACGCTTTCATGCTTGGCTTCGCGTTTCAAAACACGCTTTGGTGTTCTGCAGTTTCGTTAACGCGTTGTGATGCGCTGGTTTTGCTGGTTCCCGAAACTCGCACAAACTGCAAGTAGCAGAGAATTCAACTTCCATGTTATGTCGCTGGACACCGGAACGTATGTATTCGTCAAACAATATTTAAAAGAAATAAAGCGCATGAAGGCCAACTTGCCAGACTAAGTGAACTATTTCATGTGTGTGTATATATTAGAAAGTGTACTAACTGTAGCAAGTTGGGCTTCATGCAATCTATATATAGTGTTTCAGTTACAAGGGCGAATTTATGTGGTTCTATTCGGAGCGAAGATGCTCGACCTATGTTCGAAACTTAGCCGGAGTGCTTGACGCCTGCTTCACGTCCACATCGAGTCGTGTTACGGACGCAAGCCCGCCAGGGACAACTCTGAGAACGCGTGCCCGGTATGTACTATCTTCGTGATCGGCGCAAACCTTCCTGCCGCCTATACGGAGGTCAGCCAGCCAGGCTACTCCCCCTCACCAACTGGGAACGTATGCGGGGGATGCATACATGGATACAGGTAAACAACTTCGCTGTAAAAAACTTAGTGCCGTTCCACTAAGTGATGAAGGATGACCTGCGAAGCTATGTATGGCGGCCTCTTAATGGCGAAATCGACCTCTACCACAGATCAACCCCGTATATGCACTAACTTCAGGATCGGCCCAGTTATGGGGAGTGCTTAACGCTTGCTTCACCTCCGCCGCGTGTCAGCCCGGCATTGCACTATCTTCGGTATCGGCCCACGCATAGGGAGTGCTTAACGACTGCTTCCACTCTACCGCGGGAAGGCATGTCATTCCACTTTCTTCGGGATCGGCCCACGTATGGACAGGGCTTAACGCCTGCTTCACCTCCGCCGCGGGTCGGCACGGCATTGCACTAACTTCGGGATCGGCTCACGTATGGAGAGTGCTTAACACATGCTTCACCACGCCGCTGATTGGCCCTGCATTGCACTATCTTCGGGATTGGCTGACGTATGGGGAGTACTTAACGCATGCTTCACTTCCTTCGCGGCCCGGCCCGCCATTACACTATCTTCGGGATCGGCCCACGTATGGGTTGTGCTTAACGCCTGCTTCACCTCGGCTGCGGGATGGCACGGCATTGCACTACCTTCGGGATAGGCCCACGATGGGAAGTGCTTAACGCCAGCTTCACCTCCACCGCTGATTGGCCCTGCATTGCACTATCTTCGGGATCGGCCCGCGTATGGGGAGTGCTTAACGCCTGCTTCACCTCCGCTGCGAGTGCGCCCGGCATTTCCCTGGCTTCGGGGTCGGCTTACGTATGGGGAGTGCTTAACGCCTGCTTCAGCTTCGCCGCAGGTCTGCCCTACACTGTACCATCTTCTGCGTCGGCTCACGTACGGGGAGTGCTTAGCGCATGCTTCAGTTCCGCCGCGGGTCGGCCCGGCATTGCCCAGCTTCGGGATCGGCCCCCGTATGTGGCAGTGCTTAACGCCTGCTTCACATCCGCCGCGATTCGGCCCTGCATTTCACCATCTTCGGCATCGGCCCGCGTATGGGGAGTGCTTAACGCCTGCTTCACCTCCGCCGCGGGCCGGCCCGGCGTTGCACTATTTTCGAGATCGGCCCACGTTCGAGAGTTCTTAACGCCTGCTTCACCTCCGCCGCGGGTCGGCACGGCATTGCACTAACTTCGGGATCGGCCAACATATGGGGAGTGCTTAACGCCTGCTTCACCTCGGCCGCATGTCAGCCCTGCACTGTATATCTTCGGGATCGGCTCACGTGTGGAGAGTGCTTAACGCATGCTTCACCACGCCGCAGGTCGGCCCTGCATTGCACTATCTTCGGGATTGGCTGACGTATGGGGAGTACTTAAAGCATGCTTCACTTCCTTCGCGGCTCTGCCCACCATTACACTATCTTCGGGATCGGCCCACGTATGGGTTGTGCTTAACGCCTGCTTCACCTCGGCCGCGGGTCGGCACGGCATTGCACTACCTTCGGGATAGACCCACGATGGGGAGTGCTTAGCGCCGGCTTCACCTCCACCGCAGACTGGCCCTGCATTGCTCTATCTTCGGGATCGGCCCACGTATGGGGAGTGCTTAACGCCTCCTTCACCTCCGCTGCGAGTGCGCCCGGCATTTCCCTGTCTTCGGTGTCGGCTTACGTATGGGGAGTGCTTAACGCCTGCTTCAGCTTCGCCGCAGGTCTGCCCTACACTGTACTATCTTCTGCGTCGGCTCACGTACGGGGAGTGCTTAGCGCATGCTTCAGTTCCACCGCGGGTCGGCCCGGCATTGCCCACCTTCGGGATCGGCCCCCGTATGTGGCAGTGCTTAACGCCTGCTTCACTTCCGCCGCGGTTCGGCCCTGCAATTCACTATCTTCGGCATCGGCCCGCGTATGGGGAGTGCTTAACGCCTGCTTCACCTCCGCCGCGGGTCGGCCCGGCATTTCACTAACATCGGGATTGGCCCACGTATGGGGAGTGCTTAACGTATGCTTCACGCCCGCCGTGGGTCGGCCCACATTGCGTTATCTTCGGGATCGGCCCACGTATGGGCAGTGCTTAACGCCCGCTTCACCTCCGCCGCGGGTGGAGCCAGTATTGCACTATTTTCGGGATTGGCCCGCGCATGGGGAGTGCTTAATGCCGGATTCACCTCCGCCGCTGGTAGGCCCGGCATTGCAGTTTCTCCGTGGTAGGCCCAGGTATATCAAGTCTCTTGCTCACGACACGAAAATTTTCTTGGACGGTATATGTATACAGATACGCTGTAAAAACTCTGCGGACACGTGAAGCAGCAATAGCTAGTGGTTGCAACACCGAAAAGCGTTGGTGGCGTGTGGTGACGCGTCTCATACGGCATCGCGTTGCCGTATTTTCTCCGTCTAGGCGCGCTGGAGATCTGGCATCGCAGCGATGCCCCATACCCTCGCGCAATGCCTGCCGTAGTAAACGAGCAACGGGTGTTCCTGTTCTACCACTCTCCTCCATCGAGGCGCGATTGTGACGTGGCGTTGTAGCCAGTGGGAATTCAGGTCATCTTACGCTGCTACAGAAGCCACCACTTTTTCGCTCAAGTAGGTGCTTTCGCCTCAATATAACGTTAATCACACAGCCAATGCATGCTAACCGAGCATTTCAATGGGTGGACACTCACGAAATCAGGAAGCCAAAACGGAAAGCTCGACGCGTTCTCAGCGAACGCGTGGGCATCGATGTACTGGCCAACTAACAAGTGTGTGAGCAATATAAAGTATGAAAAGGGGAATTTTGGGAATGACGGGGCACATTGCCTCCCGCGACGCACATACGTGCAGCTGTCGACACGTCACAATCGCCGCATTTCTATATGCCTTCGCATAGTGAGACAGTGGTGCTAAATTCTGGCAATATCTTTCGAACGTTCAATATCGGCGTCTTCAGGCACATTGAAATGGCGCACATAACTTATGTATATTTATCGTTTGTATGTGCTTTTATACTTGCGTATACTGATATGTGCGGCAATGATATTAAGGAGCCCCGCACCGTAAAAAAATGTTAGGAATACTTGATTTCGCAACAACGTCTATCGGAGAACCTCCGGGCACTGAACTTCATTGGAACAGTGAATGTAGTCACAAAACGATTTACACGTCCAAGGCATTATAATGTGTTTTACTCATGAAAGCAAAGGCACGTTTGCTGCATTTCGACACGAAGCTCGATGTACGTTTCTTCCAATAACCAGCGGCCTAAGCGCCACAGTAGCTGGCGCAGGACGGCGACAGCGCGAAAGGTAGCCACAGCATCTTAACGTTCAGACTTCCTGAACCTCTCAGGCGAGAGCGTGTGCCTTTCTAAGGTAATAATTAGCATCCAACAGTGATCATGTTAGCAGAATTTCTTTGTACGAGGACACGTGCCCTTAGCTGATAAAGTCCGAAGAAGAATACGCCACTATATAGCCAAACAAGACCGTGGGTAGACGAATGGATAATTTTGTGCGGCGTCATCCACACTTCTGTGCAAGAGGCACACAAGTGGCGACAGAAATGATGGAGTCGGCCGTGTCTCCTTCTTTCTTGTGCCATGTGTGTGAGACATGCGCTGCACTGCACAAGACAAAAAAATGGTCGGCTTCAAATAGGAGAATAAGTCAATGAACTCGACTTGTCCTAATAAAAGAATCATAGGCTGGGAAGCCTACAATTGTAGCAGGGCTATGAAGGGCAGCGTTTAACGTTTCGCTGCATAATTCCTCAGAATAGAGAGCCGGTGTATGGCGCATTTGATGTTTTATTAGAAAGGAGCTTGTTTATACGGCGATATGTCTGCGATAGGGCTGTACTATTTTGACATATGTGGGTCAGTTACGGACATTCTTCTATAACGGTAGTCTACGGGATACCTCGCAAAAAGCTGCTTCCTCAGTAAACAAATATTCTACGTGGAGTGAAGGCAGGTCAATCCAAGCCAGTCACATGGCGACCAACTTTTTCGTTGCTCTAAACTAGGCCTTCACGCCTAGTTATTGATTAGCATTCTCGCGAAGGCCACAGAGATCACGCCTCTGGTTTTGTTCCATGTTGAGGTGATAATTAGAAAAACCGTACACAACTGTAACGTCGGAAGCAGATTAGTAACTAACTGTCTGGACAGAAGCAGGCAGACATTGCACAGCGAAACGTTGTCCTTGTGACTATCATTCTCAGAAACTCGCTTCTGATGAACACACTTCAGGACTCCGCTGCGCAAAACAACACTTTTTGGAAAGCACTCTCCCATCTATGTTCGCTACCGACACTAAAAAGTTCTGGCGTGTCATAAATTCAAGAGACGATTATGCCATAAGCCTTGTGAATAACGCGGGAGACCGTATACCTTCTGAACAGTGCGCATCAATCCTTAACGCTGTTTTGCTTCTAACTTTTCATCAGTGACAAGTGTTTCGACACCGCTCTCACAATGTATCCGATTGCAGTAGACCCATGTGGCGTAGAACATCTAATTAATATATTGAAACTTTCTTGTCCCCTTGGTTGTGAAGCGATCAGTCCGAAGTTTTTGGAAGCTATCAGCGAGTATTGCTCCATTATACTAACGAAAATTTTTCAACTGTCATTTGACACGGGTTCTATCCCTGCGAAATGGAAGATATGAAAGGTGATTCCACTTCATGAAACGGGTAGTAGGCATTCTCCACATTACTATGATCCCATTTCACTCACTACTATCCCATGCAAACTTCTTGAGCATATCTTCTTTTATGATCTTGCTTACGCTCTCGAATGTAATTCCTTTTTCACGCGCTCGCAACATGGCTGTCACAAAACGAATTCATGCGAAACACTGCTAATATCGTTTACACATAATATACGCGCCATTCCTGATCGTTCTTATCTTGCGGATTGTTTATCTCTGGATTTTTCGAAAACGTTTCATAATCTACTAATGTATGAATTGCATACCCTTAATCTTGATGCTCATTTACTCATTTGGCTTGAGTGTTACCTGCCGAGTCGTTCTCAGTTCATTTCTTTGACTTTCCTTCTAATCTGGCTCCCTCGGGCGTGCCACAAGGATCTGTCCTTGGACGGCTGCTATTTCCAATTTATATTATTGACCTACTTTCTTCTATACCATCTCATATTCCTATCTTTGCTGACGACTGCGCAATATTTCGAGAAGTAACTATAAAGCATGGTACAGTCACTCTTCAAACTGATCTTGATGCTATCACAGTATGGTGCAAAACATGGTGCATGGAATCAGACATAAGCAAATGTAAGTCAATGCGATTATCCAGATGTAGCAACACTCCACCAGCCTAATTCATCGACAACACTGCACTCGATTGCGTTTCATTCTATAAATGCCTAGGTGTGCACGTCTCATCTGACCTTACTTGGAAGACAAACATTACAAACGTAATAAGCAATGCTATTAGACTATTAGGTTACCTCTGACGCAATTTTTCGCGTGCGCCACAGTCTCTAAAATTGATGCTCTAGAAAATACTTATCCGCCCTAAACCTGAATACACCACCTCCGTTTGGGATCCAAGTCAAAGTAATGTAATTTATTGAATTCAAATGGTGCAGAACAATTCGACACGGTGCATATTATTACGATATCATCGAGTGATGCTCAAGGGACGAGCCGCCGTGAGAACGACGACGAAGTGGCTCTGTGCGCTTCATCGTCTATCCAGTGTAAATAGCCTGTAAATAGCCTCTTTCAACTGTGTCTTTCCACATGTAACATTCTGGTGGAGGTCAGCGAACCCCGTCCTCACCACGGAACTCCGGAGTGGTCGGTACATCGAGCTTGTCTCCATGCCTCCCGGAGACGAGACCGCATCTGCAGCGGCTTCAGCTTGTCCGACTGCTCCAATCATCACGCTTGCCCAACATCGCGACCCTGGTGTGTTCTTTGGCCGGGAGGGAGAGGACGTTGACGAATAGATTAAGCTCTATGAACACGCCAGTGTTGACAGGTGGGACCCAATGATCATGCTCGCGAATGTCATCTTTTATCTGGGCGGCACCCCAAGAGTGTGGCACCAAGCCCATGACGACGAAATAACCAGTTGGGACAGTCTCAAAGAAAAGCTCAAGGAACTGTTCGGCGACCCCATTGAGCGCAAGGCTGCCACGAGAAAGGCTCTTGCGTCTCGTGTTCAGACATCTACAGAGCCGTACGTTTCATACATCCTCGACGTCTTGGGTCTATGCCGCAAAGTTCACAATAATATGTCTGAACGAGATAAAGTGTCGCATGTGCTAAAAGGCATCGTCGAAAATGCTTTCAATTTGCTTGTTTTCGGCCACGTCTCGACTATCGACACCATCATCAAAGAATGCCGTCGCTTTGAACATGCTAAGAGCCGCCGTATCACACATCACATCACACGGCTACCCAACACTGCTCCTACGTCGACATGTGAGGGTCAACCGCGGCAGACCACCCACTGTGGCGACGTAACCCGTATTGTTCGCCGGGAGGTCAAGGCCGCCTGTTTGCCAGCTTTCTCCGCCACTCCTCGCGCTCCACCAGCAACCACGATTGCGAAGATTCAGAACGTCGTCAGATGGGAATTTTAGAACATGGGTCTTAACTGCGTGTGTTCATCGTCTCCACCCACGGTTCCCCAGTTCTCTAGCAGGCCTTCTTGTCCACGGCAGTCCTTTTCTGCCACATCTCGCCACAACCCGTCCGAATGTCGTACCCCTGTTGACAGGCCGATCCGGTTCGACTGCTGTCGCATCGGCCACGTTGCTCATCACTGCCGCAACCGATGGCCACCACCTCCTCGAACATACACCGCCACTTATCCCCGCCCCATTCGACCTTCTGTTACCTATGCCACCCGCCATGAACCCACTGCTGCTGATGCTCCTGCCCCGAACCTTTGCTACAGCCTCTCGCACTCTCCGCGGCGCCATCAGTCTCGCTCGCCCCAACCCCATCGCTTCTCTCCGCAGCCTATCGCCTCCCGGATCCTGCCGGAAAACTAGGCACTGCAGCTTCTGGAAGTGAAGCTGCGTTGTCCACCCTGCCCTCAAATCCTCGGCTCATGTTACCTGCGAACCAAAACATTCTTGACGTTGACGTTGATGGTTATTCTGTCACGGCACTCATTGATACAGGAGCACATCTTTCTATTATGAGTGCTGCCTTCCGACGACGACTGAACAACCTCACTCCAGATTCGGCACGCGTGGTCCGTGTTGCGGATGGTGGTACTGTGCCTATCATCGGTATGTGTACGGTACGTGTTAGCATCGCCGGCCGCCACACTCCTGTGCTCGGCACCGTCATTACTCATTGCCCCCACGACCTCATTCTCGACCACGATTGTCTCTCCGCGCTTTCTAGTCTTATTGACTGCTCTGCCAGTACCCTTCGACTTGAGTTGCCGATTCTCACAGGGCCTTCTGACGCCCCGCAGTGCCGCCTGCGCCCCTCAGGCTTTATTCGCCTGCCGCGAAAGTCAATAGCCTATATTGAACTCTTGTCTTCACCCCCCCCCTCCCTGTTGGCGACTACCTCGTCCCTCCTCTGCCCGACATTCCACTACAGTATGGCGTTACCGTGCCTCACAGTATACTTACTATTACTGCGAACCGTGCTTTCATGCCTGTCTTTATCTTTGGATTGGCAAAGCAAATTCCACCGCAAGGTATTTGCCTTGCCAACTTTGATTGTCTCGGCGACCATCACGTGGCAACTTTATCGACCGATGCTTAGTGCGAGCTTAGCAGGCCCATCGTGCCAGCATCGGCCGCCGATCCCAAGGTACAGAAAATGGTTGCGACGGATCGGTCTTCTGCGCACGCTGAAGACCTTTACCAAGTATTATCGTCCTACCGAGATATTTTTTACTTTGACAATCGCCCTTTAGGCCAGACTCTCGCCATCAAGCATCCGATTCTTACTGGGAATGCTACTCCTATTCACCGACGACCGTATCGAGTTTCTGCGTCAGAACGCCGAGTAATTCATAGTGAACAAAATCCTAGATAAAAACATAATTGAGCCTTCTTTGAGTCCCTGGGCGTCACCTGTAGTGTTGGTTAAGAGGGATGTCACGTGGCGCTTCTGTGTAAAGTACCATCATCTGAGCAACATTACTAAGACGGACGTCGACCCGCTCCCACGTATAGACGATGCCCTTGACTGCCTCCATGGTTCCAGCCATTTCTCCTCTATTGATCTTCGTTCTGGATACTGGCACATTGCTGTTGACGATATGAACAGAGAAAAAACCACGTTCATCACACACGATGGCCTATACCAATTTAAAGTAATGCCGTCTGGATTATGCAACGCCCCTGCCACCTTTGAGGGTATGATGGACGGCTTGCTCCGAGGTTTCAAATCTGTATGCACTACCTCGATGACGCCATCGTCTTCTCGCCCACGTTCGACACTCACCTTGAGCGTCTAACAGCAATACTTCATGTATTTCGAAAGGTGAAGCGGCAACTTAACTCTATCAAATGTCGTTTCAGCCGCCGCGAAATTACTGTTCTGGGCCACCTCGCTGACGCTTCCGGAGTACAGCCTGATCCCGACAAAATTCGTGCTGTCCGAGACTTTCCGGTTCCGAAGATAGCCGCTGACGTTTGAAGTCTTGTAGGGCTATGCTCGTACTTTCGTCATTTTGTTCAAGATTTTGCGGCAATAACTAGAACCCCAATGTTTTGAAGAAAGGCGTACAATTCTCGTGGGCTACTAGAGAAGACGCCGCCTTCTCTCGTCTCGTCACTCTTCTCTCCTCACCACCCATTCTCGCCTACTTGAACCCTGATGCCCCTACAGAATTACGTACGGATGGCAGTGGTCGTGGCGTAGGTGCCGTCTTAGGCCAGTTTCAGCACGGCCAGGATCGCGTTATTGCTTATGCGAGCCGCCTCCTTGCACCATCGGACCGCAAGCATTCCATTACGGAACGACAATACCTTGCTGCAGTCTTGGCGCTTGCGATGTACCGTTCTTACCTTTACGGTCACCCTTATTCCGTAGTGACTGACCATCATACTCTCTACTGGCTCTCATAGCTAAATGATCCTACAGCCCGGCTTGGTCGATGGGCTTTGAGGCTACAAGAATTTTCATATTCCGTGGTGTACAAGTCTGGCCGCCTACACCAAGACGCTGATAGCTTGTCGCATTACCCTGTTGACGATCCTGACTCCTCCAATATTACCAGTGCTGCTTGGGTATTGTCTGTATCGCAGCTGCTTCATTTCGCCGACGGCCAACGTCATGAAGCCTGCATCAGTGCACTCGTCGACCGTGTTGAACACTCTCCGGAAGATGACATTCTACACCTCTTCGTCATCCGCGATGGTACTCCGTACCGTCGTAACCTTCATCCAGGCGGCTCTCAGTTCCTACTTGTCAGCGGTGGCGTAGAGGTAGAACACTCGCCTCGCGTGCAAGGAGTCCGTGGTTCAAATCCCGGTGCTGCGCAATTTTTCACCGGAATAAAAAAAAAATCTCCGGGTTGATAAAATTGCACAAACAGGCCTGGAGTGTGCCCTGTTCCCGGTGACCAGAACCGGTAACGCACTCCCTCACCAGAGTAGAATTGGCCACCCTGGTGCAGTACTTGGCCATAACCTCCTATATGAACACAACAATCAAACCCCGGCCCTCAGTCCCCAGCAGCTGCGAAGCAACTGACCACGGCGGCGATCAGACCTCCGACGTAGCAGAGGGATTCTAAGAATCCCTGGCTCCAGACAGGCCGACATTGGAACATGAACCTGGCAACGTTTAACGCTAGAACGTTATCTAGTGAGGCGAGTCTAGCAGTGCTATTGGAGGAATTAGAGGGCAGTAAATGGGATATAACAGGACTCAGTGAAGTTAGGAGCCCAAAAGAAGCATATACAGTGCTAAAAAGCAGGCATGTCCTGTGCTACCGGGGCTTAGCGGAGAGACGAGAACTAAGAGTCAGAGTCCTGATTAATAAGAATGTAGCTGGTAACAAACAGGAATTCTATAGCATTAACAAAAGGGTGGCAGGTCTTGTTGTGAAACTTAAGAAGAGGTACAAAATGAATGTTCGACAGGTCTACGCCCCTACAT
This sequence comes from Dermacentor variabilis, assembly GCF_050947875.1. Taxonomy (NCBI): domain Eukaryota; kingdom Metazoa; phylum Arthropoda; class Arachnida; order Ixodida; family Ixodidae; genus Dermacentor; species Dermacentor variabilis. Next base: position 69,979,373 of record NC_134575.1, on the reverse strand, counting down.
CCAGTCATGATGACCAGGAAGTCAAAAGCTTCTATGAAGACGTGGAATCGGCGATCGGTAAAGTCAAAACAAAATACACTATACTGATGGGCAACTTCAATGCCGATGTAGGCAAGAAGCAGGCTCGGGACAAGGCAGTGGGGGAATATGGCATAGACACTAGGAGCAATAGCAGGGGAGAGTTATTAGTAGAGTTTGCGGAACACAATAATATGCTGATAATGAATACCTTCTTCCGCAAGCGGGATCGCTGTAAGTGGACGTGGAGGAGCCCGAACGGCGAGACTAGAAATGAAATAAACTTCATACTCTGCGCTAACCCTGGCATCATGCAAGATGTGGACGTGCTCAGCAAGGTGCGCTGCAATGACCATATGATAGTAAAAACTCGAATTAGTCTAGACCTGAGGAGGGAACGGAAGAAACTGGTACATAAGAAGCCGATCAATGAGTTAGCGGTAAGAGGGAAAATAGAGGAATTCCAGATCAAGCTACAGAATAGGTATTCGGATTTAACTCAGGAAGAGGACCTTAGCGTTAAAGCAATGAGCGACAGCCTTGTTGGTATCATTAAGGATTGTGCAATAGAAGTCGGTGGTAACTCCGTTAGACAGGATACCAGTAAGCTATCGCAGGAGACGAAAGATCTGATCAGGAAACGCCAATGTATGAAAGCCCTAACCCTACAGCTAGAATAGAACTGGCAGAACTTTCGAAGTTAATCAACAAGCGTAAGACAGTTGACATATATTTTTACTAACCTGGTTAATTTCCTTAAATTGAACTCATTTTTTACGTCAGCGCAGCACAGTTTTCGGAAATCTTACTCCTGTGAAACCCAATTAATATCATTTACACATGCACTACACCATATTCTTGACAAATCATCACTAGCTGATTGTATATTCTTAGATTTTTCAAAAGCATGCGACAAGGTGTGTCACAAACTATTACTTCATAAACTAAAACAACTTAACATAGACGGTAACCTTTTCAAATGGATTGAATGTTTTCTTCTCAACCGCTCGAAATTTGTTTGTGCTAACGGCATTAACTCCGGTTTTACAGAGGTCCGTTCAGGTGTTCCACAGTGTTCCGTCCTTGGACGCCTACTGTTCCTAATTTACATTAATGTTCCCTCGTTTATCAACTCCCACATCCATCTATTCGCTGATGATTGCGTCATCTTCAGAGAAGTTACCAATGCTAACGATATTGAATTACTTCAGTCAGACCTTACCACGATAGGGAACTGGTGCAATGAATAGTTAATGGAGCTGAATATTAACAAATGCGAAGTCATGCGTGTTTCTAGGAAAACATCTACAATACCGTCATACTACATTAACAACATGTCGTTGGAATCAGTTTCTTCATATAAATATCTTGGTGTTTACATCACTTCTAACCTAAACTGGTCTCTTCATGCTGAAAACATCATCAAAAACGCTAATCGTATGCTTGGCTACCTACGTCGCACCTTTTTCGACGTACCTACTAATTTGAAACTTTTGTTATATAAAACATTATTACGACCCAAACTCGAATACGCGACTCCGGTATGGGACCCTGCTCATGAAAACCTAATCACTAACCTCGAGATGGTTTAAAATAACTCTGTACGTTTTATACTTGCTAACTACAACCGCATAGCGAGTAGAACTAACATGAAATCTAATCTTTGCCTCCCATCGTTGGCATCTCGCAGAAAAGTGTCTCGTATTGCCCTCTTCCACAAGTTGTACCATAACCATACTCTACGAGATCACCTCATCCCCCATCTAATTTATGTATCCCGTCGCATTGATCATCAGTCCAAAGTTGGTATTTTGTCATGCAACACTAAAAGTTTCACAGTCATTCCTGCCGCGAACCTCGCGTGACTGGAACCATCTTCCCGCCGAAATTGTAAGCCTTAATAATTATGAACAGTTCCGTGAAGCCTTAGCTAATATTGTATATACAGGTGCCATTTAAACACTCATGTAACCATCTGTCTTTGTCTTCATTTTGTATTTACCACTTCCCCTCTGTAATGCCCTTGGCCCTGAGGGGTATAATAAATGAAATGAAATGAAATAATGACGTTATATATGGATAAAATTTAACATGCTCTCAGAAACGAAGGGAGCCTAAAAGCAGTGAAGAAGAAACAAGGATTTGGCTAGAATCAGATGTATGCATTAAGAGACAAAGCCGGCAATATAATTACTAATATTGATGAGATAGTTTAAGTGGCTGAGGAGTTCTATAAAGATTTATACAGTGCCAGTGGCACCCACAACGATAATGGACGAGAGAATAGCCCAGAGGAATTCGAAATCCCCCAGATAACGCTGGAAGGAGTAAAGAAAGCCTTGGGAGCTATGAAAAGGTGGAAGGCAGCTGGGGAGGATCAGGTAACAGCAGACTTGTTGAAGGATGATGGGCAGATTGTTCTAGAGAAACTGGCAACCCTGCATACGCAATGCCTCTTGACTTCGAGCGTACCGGAAACTTGGAAAAACGCTAACACAATCCTAATCCATAAAAAGGGGACACCAAAGACTTGAAAAATTATAGACCGACCAGCTTACTGTCCGTTGCCTACAAAGTATTTACTAAGGTAATTGCAAATAGAATCAGGAACACGTTAGACTTCCATCAACCAAAGGACCAGGCAGGATTCCGTAAAGGCTACTCAACAATGGACCATATTTACACTATCAATCAGGTGATTGAAAAATGTGCGGAATATAACCAACTTATATATATATAGCTTTAATTGATTACGAGAAAGCGTTTGATTCAGTCGACACCTCAGCAGTCATGGAGTCATTGCGGAATCAGGGTGTAGACGAGCCGTATGTAGAAATACTAAAATATATCAATAGCGGCTCCACAGCCAACGTATTCCTCCATAAAGAAAGCAACAAAATCCCAATAAAGAAAGGCGTCAGGCAGGCAGATACAATCTCTCCAATGCTATTTACAGAGTGTTCACAGGAGGCATTCAGAGACCTGGATTGGTAAGAAGTGTGGATAAGAGTTAATGGAGAATACCTTAGTAACTTGCGATTCGTTCATGATATTGCCTTGCTTAGTAACTCAGGGGACCAACTGCAATGCATGCTCAATGACGTGGAGAGGCAAACTCGAAGGGTGAGTCTAAAAATTAACGAGCACAAAACTTAAATAATGTTTAACAGTCTCGGAAGAGAACACCAGTTTACGATAGGTAGTGAGGCACTAGAAGTGGTAAGGGAATACATCTACTTAGGACAGGTAGTGACTGCGGATCCGGATTGTGAGACTGAAACAATCAGAAGAATAAGAATGGGCTGGGGTGCGTTTGGCAGGCATTCTCAGATCATTGACAGCAGGTTGCCATTATCCCTCAAGAGAAAAATTTATAACAGCTGTGTCTTACCAGTACTCACGTACGGGGCAGAAGCCTGAAGGCTCACGAAAAGGGTTCTACTTAAATTGAGGACGACGCAACGAGCTATGGAAAGAAGAATGTTATGTGTAATGTTAAGGGATAAGGAAACAGCAGATTTGGTGAGGGAACATACACGAGTTAATGACATCGTAGTTCAAATCAAGAAAATGAAATGGGCATGGTCAGGACACGTAATGAGGAGGGAAGATAACCGATAGTCATTAAGGGTTACGGAATGAATTCCAAGGGAAGGGAAATGTAGCAGAGGGAGGCAGAAAGTTAGGTGGGCGGATGAGATTAAGACGTTTGCAGGGACAACAGGGCCACAATTAGTACATGGAAGGGGTAGTCGGGGAAGTATGGGAGAGACCTTTGCCCTGCAGTGGGCGTAACCAGCCTGATGATGAGGATGATACCTAAACACCTCCGCTCAACCGTTCTAGAATAGCTTCACGACGCACCAACGGCAGGATAGCTCGATATATCTCAAACCTATGACCAGGTACGTCGCCATTTTTTCTGGCCGGGCCTTGCCCGTTCCGTACAACGTTACGTCGCTGCCTGTGAACTTCGCCAATGACGCAAGAAGCCTTCCCAGCTCCCCGCTGCTTACCTGCAGCCGCTTGACATCCTTGCCGAGCCCTTCCATCGTGTGGGCTTAGACCTCGGCCCATTTCCTGAATCTGCATCAGAAAACAAGTGGGTTGCAGCCGCGCCGGACTTTACAACCAACTACTCCGTAACCCGCACTCTACCGACCAGTTGCACAACTGATGTTGCGGATTTGCTCGTGCATGATATCATTTTGATTCATGGTGCTCCGCTTCAATTGCTAACAGACCGTGTCCTTACGTTCTTCGCCAGAGTCATTGACGACGTCATACGCGCCTCCTCAATACAGCATAAATTTACCACCTCCTACCGTCCCCCAACGAACGTCCTCACTGAGCGTTTGAACCGCACCCTTAAAGACATGCTACCCAAAAACATTTCAGACGACCACTGTGACTGCGACAAGACACAACTTTACATTACCTTTGCGTACAACTCTTCCCTTCCGGAAACTGCTGGCTTTTTGCCTTTTTACCTCTTGTATGGCCGTGAGCCGACGCTACCACTGCACACTGTGCTTCCGTCACACAATGCTTCAACTGATGCTATCGCCTTCAGTGATGCTATCGCCCATGCTAACCATGCACGGCACATTGCGCGCGCTCGTCTACAAGTCTCTCAAGGCAAACAAAAGCAACGCTACGACCTCCGTCACCGTGATGTCAATTTTGTGCAGGGCACCCTCGTGTTGCTTTGGTCACCATCGCGTAAATTTACCCTTTGTGAAAAACTGTTTTCCTGCTAAACAGGCTCATATCGCGTGCTCCACCAAGTGCCCGATGTCACCTATGCAATCGTTCTGGCCAGGCCAACTACGTCCTCCGCTGTGACAACCAGTTAAATTGTCCACGACGCCCGACTCTAACCCTATATCTCTCCAGGCGCCTTGGATATTTACCAGCACCATGACGGCGCTTTTGCCGCCGGGGGGTAGCATTACGACATCATCGAGCGATGCTCAAGAGACGAGCCGCTGCGAGAACGACGACGAATTGGGTCTGTACACTTGGCTTGAGCGATTGTCGGCCTGGCTGTCTGGCTACAGTTTAAATAGTATGTAGCCTCTTTCATCTATGTCTTTCCACACGTAAGAATGGTATTCAACTATAACAGGCCATCCAGCACCACCATAATGAAGTCTAACCCAGAGTTAGCCCCCTTAGCATTGCGGCCTAAGCATTTGAGGTTCTGTCTCTTTCACAACATATATCATCATGCTGTACTGCGAAACGAAGTTCTTTCGGCACCACATTACATATAATCTCGGCTTAATTATCATCATCATCATCATCATCATCATCAGCCTAGTTACGCCCACTGCAGGGCAAAGGCCTCTCCTATACTTCTCCAACAACCCCGGTCATGTACAAATTGTGGCCATGTCGTCCCTGCAAACTTCTTAATCTCATCCGCCCACCTAACTTTCTGCCGCCCCCTGCTACGCTTCCCTTCCCTTGGAATCCAGTCCGTAACCCCTAATGACCATCGGATATCTTCCCTCCTCATTACATGTCCTGCAGATGCCCATTTCTTTTTCTTGATTTCAACTAAGATGTCACTAACTCGCGTTTGTTCCCTCACCCAATCTGCTCTTTTCTTATCCCTTAACGTTACACCTATCATTCTTCTTTCCACAGCTCGTTGCGCCGTCCTCAATTTGAGTTGAACCCTTTTCGTAAGCCTCCAGGTTTCTGCCCCGTAGGTGAGTACTGGAAAGACACAGCTATTATACATTTTTCTCTTGAGGGATAACGGCAACCTACTGTTCATGATCTGAGAATGCCTGCCAAACGTACCCCAGCCCATTTTTATTCCTCTGACTATTTCCGTCTCATGATCCGGATCCGCCGTCACTACCTTCCGTAAGTAGATGTATTCCCTTACCACTTCCAGTGCCTCGCTACCAATTGTAAATTGTTGTTCTCGAGACTGTTAAACATTAGTTTAGTTTTCTGCAGAATAATTTTTAGACCCACTCTTCTGCTTTGCTTCTCCTGGTCAGTGAGCATGCATTGCAATTGGTCCCCTGAGTTACTAAGCAAGGCAATATCATCAGCGAATCTGAAGTTACTAAGGTATTCTCCATTAACTTTTATCCCCAATTCTTCCCAATCCAGGTCTCTGAATACCTCCTGTAAACACGCTGTGAATAGCATGGGAGAGATCGTATCTCCCTGCCTGACGCCTTTCTTCATTGGGATTTTGTTGCTTTCTTTATGGAAGACTACGGTGGCTCTGGAGCCGCTATAAATATCTTTCAGTATTTTTACATATGGCTCGTCTAAACCCTGGTTCTGTAATGCCTCCATGACTGCTGAGGTTTTGACAGAATCAAACGCTTTCTCGTAATCAATGAAAGCTATATATAAGGGTTGGTTATATTCCGCACTTTTCTGTATCAACTGATTGATAGTGTCAATATGGTCCATTGTTGAGTAGCCTTTACGGAATCCTGCCTGGTCCTTTGTTTGACAGAAGTCTAAGGTGTTCCTGTTTGTAAGCTGACAGTAAGCTGATTGGTCTATAATTTTTCAAGTCTTTGGCGTCCCCTTTCTTATGGATTAGCATTACGTTAGCGTTCTTCCAAGATTCCGGTACGCTCGAGGTCATGAGACATTGTGTATACAGGGTGGCCAGTTTCTCTAGAACAATCTGTCCACCATCCTTCAACAAATCTGCTGTTACCTGATCCTCCCCAGCTGCCTTCTCCCTTTGCATATCTTCCACGGCTTTCTTTACTTCTTCCGGCGTTACCTGTGGGATTTCGAGTTCCTCTAGACTATTTTCTCTTCCGTTATAGTCGTGGGTGTCACTGGCACTGTATAAATCTCTATAGAACTCCACAGCCACTTGAACTATCTTATCCATATTAGTAATGATGTTGCCGGCTTTGTCTCTTAACTCATACATCTTATTCTTGCCAAATCCTAGTTTCTTCTTCACTGCTTTTAGGCTTCCTCCATTCCTGCGAGCATGTTCAATTCTGTCCATATTATACTTCCTTATGTCAGCTGTCTTACGCTTGTTGATTAACTGCGAAAGTTCTGCCAGTTCTATTCTAGCTGTAGGGTTAGCGGCTTTCATACATTGGCGTTTCTTGATCAGATCTTTCGTCTCCTGCGATAGTTTACTGGTATCCTGTCTGACGGAGTTACAACCGACTTCCATTGCACACTCCTTAATGATGCCCACAACATTGTCGTTCATTGTTTCAACACTAAGATCCTCTTCCTGAGTTAAAGCCGAATACCTGTTCTGTAGCTTGATCTGGAATTCCTCTATTTTCCCTCTTACCGCTAACTCATTGATCGGCTTCTTATGTACCAGTTTCTTCCGTTCCCTCCTCAGGTCTAGACTAATTCGAGTTTTTACTATCATATGGTCACTGCAGCGCACCTTGCCGAGCACGTGCACATCTTGTATGATGCCAGGGTTAGCGCAGAGTATGAAGTCTATTTGATTTCTAGTCTCGCCGTTCGGGCTCCTCCACGTCCACTTTGGGTATCCCGCTTGCGGAAGAAGGTATTCATTATCCGAATATTATCCTGTTCAGCAAACTCAACTAATAACTCTCCCCTGCTATTCCTAGTGCCTATGCCACATACCCCCACTGCCTTGTCTCCAGCTTGCTTCTTGCCTACTTTGGCATTAAAGTCGCCCATTAGTATAGTGTATTTTGTTTTCACTGTACCCATCGCCGATTCCACGCCTTCATAGAAGCTTTCAACTTCCTGGTTATCGTGCCTGGATGTAGGGGCGTAGACCTCTACAACCTTCATTTGGTACCTCTTATTAGCTTTCACAACAAGACCTACCACCCTCTCGTTAATGCTATAGAATTCCTGTATGTTACCAGAAATCAGTAATTAGGAATCCGTCTGCTAGTTCCCGTCTCTCCGCTAAGCCCCGGTAGCGCAGGACGTGCCCGCTTTTTAGCACTGTCGGCTTAATCCCCAACCCATAGTTGGTATGCCATCCTGTAGATCCTTCTCCTTCTTACACTGATTTCTCCTGCAGACAGCTGATGAGTGGAATCCACTTCCTGTAACTGTTGCCTCCATAAATGCTGATAACCGTCTTAAAGAAATATTACGCGACATTTTGTTCAGTGTATTCTTTTTTTCCCTGTGTCTGTAACTATGGTTTGAATGCTCTTCTCACATTGAATTGCGCACTCTTATTAACGCCGCTTATGCACTTTGCTTTTTGTATTCTATGTACGTTGACATATGTTGTTTGAATAATTAGAAATAATATTTATCTACTTTGGTTATACGCTAGTATTGTATAATTATACTAGTATATTGTCGTTGTCTGCTGATGATGTTGTGCATAATTTATCTTGAACTTATTCCCGAATCCCCTCTGTAATGCCATTTGGCCTTGAGAGTGTAATAAATAAATGAATAAACGAATGAATGAATGAATTAATGAATAAATAATTAATTAATTAATTAATGTCGGGGCATGGCATTTATCTGTGGGAAAGCTAGACGTAAAATGCTTAGGAAGAAAGCAATGTGACATGCACTTGCTAAAGCGCTTTTAGTGCGACACAAGTTACGAAAAAGAAATGTGATGCTCATTTTCCCCTGAAGAGGTTTCTATCAAAAGGCCAAGCATTTTGCATGCCGTGAATGTTTTTGTCTTCCGGCCAGCGCCATGAATGAAAACTGTTTGTGAACATTAATTTTCTATCAAAGTAAGTATAAATTCTAACTTGCTGCAGCATATTTCCCTCGTGCATTTCATTACTAGTACGTTTCATTTCCTTGAATGGCGTACTACTAAATACCCCAACCATTACAATTACCCGAGAATGCCTAATTCCCTACATGGCACGTCACTACCTCAGTACTACCCTTACTTTGCCTCCAAATTGCATTGGCGTGTCCACGAAGCATTACCGATTTCATTGAGCTAGGTGTCATTGTTTCCTATATACATCTTTTTGGCATTTGGACTGGTCGTAAGGAGCAGACGTATTGTAAAACGTGCCCCAAATGAAAGATAGTGCCAAGCATTTTGGGTAGCATTTGTGAGATTTTGCGCTTACTTCAATATTTATTGCTCATGTTCTGCAGAATTAGAAACATGTTCACTCTGGGTGACAAGAAGATACATAAGGAATATTTCATTTATGGCAAATGAGACATTCAGCAATCTCTGCGTGAATCCAGTGTACGTTACCCATGGAGATGCGTGTCGTTGGTTCTAAGTGATTTCGACAAGATAAATAAAATGTTCTTCGTTCAAAACAACAATTCCTCTGTTATCGTGTCATTTTTTATCATGGAATCGGCTGTGCAAAAATATTTAACGCTTTGTGCCGATCTATCATACGTCTACTGAAAGGCTGTCGCAGTTGCCGGAAATTCTTCCTCCTGTCCAGTGCATTCTGCTATGGGGCACTTCCTTTCGAAATAAAAGGTTGTCGCAGTTGCCGGAAATTCTTCCTCCTTTCCAGTGCGTTCTACTATAGGGCACTTCCTTTCTAGATTATTTGTACATGAGTTAACATCGAAAAAGCAACGAGGCCATGATGGCGCTAGTATCTAGCTGGTAAATGCACGTGGAGCTTGCTGTTTTCTGGCGCTTCGTACTAATGGAATCAAAATAGTCTTTATAAAAAAATATTGTTTTAAAAGAAAACTATATAGCATATATATAACTATATAGCATATATATAACTATATACGCCGCTTATGCACTTTGCTTTTTGTATTCTATGTACGTTGACATAGGTTTATAAGGTTTTTTATAAGAAAATATTGTTCTAAAAGAAAACTATATAGCACTAACATGGCGAAAGTTTTGTAGGGTTTTAGTGCAGTCTGTTAGATAATTCCCTAAGCTGGTGGGACTCCGCTTCAAGAATAAAATCAACGTTGCCGCATGCATCAACTGGTTCTGAAGTGGCATTGGGCTGGCAAACACAGCGGTGCGGTGTTTCGCCAAAGTAAAATCAGGCCTTTCATTTCTCCACTCTGGGATCATACTTAGCGAGAGCGAACTTGCTGCTCAACGATCCAGTGTGCTAGCGTGGAGCGCAGTAGCGATAGGCAGCAGTTTCTTTTAACAGAACATGACTGAAACCGAAAAGCGTTTGCTTACGATTGCGCTTCCATGACGAAAACCTAAAGTTCTGTAAGAAACGGTGTACACTCGTCTATATATTTTATGATTATAGATAGCTAAACATTGTGTTTGTTTTGCTAAAGTTATTCAAATTCTTAATATAACGAAGCGGCATAAATGAGTGCTTCCGACATACTTTTTAAATGCAAAACCCAGAAGTCCATGGAAATATTAGTTCTGTAAGCCAAACAGTACCTACTGGCGATAGCTGGGACGGTAAATTGTGTCTCTGCAGCATTATGCCCAAAGACTTAAGAATGCATAAGTGTCATTTACAGGTATAATGCTTTCATATGAAGTATCACGTATATCGCTAATGTTGGTCCTAACTAGTGTCTCGGTGGTGTGACCTATCACGCAAGGGATCTTAGTGCAAACACTGGGGGGGTTCCACTCTGCGTGCGGCTAGGGCTGAAGGCGAGTTCGTGGCTAGCCCCGCTACCCTACCCATAGAGCGGGAATCTCGGCTACGTCAAGTTCAAACGAATGACATAACCAGCGGCGTCGAGAGAAACACAGGCAACCAGCACACAGTGCAGGGGTACTACAGATGGCTATACGTTTGTGAAGAGTCGATGTATGTTTGCTAATATACATCCAGCCATGCTGGGCGATTATATCGTTTCCTTGAAACGGAAGTCTGCGCGATGCCTAGAAAGTTAATTGAAAGCAAGAAGCTTCAATGTTAAACCTTTCTGGTAGGCGAAATCGACCTGAGCCCCACGAGTTTTTCAGCACGACAGCCACACGCTTTAGCTAGATGCGCCAGGAACATTGTTTTACAGCGAAGCTGTATGCTTATACCACACAATGCTTTTGTCGTGTCCAAGCACAAAATTGTGGGCTGATCCCGGAGGTCATGGAATCGGTGCTATACCTAACCGACCCGCGGCCGAGCTGAAGCAGTCGTCGAGCACTCTGCTCCTAATAATGATAATCGCCGAGATCGCCGTCAGCTGCACTGCCGGCGATCTCGGCGGCAGTGCATTATGGTGTGCGTCGCACATCATATTGCAGAGGCATTTAGTATTAAACTAAGTGAAACGAGCAGTGTATATAATCTTTGGCATCCCGCATTTAAGATACAGAACGGCGTACGTTTCAGTAAAAAAACTAGCAGTAAAGAATTATCGAAACCACAATTTATTTTAATGCGCTACTGTTAACAATGTGAATCAGGTAGCGCTCCCCGCCTACGCTTGCAGCTGGTCAACCTTAAAGGAGAAGTGCCACAAAAATGTGGACTACCTAAAAAGCCCAGTATCAGATAATATAGACATATAGTTATTTGCTTTTGTACAAAATTTTACACTTTATATGCCTGTAGGCGCTTTACAAAACGCTCGCAAAAATCGATTCTTTTCATACCGAGAATGAAATAAACACCGCCACTATCAGTCGGAGGGTGTAGAGGATCAGTACCGAGATCGTCTGCTTCCATTCCTTGTTTACAGTTTCCGTGTAGCAGCGACGAGGTCCCTCATGTCTGCTAGCTTGAGTCAATATCGTTTCCGAGCTGCTTCGTGCGGTTTGCATAGGGCGTTGCTTGCCCGCGCTGTTCTTTCAATGCGAAGTATTCTCTACCTGGCTGTGTATGTTCAACTTCACAACTCCAACGCGTTCTGGCTCCACTCGAATAACGCCGCATTCGTATGGCCAAGATAAAGGCGGAGATATAGTCCGGCTTAATGCGGACACAATACACGCGCTGCCCAGTTACGTTACACAGGCTAAAATTAGACGCTCTGCAATCTAGTGTGGCTGGCTCGGGAATAGAACAATTCCTATTGAACACCGGTGCCACTGGAAAAGGTTGCATGGCGCGCTAGTTTGGCTGACCAGCAGCACGCGTGCCTATATGCAGTTCGAGTTCACTGAAACGAGCAAGTTGCCTTTGCGCCTCCGACAAATAACCGCTCGCTCAGGCCTACCTGGGCGATGGCGCTGCGGAAAGAAATGACTCCCGTGCTACAGCAGATCAGGTTTAAAGCGCAGGGCAAAATTTTACCGACCTTAGCGTCTACCGCCATTACGTATCCGACTTCACCAACCGCTGCCTGGCACGCTGCAAACACCGGAGTTGTGGACCGATGCTATAAACGATGATAACTCGCTAATAGGACACGGCAAGGCCGGCATAGAGGTGCTCTGTGCTTAGGGCGCATTAATTCACGGCCATACAGATCGTAATGCGGCCGTGATAAAGCTTCACCCATTAAGTCCTCGCGGCATTACATTCCTCTAAGGCTTGCCACAGCGTTGCGTTCTCATTGGTGACAAATTTGGCGTGTGGTTCCTGCTCGTTTCTGGCGCTGTGTAAGGAATGCGTTTGTTAGTCTACTTCGACTATCTCAATGAAGAGACGCGCTAAATGACTTGAAGATAATGCACTACTGGAGATGATCGCGCGAGAACATCGACCCTGAACACAACTTGCCTTTGGTATCCGTGCGCCATCTCGGCTTATAGTACTTATAGTGATCTCGAGATCGCGATTGCCAATCAGATCTTGATGGGAAGTGACCGTGCTGTTGAAATGTAGCTTGTACAGCTTCATCAACTTCAGCTTACGTGCTATATGCGAGTTGGCTGGTCTGCACCGCACTTCCAAGTTGCGCCGCCGTGCACGCATCCGCTGTGTAAGGTACGACAGGAAATATGTTTTCGGCATTACGCTACTCAGCGTTGTATACTGCACAGCCATCACTCGTGTTCGAGCACGTATATGAGCACCCAATGGCCACCCAACCACGCAACACTTCTGCATTCTCTCAACTGCTCAAATCACGGGCGCAACAAGAACACACGCCGAGAAAAAGTCCGCGAACTCGCAAATAATGAGTGAGCAATGCGTATTGCCGACTAAGCGCAACTAGGTCAACACAGTGAAGGGGGACGCACAAGCGCTTGTCCTAGTCCTTCTCGATTTACCGCCATAAATATTTCATAAGGAATTCGTACCAACTCGCCCAACTATCAATTCTGCTGTAGGTCAACAGTTGCGTGCGGAACTTCAATGTTCGCCGTATTCACATCGCTACCACTTTACCGCCAGGTGCACGCGTCACTACATATGTGTCATTCAATAGCTGCTGATAACAAAACAGGCCATTACAAGCCCAGCGGCTTTGCTGAGATTACTTTGAGAGAATACGCTAGGCGTTTACAGTCAATATAGCCAAAGTGAAATTTCAAGGCCGTTGGCCTTCAACGTGAAGCAACTTGCTGGCTCGAGCTGACTTAGCAATGTCCGTCGAACGTTTTTAGATTTTTGTTCTGTGAAAGGTGACTGCTGACGCACGCAACGACGTATACGTAGACTTCGCGCATTTGGCCCGCCAGAAAAGTGAGAGAACATTCGACGAAGCAGATGATAGCATGTTAATGATATTCTGCTGCTACATCGGAAAAACCTTGTTTTCCTTTCCTCTCATAAAGAGAATGCTTGGCACACTAAATTTACCTAACGTTTTTAGCCCACTACGCGGTAAAGCCTTCTCTGCAATTTGAGGCAAGGGAATAAGGACCCGTGCGATGTACTTATTACGGTCTCCGCCACAGCACGTAATTTAAGACAAAAATATTTATGTAACTGGCGCATAAACTTATTCAGATTGGTTAGTTGGACGTCAAAATAAGCAAAATATAATACATAGGCCGAACAATACTTTGCCAGGTTTAGATATGAATTAAAAGTAGTTTGGCAAGCTCACACGGTCTCCTAGTAGTAGTATTTTTAATCGCCAGGCACAAACTGTTGACTTCTTTGTTTTTTTCAGTTGATCATTTCTTTTGCTTTTTGGTGGAAGTTTTTCCCGGCGTAGCAAAACCTTTTTCGCCGTTAGGGTATGAAAACGGCAGAAGACCGCAAGCAGCGATTTCACACAGCCGCAGAACATCCAGATGTATTGCGCCACTGCGTCATTCCTATGGGTATTGGGCTATTTATGAACTACGCTGTACACTTCACCCCGTAGAATAGGTAAGAAAGGCGCAGTAAACTTGCTTACACGCATGGCCCGACAGTACGCTGCATGTGGAAGTCTGGCACCTGTGGGGATCCACTCCTTCCTGTCACGTTGCCTCGTGAGACGTTGGTGGCGAATAATGTTATCCCGAAGCCAGGTAAACTGCTGCAAACAAGAGAAAATAAAGAAATAAACGCAAAAAGATAAATACACCAGGGTTTAGGACGTTCGCGAAAGCGAAATTGGAATGCAGTTCTATACGTGTTTTCATTTTGCGATATATTGGCTGGCGCAGGCAATCTGTCTCGCACAACACCTTGCAAATGAAGCGAAGTGTGGAGCGGAGTGCCATCTAATTGCAAGGTCGCGAGATACATTGCATGGGTGGCGCACGCGCGCGACTCACAGCAGCCGGCACAGGCAAACCCGCCTTGTCCTGTCTTTTCTTCCTTCTTATTGTGCGGTTACTGTTGGCAGTTCATTTTTGGACAGCGCTCATGCAGTGCTTTGCTTCCATATAGGTTCTCACAGGCGTCAAGCCTGTTTTGTGGGGCACTATGCTTTTCTTCTCACGCTTTCGCCATATCCTCCGCGTCTGCTTTCTGTCACATGATACCGCTGCGCCCTTCTCTTCCGCTTTCCTCCGCGCGCTCTCTTCGCTATCGCCGTCTTTCATCGGCTGCTGCTCGCCCCCTTCGCTCTTTCCTCCTTCGCTGTGCTCCTTCGCTTGGTTACGACGGACGCCGACGCTCACCGCAGGAACCGGCGCTTAGCAGCACCGCTCCAAGATATTGCTGAATTGGTAGCCCACTAAACAACGGAGCGCAAAAATATGAAATTTCGCCTCAACGCTAACAAAACAGTCGACTTGTGATCGTTTCTGTATTTACAATATTAACCACTGACTGCCAACTCTTCTAGTTTCTGCCGTAATTTTTTGTTAATTTAGGCTTTTCGCAAACAAATTATTGGGCTATTTACCTACATTCTACTCTAACCTTTCTTCTCTAATGCATTGAACCCAAGCATGCGCTGTATGTTTCATTAGAAAAGCGAGCCCTCCGCGGAGGTGTCAGTGATTACGGTCAAAGCGAACCAACTCACGCATATTCACTATTAGGCTTGCGTAGAATACCGCCTATTTAGCATTCGCTATAGTAAGTACACGACAGACTATCGAACTGAAAGTGTCTATGAGCGGACATGGGCGAACTAGCATTCAAACTTATGCATAAGTACGACGTCCCGCACAGCACAGTAACTTGCACTACGAATTTTAAAATTTTATTTTAGTGGTCTGCATAGCAGTATGGTTAGAACAGTCTCGCAAACAAGACTCAAGAAAAAAGTACCTTGAGCGACGAATCGGTTCCGGCTGTTTGCGAAGAAAAACGGAATGTGACTCGAACAGTGAAAAGTGCAGCAACTGGTCCGAATATACAGGAAGTGGCTGTCATCGGTTAGACCGAAGAAAAACTTTGTATCCACGTTAGAAGACATCTAAAAAACAGCGCCGATTTGTATTGGTTGAAGCCCACTGTCATATATCAAGTACACAAGACTTTGAATTGGTCCGCTCTTCTTTGACACGAAGCCGCATACTTGACCATTTGTAACATGTTTAACATATGTAGTAAGCACTCTGAAAAGCACATCCAGAACAAATTAAGCAGGAGATCAGAAATTACTTAAAAGCGAGTACACATCCGTATTTGTAACTTCTCCGCAGTATTGCTCGAATTGGCGCGAAATTATTAGCGTTGGATTAACCAGCAAAATATACCCTATGCTAGGGTGTGTACGAGAAACGCAAGTTGTCAAATCGAGATATTCAGCTCTTCAACTGGCACGGATGTGCAACCAAGTGTACTAATTCTTATACAGTGGGCGCTAGTAGGTTATGCCCGATGTATCTTCGCACGGAGAATGCAAAACAAAACAAAGAAATGGTCAGGCGCACTTCCGTAAAAGCACTGCCGCATCCCTGCAAAGTGCCTGTAAAAAATGAAGAGAGATGCGAACGTGCCTTTAGCCACGATCTTTCTAATATATGCTAACTAATTAATCAATTATTGAATATAGGCTAAGAAATTAAAGAATCAATAAAAAGTTAACCTGGCTCGAGGCGCTTTCAGTTGGAATGGACAGTTATGCTTTCTCTTTGGTGGTGTTCAATTCAAGGCATTCTGGAATGAGGACGCCTCTCCAAAGCTGCATTTACCTAATAAAAATGTTTATTCTCTCTCTCGGCGAGCTGTGGGCATTGCACTGACGCAAAATTAGCCCAGTCTTTAAAGACTGACCCAGCCTTCGGCTATTTATCTGTTAACGCACGCACACACCAAGCGAAGCAAGTGCCTATATATTATGAAACGCCATATATTATTTACCAATGTAAACAACATACCTCGCAGGACGCCTACAGTCATGGTGGGCAAGTTTTAATACTTCTGCCCACTGCTGTGAAGAAAACGCACCAACGAGATTAAAGGGACATTAAATGCAAATAATTAATATAAAGTGATATATTACACTTAAAACATCTAATGCATCAATATTATCGGAAACAGAGTGATAAATTGAGGTAAATGCACGACACCATTTAATTAAGACTCAACGGGGCATCTCAGTAGTAATGCGATGAAGCAGCAGCTCATTTTGATGACGTCAGTAGTACACAACCACTCATAATAACGAGATTCTTGCACTCTACTATACGGCAGAAAAAAATGCTACTTCTTCAGTTCGATTATTGGAGGGCCCCTCACTCGGTCAGGCCATCTTGAGCTGACAGGTGCCGTGAATTAAATGCGCGCTAACGATCATGCCTCCTAAGCATTGCACCGCTACGCGCCGGGGAAAGAGCTGCAATTACAAAGCGAAAGATGTTTGCCCTTTTCCTCTCGGGCGCCGCTCTCCCAGCGGGGAAGTCTACGCATATAGCACAAGTGCGCCTACGTACATGGCAGCACTGGGACGTTGCTCATAGTGGCACTGACTTCGAGAATAACTCATGTAATCTTGCCAAGGTTGAGGACTCGGCGTGTTGGTATAGCATATTAGAGGCTCGATTTCGCAACATTTGTACGAAACACAGAGAAGAAAAACACACACCGCAGAGCGCCCAAGCGCACTGCGGTGTGTGTTTCTCTTCTGTGTGTGTCGCCCAAACGTTGCGCAACTGAGCCTATAATCATGAAATCCGTTGCTCCAAGAGACGACTTAAAGTTTACGCAAGTAATAAAACACACAAAACCAAAGTACCCATTTTTTTTTGTTATAATTCGCACAGCAGCAAGAGTGATGTACTGCCGTTTCATCTGCTTCTTCTCACGTTGTGCAGTCGCGTACGCAAACAACAAAACTATATCATTTTCACCGGTGTTGCGACACGCGATTGTGTTTTTTGGTCCGTTTGTGTCTGCCTCAGGATGCGTGCAGCACTTATGAACACAGCTAGTCAGGTGTTTTCGTGCAGAGCGCGCCAAATCGTACGCGGCCCTAAATGAAACAAAGCAAACAGCTAGCGCGCTGCCGCCAGCGGAAGTGAGCCGCGCAGCAATAAAGCGAGGGAAAAGATGAAAGCGGGGACCGTGTGACGTAAGCGTGACGTAATGTTCGAGCTTCAGTGTGGGAGAACGCAGGGAACAACTTCCGCTTGCGGAGGCTAGACTGGGACAGTGGAGAGAGTGTCTTTCATGGCAGTGGCGCTTGCATCCTGGAATCATGGGTTGACAGCACTGAAATATTTCTATCTCGGCTGTTAATGAACTGATATAAATACCCTGCGGCAGAACGCTCTCTAGAGGGCACCTAACGACTTCCGGCGTACAACCGAAATTTCCTATCTCGTCTGTAGAGCGGCCCTTTAAGGCCACCTTATATTTTGGTGCAGCGTGCCCTACAGCCTGCGGCATGGTGGTTTGACACAAGGTTCTTCACGCTACGGCGGCATGAAAACCGACCCAATATTGACCCTTTTCGGGGAGCAGTTTCTTCTAGAAAAACTAGATGACGCTTTAGTGAGCGTGCAGCACATGGTCTCAGCGACAGCGCACCATTCCTCCACCATTCACGCTTCTACCTTGCTCCTGTGCCATCGGCTGTCGGAAATGCAACTGAGTTTTCACTAATGAACTCTTCTCCATTCACGCTGCGAATTGTGAGCGGCGAATTGATGACGTGTGCAGCAGTTGGCTGCAAAAATAAGGACTGGCATACTCAGGAACGGAACGAATCTGTGTGAACAAGCTCACGAACCGCTGTTCCTTACGGACAGCCTGTGGTGCCGGCCCTTCACTATGCCCGACTTTCCCAAGACTAACATACTTCACTCACCCACCAGAGTTCCATCGCTAACCTCAAAACAAAAGACTTAACACCGAAACATTGGCAACAGTGAGTACCGCTCGTTAAACGCTAAAAACATTAGTAGCGCCGCTTCCTGTCATAATAAGTTCCGCACTCGTTATTACGCACATCTACCCCAACTAACGCGCAATCTCGCTCACGCCCACTCTGTCGTTAAGGTATCGGGAGTAACTGAATGGGCGCACACTTTAGTACCGCATGTGTCAGCGAACACTTTCAGCGAACACTTTCAATTTCAAGAAGTTGTGACCGAAGCTTCTTGTCGTCCACCCTGTCGACAAACCTGTGTTTTGGGATGTATCGTAGATATCTCCGAAAACGGAGGTTTTCTAAGTCACACCGGCGTCATACACATCCACTGTAAACACTGAGACAAGGGAGGCAGCTGAGGCAGCCAGTGGTGGCGTTAACACGCGATCAAACATGGCAGTGCCCACGAGTTTGCTGCGAAAATGTCAATACGCCAGCGCGTTCGCCGTGCCTTGCCGTCGAGGCGCATGCGCATTTTAGACGAAACTAGAAGCTTCGCGGTGATAGGAAACTGCCAGCTCTCTGCAATGTACAAGGGGGACGCGTCGTCATCGGCTGTGAGACGCTGACGCGATGCATCCTGGCTGCATCCAGGCCGGCGCGGAATGCAGCATGTGGCATCTCGCACCGACGAACGACGCATACGTCCACCGGACCTCGCACAAGTGCTACGCTTTCGCTTGCGTGCCGTCGCCGTGCCGGGCGCACACGTGCGTAAACGCTACGACGGTCTTTAAAGCGGCATTTAGAAAAAAAAATCTTTGACGTTGTCCTTGACAACGACGACGGGCTCATTGAAAAGGTTTGCTTCTCGCTCGATCACGCGCTGTCCATGCTTTCATGATTTGCTGGTTTGTGCATCGCGTTGTCTAACGGTCATTTTTCTGTGTAGCGAAGCACCGTCTAGAGTGAGCCAAATACACACGATGTTAAAAAAAAAAATAACGCGAAGTTGAACCTAGTCCCACCTAATTACCCTATGGCATATATTGCAATCTACAAATTCTAGCGGGTGAGACTGCAAGGCATATCCACCTGAAAATAATTGTGTGGATGTCACCATTTACGAGATATGCGCCGTCAAACTTGCGGTAAAAATGCAGCGTCGTTCCACTTACTTTCTTAACAAAACGTCGTATGACATTCTACGCAATGAAGCACAAAACTACGTGAAACGCTAATACATATCTCCTCAAAGTTCAGATTATCTCGAAACTGGTACCATCCTGAGGATGCCTTCCATGTGGCAGCGATTCACCAACTGCTCGGCTAGAATTTGTAAACTGCCATATGTGCCATACGGTAATTAGTCAAAAACATAATTCGTTGTCTGTTAATTATTAGAATATGCATTTCATCTTTTTTCTGCACGTGATGTCCGCCTGTCCAAGCAGACCAGCTCATGAACTAGAATTCTCTTATCTGCCACAGAATTAAAAAAAAATTGAAAGTGTTCGCTGAAACACCCAGCATTCAACTGCAAGCTCATTCAGTTACTCCTGATACTATTGCGACAAAGCGGCCCTGAGCAAGTTTGCGTCTTAGGGTAAATGTGTGAAATAACGAGCGCGAAACTAAGACAGAAAGCGGCGCTATAGTTACTTTTTCATTGTTTAATGAGTGGTACTCACTGTTGCCCATGTTCAGGTGTTGAAGTCCTTTATTTCCAGGTTAGCGATAGAACTCTGGCGAATGAGTGAAGTCCTTTACTCTCGACGAAAATTGGGCAACGTCAAAAGCCGGCAACACAGGCTGCCCGTATGGAGCAGTTTTTCATGAGCTTGGTCACACAGATTCGTTTCACGCCTGAATAGGCCAGTCCCTATTTTTGCAGCCAACTGCTGCACACGTGTTGAATTGGCCGCCCCACAATTTGCAGTGCGATTGGGGCACAGTGCATTAGTGAAAACTCAGTTGCATTTCCGACAGCCGATGGCGCAGAAGCAAGGTAGAAGCCTGAATGGCTGAGGAATGGTGCGCTGTTGCTAAGCCATGCGCGGCACGCTCGCGAAAGCGCCATCTCATTTCTCTAGAAGAAACTGCTCCCCGAAAAGGGTCAATATTGGGGTCGTTTTTCACGCCGCCGTAGCGCGACTAACCTTGTTTCAAACCACCACTGCCGCAAGCTGAAGGGCACGCAGCACCAAACTATAAAGTGACCTTACAGGGTCGCTCAACAGGCCACAAGCCAAAAATCGGTTATACGCCGCATGTTGTTACGTGCGCTCTAGAGAAAGTTCTGCCGCAAGATATATATATATATATATATATATATATATATATATATATATATATATATATATATATATATATATGTCAGTTCATTGATAGCAGAGTAGAAATTTTCAGTGCCGCCAACCCATGATTCCAGGATGCGAGCGCCACTGCCATGAGAGGCGCTCGCTTCACTCTCCCCGTCTAGCTTCCGCAAGCGAAGGTCGTTCCCTGCGGTCTCCTATACTGAAGCTCAAGGATCGCGTAACATTATGTCACCCGTTCCCCGCTTTAATTTTTTCCCTCGCTTTTTTGCTGCGCGGCTCACTTCCGCTGGCGGCGTCGCCCACAAGCTTTTCCGTTTTGTTTAGAGCCGCGTACGATTTGGCGCGCTCTGCATGAAAACACCTGACGAGCTGTATCCGTAAGTGTTGCAGGAATACTGAGGCAGACACAAACGGACCAAAGAGCACGATGCCGTGCCGGAACACCGGTGAAAATGACATAGTTTTATTGTTTGCGTACGCGACTGCACAACGTGAGAACAAGCAGATGAAATGGCAGCACATATCTCTTGCTGCCATGCGAACTATAAAGAAAAAGAAATGGGCACTTTGGGTTTGCGAGTTATGTTATTTGCGTAAACTTTAATTCGTCTCTTGAAGCAACAGATTACATGACTTATTCTCGAAGTCAGTGCCACTATGAGCAATGTTCATTGGTTCAGTTTCAGCAATGTACGCAGGCGCACTTGTGCGATATGCTTAGACTATCCGGCTGTGAGCACGAAGCCAGAGAGGAAAAGGGCAAACGTCATTCGCTTTATAATTTCACCTCTTTTCGCAGCGCGTAGCGATGGAATCCTTAGGAGACCCGATGGTTAGCGCGCATTGTATTCACGGCGCTTGTCAGCTCAAGATGGCCTGACCGAGTGAGGGTCCCTCTAATAATAAAACTGAAGAAGTGGCATTTTTTCTGCCGTATAGTAGAGTGCACGAATCTTTTTATTATGAGTGGTTGAGTACTACTGACGGTATGATAATGAGCTGCTACGTCGTCGGCCTAGTACTTAGATGCCCCGTTGTGTCTTAATTAAATGGTGTCGTACATTTACCTCAATTTATCACTCTGTTTTCGATAATAGTGTTGCCTTAGACGTGTCTCAGTATAATTTAGCACTTCATACTAAATATTTGCGTTTAAATTCACTTTAATGTCGTTGGTGTGCTTTCTTG
Source organism: Dermacentor variabilis (assembly GCF_050947875.1). Classification (NCBI taxonomy): domain Eukaryota; kingdom Metazoa; phylum Arthropoda; class Arachnida; order Ixodida; family Ixodidae; genus Dermacentor; species Dermacentor variabilis. The sequence continues at coordinate 69,957,384 of NC_134575.1, read as the reverse complement.
ACAGCGGTTACCAAAAGTATTGAAACTTGCACTCCATGACTGAAGGGATCATGCGAGGCATTTTGTTTACATTGGGAAAGAATATATGGCGTTTCATAATATATAGGCGCTTGCTTAGGTTGGTTTGGGGGTGCGTTAACAGATAAATAGCCGAAGGCCAAGATGGTGTTTAAACACAGGGCTAATTTTGCGTGAATGCAAGCACGCTGTTTGCCGAAAAATAGCCTGTAAAATGTGAACTTCTTTTCATCATATGTAGCCCAGTTAAAGACAGTTTTAGTTAAAGACCACCAAGAAGACAGCGTAACGTTCCATTCCAACGAAAAGTTCCTGGAGCTAGGTTCACTTTTTATTGACACATTAATTTGTTAGTCTCGCATATGCACGCTTCGTATATATTGGAAAGAGTGTGGATAAAGGCCTGTTCCCATCTCTCTGTATTTTTTACAGGCACTTTGGAGGGACGCGACAGTGCTCTTACAGAATTGCGTCTTACCAAGTTCTTGTTTTGTTTTGATTAACATGCTTCGTGCGAAGATAGATCGGGCATAACCTACTAGCGACCACTGTACATCAATTAGTACACTTGGTTGCACATACCTACCTTTTGAAGAGCTGAATAATTCGTTGTTACAACTTGCGTTTATTGTACACACACTAGCATAGGGTATAATTTACTGGTTAATCCAACGCTAATAATTTCGCGCCATCTTGAGCAATACTGCGGATTTGTGACAAATGCGGATGTGTATTCGTTTCCAACTAATTTCTGCTCCCCTGCCTTTTTTGTTCTGGTTGTGCTTTTCAGAGTGCTTACGACATATGTTTAATATGTTAGAAACGGTCGAATATGCGGCTTCCTGTCAAAGAACACGAAGCGCAAAATGCAGCAATTTTTTTGAGAGCTGCACTGTTTAGCGTACGTTCCTGCGGTGAGCGTCGGCGTCCCTCGTAACCGAGCGAACGAGCACCGCGAAGGAGGAAAGAGCGAAGGCGTCGAGAAGCAGCAGAATAAAGACGGCGATAGCGAAGAGAGCGCGCGGAGGAAAGCGGAAGAGCAGGGCGCAGCGGTACCATGTGACAGAAAGCAGACGGCTAGGGTATGGCGAAAGCGTGAGCAGAAAAGCGTAGTGCCCCGCAAAACAGGCTTGACGCCAGTGATAACCTATATGGAAACGAATCGCTGTATACGCGCTGGTTTTTCTGTGCCGGCTGCCGTGAGTCGCGCGAACGCGTCACCCATGCACTGTATCTCGCGACCTCCCGATTAGATGGGCAGTCGCTCCACACTTCAGTTCATTTGTAAGGTGCTGCGCGAGACAGCTTGCCCGCGTGAGCCAATAGTCACGAAATGATAAATAAAATAAATTATGGGGTTTTACGTGCCAAAACCACTTTCTGATTATGAGGCACGCCGTAGTTGAGGACTCCGGAAACTTCGACCACCTGGGGTTCTTTAACCCAGGTGGTCGGGATTCGATCCGCGACCTCTTGCTCAGCAGCCTAACACCATAGCCACTGAGCAACCGCGGCGGGTATCACGAAATGAGAACACCTATAGATCTACATTCCAATTTAACTTTCGCGAAAGTCCTTAACGCTGGTGTATTTATTTTTCTTGAACTTATTTATTTATTCTTTTTGCAGCAGTTTATTTGGCTTCGCGATAACATCATTCGCCACCTACGTCTTACAAGGCAACGCGACAGGAAGCAGTGGGTCCCCACAGGTGCCGGATTTCCACATGCAGCGTACCATCAGGCAATGCGTGTAAGGAAGTTTACTGCTCCTTTCTTACATCCTCTACGGAGCATACAGTCTACAATGTTGTGTGTAAACAGCCCAATAGGCATAGGAATGAGGTGGCGGCGCAATACATCTGGATGTTCAGCTATGAGGAACCGCTGCTTGCTGTCTTTTGCCGTTTCCGGCCCTAACGGCGAAAAAGATTTTGCTATGCCGGAAAAACTGCCACTAAAAAGCAAAAGAAAGGACCAGCCAAAAAAAAATGAAAAGTTTGTACCACCCGCACTGCAACGTGGCGATTAAAAATGTTACTACTAGGAGACAGCGAAAGCTTGCCAAACTACTTTTTAGTTCATACCTAACCCTGCCAAAATATTGTTCGCCCTATGTTGTATATACTTTGTTAATTTTGACTTCCAGCTTAGAAATCCCAATAAGTTCATGTGCCAGTTACTTAAACATTCTTGTCTTCAATTACGTGCAGCGGTGTAGACCGTCCTATCGCCCGCCTGTTTATTCTCTTGCCTCAAATTACAGAGAAGGGTTTATTACGAAGTTGACTAAAAAGGATAGGTAAATTTTAGCTTGTCAAAGATTGTTTTTATGAGACGATAGAAAATCGATATTTTTCCAGTGGAGCAGCAGAATATTATTAACAAGTTATCATCTGCTTCACCGAATGGTATTTCGCTTTTCTGACCGGCCAAATGCGGGAAGTGTAGGTATACGTCATTGCATGTGTCAGCAGTCACCTTAAACACAAGAAAAATCTCAAAAAAATCAGCTCCACAGAATGAGTTCCTTCACGTTGAAGGCCAACGGCCTTGAAATTTCACTTGAACTCAACTTAATATAAACGCCTGGCGTATTCTCTCAAAGTAACCATGGCAAAGCCGCTGGGCTTGTAATTGCCTGTTTTATCAGCAGCTAATAAATGGCACCTATGTAGGTGACGCGTGCACCTGGCGGTAAAGCGGCAGCGATATGGATATGACTAAGATTGAAGAACTGTACGCAACTTACGGTCTAGTTGGGCTTAGGCATCCATGCGCGTTTCTAACTCATCATTTGTGAGTTCACGGACGTTTCTCTGGGCGTGTGTTCTCCTTATCGCGCCCGTGATTTGAGCAGTTGAGAGAATGCAGAAGCGTTGCGTGGTTGCGTGGCCATTGGGTGTTCATATACGTGCTCGAACACAAGTGATGGCTGTGCAACACACCACCATGACTAGCGGAATGCCGAAAGCATCTTTCCTGTCATATTTTACAGAGCGCATGTTTTCACCGCGGCGCAACAGGGAAGTGAGCTGCGGACCAGCCAACGCGCACACAGCATGTAAGCTGATTGTAAGCATGGAGCTGTAAGAAATGATTATTTCCCTTACCTTTGGTCGAATGCTGTATAATCAGTGAGCACAGATCACATCAAATTATGCGTTTCCGCGGTTTCTGTGACGTCGCGTGATAGACGGGCGAGGTGGGGGTAGCCCGGAAATTGTTTGGCCAGTTGCAATGGGTGATTGGAGAATTGGAATAGCTTTCCGTTAAAGCGCCCCTGGTAAGTATATTGTTTGATTTGTGTGTAAAATTTAACACCAATATCGCGTAGAAATTATGTTATGGAAGGCTGTAGTGCTCAGAGCAACAAAACTGTAACGTTGCTTGTGACAGAACAGGTCCTTGTGGGATGTATAACGCAGGTGCAATGATAGTTCCTCGCTGTAGAACTGGGTCATTATGCCTAATGTCGCAACTAATGTTTGAAAACATAATTATATGGTCGTCATGCCCTCCTTGGTGCCCATATCCTTTAGTGCTTAGGACTTGCGCAAAATGTATGGTGCCCCACGACTGTCGCACGAATAATTTTATTGTAAATGAGACAATCAGGACGTTAGCTGAAAAATGCGGCGCTCTTCCGTCGACAGCGTCACTGCCAAGGATGTCCGTGATTGCCTTGCGTGTTGGAGGCTACTTGGAAGAAAGCTGGCTATAATCCTCAATGGCAGGTTTGGTTTTCCCCTGTCAGTTATACCCATATCATTTGTTTACGTCTTGATGCTGTCGCCTACGTGGTACTCTCGCTTTAGCACAAACGATCAGCTACTATTATATTGATCGAATATGTAACTTGAATGACTCTTACAATGACCCTCCACAGGTTTGCGCACTGAAAACAAACAAGCGCGGCGCATAGGCCGCGTGTCGTAGCTCCTGTATGCGAAGAGGCTGCTGCGTGGCGCGAAAACAGGTGAACTTTCAAACAGAACGCCGCATGCCCTGAATACAAACCTCTTTCTAGTAGTCGAAAGCGTGCGCTGTACATGCTGCACCCTCCAGCAGAAAGCGGGCGCTGAAGCAACTCCTCGTACGTAGGCAGTCAGGCTAGGGACGCCGCCGGCACATGGCGGAAAACGAGAACATAGAAAGGTTCGCTTCAAAACCTGACATAAAAGGCGCGATGTGGTATCGACGCTGGTTATCCCAGTGTAGCAACGCATAATGGTACCGCAACGCTGGGAGGGAAATACTCTCAGGTGGTTTTTTACATTCACTATTGCCAGTTTACTGCAATTATTAAAAGTTCCTGGCGCATGATTTGAATTGATTTGGTGTTTCCGAAGGCCAACTGTAGTGCACTTTACGTACATTCTACTGTAACCCTTCACTTAAAATATACTTAAAGTCTACAGAACCTTTCAAATGCCCCTATCATCAGACTAGGGAGCTCTCATTTGCACTGGTAGGGATTACCATCTTTTAATACAATCCCATCGAGCACATCTGAAAACTTCAATGTATGACTGTGTAATGGAGAGCTCGGTAACTATCCTAACCAATGTACTAAAACTACCTGTTTCTATATATGCGGGATGCAACCTTGTGGAAGTTTCTCCTGATGAGTAGGTCGTATCTTTAACCCGCCATCAACATTATACGCCGGACGTACAGTCGCGTCCAATGTGAGCTGAAACACGATGCACCTGTTCTAAATGGTCCCAAGACTACGCGGAGACAGCACGCCACAAAAAAAAAATCGGTACAATAAAAATCAGTGACTTGCACGGTGTTATCCAATTATTCGTATGTCGCCGGCCGCTTACAGTATTGGGGCCCTTCCGAACCTGAGTACCGTGTTGCAGCTCATATTGCACGCGACTGTACATTGAGCCACTTCTATAAATATTACAGGAGGATACACCGAACATATTTCTCGATGCATGTAGCATTTTACTAACCCAGTGGGGAAACAACGCTCCTTGAAAAAGCAGGCGTAGTGTATTCTCAGTCATGAGTCTTATTGGTACGACCACATATTTTTGCTATTTTGCAGTGGAACGCCCCGTAGCAGTCCATGAAGGCTTTGCTTCATTAGAAAGCTAGTTGTGTAGGCTAAGTTGAAAGGCTAGGATACACTGCTTTCAAACCTATTGCTTTTTCTCCCAGTAAAAGCAATAAAGTGGATTAGAGGAGGATACCGTGTTTATGGCCAAATAGTTGTTGAATAAACATTCCCAGCTTTTACTGTAATGTTTTCATTGCGTCCACTTTACCGCTCTTCCTTATTTTTTTTTCGCCCCCTCATTTACAATATATCATATCTAAGTTGCAGAAAAGCTGATAAAATAGCCATCCTGACGTCGTCGTCACTTTTCATGGGGCCCTATAACGTAAAACTATTCCAATATGTTTTTATTCCAATCTCCTGGCGTCAAATGTGCGTAACCGCCGACGCAAGCACTGGGCGGTCACCCGCAGGGTTGTCTCAACAGACTAATCAAACACTCTCCTCACCCGCCGTGGTTGCTAAGTGGCTATGGTGTTGGGCTGCTGAGCACGAGGTCGCGGGATCGAATACCGGCCACGGCGGCCGCATTTCGATGGGGGCGAAATGCGAAAACACCCGTGTGCTTAGATTTAGGTGCACGTTAAAGAACCCCAGGTGGTCAAAATTTCCGGAGTCCTCCACTACGGCGTGCCTCATAATCAGAAAGTGGTTTTGGCACGTAAAACCCCATATATTATTATTTTTAAACACTCTCCTCGTTCTTAGGAGGTCACTTTTGTTTGCTTGAAAAACGAATAACATTGCCTACAGTGAGCGGCTTGTCTTATTTAATTGGCTCACAAGAGGCGAGAAGCACGCTCAAGTGGAGAGGGATTCGATGGCGCCGAGCCACTGCACTTAAAATCGATAATCGGATGAAGAGGGTGGTGCCGGCGTCTGCGATTGGTCCGCTTTCCCTTACATAGCTTGCGGTGGCTCGTAGACAATCGCAGCGGCATGCAACGGAAGCTTAAGAATCACGCTAAAACGGATCCTCAGAAAAGAGTTGGCAGAACGAGGTGGTAAACGTGTCGAAAGTGCTCGAAAACTTTACACGGCCACGCAAAAAGTTTTTTTTACACGCAAATAAACCCATGCTCTCCGGCAGGTGCGAGTAGCCAGTGCCTCAGCCATCGGCGGCAACTAATTTTTATTCCTTTCGGAATGGGGCAGCTTGGGGCTATTGAGAAAAAAAATCAGTTTTGTTCGGCATGCTAATGCATCTTTACGGCGTACACATCACTTTGACGCCGTGAGTTCTTGCGGTTTTGTAACCTCACGCGACAAGTAGTAGAAGTGTGTGCAGCCCGAAAACTCTTGACCAATAGCCGACGGCTAAAGGCGAAAACGCATCGAATTAGAAATAACAATTTTTCTTTTGTTCGGACTATTCATGCATAATAAGTATATTCACGTCATATAATATGGAGAGCTATCACGGTTTTCGTGACGTCGCGTGACAGACAGGTGAGGTGGGGGTGGTCCAAAAATGTTTTTCACCAATCGCGGAGTGCTGATTGCTGAATTAGAATAGAAGCACCCGTTATTTCACAAAAGTCATCAAATTGCCTTCATACATCCTTCATCTAGAAGGTGCTGTAGACGATCAATATTGGTACAACTATATTTGGCACAACTATATTGCCCCTTGTATGTGCCAGTGTGGGCGAGATTGAAGTAGCGCGGGTGTTGGGCTAAGCGTGGAGACGAAGACTTTGTTAGTTTTTCTCTCTGACGACTGATAAAGTTCATTTGTTTGTGATGCGGCTCTGCATCCTCGTCGATCCGACGTTGTTATACTGGTGGAGCTTAGCATTCTTCATGCTCGGCTCGCCTTCGCGGAACCGACTATCGAGCCCAAATTGCCGTAACGCATCGAAACACCAGTGCACCGGTTCAGTCGCCACCTGATAGGCATAGCACCCGAATCCAGCCCAGTGCAAGAAACCTCCAGAAATGGTTTCCCTCCTACAACTATCATTGCCACCACAACTCCGTCGCAAGTAACACTGGAGAATCATATGGCTCCGGTGATCTTTCATGGTGATCCATTTGAAGACGTACAAGATTGGCTAGACCAGTTCGAGCGCGTCGCCAAGCACAACCATAAGACGAGCTCGGAGGACAAGCTCTCGAGTGTCTGTTTCTACTTGACGGACAGCGCTCGTACGTGGTGTGTCAACCGGGAGGGGAGCTTTGCCACATGGGACGACTTCCGCGCACAACTGCTGGTTACCTTTACAAGCGTCGACAGGAGGGAAAGTGTGCAGCGTCTTCTTGAAGTCCGTTTAAACCCGATGAGAGCGTTGCTATGTTGTCAGAAGACATGGCCGTCTCTTCCACAGGGCAGATTCTGACATGCCAGAGCAACGAAAGCTGCGGTACCTCTTGGGGGGAGTGAAAGAGCAACTGTTAACATGCCTTGTGAGAAACCCGCCAACAGTAGCGGATTTTTCAAAAGAGGCCACAGCTATTGAACGGGCCCCACAGCAACGATGCCACCAACATGACCAGAATAACGCGACGGCGAATGCTTCCGTAGTGACTGCGAGTAACGACAGACCTCTCCGCGAAGTTGTCCGAGAGGTTGAGCGAGAAGAGATTCGGGAGCTCGGATTTCTTGCTGCGCTTACGGAATCATCACCAGCGTTATATTTTGCAGCTGATGTGGTCCGGGAATCAGTTAGGCAAGCTTTTTGATCGCCGGTAACGTGTCGCGACGCCTTTCTTATGCGGAGGCTGTTCACCGTACAATCAACAGAACTTTGACGCCATTGACACCCACAACTAGAACATCACCTGCGCTTCAAGCCGAGCCAACATCGTCACCCCCGTCGTCTCTACCAATCCTACCGATCACGCCAGCACAAACAATGCCGTATCTTCGACATGCACACACCCCTTCTTGGCTCCATGGAGAGTTTCCGCGGAACGATCAGCGCCGGGAAACCGATTTGTGGCGCATGGCCGAGCGTCGACCAGTGTTCTACTATTGTGGTGAAGCTGGACACGTCGATCGAGTTTGGCAGAAATGGAACAACTATCGCACCGCTCATTGCTCATGGTTTCTCGCCAACTATGCCTATTCTCCGTATGACAGTCGACGCGCCTACAATGACGTTCCTGTGAACAGTCAGCCTCAAAATACGACGATGCCCCGACCAAATTCTCCTTCTCCCTCTCCTGCGCGCTACAATTTGCCAACTCATCGCAGTTTCACGGACGTCACTAGGGCCAGGTCCCCTAGCCCTCGACGGGGAGACTAGCCGCAGCGACCTCCGGAAGTGAGGTTGCCAGTACTCAAACTTTTACGCATGCCCCATTGCCGACAAACGACGACATGAAGACTACGATGAAGCACGAGACGCGGAATACAGTGACGTATTGGACGGATACCGCTACGAAAGATGTAACTGACGTCGTCTGCGCCAACCTCATCGTTCTCATTGACGGCCACCAAGTAGCCGCTCTTGTTGGCACTCACTTCCATTTTTCAATCATAAGCTTGCAGCTCGCTGACAAACTAGGGAAAGTGAAGACGCCATGAGAAATGCCCAACATAAGAACCGCCGAGGTCAGTTGATGACAACTGTTGACAACTGATGACAACTGGCCAATGCGCGGCCCGACTCTTAATCGCCGGTTCAGCCTTCATCGCCACCCTCGTCATTCTTACTGAGTGTTGTAAAGAATTTATATTGGGCATGGATTTCCTACGTGAGTACGGCGCCGTGATTAACATCCGTGAAAGAAGCGTCACGTTTGCCGCGAGCTCAGATAATGTCACCCATGTGATGTAAAAACAACCTCACTTGCGTATTGCTGGGGATGACGTGACATTTTGCCCCGAAGTTGCTCTCTGGTACCCGTGCACTGTGACAGCCTACAGAATGGGACTGGAGTCACTGAACACATGAGCGCGCTAGCACTGTATTGCGGCATCTCCATTGCCAGAGCAGTTATCAATGTATTTTAGTAGGAACATGGACCCATCGTTAGAGGCACTGCTATGATTTATTTCCAGGAAGTAACACAAATACAAGGCAGCCATTTAGTGCAGGAGGCGGCCTCCACCATCCATACAGCTGAGCCTATTGTAGACGCTAATCCGATGTTAACGGCCGTTTAGCGAAACCGTCTTCCTGAACTCGCCAATCAGTACCAGGGCTGGCATCGTACTACTTGCTCTGCAACCACTTTTACAAGAACTTCTCACCTAGCGGTAGCAACTACTTGATCGTTATGCCCTCATCGCTTCGAAGTGAAATCTTACATGCCTGCAACAGCGAGCCGACCGCTGGGCATTTGGGCTAAAATTGCACATTCGCGCGGATTCGGCAGAATCACTACTGGCTGAGACTTACTGCGGTCGTTAAACGTTAGGTTCAGACATGTCTGGATTGCCAACATCGCGAACCGCCATCCATCAAGCCAGCCGGCTTGCTGCATCCTGTACAGGTACATGCCACAGCATTTGCAAAAGTAGGAATGAATTTTTGGGGCCCCTTCCCAATGTCTACTACCAGCAATAGCTGGATAATCGTCGCCACGGATTATTTCTCAAGATATGGCGAGACAGGAGCTCTGCAACGGGCAACTGCAGATGAAGGGGCAAGATTTTTTCTCGTATCTGTTGTTGTAAGGTATGGTGCTCCCGCAGTAGGTGTGACGGATCGAGGTACTGCGTTCATGGCCAAGTTTTTGGATATCGTTCTACGTCTAAGTAGTACCGCCCACCGGAAGACAACGGCGTATCAGTCCCAAGCAAGCGGACTTGCGGAATGACTCAATAGGACACAGGCTGATATGATAAGCATGTGCAGTCAACAGCAAATGTTTATGGGATGCGCTTTCCCTTTCAAATGTGAATTCCTGCACTGTTAGGGCATGACATATCGTATTTAATGAATCACTGTGTAGGTGACGAAGGCTACTGCATGCTGGAACATTTTATTCAAGGCAGTGTGACTACGCATCGCGAGAATTCAGCTTCTTGGCAGATCCTGCGTCCCGTAAAGTTTTGCGTTTGACTATACGTACATGTAGAGCACAAGAACTGGGACGAGGTTTTACATTATGTCACCTTCGCCTACAATAACGCCAGTCACGAGACCACCCTTCAGGCTCGTATACGGCCGTGTGGTTACGACATTACACGCGATGCTCCCTCATGAGTTTGATGACAACAAGCGGGTGCTGAAAAAGATCACACAATGAGCAGAGGCAGCTACGCAGCTTACGCGTCGGCGAAACCACGAACAACAGGACTGTCACGCCAAACGCTACAATCATGGGCACAGACCCGTAAAATACAACATCGGCAACAAAATGCGGGTCTGGAAACCTATTCGTCAGCGTAGGCTCTCTGAAAAGCTCCTGCGCAAATACTTCCGGCCCTACATAGTTCCCCGACGAATCAGTGACGTCAACTACGAACCAGTTGCAGACAGCGCTGAGTGGTCAAAGCGCCGACGACATTTACCCGAGATCGTTCACGTGCTTCGTATGAAGCCGTTCTAGGAAGCCCGACAAGACTGCCCCGATGTTTATCCCTGCTTTGCAAGCCTCTATTACTGGCACGATGATCTTTTCTAAAGGGTGAGCAAATGGCACAACTACATTTGACAGAACTGTATTGACGCGGGTATGTGCCAGTGGGGTCGAGGTTGAAGTAGCGCGGCTTTTTGGGTTAAGCGTGGACACGAAGAAGACTTTGTTGGTTTTTCGCTCTGACGGCTGATCAAGTGTATTTCTTGGTGGTGCTCCTCCGCGTCCTCGTCGATCCGACGTCGTTACAATATGTTATAAATAAAAGATTAGACAAATTTTTTGAGTGATTAGAGTAGAATGGTACGTAAAATGGCCATGAATTTACCTTCGGAAACACCGTCTGTTTTTCTAACAGCGTAGGCACCTAAGAGTTCTTAACGCACGCCAAGACAAACCCCAGGATTTGGTATGCTGTTTTGAAATTTCCCCGAGAGCAGAAATTTTAACTTTTTATGCGTCATAATTAAATATGTGCACAGTACCAGTTGCCACTGCGCAGATCATCGGTGAAGAATGAGTTTAAATTTTTTGTTAATTATATTCGTCTCACGCATGTTAAGGCAAACTTAAAGGCTTAACATTACCATATGAGCATGAATCTGAAGTTTTTAAATGTTATCGAAAATGTCGTCCACAGTACCAGCAGCCTACGCGCAGGACATCTATGAAGATGGACTTTTAATATATTGCACTAAAGGTATTCCACATAATGAATTCAAATACAGTCCCTAAAAACGCACTCAATGTCAACGTTCCCGCAAAAGACGGATATGTGACATTTCGACTTCGACAAGATACAATATAAGTCACCCCAGAGCTGCTTAAGCGGCTGAAAAGCAGACTATAGAAAGGGGCCTGATCGCTAAGAAGATTTTCTGAGCTTCGGTGAGCATACATTTCGGTTTTCCTTAAATTTCTTCATCGTGCTCGCGAATGCATACCCTCAATAGGAAAACCAATATAGTCATCATTTGTGCACTATTATTAGGATTTCACAAATATTTGGTGCATATAGACTGCACGCGTAATGATGACGCGAGTGCCAGTAAAAAGCATACGCTGTGTTAATGCTGAATGTCTCTATAAAAACATATAGAATATGACCGTAGAAGTTCAGTAAAGTAATCCCGCAATATAGAAGCAGGGATGGTGACATAGATGTCCCCATTCACGTTTTAGGACAGCACGCTGAATTTTTGAGCTGAGCGAGTGGTCTTAATATACGTTATTGATTGATGTGCTAACGAAGGATGTGTTGTCGGTCTCCAGTGATGGCTCATGCTTTGTTCAATTGCTTGTGATAATCACACAAACATTCGAAGCGTAATTGAATGATCGGCGCTGACCCCACCGTTAGCGAACTGATCCTGCTCACGGCGCCTGCGCGGCAGAGTTTTAGAGGTTCTCTCGAGACGCAGAGTGCGTTTGGCTGCAAAATCGACGAAAAAAAAACACATATCGCTTAGACTGTTAGGCTATACTCAATCACCACGGTGGCGGAGCCAAGACGGTGTTCTGCCTTTCACTCTCTATGAAAATAATATACACAAGATCTCACGCAAAATGGAAGTGCGCTAGTTTAATGCTGAGGTCTTCTGTTCAAGCTCTGGTCTGAGCTGTATACATTAAGGTAAAACTATTATCTGCTCGCGAAACGGGTGGACGCTGACCATATAATTTTCACAGAATGTAGATTGCATCAGCATGTGTAGTGCAAGAGCCCGCAAAGAAGAGATAATAATGATAATTCATTTGCATTTTAGCAGTAAGTGTCGAAGAAATGCCTGAGCATTAGATCGCTCCTCTCTGCGGTCTCGCATGCATGATCTAAAACGCGTTCACTACTTCGCAAAATGGTCTTCAAGAGCTCACTCGGCAAACGTGCTCCCTTACCGAGGAGCGAAGAACAACTGATGGTGGGCCCTGAGCAAACCAGTGTCATTTCCACCAGGACATTATATATATATATATATATATATATATATATATATATATATATATATATATATATATATATATATATATATATATATATATATATATATATATATATATATACCTTAACGTCCACACGATCTTTGCACTTGGACACTAGTGCTACTACCGCATGAAAAAAACTGTTGGAACCGTCGCACGATAACCGTCCATGGAAATGTGCTCGAATTTACTCAATTTAGCGACACAGCGTATTGTCACTGCCAAAAGAAGGTATGTAAGATGCGTTCCCTGCAGCGGGACTCCTCGGTCGCGTTTCCGTAAGTATGAATGAATGAATGAATGAATGAATGAATGAATGAATGAATGAATGAATGAATGAATGAATGAATGAATGAATGAATATATGGCGCAATCAGTCGCCGCTACCGGGAAGACTGCACGCGACATGTGAAATGCAAACTACGCCGGTGCCTGATAGCGCTGAAAAAGGCGTCTTCTTCAACGCCCCAGCGCTCCTCTCTCGCCTTCTTTCTGGACGCGCTGCGTGATTAAGTTGGACGGCCTAGAAGTCAGCGTGGGTACTCCTAGACAAGAACCGTGGAGCGCCGGTAGCTGCGAAAGCTGAGAATTGTGCCATCGTGTGCCACATGCTCAACGGCGCACACTGTGGGAGCCAAGTTGGCGAGAGGTTCATTGAAGAGCAGCACAAACGAAGTGCATTCATGCCTGAAGGAGTGTTGGCGTGAAAGGCGCTCATTGGACGCTACGCATACCAAGTGCTCTTCAAGAACAGCTTGCAAATGAGTCGGGTTGCTGTCCTTGATAAACCACTGGGACGTGCGTTCAATTCCGTTCAGCATCCAACAAATTTGGGGGATAATTTTCATCATTGTAAGACTGCCCATTCCTACTGGGACATACGTAATCGATCTACATCGCGTAACATACTTTCATTGAAGAGTGACAATCCCCACCTGATCCACACCCTCTGAGCTAAGTTGGCACCAAGGAGGTTCTTTGAACACCGGTGCCTACCTAACCTAGTCCAACATCTACAGTAAATGATATATTATATTGATGTTGGCCTCTGAGGCTTTGGGAGGCCTGCTATCCATATTTTGTTTTACTTTAAGCACGATAAATATATTGGTGTACTGTATGTGAGCAGGCACGGGCTGCACGTCACACATTGATTTTTTCAACGGAGAAATGGGCCCGCGTTATGATTTTGGCAGCAGCAGCAGCGCCGCGTACACATCGCAACTGTAATTCTGTGAATTTGCAATTGCCGTTCAGCCGTGCAGTTACGCTCAAATCGGTTCTTCTTCGTGCCTCTGGGTATCGCCTACAATCGCCGAATGCCTCCTGAGCTGCTTCAAAGCGCTTGCCTTCATCATCGTTCTTCCCCTGCCCTGCGGTAGCCTTGACTGCGCAAGCGCCAGGATTCTGCAAGCTCCAGATAAACGCCGTCCCTTGGCTGGGAAGCCATTTGGCAGCAGCATCAGCACCGTGTACACATCGTAACTGTACTTCAGTGAATTTGCAGGCAAATGCACTGGTTTATTTGCCTTGGTTACACTTTGTTCTTGTCGCTGTTCCTGCTGCTGCTGCCATTGTCATTGTCTGCATGTGTGCTCCGCGAACCTGACGTCTGATACTATACTACTGCTACACTCTTAGGCACAGTTACACCCTTTGGAGTGCCCCTTCTGCCCCACAACGATAATCTTCATCTGCCTTGATGCGTTTCCTTTCTTTAACACTGCGAGCCAGGTACTTTCCAGTGACGAACGGCATGCGCGTTATCACCATGATAGCATTCCCGACAGGAAAGCAGCGAGCGCGGCGTTTCCAAGAAAGGAAAACCATCAAGGCAGAAAACGATTATTGTTGATTGGCAGAAGCGGCGCTTCAAAGCGTGTAACTTTGCCTAATAGTGTAGTGCGATGTCGGACACATGTGCATTGTGCGAAAAGACCATTTCCGCTAAAGGAGCAAATGTGAAGTACGCTGAATGTGGCCATAAATACCACTTCCGTAAATGAGACGGATTGACCGAAAAATTCTACATATAGATCAGCATGATTGCACCTGACCTCACCTCTGCACATGCCATTGACATACTCCTGCTTTTGTAGTCGAGTTAGATCTTTGATTTTGGCGACAGGCCTTTAGACCAAACATCTGTTCTTCACCACCGTATAAACACTGGAATGCATCATGTAACCGCACAAAAACAAGGGACAAAGAAGGAACACACAAGACAGGCGCGGAACTTCAACTAAGATTTACTCCGGGAAATCTCACATTTATACAAGTCACATTATCACACTTGCTAATCATCAGACAGCCATCACTCGACGTGGTCATGCGGGCGTGAGCGCCACAAATTTGCTTGTAAATATTTGAACTCTTTATCGCTCGATGACACTGAAGAGCTGCTTACGCAACTGCCAGATTGCATTTTTATACAATAAGCTTCATAGATTTCTCGGCTCAGTTGTGAGGCAAACATCTTCGAGACTTTAGTGTCGCGGAACCTAGGCGTGCAATTACGACAGTGGCGACAATGGTCAGCCAGTTTGCCACCCCCCGCCAATCCTTTACTCCTGTGCGGTGCTCCTGCAGTCTGACGTTTAGGCCCCGTCCCGTCTGCCCTATGTAGCTATTGCCACAAGAGAGAGGTATCTGGTACACTACCCCTATTCTGCATGGGACGAACCTCTCGACGTGCTTGATACCACATTCATTTCTTTTGTTCTTACCCTGCACCATGTTGCACATGGCCGCCAGTTTTTTGGGCGCCGTGAAAACCACCGGTACTTCACATTTTTCAGCCACCTTTTTGAGGCGGTGGGAGATTTGGTGGTATTACTGGATGGCAACCAGTCTAGGACGCTCCGGCTCTACGCTTGGGCGGAGCTCTGATGGGCCCCGCGCTTCCTTGGCAAGGGTTTCTAGCACCGAGGTGACCATATCATATTGAAATCCTGCGGTCTGCTGTCTTTGCAACTGTACGAACACGCTATGTTGCATTTCATGCGGGCAGAACTTTTCAACAGCAGCACGCGGGCAGCAATAATAATGAAAATGGTCCAGCAATAATAATGAAAATGTCCAGGAACTGCAGGCATCCATGTGAAGGCAATTCAAACGTGAAACTCAACCGAAACGCGCTTGCCTGCGTGCTGCTCGGTACAAAACTGCCCACGTGCTGCTCTTGATAAGTCCTGCCAGCATGAAATGCAACATAGCGTGTTCTTACAGTTGCAAAGACTGCACAGCGCAGGATTTCAGTATGACATGGTCACCTCGGTGCTAGAAACCCTTGCCAAGGAAGCGCGGGGCCCATCAGAGCTCCGCCCAAGCGTAGAGCCGCAACGTCGTAGACCGGTTGCCATCCCGTATTACCACCAAATCTCCCACCGCCTCAAAAAGATGGCTGAAAAATGTGAAGTACCGGTGGTTTTCACGGCGCCCGAAAAACTGGCGGCCGTGTGCAGCATGGTGTAGGGTAAGAACAAAAGAAATGAATGTGGAATCAGGCACGTCGACAGGTTCGTCCCAGGCAGATTAGGGGTAGTGTACCAGATACCTCTCTCTTGTGGCAATAGCTACATAGGGCAGACGGGACGGTGCCTAAACGTCAGACTGCAGGAGCACCGCACAGGAGTAGAAGGATCGGCGGGGGGTGGCAGACTGGCTGACCATTGTCGCCACTGTCGTAATTGCACGCCTAGGTTCCGCGACACTAAAGTCTAGAAGATGCTTGCGTCACAACTGAGCTGAGAAATCTATGAAGCTTATTGTATAAAAATGCAATCTGGCAGTTGCTTAAGCAGCTCTTCAGCGTCATTGAGCGATAAAGAGTTCAAATATTTACAAGCAAATTTGCGGCACTCACGCCCGCATGCGAACGTCGAGTGATGGCTGTCTGATGATTAGCAAGTGCGATCATGTTACTTGTATAAATGTGGGATTTCCCGGAGTAAATCTTAGTTGAAGTTCCGCGCCTGTCTTGTGTGCTTCTTCTGTCCCTTGTTTTTGTGCGGTTACATGATGCATTCCAATACCGGCCACCAACTAGCCCGCTTATCCCTGTTAAACACTGGAGACAAGAATCCTATTCGTCGGCGTCCCTTTAGTGTATCGCATGCTGAACTTCGAGTCATCCAATTAGAAGTGGACAAAATGCTCCGCTGATCGAGCCATCAGCGAGTGGCCTTCACCTGCAGTCCTTGTGAAAAAGAAAGATAATACTTGGCGTATTTGCGTAAATTATCGCCACTTAAACAAGATTATGCGAAAAGACGTCTACCCACTAACACGCATAGATCACGCCTTTGACGGCTTGTACAGAGCTAAATACTTCTCGCCCATGGGTCTTCGATCCCGCTACTGGCAGATTTCACTCGATGAAATAGATCGCGAGAACACGCCCTACATCATGCCAAATAGTTTATATCAGTTCAACGTCATGCTGTTTGGCTTGTACAATGCGTGTGCGCCATTTGAACGTATGATGGACTCTCTTATGCGAGGCTACAAATGGGCCATCTATATCTGTTACCTTGACGACGTTATTGTTTTTCGCCCAAGTTCGGCAGCCACTTTACCCGACTCGATGCCAATATTGTGGTCTTTCGAAAAGCCGGCCTCTTACTGAACTCCACGAAGTGTCAATTCGGGCGCCGTCAGACTGCCGTGTTGGGACCGAGAAACTTCTTATGCGAGAAACTTCTCAGCCGGTAATTCGGATGTCAATTACGAATTTCTTCCTTACAGAAGCCCACCAACTCGATGTCGAGAGATACTATGCAGGATTGTTCACGTTGTACTGCTGAAACCATACAGCGCTCCATCGCCACCATAGTTTTTGAACCGTGTCGTTGTTTTTGTTTGATTTGTTCTGGTCCTAGGCAATCATTTAGTCCTTCAGTGACCCTACCATGTATTCTATGACTACGCGTCAGCCAGAATTTCTGTGGGCATGCGACTTTGTGCGTACACCTCTAACTCCGCCGTATAGTGCGTGTGCTGCTTTTAGCATCGATAGATAGATCGATAAACTATAATAAAAGTATAATCAGAAAACGCGCTAGTGATCGGGGTCCCTAGTCATGGGCTCCGCGGGCTCTTTCCATGTTCTCAGCCTTCTGTATCAGCTTGAGCTGGTCGTCGAGGGCCGAGCTGGACAGCATTGCCTCCCATTGCTCCCTCGTGGTGTTCGTGTCGGGGTGTTCTATGTTGCGTAGTGTGCACTCCCACGTATTGTGGTATAGGATTGGCGTGGCCCACGCCTCGGGCATTCGCCCCTGTAGGCTGTGGGGTGTATGCGATGCAATATGTGTAAATTCCTGTAAGTGCCTGTCTGGAGCCTACGCCATGCAGCAGCATCCTCTGTATTTAAATTTCGATGGGGTGGCGGATGTTGCAAGCGACACCCTCTGCGGTAATTCACGATGGCTGAGTACTGGAGGTCGACAAGGTCCGAGTCTTCTGCAGCAGGCGTGATGAGTGCTCGGTTATGAACGAATGCTCGAGGTGCGCTGTCGGCCTGCAGGTTGCTCGTGATGCCAGTGTGGCCCTGTATCGATTATTATTTGGGTGGTGAAGTCCTCAGGGTCCTCCTTGAGTGCTTGGGCTAGTAGTTATGCACCAGGTCTTTCGATTCTTCCCAGTAGAAGTTGCGGCAGACCTGCTGAGCATCCGTGAGGATCGTCAGTGGGTGGTTTGCGTGTTGACTTTCGGGGACTGCTAACGCGATGGCCAACTCTTCCGCTTTCGTAATCGTGCAAGGGCGGGTCGATGCACAGGAGTCAAGGTTGCCTCGGTGGCCACCTAACACTGCCGCCGCGCCCTGGTTGTTCGTCCCATACATGGCGACGTCTGGAAAGCGGGCCGTGGTATGGAACCTGAATGCATTGTCTATGTAATGGGCCCTTGCTCTCCTCATTGCAGGAGTGTAGGTTAGGGTCCATGCTGCGTGGTCTCGGGGCAACGTGAAACCTGTTCTGGACGTGACGAGGTATCAAGCAGGTTTCTTGGGTTCCTGTTGTTATAGCTTGGAAGCTGAAGGTTTGTGGCACCTGCCGACCCCTGCGAGTCCGTGCAAGTCTCTGTTGTTGCGAGACGTGAAGGGCTTCTGTCAGTTCGCTGAGGTTGTTGTGCAACTCTAGCGCCAATGATTTTTCAGTCGATGTACTCATCAGCAGGGGGAGAGAGGTTTGGAAAGCTATCCTCAAAAGTGTGTCGGCATGCTTCGTCTCAGACTGTGTGAGATGGTAGTAGGGCAGGCTCTATGTCATTCGACTCACCACAAGGCTTCTGAAAAGTCAAAGCGTGTCCCTTTTCTTCATGCCTCTGTTCTTGGATGTTACGCGGGAGATCATGCGTGATAACGCCTTGACACTTCTTTTACACTTCTCTTCTCAATGGCTTCTCTGGTATGAGGCCTCAGTTGAGGCGCATCCGAGTTTCTTCTTGGGTCTTTGGGGACTGTGTGGTTACCCCGGCCACGCCAGACTCGCAGGAGCTCAGATTTCTCGGTGGAGCTTGTAGTCCCCGTTGGCTGACGTATTCTTGGATGAGATTTGCTGCAGTTTGCAGCCATTCTTCTTTTTCAACGAAGGACCCTGCTGTGGTCCAGAGTGTTATGTCGTCTGCGTAGATTACGTGCCGAAGACATGCTACGTCCCGAAGTTTGCTTGCGAAGCCGATCATGGCGACGTTGAACAGCGTGTGTGAGATGACAGCACCCTGTGGTGTGCCTTTGTTGGCAGGGTGGTACACTGGAGTCTCGATCTGTCCCATCTTCAGCTCCTCGGTGTGATGGCCCAGGAACTCTGAACATACTTGTTGGTTCGCCCACCGCAGTTCGTGTTGTCCAGCCCTTCTAGGACTCCTTGGTGGCTGACATTGTCGAAAGCCCCTTTGATGTCGACGGCTAGGAGGACGTGTTCGCCGCTGCGGGAAACGTTGCTGAGGACTTCTTCCTTGATTTGGAGTAGCACATCTTGTGTGGACAGGCCTGTGCAGGAACCGAACATGGTGTTCGGCAGGTGTGTGTTACCTTGTGTCTTTGTAGTCTAGTGTTGATAATTTTCTCGTACACTTTGCCGAGGCAGGACGTGAGCGAGATGGGTCTGATGCTTTCAATTACAAATGGCCTGTTTAGGGATCATGATTACTTGTGCGTGTTTACACATCGCCGGCACCGTTCCTTGTTCCCAGTGTTGGTTGAGAAAGGCCGCAAGCGCGGAGATAGACTTGCCGCTCAGGTTTCTGATCATGGAGTTCGTGATCTAGTCCGTGCCCGCCGCTGTGCTACGGGTGGCAGCAGCGATGAGCGCTGTCATTTCTTTTTATGTGATAGGTTCATCCATAGGTGGGTTGGGTTGCCCTGTGTAGGGTGTTCTACATGGTAGTGTGGGAGCGGGATCTTCATAGCACTTGGTCTTGATGGCATCGGTGAGGTCTTGTCGGCTACCTGAGTAGGTGTGTAGTAACCGCTCCAGAGCCTGTATCCTTCTCCTTTGGTGTTGGTGGGGTCCAGGATGGTTTTGAGGATGTACCACGTCTTGGCCGTATCCAGGGTGCCACCGAAAGAGTCGCAGAATCTATACAAGTTGGCGGAGACGAGTTGCATGGCTCAATATTCTTCCGCTGTTATTTGTGCTATGCACTTCTTGAGTTAATTGTTGTTTTTTCCAGCGGCGGGTGAGGCCCCGTTTGGCATACCACAGGTGTTGTAAGGGGGATCCGCCTATTTGGTTTCTTCCGTTTTGGCGATTTCGTATGTGTACTGTTGTTCATGTCGAAGCAAGTAGTCGCGCCAGCCTTACAGGTTCGTGATTGTGTCGGCGTCCTGTTCTTGTGCTTCCTTGATTTTTGCCAATGCCAAGCAGTGCCAATCTGCCTGCGTAGGCCTCCAGTCTGTAGTTTTGTGGTTAATATGTGATTTCTGCCTAAGATTTCAAGTGTGTTGATCCATTGGGCTCGCGTGGTTTGAGCTTTCAAGACGAGGTCGGGAGTGGTGTCACGTGTTACGCTATTCCCTTTCCTCGTTTTCTATGTTCGGGTCTGTGATGAGTGCGAAGTGACACTGCCCAATAAGTGTTTCTAGCTGGAGACCCTTCCAATCCTGCCTCTGGTACCCCCACAGCATGCTCTGAGCATTGAAATCGCCTATGATTACCAGGAGACTGTCCTTAGCGAGGCGGAGGATGCCCCCAAATAGTTTTTCTGTGTTTGCCCGCCTGTGGCTGGGGGGGGCATAAATATTGAGGAAGAAAGCGCTCTGTTTCTGGTTGCTTTTGCATATTATTTCGAGAAGTATATGTAGTACGTCCACGCCGTCTATGAGTTTGTGTTATATGGTTGTGATGTTTCTATCTACTAGCATGGCTACCTTCCCCTTGTCGTATTGACTTGTGTGGTATTATTCGTAGCCATGTAGTGTTGGTTGGGAACCGGGCTCTTGTAGGGCTATGGCCCCCGGTGTCTTTGAGGAACCAGCGATCATGTCAGCAGCCCTTTCTTCCTTCGGTACCCACGCCAGTTTCATTGCCAAATTTCTAAATTTCGTTTGACTTGCCTGTATGGTCTAGGCATTGTTGGATGTTGTGGTCGATGATGTTACGATTTGGTTCGGTCCTGCTACAGATGTGGCCTTGTAAAGGTCTTTCGTAGTTTTCTAGAATGAAGCTCGTTCTCAAGCTTGCTGTGTACACAGGCTTCCACGTGTTTTATTGCTGTCTCTGTGCGTTGTTTTGCAGTCTGTATTATTTCTCCCAACTGGGCGCGTGTAGCGTTCATGAAGGCTTGCATCTAGGTGCGGATGGCACCGACATGTGTTGGTAGGTCAATGATGGCTTTGTGTGGAGCCACCTCTTGTGGTATATATGTGAGCTGTATCACTTGTTGTTTGAGTTGTCTGCTTACTTGTTTGAGTGCTTGTATCTGTGCGCGCATGGTCGCGTCTTCCTGCTCAACTTTCATAGATGGCGGCGTCTGTGGTTTTTCATACGAGGGGGAGGCTACCCCTCCAGTGTACTTCCTGTTCTTTGGTGGTAGTCCTCTTGAGTGAGGCTTCCTTGGTCTGTCGTCGGTGCTGAGGGGGCTCCTTGTCATTGAGTGCCGCTGTGGTTGGTGCTCTCTGCTGTTCTTGCTTGGGCGTCGACCGAGATCGCCGTCCTGGCGACCGAAAGCGAGGCCAGGGGCGAGAGCAGGAGCGATACCTGGACCTCGGGTTGGAACCGGATTGGGATCTGTAAGTGCTCGAATATTCCGAGTAGTCGAAGTCGGAGTTTTCCCGCTCGGAGTTGAACGATCGTGGGTGAAGGTTAGCCTCCTTGGTCGACTGAGGTGACCGGGTGGGGCTGTCGTTGGGTTTTGGGTGTCTTGGTGGAGGTATGCTTCCAACTGGGGGGAATGCACTTGACCTTGATGTTGCACTCGGTTGCAGCTGTGAGATGGGCCCCTCCGCAGAGGGCGCACTTCGGCACACAAGTGTGCCCGGCGTCTAGGTTAATGTGGTGCAAACGTGGCGCGAACGAACCATGGGGTTCGGACAGACGTCTGGTTGGTGTCCGGTGGTTCTACAGATGGAGCAGAACTGCCTTGTCGGCTGGTAGTCTCGGCAAGGTATCTCCGCTCCGTAGAAGTACACAAATATAGGTACCTGGGTCCCCTCGAAGTGAAGTAGGGCTGTCTGGAATTGCCAGTGCAAACGGACCCGCACGATGCAGACTCCATCTGTGCGGACCCGAAGATTCTCCATAAGCTCTTCGCCGGTACATGTGGCGATGCTGTATACGACACTTTTAAGCAGGCCCTCGGGTGCTGATAGATACAACTTCACAGGGGGCGATCGTCGGTGAAAGGTGACGCTCATAATTTTCATGAGGGCGGTCGCGCTGGCCTCGTGAGTGCTGCTTACGATGATGACGTTCGAGCGGTTTCACAGGCGGAAGATGAAATCGTCCCCCTTGCAGGTCGGCGCTCCTCCGGTGGCTTGGACGATCGCCTCGGCCATTTGGTGGGTCTGTAGTTTTCAAACGATGAGGCCAGCGGTCGGGCGGATAATGATTTTCATGTCAGTGCGCGGGAGCGGAGGCGCGCGTCGGCGAGGCCTGCTCCTTGCAGCCGCGTCTTCAGAAATAGGCGTTCGGTCTCCGCGCTCTTCGCAGGTAGCTTACGATGTGGCTTTCGCGGCGGCGGCTAGCGCCTGGGTTAGAGCTAGCCTAAAGGCGTGTTTTTCGATGCCGTGGTTTGCCAGACTGGGTCTTGCTCACCAGTGGATTGCTGTTTTTGCAGGCAGCGTTTCCGATGAAGGGAAACGACCGTTTGCCACTGGGACTCTTTATTGTGGAGTTCCTCCCAGAGGACGGGGGACGGCCCGGGCACGGCCTCGTCATACAGGGGTCTCGGGTGACTCTCGGATAGAACTTCCATGGTTTTGGTGTTGGCGGGTTCATGTGCAATGGCGCATGGATTTCCCGTGATGGTAGTGTTGCGGGCTGGGTCGCCCCTACAGCTCACCATCGACACACTGATTGCTTGCGGATCTCCGAGCTCTCTCGCACCAGCGCTCGGCGTGGCCGATCGGATAGGACTCTCATTGGTCTCAAAAACTGCGGGTCAGCGAAGTTCGGTTTCACTGAGTCCCCTTGATTCTTAAAAAGATATTCCGCTGAAGCCAGTGGTACCAGGAGGTTTTGGGCGCTTGGAAAATTCGAAATCACGGAGCCGATGCGAAGCACGTCTTCACACCTCGAGCTTATTCTTCTATGCTTCAGCATCGAGTCGATGCTTTTGCAATGTGAGAGAATAATGCCATATCTCGCAACAGGCAGAGCACAATTAGAAAGCAGAAGAAAAGGTTTGGAGGATGCTTAAGCTTCGACTTTAAGAGTGGAACAAAATTGCATTCAAAGATTCCTGACTTCCTTCTCACGCTTCCCGGCAACTGCAGCTTATGTAGCCCATATGTTTACGTGGAAATCGGTATTTTATGCAGGGAAATTTAGTTAGTTCAGTAACGTCTGGGTGCTACATGGAAAACCTGCGTAGTTGGGTAGGCGTCGTTCAGAACGAGTTATCGCTCACTAGACGTTCGATGGCGGACGCGGGGCGTTGGACGCCGATGCCGGATTTTCTGCGACAAGGGGCCCTTAATGTTATTGCCTTAAAACGTGTGCCAGTCCACTCGCAATGCGCCTGCACCTGAATTCACTGACGCCAGTGAAGAAGCAGACAAAGACGATCGGATCCATCCGCAGACGCTTGAGGTTTTCGGGTGCTCAGTCGATAGTTGGAGACGCAGACTTAACGCTTCAACTAAAGATCGCCTGTTTTCTTAGAACGTGGCAATATTTAACAAACGTTAAACATTACAGGCAGGACCAGAAGCAAAAGTTGCACGTGTTATTGTTATTGTGACATTGTTATTTTCTTAAAAGAATCTCTCAGTTATCATCTTCTTTGAGAGTATGTAAGAAGGGTAATTCAGAGAATAAAGGCAAGTCTACTCTTCTGTCAGGTACCCTTTGTGGGTACCCAAAACCAGTATGATTTTCATCCTATCTGAATGCAAATATTTAGCAATGAATATTTGGCACTAGAATTGCTTTGCAAATAATTTATTCTCATGAAATGTAGTACAAAGCTGTAGTTGGAAAGACTCGTATATTTAGTACAAGCTATTTCAACTACCTTGACATCTGTAGTTCTAGACTGCTTCAGTACAAAAAAATTTGTGCTTCGCACCAATTACTTTCACATCCGTAACCGCAATATATATCGATTTTTATCGGTAAATTGTACATCACTGTAAATTGCAGGGTTAACATATATCGCCATTTGTATTGTCGCAAACACAAAAATTGTACTGCTAAGAAAAAAGTGAAATTTTATCCCTGTTGCATCACACTCCAAAAATAATGAAGTTGTTCTTGACCATACGCCCCTTTGTCGCCAGCAGAACAACTGTGTTACTGAGAAAAAGCTGAACTGCACTGAAACTTCTACGTAACAAGTGGCCACAAAATTTATTTTTATAACGTAGCAGTTCTAATGCTTCAGAGCAACTCCAGAAAAAAACTTATGGAAATCACCGTAAAACACTGACGAAAAACGTAACAAGCCAGCTATGCGCATATGTTGTCACCTTAAACAAGAAGCGCCAGAAGAAGTCATATTTCTGCGTTTTTAATATTGCTCAATAATGAGCGGCGCGAGGGAGTATTGTGCTGAGCAAGTCTCCAAAATGCATGTACTAAGGGAAAATGAAGTTATCTCCGCACAAACGCGGTGAAGACGTATGCACAATGCCTTCTATTTGTTTATGATATGAAGTGCTGTGCCACACATGTCAAACATGATTCGTTCTTTTTATGTTACGTCATAGGCAAGCAGCCTATATATATAGTTCGCTGTCACTGAAATAAAACAGTGCGGTACGTGCTCTTGGATCGTCTCCGTCACTCTGCCACCCGCTACAACAGTTTATAGATTGCAGCGCGCGCAGACATCATCGATACAAAGAAAGGCGCACATAAATAAGAGCGCAGACTCGCAACTCTGTGTTTATATAAAAAAAAGGAGCCGCAAATATATACAATATTTCACGCAGTGAGAAACATGAAAAGGTACCCAGAAAATAAGTGCATATTGGGGAATTGCATAGCAGGCTGCAGATAACAAAAGCTAATAAAAGGAAGCCAAGATTTGAAAACTTCTAATTTTCAAGGAGTGTCCGAAATGAATGTTTTACAACGCTCTGACCACATTTCTTTATGTCTTATGCATCGCATTTGCTCATGTAAACCGATTGTAAGCTGAAGCGCAAGTGGGCATGTCAAGTGGTATTTTATTGTATTTCGTTGACATCTGCAGTAAGCGGAAAAACACTAACATGTAATAAAAAATTTGAAACTGTTTTATTGAACGTTTTGCAAAGCGCTCTACAACTTTCCAATCGGAATCCATGCCTAAATATGTTGCTTCAGAAGGTCGTTAGTTGTACTTGGCCAATTATGCTATTAAGCAGAATACAAAACATAGTGCGACTTATTCCATACAATAAATAGTCAGCAACATAGCTTTGGCCAGGTCGCCTTAGAGTGCATCAGTATATTTTTAAACTCTGGCTAAATTTAGCTGTAGGACACGCTTTATATACAGCCTATTTGTTATTAGTTAAGTGGCAAATGTGTTCCAAACACCTGAAAAGATTCAGGTAAGCTCTGCAGTAGGTTACGAAATTTCTCCGGTGTATATAGTTTACCACACGAAGTTCACAGACCTACAACATGTACTTATCATAAAGATTGACGGATTTGTAACTTCTTGCTGCTATTTATATCGACATTGAATATCCGGAAAATTTTCTTAACATTTCCAAGGGCTAAATCAACTTCTAATCCTAAAATCACTACAACGTAATGTTTTGTCTTAAATGCAACCGAATTTTGTTTAAAACAATTCAGTTGGTCTTTTTTCCCGTAGCATTCCTGCGTTTTATGCGCCGGAAAAGCTCGCATCAGAGAGTTAGTTCATGGAAATGTGTGGAGAATATTCAACCTTCTTAATCCCAAGACCGAAATAGAACAAACATAAGATCTAACAGAAGCAACAATGTCAAGAAGAGTATTCGGAAGATTTAAGATGTGCACGTGTATTGATCCGAACTTTTGATTGGAGTTAGTTCATCTCCTCGAACATGGCTTATTAGCATGTTCTTGAGAATAGACTTTCAAGAAGTGGAATGGAACTAAAGCAGTAATTCAAGGTTACGTTACTAATAGCATCACTAACCACAGGTCTTATGCGTTAGAGCTCTCTTTCTCGTTCTACTTTGCGTTCCGTTTCGAGAATGTAACAATCGTTTCTTTTTGAACACGTAGTGTGGGTCTGGGGCGTTTTCTGTGCTATCGTAGTACAATGACTAGAAACATAGCAAAGAACACTTTCATTGCGTACAGATTCGTCCAATTGTTTTAAGTTTGTGAGCTAGAGGTTGTGAATAACAAGTAACGACAGGAGGCTTAATTTTCA
Source organism: Dermacentor variabilis (assembly GCF_050947875.1). Classification (NCBI taxonomy): domain Eukaryota; kingdom Metazoa; phylum Arthropoda; class Arachnida; order Ixodida; family Ixodidae; genus Dermacentor; species Dermacentor variabilis. The sequence continues at coordinate 69,930,765 of NC_134575.1, read as the reverse complement.
ATATTAAATAACAAATCGTATGGGAATGCTCAGGAAACAGCGTTATCTATTGTATTCATAAGCCAATATTCCATTTATTCATCGCAGAGTACGCACCTACAACTGAAACCAATTTTGCCGATTTGTGGCATAGAACACGCACCCTGTTAAGGCTGAATTTATTAGGAGCCAAGCACCAGTCATTGGCAAAGATGTACATCGGGCTCTTGGCTCTCTTGGCGCTATATGTATGTGTATTCACCAATTGCTGTAAGTATACCACACTTTGCAATATTTACTATTAACATCTCTGATTCATTGCGATGGTTGACATGGTGTAGAATTGCCAAATGAACTGAGCTTTCATGTTTGTTTTGATGCATTGCTCGATACCTATATAAACAGGAAGGCCAGGCTGATGCCCATTCTTAGAGACTTTCAGTACAATATTTCCACGCATCAATTTCCATATGCATAAAAACGAATGAATTAGTATGCATTCAAAGAACCTTATTGATTTTTTGGAGTTATTTTACATGCCGTGTTTTATGAAAAACGCTTCAACTTGCGTTCATGAAACATAGCAAGGTGATATCGCAAGGGTACTACACTAAACATTGGAAGATTAATTGTATAGAATATTGCACTTTTACACACAGTGCAATGATGAGGAGATATGTAGACGTACCAAGAGGAACAGCACATTAACAACCACAACTAATCAGTATAAGATAATGATTCAAGGTGCTATTCATCGAAATGAGTGTCTATATTTTTTCCCACTTATAATCTTGGGAATAGAAATCTTAGGATACTTCACGTTCCTATTGGCTTGCTTCTGGGTTTTAATTGTTTCTCCTCGAACTTGGGTGAACGTCTTCTTCATGGTCTACCGGGCACATCATCGAGCTGCCATGTTGAGGCAACCGTATCGAAACGAGCCAATCAATCAACTTCAGCCAAATATTATTGGGCAGTAGTTATATGCTGCTCTTCAATAAAAGTGTATGCTCATTAGATATGCGCCATTTCGTATGTGTCGCCCTTAGCGGACGAAAAAAATCAATAGAATCCATCTCACAATTAGCTCGCATGGCATGTAATGAGCAATAAATCAATACACTATTCTACCATATTACCAATGTCGACACGCGTATGCCACTAAGATCCTCTCTCGCACTTCCCGCTGCACACGCTGCATGCTTTAGATGCACCTACGCCAAGTTCCCGAATTGCATGGATTCGATAGCGCCGATCAGCGGATAAGTTTTCAAGGACATGTTTGCCATTGAACTGCGCTGAAAATTGCAGTGTCACATTTTTAGTTACCTAAGTTTACATCACAGCGATACACTGCAATCACCACAAAATTAGTAGCACCTATTTAGTAACTCACGACCAAGTGTCCCATCAAGTTAGTTAAAGAGCGGTACAAACCTACAGGCATGTACCCAGGGCGCCAAGTTGGCACTGAATGAAGAGCTTCATTGAACAACTTGATAAACCCAGTGACGAAAATTGGCCCCAAGGTTGCTTTTTTAAGCTGTTCTATCTTCTATCGTCATCGTCACCCATCATGCACCTCTTTTCTCTTTCTTTCCCTCTTCCCCTTCCCCCAATGCCGAGTAGCTGGCTAGAGGAATATACCTCAGGCCGACCTCTCAGCATTTCATATCATTAAAATTCTATCTCTCTCTCTCTGTTCCATAAACACAGCAACTCGATGTGCTACCCAATAAGACATGTACTGCCCATCCCAATGCTCAGCTTTGCGGGGAAACGGTTAGAAGCACCAAAAGATAGTCCCAGAAAGTGCCTGAAATTCTCTAAGGATGATAATCACTCCCAATTAAAATATCCTTTAAAAATTGTCAGGTACTATGCGGAACCAAAACTTGGTTCTGTTTATTGAGACAATGATGTCATAATATATATTGAAAAGCTCGCCTCGTACGGATTTCACTGTCGCGCCACTAGTTCACGCAGAATGTCTGGAGGAATGAATTTGAATGTAGTAAACGCGGTATATACGGCTCAACAATGACACATCTCGGCGGTGACCGTCTGGCATGTGTCTACATTGCTTCAGTGCTTGTCACAGTGATATGCACAGTATTCATTAGATAGGTTATGCTAGAATCTTTTTAAACAATATCACCAAAATAATAATTCCAGATATTGACAGGCCATTTTGTAGAATCAGATTTCCATGGCCTAAAAAAGCAGTCGGAAAACGTCTCGTAGTACATAGATCATGTACCAATTTATTAAAGGACACTAAAGAACTGAACTCACCTATTTAGTTCATTTTTCATCGGGGTATGCGACCCGACAACGACATCAGCTAACTTTAACTCCTTTTCGCATCCCTAATAACTGTTTTAAATACTCATTTCTTGCACGAACTATTTTCGAATAACCTCACTAACAATGAAGGGTTGCAATCGTCACTGAAGTTATTCGCTCAACATATTACCTAGCCTGTGTTACTGTATTTCATCACTTTATTGTTCTATTGTGTATCTTATTTTTTACTGTTTGATATCTTGTTCAAATGTATTCCTGATGCTGGCTGCAGAGCTTCAACCTGCACCCTTATTTCTTTTGTTTACATTTTGCCATTTTTGTGAAACTGCTTAATTCTTTTTTTCCACCCTGCTATAATCCGGATTCCGGGATGGCAGTATCAATAAATAAATAAATAAATCATTTAGAGATGGTTGGTTACATTACTCAATTAGCAATATAGCTCATCGATTGTTCATGAACTACTCCACAATCTTGTTTTTTTTACATAGAACAGGAAAGTAAAGCCAGGACAATTACGCCACCACGAAACACAACATATGCAAATCAAACATCTGGAACACTATTCACGTAGTAAAAGCATTAAGATTATTCCTAGGAATTGCTAAATCCGATGCATAGCATTGATTTGTTACTACAGGATTATTTTTATTGTTGCCAGTAATTACCATTACGACCAATCATTCTTACATTCCACAGATTACGTGGGCACAAAATAAAAATGAAGCAACACGGCAAGTGTTGGTCGTTTATTAGACGAAAGTACCTCGTACTTACTGTTGTAAAAGTCTCTTTCAATGTGCCGTGCTGAATGTGCCAAGAAATACCGTGTAGGATCCATCCAGAGAACAAAAACCAAGGTTCAGGTTTCTTTTTCTCTGCTGCCATGAGTGACACGTAGAACGAAGTATGATTTAATTTTTTGATCTCTGTAGATTAAGCGTTGAATTCTTAAGCCCCAAGAAAATGTTGCTGATCTAAGGCGTAACATTTTCTCGACGGGGCTGAGAAGGCCGAAAAATAGACAGCTTTGTCTAATGTAGTAACGTCTACTGCTACTCAAAAACATACATCGATAATTTTTATGAAACGCCTGGAAAATTTATCCTGAGATACAATGAAAAACTGCAATGTGCAAATAAAATAGGAATACTTAAACGTAATGAAGAAGCAAAAACGAGTGAAATACAGTATTGTTCTGAAGTGCTTCGCATTGAAACTCGCCTGTGACGTTGCGATAACATGGGAAGTGGGGAAGCTAATTACCAAATTACCAAACAACAATTGTGCCCAGTGCAATAAGCAAGCTATGCTGCCGCAGAGACCAATTTGAGAACACACGAAGCATGCAATGACAACGTCGAGAAGTTGAATATATTTCCTTACCCACTGGAGGAATTGGCCGACATAACGAAGCTTTAGAGCAAAAATAGATATCGCATACTGTAGCTCTAGCCAATGCAGAAAATTCGCTCACCTCTGTACTTTGACTGCTTGTTTCAATTTAGTACCGAGCTGAGACCAATGTGAACTACTGTTTCCAAATAGATGAAGTGGAACAAATGCATTGGGAGCACTCAAATTCAACGTGTACTACTACTGACCACTGATTGAATAAGTCTCCTAAATAATGAAATGGAACAGCGAATGAAAAATAACTTCAGCAGGGCGTTACTGGGTATTCTAGAACATATAAAGCCAATACTATTCAAGCAGGCGAGCTCTTATTTGATGAACTACTATAGTTTGTACTTTACAGAAATTCAGGAAGTAAACTATACTCTGGAGCAATCTAATAGATAAGTGCAAACATTACTCACAAAACTACAATGCAGCTCCCTTCTGTGCATCACTGCTCCAAACCGCATTCTTAACGATAACTATTAACAAAGTTTCATTCTGCTGTGACATCACAACATTGAGCATTTCTAGTAGGATGCCATATCTATGCAGTTAGTATATTTGGACAGTCATGTTCCTCTGCTGCTCTCTTAGGGTGTTTGAGGTTTAGATTTTAGAAAGCCATTGTGATCTTTTTGAGCATAAACTGAAATCTATTTACAAGATAACATAGTCTACATTACACCAAGACGTCAAACGACAGCCGCCTGTAGATCGTTCAGCCACAAATGCTGCTATTTCAAACTGGAGTAATATGGTCATCATAAGAAATGTGGCAGCATCAGAGATCACAGGCGTAAAGCGCTTGAAACATCGTTTCCCTTAAAACAGCTCCTGAAACCGAACTATAGGGTTACAAAGAAGTATTATGGTTTATAACAAATTATCATCTTCAGAGGTATTTTCGCGAAGTTAAACTTGTTTTTTAGCAAAAATTGATGTTCTTAGCAATGAAGAAAGCTTTTGGCATTGGAAGGTTGTGACTGACGCAATTAGCACAATTGCATAGTCATGGCAATATTTGCATACATTCTTGCGGAACAGTTTTAATTTGAAGGCGTTACTTTCCTGAGAGACTAACAAACATTATCTTACCCATGTTCATATTAATATAAATCCTATGCTTAGAGTTTTATGCCTAACGTCCCCATCTTTTGTCCAAGTTATGTTCTTAGCTGGCGAATGCGAAATTTTTATCAGCACACCATATGATTAGAAGCAGTCAATCTGGAAGATGCGAAGAATGATGCCGCGAAATCGATGGAATACTTCTCAGCAAGAATTTCCAGGTACAAACTAACATACCAAACATGTTGGTTTCTGTAAACGTCTATTTTTGTTTCCGTAATTTCGACTCTCATTATTCCTAGTTAGTATACGCTCATGTGAAACGCCGTTCTGCTTTCTGGACTTTAAATAACCGGAAGTGGTATAAAAAGCCTTAAAGCTTAGATGTACGTCCTAGATTTTACAGTTGATTTCATGCTATCGAATATTACTAAAGCAAAAATATCTCACGCACTTACTCGGCTATACATGTGCCATAACATACAAAAATTCGTAGGCACTCGTGCTTTTACCTCAAAACGAAATAGGTTATCTAAAATTCTAAAGAGAGCATTGTATTGAGGTTTTAAGTCCTCCGACCACTTTCCCTCTCACTAGGAGCATGTGTATTACCAGCTTTGTAACAGCAAACCTAGACCATTGAAAATAATATTTCAGATTTCTTGATCAAATGCTTTCTTATTTCTTGTTTCGCTCATGGTATGAGCACTGGTAGTGTGTAATGTTGTTTATTGATGTGATATATTTTGATGTACGGTGATCAAGTACATGCTTCATGGTTCAATGATGTAAATAACCTTCATCTTAAAAAACTAAATTTATTTTTATAACCATCCACATGCATGGGTGCGAAAGACATTGAAGCCAACGGGCGCTACTTGTACGAAATCGTAAGTATCTTTTTAAACCTAAAGGATTTGAAATCGCCTTGATTTTTTATATCTGTGTTCTTTATCAATTGTATTTTTCGGCAAGAGAGGAGTAACTGGCGCCAGCAGTCGCGTCAAGGTCTCATAAATATCAGGTGTGAAAAATTATTCGTTAGGAGAACTATTATTGTTCAATGAAAAGCATAACTAAAAGACTTAGCAGGTCAAGACAGCCGTCAATAAAAGGTGCTCCATATGTCGTAAATCTTTACAACGGTTAAAGGCAGGCTGTAGAGGCTAAATGTTACCGCCTTTGTGCGAATACAGAAATCTAACAATCGCTAGTTCATTGCTAATTTGTATCTACTTCATAACCGATTTTGTTGCCTGTAAATTAAAGAAAGTCAGAACGGCTTTTTAGAAGGATTCGCGTTAGTAGTGCTCGAGTAGATAGTTCAGTTTTTCATCATTTTTGTTTATACGGCATCTATAGTTCACTACGCAGTAGTTGCAGTTGCATAGAGTTTATTCAATGTGATTGCTTTGTGTGGTATGATATTACATGTTGCCTAGTAACCTGATGCTGGTAGCTCATAACAAGTTTGTTTATGACAGATGCGACATCCTCCATTCGTGCTATTCCTGCTGACATTCAATTACACTAGTCAATGACAACAATAAAGTTTCTGCATTGCGCGCCCTTTCACTCCCATTTCTCAATCTAACAAAATCAAGGAATATAATTTTAAAGGGTGTCAGTAGATAATTCGTAATCGTAACTTCTATTAACGTGGTAGGTAGTTAGTATGTACTTGGTAACGCTACAGCTAGAACGGAACCGGCGGAATTTCCCAAGTTAATCAACAAGCGTAAAACAGCTGACGTAAGGAAGCATAATATGGATAGAATTGAACATGCTCTCAGGAATGGAGAAGGCCTAAAAGCAGTGAAGAAGAAACTAGGAATTGGCAAGAATCATATGTGTGGTTTAAGAGACAAAGCTGGCAATATCATTACTAATATGGATGAGATCGTTCAAGTGGCTGAGGAGTTCTGTAGAGATTTATACAGTACCAGTGGCACCCACAACGATAATGGAAAAGAGAATAGTCTAGAGGAATTCGAAATCCCACAAGTAACGCCGGAACAAGTAAAGAAAGCCTTGGAAGATATGCAAAGGGGGAAGGCAGCTGGAGAGGATCAGGTAACAGCAGATCTGTTTAAGAACGGTGGACAGATTGTTCTAGAAAAGCTGGTAACCCTGTATACGCAATGTTTCATGACCTCGAGCATACCGCAATCCTGATGGAACGCCAACATAATCCTAATCCATAAGAAAAGGAATGCGAAAAACTTGAAAAATGATAGACTGATCAGCTTACTGTCTGTTGTCTACAAAGTATTTACTAAGGTAATCGCAAATAGAATCAGCAACACCTTATCTGCAATGTCGTCTCTCTCACGCCCTGCTGTATCGGTCGCAGAGTCTACCAGATCTTCAGCTTCCTTGCCGGATAACTCTACAACATCCGTTTTGCGGTTCATGGTCAGCCAGTTATCCAACCTGACATCTGTGATTTTGCAACGCCTGGACTCGTAATCAAAATGGCGGGCACATGTGTTTGCGGCGTGCTTCAGTGGAGCTGTAAGGACTCTCCACGAAAGTGGGGGAGCTTAAATCCCGTCTACGTATGAACAAGCTGCAGGTGTGGGCCCTGTTACTACAGGACACGAACGCCTTGCCTGCCATTCCGGGCTTCAGTGGACACGTGTCTCCTTCGATGAGTGACCGTCGCGTCCACACAGCTGCCGCTCCAGGAAAGGCGGCAGTGTATGTTGATACGCGCTGTCCTCAGGTTTGCCTTTCTCTTGAAAACTGGTGTAACTCATATCAGGAGGAAGTGGCAGTAGCTGTGAAGTTACCCAAGGCAACTGTTGTGGTAGTGTCATACTGCATGAGACCAGCCGGTGGCTCTTCTTCAAGAATTAATCTGGGCTGGTTAGTGAATGTCCGTCGCCAATGCCCAGCGTGTCCTATTTTAGTTGGTGGTGATTTCAACGCCCCTCACCCAGATTGGGGGTACCCTACTTCTAGCCCTCGAGGTCGGCGTGTGCAGGACGCCTTCGCGGATGCGTTGTTTGTACTACAGAACCATCCCGATTCAGCAACGCGAGCTGTGCCTCAAGCTCGACGTACAACGCACGCACCAGATCTTACGTTGTGGTCGGGTCCCGGCACTCCCACTTGGAACCTGGAGCCCGGCTGCTGGGGTAGTGACCACCACCCTATCATCATCGGCCTTCATCCGTCGCAGGCCCGCCGATTGCGCCGCAAGTGTTCCGTGGTCAACTGGGACAAATTTCGCGCCGTTCTCTAAGATACCTCTGTGGACTCGTCACCACTACTTGTTGACCGCATACAAAGCGCGCTCAATGAAGCTACAACCATGAGCTGGGTAAAGGTCGATCGACCGGCACCGGATATCGGCCTGCTCAACTTGTGGGCTGCTCGCAGACAAGCTGAGCTGGCAGCATTCCGAGACCCCAATTCTGCACAAGCACGTACAAGACTGAATTTCCTTACTGCTAAGGCCCGCAAATATGAACGCGACCTCTCGTGGAGGCACTGGCATACGTGGTGTGAGCGGTTTTCATCCAAGACATCGAATGCTTCTCTCTGGCGAACCTTCCGTGCCATGGAACATGGTGGCAGCCGTCCAGACGCGGCAGCCACAGCCTGCTTCGCTGCTGGCTTCTCGCTCGATGATTTCGCCAGAGAAGCAGCCTGGAAGTTTTTCCCGTAGTACGACGTGTTGCCTCAAACAGCCAATGGTGCTTCCTTGGCAGGCATTCCGACACACATCGACAGGTTACCATCTACAGCAGACTCCGAGGGGATTGCAAGCACTTTCACCGTGCCTGAGCTGCTTGCAGCGATAGATGGTACCAGTCGCAAGACAGCACCAGGTCCAGACTCTATTACTTATGAGGCCTACAAGAACCTGAGTTCCGCTGTGCTGCCTCAACTCCTCGACACCATTAAGAAGGTATGGCTAGATGGCGTTGTCCCTCCAGGCTGGAAGTCAGCTACTGTGATCCCGATTCCGAAACCAAGCAAGCCGCCGACTTATCTTGGCAACTTCCGACCCATTTCCCTAACGTCAACGTTGTGCAAGCTTGCTGAGAAAATGCTAGCCACACGAATGTCGCGGTGGCTGGAGCACCACGGTTTCTACCACCCTGCTCAAATTGGCTTCCGTCCATCCATAGGTACTGAAGATGGGCTGGCTGTCTTGGCATCCTCGGTTTTATCGTCAACTCGTAGCCACAGTGTCCATACTGTCCTCGCTATGGACGTCGAAAAGGCGTATGATAACATCAGTCATGCTGCCATCTTGGCTTCAATTGACATGCTGCATTTTCCCCCTAGAGTACTGAATCTTGTCAAATCTTTCCTTGAAGACTGACATTTTCCAATTCGCCTCAATGGTGACGCCGTCGGCTCATTTGTCCCTCCTCGTGGTGTACCCCAGGGATCTGTATTATCACCCACATTATTCAATATTGCTTTCATCCCGCTTGCATGGCGCTTACACGATGTACCCGACATAAAGTTCTTGTACGCTGATGACATCACGGTATGGAGCACTCATCACGACCTGCAGACTCAAGCCACTGCCCTTCAATCAGCTTTAGATATCACGGCGACTTACGCTTCTTCGGTCGGCCTTAGGCTTTCCGTCAGCAAATCTGCTTACATGTCAGTCGCCAATCGCTGGGGCCGGCGTAAACTCTCTGACACACCCATTCGTCTTCATCTATCCGGACCCCCTCTTCAACAATGTTCAACTATAAAAATTCTGGGTCTGATAGTACACGAGTCGGGAACCGGAACTGCTTCGCTCTCCAGCGCTAAAAAGCAGGCAATTCAAGCGTTGCGTCTGATTAGGCGCATTGCTCCTAAAATGGGCGGCGCCAGCTCATATGTTGCGCGACAATTGGTGAAGGCTGTAGTACAACCACGCCTTATTTATCAAGCCCAATTCCAGCATTTGACGAGGGCACAATGGGATCGCCTTGAGGCTGTTAATCGCGAGGCAATGAGGGTCATCACTTGCCTTCCCCGCATCACCCCGATCGTGGCTCTCCAAGAAAATGCGCAAAATGCGCAGCTCAACACACTAGATCAGCTGGTAGCCGCGACGTGATGCTCGCAGGCTTAAGGCCAGCCTTTCACACGCAACGTGTGCTCTCAGGGCTTACGCTTTCTCGAACTCGCTTCTACCACCACCATCGCCAGTTCTTCCTCCCTGGAGTTTTGTAGAGCTGAGTGATAACAAGCCAACTTGTATAGATCGCCCGACATCAACTCACGCGGCGGCGTCGCTTCGTGACCGAATTATAGATCAAGATGCCCACCTTGCGCTTGGCTCCATCGTCCTTTACGTTGATGCAAGCATTAAGGGCTGTGAAACAACCACTGCAATTTATTGCCCATGTGCACCAGCCCTTAATAAGACGACCCGGTTTCAAGTCCAAGAATCACCTTCCTCCTTTTGTGCTGAGCTCCTTGCTGTCCGAGAAGCGTTGTGCTCTGTGGCCGCCTTTCCCATGGTCCCCACGGCCCGCATCGTCATCCGCACTGATGCCCTCCAGGCGACGCGGCTTCTGCGACGCGTCAGTCGCAGCCCTGACATATGCCAACAGATCCATCTTCTGGCGGCACGCATCGCGCAGTTAATATCTGTCGAGTGGATCCCACGCGACCTTCTAAGCTTCCAAAGCCGTGCGGATTCTGCGACCCGTCTAGGGACCTCTTCATCGTCACTGCCTCAACTCTCACCTAGATGATGCCACCCTCCTTTTAACAAGAAAGGAGCACCACCGGCGCCGCACACGTGCTCTCATACCTCCGTGTGCGGTAAACCTCCCCCGCGGTCTTACCCGTGCAGAGGAGGTTGCGCTTCGGAGGATCCGGGTCGGCGTTGCCCTCACTCCTGCCGTGACTAGGAAGTCGCCGCACTTTCGCCCGCTATATCCTCGTCCTGAGTGTCCACTCTGCAAGTCGCGAAATCTTGAAGCCGATATCCACCACCTGCTGTGGGTTTGCCCTGCACTGAAATCGACGAGGCTCCGGCACCTTGCAGCAGCGGGACTCTCGCCGCATAATCTGAGCCACTACGCTACTTGGACGCAGGGACCGCATTATCGATCCCTCTTGGACTCCATTATGTCAGCAAATCTATTTTTATTCATGTAGTAGATAGGGACAGTGGGAATCTCGTTAATGTAATCATCCTTATTCACCCCCATGCCATACCCTTGTATGCCCTGAGGCACTTATCCTCGCACTAAAGAAACACCTTAGATTTGTGTCAACCAAATGATGAGGCCGGATTTCGTAAAGCTATTCAATAATAGACCATATTCCCGCTATCAATCAGGTAATAGGGAAATGTGGGGAATATAACCAACCCTTATATATAGCTTTCGTTGATTACGAGAAAGCATTTGATTCAGTCGAAACCTCAGCCGTCACGGAGGCATTACAGAATCCGAGAGTAGGCGAGCCGCATGTAAAATACTGAAAGATATATATAGCGGCTCCACAGCCGCCGTAGTTCTCCATAAAGAAAGCAAAAAATCCCAGTAAAGAAAGGCGTCAGGCAGGGAGATACGATGTATTCAATGCTATTCACAGCGTGCTTACAGGAGGTATTCAACAACCTGGATTGGGAAGAATTCGGGATAATAGTTATTGGAGAATACCTTAGTAACATGCGATTCGCTGATGATATTGCCTTCCTTAGTAACTCGGGGGACCAATTGCAATGTAGGCTCAGTGACCTGGACAGGCAAAGCAGAAGGGTGTGTCTAAAAACTATCTGCAGAAAACTAAATTAATGTTCAACAGTCTCGGGAAGAGAACATCAGTTTACGATAGGTAGCGAGGCACTGGAAGTGGCAAGGGAATACACCTACTTAGGGCATGTAGTGACCGCGGATCCGAATCATGAGACTGAAATAATCGCAAGAATAAAAAGGGGCTGGGGTGCTTTTGGCAGGCGTTCTTAGATCATGCAGAGCAGGTTGCCATTGTCCCTGCTCGCTTGATGTAGCTTTCAATGACAGCGCACGAATATCGATGTGCTGCAATCAATACTACCTTGCTGCACTACCTCAACGTGCTGGTTTGAGGTCAAGGATGAGCACATTTAACTCTCTAACCTGTGCTGCTCGTAGTGGGGTAGGGAATTGTCACTGAATCAGCCCGACCATTTGTGCTCATTTGGTCACACCTGGTCACTTCACCACTTCGCACCGGATGAATTGTTAATTGTCACTGTGACCGGGTCTCAAATCGTGAATCGCCAGCCATGCCTGCTGCTATGTCTGTCTGCTGTCGGGACTGTGGGCGCAAAAGAACGAATTTTAGAACGCAGGTAATCAAGCAAGCTTCAACACAGGCGAAGCAGTCAGCATGGCGCGAAGTTTCGCTTACTCAGCACGACGGACAGCAGCTATGCACCGCGCCCGATGCTCCCCTTCGGGACACCTTGAAGGAAAGCGGTAGAATCTGATGTTGGGATTCAGGCCTTCTTGTTCATGGCAGCCCACGACGCGTAAGTAACGACGGTGACGCTTTTTCGAGGCTGAGCTAGGTCTCTCCGGATCGGCGTCGCCAATTCCTTCTGCTTCCTGCATTACGTCCCACGGCATACGGAGAGCCCATTTTCGTCAAACTATAGGCTGCGGCGAGCTCGCAGCGTGGCATGTGCGAAGTGACGAGCTTTTTCGCACTCACAACAGGGCAGTAAAACGCGCGAATAAAAGCGAAACTCGGGCTAGAAACGGGCTTCGCCACAGCCAAGGCTTAATACTACCCAAGCTGGTACTACCCAGATAACGTTTCGCGCGCCGCCACCAGGCACCGCTACTCTACCTCAAGCTTCAGCGCAAGACGCCCACGGCTTTGTCTTGCGTCTCTGTTATTTCGCTGGATACAACTGCTCCCGTTCAAGAGCGCAACGCGTCACCAAAGCGCTCGAACGACTTCACAGTATGACAGCGTTCGATAATATTGCTTCGGCAAACTCTGGATTAGCATGTTCCCATTCTTTACACCATATTATTCATAGAAGCAACTCGTGTTCAACAAGACAGCGAAACCTGCCTTATGTATTTTTGTTGTCTGTAAAAGTTTAACTAATAAAAACGCCACAGTGCAGGTTTTCAAGGAGATATACGCCAGTATACGCCAGGAGGAACCTGGCGTATACTGTCCAGAAGTGAAACAGATATACGAGTTGATCCCATTTTTACTCGTGAGAATGACTTAGGAGAGAGAGAGAGAGGGAGATACCATTGAGAGAAAGGCAGGGAGGTTCACCAAAGTTAGTGCATCCGTCTCCGCATTGGTCATGTCAGAATTGCGGAACGAATCTCTCGACATTCAGGCACTGTCAGTTCCGTCTGCCAGAATTGCACTGATCGAGTCGATAGACACCTAAAGATCTCATACACTCAAGCACTAATTGCCTCGTACCGACGCCTAAGACTTTCGATCGGCCGTTTTGAGGATTTCCACTTCCTCAATGAATTTTCATGGTTCCTGAAACTAGCCTTTGCCGCTTTGAGTTGTTTGAAACCACTAACTTGTATGCGCGGCGGTAAACCCCGTTCGCACTTGAATTATTGCCGACCTTACGTTCGACTTCCTCCCTTCTTGGCATCCTCTACACTGTCTTTCATTCCCATTCCCCTCTCCCAGTGCAGAAAATTTGAGGTGATCGCTTAGGCGAGAGACCGTTACAGTACTGCACCTAAATTTTTCAGTTTTCACAATTTCAAAATCACTTGCAGCTACTACTACTACTGCTAAACTCATCGCTTTTGTTCGATCAAATAGGGCGAGCCCTTGACTATTTCCAAGCAAATTCACTTTCAGTGATAGTATGTGCAAAGTGTAACATTATTGTGAGGACTATTGGTCAGGTACGGGTGGAATTTTGCAAATTCCTGCCATTTGCACATTATTCCACTTCTTCGTTTGAAAATTCATTTCGTATCATGGCTCCGCGTTTCTAATTGTCGTCCTACATAAATGTGTTTCTTCCAAATTAGAAATAACTAATTACCAATATAATCTCTTAAAGTGTTCTGCTTGTTAGTGTTTTAAACATTATTACTGCAGTACGTTAATTTTATTCGGTTCGCAGCCTGCAAACAGCTCAGAGACTCTCTACCTCTTGGGATACTCCTCCGAGTTAAATAACTCCAATATACGTTGCGTACAATCAGAGTACCACAATAGGACAGGCGAAACTGTCACACGAATACTCTCCACGTCTGTCTACAACAAGGTAAGCAAAACCTATAGCATCTATCGCTAGGTTACCTGCGTTATCGTGATCACACTTCCGCCTGCCCATACAGGCGAAGTTGCTGGATCACCAACTGTGATAACAAAATTTGGTCTCAGTGACATGAAACAGCCGTTTAATAGCAATCGTAAATTCTGATATTGTTGATTTTTATATAACAATAGAGCGCTCGCACTTTACATACATATAAAAAGCTTATTTTGATCTGGTGTTTGTGGCGTTGTTGATATATGCGCCCAGAAAATGTTCAAAGATCCCTAGCGGTAAAATTCATGCATAAAGTATTCTGCACACCTCTTACTGAACTTGCCGTGCTTAACTTGGCTGCCGATGTACTCCTTCAACACCTTCCCCCAGCTGTCGCTATATTTACCGATTCCCACGCGGCCTTACACACACTCGCCAAGAAGGATCGCGCTCCACTTATCGCGCCACGACTCTCCTTGAAGCTCTAATGCGCAGAACAAATGGGCTGCGATATCGTTCTGCAATGCGTTCCTTCCCCCGCTGCAGTCAATGCTAACGAACTAGCCGATCGCCACGACCACAGTTCGGACTCTCCCGAGCTAATCGGGCCCTAATTCTCCGTCTGCGTATTGGCTGTGGCAGAACTGCTGACCGAATCTCTCGACATTCAGACACTCTCAGTTCCGTGTGCCAGAAATGCATTCATGGAGTCGGTGAAACACTCAAACACATCCTACTCGGCTGCGGTGGTCACAGTTCAGCTCGGGAAACACCAATCGCCTCCTAACGACGTATAAGACTTGCTTAAATGATATTGCGCGACATAAAAACGACACGGACGTGAAAGAAGACGACACACCTTGCGCTTGGTGTGTCGTCTTCTTTCACGTCCGTGTCGTTTTTTTGTCGCGCAATATCATTTAAGCAATGAATTACCAACTTGCCCGGAATGCTGCTCTCATTAAGTATAACACTTCCCATCGCCGTCTTCAGGATTTCCATATTCTGAAGTGGATTTTCATCAGTTGTTTGAAACCACTGACTTGCATACGTGGTTGTAAGCCCCGTTCGCAGTTCGCTTCATGACGGTCTTACACTCGACGTCCTCCGTCCTTTACATTCTGCGCACTCTCTTTCATTCCCATGCCCCTTTCCCCGTGCAGTAGCGTTGAGGTGACCTCCTAAGCTAGAGACAATTACAATACTGCACCTAAATTTACATTTTCCCCTATTTTCAAGATCACTTACTACTACTACTTCACTCATTGTTTTACTACTACAACTACTACTACTACTACCACTACTACTACTACACTCAACGCCTCTTACTGCCATTTTGGCAAGCGGTTGCGACATCAAGCACTCGCAATAACCAATCTACTTAGCATCTGTAGGCTAGCAGGTTCGGTCACTCCTGTGGTTTCATGTATTCCCGGTTACTTGCAGTCGTCGTCGTCGTCATCCTCATCATCATCATAATCATCATCATGATCATCACGGTTTTTGTTTGCACCACTGCATATAAAAGGTGAGACACAGCTATTATATACTTTTCTCGTTATCCCTCAAGAGAAAAGTATATAATAGCTGTGTCTTACCAGTACTCACCTACGGGGCAGAAACCTGGAGGCTTACGAAAAGGGTTCTACTGAAATTGAGGACGACACAACGAGCTATGGAAAGAAGAATGATAGGTGTAACGTTAAGGGATAAGAAAAGAGCAGATTGGGTGAGGGAACAAACGCGAGTTAATGACATCTTAGTTGAAATCAAGAAAAAGAAATGGGCATGGGCAGGACATGTAATGAGGAGGGAAGATAACCGATGGTCATTAAGGGTTACGGACTTGATCCCAAGGGAAGGGAAGCGTAGCAGGGGGCGGCAGAAAGTTAGGTGGGCGGATGAGATTAAGAAGTTTGCAGGGACGGCATGGCCACAATTAGTACATGACCGGGGTTGTTGGAGAAGTATGGGAGAGGCCTTTGCCCTGCAGTGGGCGTAACCACGCTGATGATGATGATGATGATATAAAAGGTGAAAAAGACTGAGCTGGAGAGAAAGCCGAAATTTCTTCTTGACAAAGCTCCGGTCTCCCAGAAAGGCACGGTAGCGGATGGTGTATGAATATAATCTCCCATAAAGTGTGGATTTAATAGTGTTAAGCACAAGTACATGGAGATACTTTCATGTTATTACATAGAAAGTAGTTATAATACAGTTGCGTGATATAAATCCCATAATACAATTACAATCTTCTATAGAATGCAAAAGCAACATATATATATATATATATATATATATATATATATATATATATATATATATATATATATATATATATATATATATATATATATGTATATATATATATATATAAAGAAGTGTACGAATATATAGAAGAGAGCGACGTACATTGAATAAGCACAGCATATTGCACTGACGTTTCGGCTGGTGGACCAGACTTTGTCATGTGACTTTGACAAAGGCTGGTCCAGCAGCCGAAACGTCAGTGCAATATACTGTGCTTATTCAACTTACGTCGTACTCGCCTTTCTGCATTTTACTACCGGGGCAAGCGTGATTTCCTCAAGCCATATATATATATATATATATATATATATATATATATATATATATATATATATATATATATATATATATATATATATATATATAACAAATTTCGCAGGAGTGTACAATAAACACAAGTTACCATAAGGAAATGTGTTTTAGAAATTATTTTAGATCCTTCCAAAGATGTATGTGCATCTATGTTACAAAAATGAAAATTTGCGTATAGGCTGCTAGTTTCCCTACAGACACCTCGGCTGCGCAGCCCAGGTCGTCATCACATTCTGGATGTTTAGAGACGCGAAGACACCCTTTGCAGCATCGAGTTCACAACGGAAACCCTGCTGCGCGGCCCGGGCACAATCGCTGCAGTGGAAACCGGGATTCTAGGAATTATAGTTACAAGTGTGAACGTATAAACACAATGAGTACATCATAAGTTCTGCGGAACTGTTAGAGAAGTTAACAGTACATATCTATAAGAATAAATCGAATATTTTATTTTTGTTTAGAGATAACACATCAACATTTTGTTCGTGGAAATAGTTAAGCAGGGAAAGTAGTCTATGTTTAAGGTGTTGACAGCCATGATTAGCACGTGAGAAATGGATCTGCCATGGTGCGGGCGACGATATGAATATGTACTTCTTTTTTCCTCTAAAGTTTCCAAGGTTACGAATGAATGGAGATTTCCCAGCATATCATTTCTATAGCTTAGTAATGTTTTGAATTTATATATGACACGAGCTCTCATTGTTCTGTTTTTGTTGGAAAAGCTCTTGCGTGTGTTCGAAAAAAGAAACGTTCGCTATCGCCCGAATAGCTTTCTTTTGAAGTATTTCCAGCATTTGAATATCTTGCGCTGTAGTGTTACCCCATATACGTGAACAGTAACTGAGTTGTGAATGGAAAAGAGCATAATGAATAGGACGCTTAACTTTAAAAGGTAAGGCACTTCGATTCCGGTTTAACACGCCAACAATTTTTCGTATCTTAGAGCAAACATGACTAATTTGTTCATATTAGGACATCTGATCTGTGAAAATTACGCGTAGGGTTTTTATGGATGGCGTAATGTTAATTTCATACGAACCCAAAACAATATTATCTCGCCATGTAGCATAACTTCCGGGAGCATGCAAAATAACGCATTTTGTCTCGGTTTCATTGAGGATGAGGCCGTTTGCCTCGTACCATGCTATAAAACCAAGTCTATAAAAAGCAGCTTGCTGTAGGCGTTATTTCTTTTACATATTTACCTGTAAAGAAAACAGAGCACGCATATGCATGCGCGACAAATTTACACATATCACTTACTTGTACAGCATGATTATTGTAATACAGGAAAAGTATAGGGCCAAGGATGCTATGTTGGGGCACACCCGCTGTCAAATGTTTTATCTGCGATCTGTTCTCAATAAATTCATAAAAACTGATATCGGCTTTCTAAATAAGATCGGATAAGTTCAAGTGTTATTCGTCGGAAGCTGTATTTTTTCAGCTTCATAAGCAGCAATTTGTGGTTCACTCTAGCAAATGCTTTGCTGAAGTCTGAGTATAACCCTAAGGTCAAAAGTTCTTTTCAATGTTCTCTAGAATGAGGTCGTTCTGTATACTTAAAGCAGTTTCCGTAGATCGCTTTTTCTCAAACCCGTGTTGACAGTTGGTTAGCAAGCTCTGTTATTGCGAAAAATTATCATTAGGAAAGTTTACAACTTTTTGAGTCCGTTTGATAACACAGAAAGTCTAGAAACTGGTAGATAATGGCCAAAATCATTTTGTCGCCTCCTTTGTGGATAACTAGTACTCTCGCTGCCTGCATAATACGCTGGAGAACTCCACTTGAGAGGGAAATATTAAAATCATGCATTACTGCAGGTGCAAGCGGGTCTATGCCGTACTTAAGTGGCCTAATTTCTAAGTCAGCTACATTTCGACTGTGGATATTCTTCGACGATGAAAATGTAATCACCTTAGGGATGCTTGTAGGCTTTAGGAATAAAGATTCTGTTAATGAAGCTGAATTCATTGTACCTTGAATGCCGTGATCTACGCATCCTACTTTGATAAAGAAGTTGTTAAAAGGGTTCGCAAGTTCTGTACCACCTGCAAAAGTGTCATAAATGTTCAGCGTATCTGTTGGTGTATCGATTGGCTTCCGATTTATTGTTTCGTTTTTCCCCATACCTTGTCACTTCGGCTCAAATCATCATTGTTAAATATACGTCTGTAGTAGTCATTTCTCGCCTTTTCTTTTTGTTTGTTGAATTTGTTCTGAAGGCCCCTCGCCTTCGCTCAGGGCGTCCACGAACCGCTACCAGCACGACAGAGGACCAGTGGCGCAAAGAACAAAAACCGCTTTAATTTACGATATAATGAAACACTCAATTACCGCAGCCTCGCGGTCAAAGAAGCAAGCAGCAAGGAAGCAAAAGCAAAGAAGCAAGCAGCAAAACAGCGAGGCAACAAAATGTACAAGCCAAAGAGAGCCACGAAAGAACGGCCGTTACTGTTATAATATGTGCTATGCGGGAGTGCGAAACAAACATACGAAGACAGTGCGCCGTGCGGGGGCGAAGAGGACGAATCTTGGCAAATACCCGCAAGAGAGTCATCATCATCATCGACGCCGACTCGGGAGCGTCGGCAGTGGCGCCTCAAAAAGCGTGGCGCGAGAGTGTGGCCCGTGGCCCGTGGCGTGAGCAGTGCGCGAGGTTCGGCGGTCGACGGAAAACAGCTTCCTCGCTGGGCGTCTGGCCCAGAGGAGCCATCGCCGCCTGCGCCAATACGCCACACCCGAAGCAACACTGTCGCCCGCTGAGAGGTTACCTCGCCCCGCTCTTCCGCTGGGCACTGGTCCAGGAGGGCTGGCGGTCCTGAACCGGGGCGGTCGAGCGTTCGGGTTCGCGGCCACAGGGCTACCCCGCCAGCTGTGGACGCGACCCGGTGACTGCAGCCGGCTACCTGAGCCCCGCGAGGCAGTCCGACCCGGCCGTCCAACCCGGCTGTCCGACCCAGCCGTCCGTCCCGGCCATCCGACCCAGCTGTCCGACTCGGCCGTCCTACACGGCTGTCCGACCCGCCGGCCGACACTGCTGTCCGACCCCGCTGGCCAGCATCAGTTCCACGAGGACTCAGACAAGGCGACACACGCTTCCGCCGGAACTGTACGCCAATCATAATACACCGATCCATAGACATAGTGCATGTCGCCTACGAGGCATTTTGGGAAATTGTCACTTGTGTGTGCCGTTATCTGTGTCGTGTACGTCAATACAAGTCCGATGTGTGTTTGTGCTTTCGCGTGCTGCTTCTCCCTTCTTCTGGAGTGATCCGGCCCCAATAACATCACAGTTACAAACCATCAACCAACACAATCTATCGGTCGATAACAGAATGCATAAAGCGCAGAAAGCAAGCAAGCACCGAACCAGGCGCGCAGACACAGTTCCAAAAGCGAACAACAAGAGCACTCTTTCCGCAGACACAATGCAGAAACGCTTTTTCCCCTGCTCTGCAACACGCTCGGAAATAAACCTAGACGGGCCACGCCCCACCAGCGCCTCCCCAGGCCCGCGCCTCGGAAAAAAGCCACGAGTGCCGTCTTTGCTGCCTTCTTATGGGGCAGCTCCCTTCCCGGCAGTCCCCGCGCGAGTTCTTACCATAACGCGATCGGTGCGCATGCTCCATGCGACGAGTGCCGTTGTGGCGCGCGTTTCAAAGGCTTCCCCCGTGCCCTCTGCAGAGAGGGCCCAAGGGCCCTACACTCCCTCTCGTACAAGATCGGACACCCGCCTGGGTGTCCAACGGCACTACGTAACAGCACTATGTAACAACACTATCTAACAACACTATGTAACAACACTATGTAACAACAATATGTCCAACAGCACCATGCATCGTCCTAGTCGAGTACATCGCGGCTGTTGCGAAGCAAAATGTTCGGCGCAGTTTGGCACGTGATGGGCTGGAATGGTGTCTGGCGTCGTTCGGAGCTCCACGTGATGGCTCCAATTGGCATGCGCTCAAGGCGTGCGCTCTTTCAGAGACAATGCACTTTTCGCCCAACCGACGCTGGCGCACATCGGTCGCCTCAGTGAGAGGCCGACGACGTAGGTGATGTTTCGATCGGCCGCCGTGGCAGCTGGGCTGGTCACGTCCGTTGGAGTGGTAGCGTGGCATTCTGCGTAAGGCGAGGATATTCAAGGACAGAATATTAAGAGATAACGGATGCAGGGCATAGCCGCGTTAACTGCTGAAGTCGTATAATGATTGAAGCACGGTTAGATGTGTGATGGGCGCTCGTCGAACACTTTGAGGTCGTGCAAGCTTACGGGCCCTATTACTCTGCTGCCATGTTTTTCCCGCAGTAGGTACACCAAGCTAGAAATACGTTTCGCGATCACGTAAGGACCATCACATCTGGGCGCGAGGAAAGCAGCAAACCCTTTTGCAGCATCGCTGAGTGGGTGCGTGCGGCGGAGCACTTCGTCGGCGACCGCGAACTCCAGGAGCAGCCTGCCTTTGTTGTACTGGTCCCCATGTTCCAGGCGGGCAAGGTCCAAGTTTTCCCTGGACTCCTTTAGAGTGTGGGCCTGGCGGCTGGAAAGATTTTGTGTGAACGTGGAGTAATTACGAGTTCGTAATTCAGAGTCGTTGGTGAATATATGCTCAATAGGAAAACGGAGCTCGCGACCGAGAAGAATCGCCGCTGGCGTAAACCCTGTCGACCGGTTTACTGTGGTCCTTGCGGCGAAAGCCATCTCCTGGATACGAACGTCCCAGTCCTTGTGCCGCTCAGTGAAAGCCGCCAGCATTGTCTTAAGGTTTCGGTTCACACGCTCCGTGATGTTGGCTCGAGGGTGGTAGCGTGTCGTCCTTTTGTGCTGCACGCCAAGAGCTTTGCGAGTGTCAACGAATATCCTGCCTTCGAAATATGTGGCATTTTCTGTGATAAGCTGCGCTGGGAAACCGAAACGGGTGAATGCTTCCAACAGCCTAACCCAGATTATCTTAGAATGCAGCTTGCGTAGCGAGTACAGCTCTAACCATTTGGAGAAATGGTCAGTGACCAGTAGCAAGTATCGATTCCCCTTAGCTGACCTGGGGTATGGGCCCATAACATCACATGCCACAATTTCCCATGGGTATCGGCTCACAACTGGTTGCATGAAGCCCGGTGGCTTTCCTCCCCTCGGTTTCACCGTCTGGCAGGTAAGACATGTGCGAAGATATCTGAAGAAATGCTTTCTCATGTGCGGCCATGTCGCGACGCAACTTCTGAAATGTTTGCTTGCCGTCGCTATGACCGGCGAGCCGGGTGTCATGAAAGTACTCTAGAAAAGGCTTGCGCAGCTTCCTAGGTACAACGACACGGAATGGGGACTCACCGCAATCCGTATCGGCAGCAGGTATATACCGCAAGAGTAGGCCATCATCTGCTTGCATGTAGCAGTCGTAGTTGCCGCTACCGGCAGGGTTGGCGCTGTCCAGTGCCTTGCGTATCAAGTTGCACTGGTCATCGCTTAGCTGGGCGTCGAGTAGCTGCTGGCGGGAGATCGGTGTTCCCCAGGCGTCCGCAGGCACTGCCACAGCCAGTACTTCGGGTACCGGCTCGCCTTCCCCGGAGAGTGGTGCTCGAAACAGGGCGTCAGCTACCTTGCTGAAGGAGCCTTTCCTGTATTCTACTCTGCAATTGTACTTCAGAAGAGGGAGGGCCCAACGGGCTGAACGGCCGGCTGGGTTTTGTAGTTTTTACAGCCACGTCAACGCCTGGTGGTCAGTCTGAATAGTAAAGTCAGCCCCATCCAGATACATGTCAAATTTCTTTAGTGGAAATACAATTGCTAGTCACTCTTTCTCTGTTACGGTATAGTTCCGCTCTGCTCCTGTGAGATTGCGACTTGCAAAACCCAGAGGGTGAAGCTTCCCTTGGTGCTTCTGAAGCAAGACTGCGCCAATGCCATACTCACTTGCATCGGTCTGCACGGTGAATGGCAGGTTGAGGTCGGGAAGCAGCAGACGTGCGGTATCGACGATAGCCGATGACAGAGCCCGAAATGATCGCTGCTCAACGTCAGTCCAGTACCAACTGGCACCTTTCCGTAGGAGCTGGTGGAGAGGTCTTGCCAGGACAGCGCAGTTCGGGATAAAGTGGCGGTAGAAGCTCACCATGCCCAAATACCGCTGCATGTTCTTGACGTCTGTTGGTGGTGGAAGCTGCAGTATGGCCCGGAGTTTCTCCTCGTCCGACCGGAATGTGCCTTGCTCGACAATGAAACCTAGGAGTTTGATTCTGGCCGAAAACAGTTGAACCTTCCGGGGATTAATGGTGTTGCCTGCGGCCTGGATTCGTTGTAAAATGGTGGCTAGGTGAAGGAGATACCCCTCTAGGGTATTCGAGAATACTACCACGTCATCCATGTAAGCCGTCGCATAATTGAATTTGGCGTCTTGAAGTGCAATATCTATTACACGCTGAAAGGTTGCCGGTGAATTGCACAAACCGAAAGGCAATCGGACAAATTCGAACAGTCCCCGATGGCAAGTAAATGACGTCTTTGCAATATCACAGGGGGCGATCGGAAGCCCCTACTACAGTCTAAAGTAGTAAAGAACTTTGCGGACCCAAGTGAATACATCACTGAATCGATTGATGGGAAGGGATACGAGTCTCCAACTGTGACAGCGTTCAACCGACGGTGGTCGACACACAACCGCACCGTGCCATCTTTCTTAGGTGCTAGTACAACTGGGAACGCCCAAGGGCTCTTAGACGGTCTTACTGCACCGGTAGCGATCATTTCGTCTCGCGCACTATCAAGAAGTGCTCGCTTGTGGGTGCTCAGGGGCCGCGGGTTGAAACGAATTGGGCAGGCGCATCCAGTGTCGATCTTATGAGTCAGCACATTAACGCTTCCAGGAGCTTCCGTGAACATTTCGGCAAATGGTTTAAGCACTGTCTCGATTTTGGTCTTCTCCGCCGGAGATCCTGTGAAAGACTTCAGAACAGTGAGAATACCACTACCAGTCTCGGAGACCGCAGAGATATTGGCGGTAAACAGATTTGACTGTGGTTCTCCTGGCTTAGTCATGAACTTGAGTGGATGTGCATGCATGCCGTACTGGTAGGTGCCTTTAGAGAGATCGAGAACGATTCCTGCTTTAGCTATGAAGTTACGGCCCAAAATCACAGGACAAGAAAGTCCTGGAAGGTGTAGGAAGCGTTGCCGGAATTTTTTTATCAATAATGGCAACCGTTAACCGGGCCGCTGACGTAGCTGACGCAACGTGAGCGGATGCCATACGAAGGGTCGTGTTTACACTTCATAAGTGTTGACGTTTCGTCTCGCAGGCGTTTTTGACACAATCTCCGAAAACGGAAACAGTAGAGCCGGTGTTTAACCCTTTGAGGGTAGATTTTTTTCGCCATATGCGACCACCCAGGGTGGTTTTTTTTTATTGCACATTAAAATTCTTCTGAGGGACCTATTTCAAAAAGATTTCCCGTAATTTTTCTAGGGTGACCGTAAATAAAAAAAATGTTTTGTGTTGGCTTATATGTACTATTTATTCATGAAAACAGCGTCCACACGAGAAAAATACACAAGAAGAATGCGCAAACGAAAATTTTTCGCAAGTCTCAAATGTTCCTCTTGGACTAATATTTCTTCAGCATGTGGTAGTCCTTGAAGCATGGCTCCACACAGAGCGGTTTGTTGCACTCAGCGCACATATACCTTGTGTCCTTGCGACGTTTTTGCTGCCGAGTGGTGTTGGCGCAGACGTGGCACGTCCTCTGGGTATTGCTTCCCTGAGCAGCTGTGGGAGGCAACTTCTGAATAAAGTGTCGCGCTGTCAACCTCAGAATATTTTCTCCAGTTGGCCTTCCCCGTTTGCTTTTCTCAGTGTGATGTTCTTCAATGAGTTGGCTCACTATTAGCCGTTTGAACTCTGCATATTTTGTTGTCGACCCGGTGTCCTCACGAAAGAGAACGAACGCGTTGAGCAGCGACATGTCCATAAAGCGAAAAAAGCACTTCTTATTCCACTTCATTGTCTTCCTAATACTTTCGGAAAAGCTCAGCTGCATGTCAACTTTGTCTACCAGTCCCATTTTTTGTTGTATTCTAACACGCATTTCGGCTTCTTCTTCCTTTCACCTGTCCTCCAGTCCAGCTTCTTCGTTTCAGCATCTCCGCTCCATGCATTGTTGACAGCATGTGCACATCTCTTCTATCATGCCACTTCAGGGCCAGCATGGTGTTCGTGTGAAAGCTATCAATTTGTCCTTGCTGAAGCTTCTTTGCGAACTTTGGAAGCCCCCTCCTATTTGCTCGCACCGTGACATAAGCACTCGTCTGCCTGCTGTGGAGAAACTTGAACAGGGTTGGGCTGGTATACCAATTATCAATGAACAGGGAAAGTCCCCTGCCGAGAAAGTCTCCAAGCAGCTCCACCACAACAGACCCTGTGAATCCCAGCTCTTTCAATATGGTCACAGCTGTAGTAGCTCCTGTGTACACGATAAACCGCAAGATGTAGCCTGTGTTGACGTCACAGAGCACAAACAGCTTTACACCAAACCGATGCCTCTTAGAAGGAATATACTGTCAAAAAGCAAGGCGTCCTCTCCAAGGCATCAGAGACTCGTCAATGCACAAGCCTTAAAAAAGGAACAAAAGTGCGGCAAATCTTTCTTGTGTTGCTTCCATCACCGGTCTGATTGCTCTTAGGCGGTCTTCTTTATCTGTGATTGAACTGAAATGCAGCACTCGCTTCAATAGGCAAAATCGGTTGGCGGAAAAGACTGACCGGAAAAACGGAGTTTCCAACATCGTATCTTTAGACCAGTATTCCCTGACAGTATTTTTCCTCACCAGGCCCATCAACAGCACAACCGCTAGAAAGCAGTAAAGTTCTGAGACGTCGGTCTCCTGCCACTCCCTGAGTCGCGACTTTCGGGGCAGACTACGCTCGTGAGCCTTCTGTTTTGCGTACTTGTTTGTTTCGGTTACAATCTGCAAAACCAGACCTTCGTCAAAAAAAAAAGCTTGAAGTAGTCGACTTCTTTTGCGTCTGGGGGTAGCATAGAGCTGGACACTTGTCCAGAATGTGTGGCGTCAAATGCAAACAAGGAGGGAGAAAAGTTACCTCTGACCCAGTAATCATCGTCATGCCGCGAACGCTTTTGAGATGTTGCTCCTTCGTCAGATTCTGAGTCTGAACTGTTGAGTAACTCCTCATCTGACGGGCTCAGGTCCAATGAATGTGACTCCGACCCGGTACTTGGGCAGTAGTCCTCATCGGAGGAATCGCCGCTCGACTCACTTGCTGCAGAGCAGCCAGCGCGCACGTCCATAGCGTAATCGAACTGTGAGGTGAGCAAGCTCAAGAAAAATGGGCGGATATGCGCTCGTCAAAAAAGTGAAGCGCCGTGTCAAACTTCCGCTCATCCTTCAATCTTATCGTCAACCACAGGCACTTAGTTTTCTGAGTCTCCAAAAAAGGAAACGCATGCACGGCGGCATCCTTCGTATGCGGACCCCTGTGAGCAACAAACGAGCGAGTAACAGGCAGTCACCCTTTGAGTGATAAGAACAAGATAGCCATTAGTTTTGCCAGCGAAATAAACCGAACCCGCGTGCAGAACGAAACCAAAACTAACCGCCGATGCGCGCGCGGTAGCAGACGCGCCGGAGAAAAAAAACTATACAACGAAAACCGAAAGAGAGAGACGCGAGAAAAAAATTACATGTATTCCTACATAGTGGCAGCACATGCCAGGCAAGAAAAAGTTAGAAAATTGGTGCTCGTTTTAAACATACAAACGGTGCCGTAAATATACGGCATCGACCATTTTGGGACCTGTTCACGGCGCCGTATATTTACGGCATCAACCCTCAAAGGGTTAAAATAGCAGGTACTTCTATTCCGGCCGTTCTGACCGCTACCAATGGTGTTTTCTCAAGGTGGTCGTCAAGAAGACTGAACGTAGACGGCAAAGACCTCACCATTTGTCCGAGATCCTGGGCCTTCGATCTGGGGGGGGGGGGGTGACACCTTTTCGGTACAGCTACTACCGTTGATGTCGTTGGTGATTCGAGTGTGAGGAGCCGTTTCTTTGCCCCTCTCCGCTGCCGAGGTTGTCCGTGGCTCAGCGCCGTGACAGCAGAATGGAGAGACGAGCAAAACTCCCGGCTTTTTGTAGTCTTGGAAACGCCTGCCCCCGCTCGGTGCTTGACGGCCGCTGCAAGATGTTTCGATGTTGAGAGTGACACTGCGTGAGGGTCGGCTACTACCGGAGAGGTCGTTCCGGAGCCTGCATGTTGCGAGGGGACGTCGAGGCGCGGTAGGTCGTTGGCCGGCGACTGGTTGTTGCTCACCACCGCCGGCCCTCGTCGTTTCCCTGCTGGCGGGAGCCAGGGGGGCTCGGACACTGGCTCTTGAAGTGGCCTCGTCCCCCACACTGCAAGCAGACTGGAATGTTCCTGCGTGTATCTTCTGCGCCTGATTGGGCGGCAGCCGCTACAGGCCTGCTGCCATCCCGAGTGCCTCGCAACGTTGTTGCAGGTTCCCGGACTGGAGGCGGGAAAGGTACCTCGGTGGGAAAGGTGCGGTGAATGAACAGATCCAGCGCCCTTGGAGGTGGTACCATGATCCACGGGCTTGCAGTTAGAGAACCGCGCCAGGCGCAAAACGGCTCGAGGGAGGCTTGAGGCGGGGGTGGGGGCTGGTAGGTGAGCTCTGCCAACATCGCTGCCTGAATATCGGACGCCGCTTTAGCGAGATTGTCAAGTGAAGAGAAGGTACGGCCCCATAGATAAGCCTGAAAGCGTGGGTGAGATTGCCGGATTGCCCGGGTGACTCTTTTCGTTTCGGGTGCTGAAGGGTCTGCGCGCTCGTAAAGCTCCTGAAAGGACCATATGTATTCTTGGAGGCTTTCCTCCTCCGCCAGACAACGGGCGCGAAGCACGTCTTTCATGCTGACAACGTAGTCGGGAGGGGGGAGGAATTCTGCTCGGAGTAACTTTGGAATGGCTGGCGACGACGCCAGCGGGCGGCGGACCCAGTCAGGGCAACGGGCAAAACACGCTGAAGAAGAGCGTCATCCGTAATGGCTTCCACATTGCGGTAATCTTCCATTTCCTGAAGGAAGTCCGCCACCGATTTCTTATCTGTGTGGCCTTCATATGTAGGCACAGCGAGCTGCATACGGAAACTGGCTGCTGGGGTTATGTTTGTTTGATGCTCGAGCAGCGCGGTCAGCTGGGCAATAATGCTGGGCATACCTTGTGCGGGCGCGCCCTGGTCCTTTTTATCAGGCATCGTACTAGTGTTTTCGCGAGTATGATTTACAACTGCGCCCTTCTTGACTTTACCCGAACGTAGGTGCATTAAAATGCCGGCGGTGAATATTTGGTGTTGAAACTGGACGAGCGAAGCGGTCCGACGGAATTGTCAAGCAATGTCAAGCGGTTTTGAGGAGGCAGGATGGCGCGGAATAGCGGGGTGCAAGGAGAGCGAGAGGTAGAACAAAAACGTTCAGTGAGCTCACGTGGGTCAGAGCCGTTAGGTACAGATGCGTGAGGTGTGGGACCCGATGTCAGAGCGAAACAGGTAGGCCTAGGGGGATTGCGAGCTGCCTCGAGATGGCGGCGGTTCCCTTGTTCCCGTGTTCGTGGTCCCTGCGGTGCGGAAGCGTACTCCAGAAGAAACAGAAAAAAAAACGAGAAAAAAAAGCCCGTTGGGCGCCAGATGAAGGCCCCTTGCCTTCGCTCAGGGGGTCCGCGAGCCGCTACCAGCACGACAGAGGACCAGTGGCGCAAAGAACAAAAACCACTTTTATTTACGATATAATGAAACACTCAATTACCGCAGCCTCGCAGTCAAAGAAGCAAGAAGCAAAAAAGCAAAAGTAAAGAAGCAAGCAGCAAAACAGCGAGGCAAGAAAATGTACAAGCCAAAGAGAGCGAAGAAAGAACTGCCGTTACAAACCATCAACCAACACAATATTTCGGTCGATAACAGAATGCATAAAGCGCAGAAAGCAAGCCAGCACCGAACCAGGCACGCAGAGACAGTTCCAAAAGCGAACAACAAGAGCACTTTTTCCGCGGACACAATGCAGAAACCCTTTTCCCCCTGCTCTGCAGCACGCTCGGAAAGAAACCTAGACGGCCACGCCCCACCAGCGCCTCCCCAGGCCCGTGCCCCGGAAAAAAGCCACGAGTGCCGTCTTCGCTGCCTTCTTATCGGGCAGCTCCCTTCCCGGCAGTCTCCGCGCGAGTTCTTACCATACCGCGATCGGTGCGCATGCTCCATGCAACGAGTGCCGTTGTGGCGCACGTTTCAAAGGCTTCCCCCGCGCGAGCTGCAGAGAGGGCCCAAGGGCCCGACAATTCCTAAACTTTATATTCTTTTCATTTTGACAAATCCCGGCCACGGCGGCCGCATTTCGATGGGGGCGAAATGCGAAAACACACGTGTGCTTATATTTAGGCGCACGTTAAAGAACCCCAGGAGGTCAAAATTTCCGGAGTCCTCCACTACGGCGTGCCTCATAATCAGAAAGTGGTTTTGGCACGTAAAACCCCAAATATTATATATTATATTATTTATCATTTTGACAACTCCTTCGACTTGATATAAGACATAAAGGTTATTTCTTTTTTGATTTGCCTAACGAGTCCTTTCAAAATCCACAGCTTGCGCGACTTTCTTCGATTCCGATAGTTTTCAAGTGGAGTCGATCTGAAGTACAGCGTTTTAAGTTTGCTCATAAATTTATCATATGAGTCATTGGCCTCTTCAATGGCAAAAATATCGTTCCAGTTTATTTAGCGCACGGCTTCTCTGCATTTATCAAGCGTTTGAGCCGATATCTTACGCTACGTTGTCTTTTCGGTGAACGCACTTTAGCGGTGACTTTACGTTCTAGAAAAAGATATATAGGCGTATGATCGCTGACGTCACAGCTTATGACTCCCGATTTCGTGCTATCGATAGTCGAGTTTTTTATGAAAGCATCTAGTATTGATGATGTAGTGACTGGTACACGCGTCGGTGATCTGATGATGCTGCAGAAGTCATTGCACTCTAGGATAGATACAAACTACGGAGTAGGTGCTGAATTAGTCATCATGCCAATGTTGAAATACCCGTCCAATGTAAGTAGATAACCGTTATCATTCACGTATGACAGAAGGTTATCTAAAACCTCAAAAAAGGAGAGCGACTGGCATTAAGGGGTCGATAGAAAACCGCAAATACCGTCTTTTCTTTCTTTATGCATAAGACTTCATAATTTTCTGTAACTGTGCTATATTTTCTCTAAGAATATCATACCCTGTTAGAGAAGTTAGAATTGCAACGCCGCCACCTGTGCTTGCCTTGCGGTTCACGAAGAAATGCTCATATCCTTGAAGTGCATAATGTTCCCAGTCATTATTGTACCAGGTTTTAGTAAACATCAATACGTCAAAGTTTAGCTTACATGATTCGATTAGCAAAGTGACTTCATCCTTTTTTTCAACTGTGGCATTGCCTTTAGATGCATGAATGTTAGCAGCTATGCTGCGCTGCTAATTTTGTGTCTCTTAATAATTTTCTCATGAATAACACAGCCTGAAGGCGCCATCTCTACTTTAGGTACGAATGTGTTAAAGTTTCTGTTAAACGCTTGTGATTTTGCTCAGGTTTCTTTCACGCCTGATGCGACCGAAAGGTGAAGTCTGCGTGCAACGTGCATGAATAATGCCATTCTTAATTCGTCCACACAAATTTCCAGCTGCGTTCCACGTCGGGTGCTACTGCCATCGCTAATATTTTCTTCACTTCGGGACAAAGGTGTTCATTTACAAACACTGGATATTTACTGGGCAAGCCGAAGGATGCAATTGTTAGCTTTTTCTTGCGTGCCTTCTGAAGCACTTCGTCTCGCTTGTCACGGCGTTGGAACTGAACAATTATATTTGTCTACTTTTTCCTTTTCTGTACGCACTCTGTGACAAACATCAATGTCCTCGCGTGCTATAGGCTCGCCAACCACCTAACCAATTTTCTTTAGCACTTCAACCACATTTTCGTTTGGTTTCTCGACTATTCCTTTAATTTCAAGATTTCTATTACGCGAGTACTGCTCGGACTGCAAGAGGCCCGAGTGGCAATCTGCCAAGTTCTTCTCCAGCGTAGAAACTTTATGTTGTATTAGTTCATTTTCTTGCTTCAGTTCATTATTTTCACGTAACGTTGCAACAAATTTTTAATTTGTATCATCAATGCTCTTGCTAAAGAAATGCGTGCTTTTCTTCATTTCATCAATTTCAGTGCGCAAGCTTCTATCTTCGGATCGGATGCTTCGCTCTAGCGCTTTTTTCATTTGTTTCCACTCATTTATCACTTATTCTTTGGAATCATGCAGCATTCTTGAAACTTCCTTGTTCATATTACACACTAGTCGAACACAAAGACCACGTACACTCAAGATCGGGTAGCAGTGCCAGCTATCTAAAACTCCAACTAATATTCTGAGATGCGATGGGTGCACCACTAACCTGCAAAAGACAGAAGAAATGGTTCAGCTTGTGCCTGGGAAGCCGCTACTGCTGTCGTATGTGATCCCCGGTAAGGTGGCAGTCTTTATATGTCCAGATGGCTAGGTGATCTCCGAATCACGTGGTCCCGGAGCCAGTCCCATCGAGGTGTTCTCGTACCTTTCGCTTGCCTCCTTTCGGGCGGTCGATGACAATGCCACACGTAATAGGATTTGCAGTATTATTACCTGATCCGTGAAACTGCAAAACACAGAAGAAATGGTTCAGCTTGTGCCTAAGAAGCCACCACTGGTTCCGTGTGCGATCCCCCGTAAGGCGGCTGGCTTTATATGTCCAGATGGCCAGATGGTCTCAGAATCATGTGGACTCGGACCAGTCGCCTCGAGTTGTTTTCGTAGATTGTGCTTGCCTCCTTTTGGACGCTCGATGACAAGCGCACGTGTAAGAGAATCTGCAGTATATCCAGCTGCTCGGTGAAACTTCAAAACACAGAAGAAATGGTTCAGCTTGTGCCTAGGAAGCAGCCACTGCTGCCGTACCACGTGCCTGGTCCATTTGCTCAGAACGCGCCAAGATACGATCAGCATACCTGGGCCTGTACTTGGGCCAAGTCATCTTACCTGGCCAACCGGAGGCACTGCTGCACCAGCGCCTAGCTTACATGAGGTGTACATAAACAACCACGACGACAGCGGGTGCCCCTTCTGGCAGCGGTTGCGACATCAAGAACACGCAATAACCAAGCTACTTTGCATCTACAGGGGAGCAGCATTGGTCACACCTATGGTTTTCTGTAGTCTCGGTTTCTCTCAATCAGGTACAGTCGGCCGGGACCCTTTCCTGAGAACGGACCAAGATTAAAGCCAGCATATCTGTGCCACTACTTCGGCCAAGTCATCTTACCTGGCCAACCGGAGGCACTGCTGCGCCTGCGCATAGTTTACACGATGTGTACATAAACAACCACGACGACAGCGGGTTCCCATTCCGGCAATGGTTCCGACATCAAGCACACGCAATAACCAAGCTACTTAACATCTGCGTGTTTGTCATAAGCTCAATACCTTTAGTAATATTGCCTGTATTACCGCATCTGCGGCGGAGCAAATTTATCTGCGCAAGAACCCACTAAATTTATTCTACTATTTTACTTCAACTTCTTTTTCTTGTACAGCTTAAACCTTGATCTGTTGTCCAGAGCGCAATGCGCTCACGTGCATGACCCGCGAAACGAATGGAGAAACTTGAATCCAAGCATAAAGATTTGACTTTCTAGTTTTTTGATGATGCCTATGAAAAATTCTTACTAAATATTAGCAGTACAGGATTACACGTTGTTGAAATGAAAAAAAAATCAAATGAATAATTTGGTGACCAGTGAAGATTTACTCAACAATCTGGTCGAAAAAATGAAGCATGAAAAGGCTACGCTAGTAGCTGAAAATAGCGCTCTCAATGCTAGCAAGAATACGCTTCGCAAGAAACGAATTCACTTTTTACGTCTGTTTAAATAGGAGTACCCTAGCTAAAGGTTCCTCGTAAATGCCTGAAATAAAGGACTAAATAACGCATACTAAAGGTCACGTGAACTCAAGGTCACTATATATGTCCATGCTACAGTGATGTAGGTATTTGGCTATTGACAAGTGCATTGGTCGAAAGCAATGTCCCCCCCCCCCAATATCATAAATACTCTGTTAATAAATGAAATATTTCGAATATACATGTGCTAGGTTGATATCATTTAGTTATCAAACTGTTTTGGTGAAAACAATATGTTGAGTAAGCTGCAGTTTATTGCAATATCAATTCCATAGACACTCCAGGCACATCGCATCGGCGTGATGTTCCCCATAAACTCCAAGGAAGATAGCACTGTCACCGCCCACCATATGGTGCGTGTGCGAATGAAAGCGTGTGAGGGTAACTGAGCATCGCGGTTTAATCTCGCGAACGCAAGGGAGGAAAGCGGCGAGGAAGCGCGCCATCATCCATCGCGCGCAGGCCACCGAGCATAGCGGAGGGAGGGAATGGGCGGTGTTGTGCTTCGGCAGCCACTGCCAAGTGAACAGCCGCGGGCGGTAGCTCGGAGCTTGTCCCAAAAGCGATCTGCGTTAGAGGCGAAGGCCTGGTGCACCGACGACTCACACTTTTGTGCGTGCTCGTTTGTCGCCGTTGAGTATGCGTTGAAGCGACAATCAGCAAGAAGGTAACTGCTTCGCTCGCTGCTGCTGTCGCAGTTCCTCATGCCAACCTCTCCACAGCGAGCTATCGCGGTCGTGGAGTGGGATGTATTCACGTTAGGCTTTGGACGCTGCAATAACGCGTGTTAGTTTATTTAGTATGCCAATGTTTGCAAGTTTTTACGATCAATACATCTGCTATCCTTACTTTGCATTGCTTCCCAGTAATTTTATGTCGTAATTGTTGCTTCGACTTTTTGGCGAAACTCAGACTTTTTTCTTCCCTGAAGGAAATGAATGATTTTGCCGGTTTACAATCGATCATTTATTCATGCCTGCGGCGCCTAATATCCCAGCGAGCCACTTTCGCATCGCAGTTAACCTATTATGGCATGTAAGGAGCGAGCCTATTGAGGAATTTGCCAGGTATCACGCGTCGTATGACGTGCCTCAACCCTAGCAACGCATGATGGCTTACATTTTTCACTATAAACATTTGTACATGTGTATCAGTTTTCCACTGAACTATTGAAATACTATTCAAAACATGCAAACATTTGCTGCTGCGCAAGTGGTTCATTACAACACTCAACTTGGCGGCGCTTTCATGCCACCAAGGTTATTGGTCAGGCACTACGTCAGAAGTGCCTGCGACACATTCAAACAACGCAAAGCCCTGCTTCCTCGCCTGTTTGAACAAGGCTCCCCATGCGGTAGCTATTCCAGTATTGCTGCCCAGTGGTTTAGCTCACTGCAGTTTTAAGTGCCAGAAAGTATACAGAGAGAAAATTGCATTAGAGTCTTGTGACGAACAAGAATATAATGCCTTCTGAGGCCGAAACTATTGAAAAACATCTTGTATTATATTCATGCAAATTGGTAAGCAGCATGACATGTTTCACTAGATAAATTTTCATGATGCACTGGTGTGCAGAGTTTCATAGACAAAGTCATATCCATTTAGTGCAAATACCGCACTATGATGGTACACAATAACGTGATCTATCACATTATAAAAGCCGTTGTCTTAATGTTACAACAAAAGTTGACATTATTCAATGAGATCCCTGTGAATTTTAGTACGCGGGGCACCACATGGTTAAACAATGGTAAAGTAATTTCTTTGTATAGAAGTATTACCCATGCACTTCTGCCATTGTCCAAAAGAAATAAATTTTCCCACCTATGGCCGCCTCATACAACAGTACAACCTAACACAAATTTCACAGTCACCCTAAGAAGAACACCTCATTTGAACTTCACTTCAAATAGACCCCTGTTTATGGTAGCCTCCTACAATGCAGAATCTTGCTGAATGATTTACAAAGAAATTATAGTCGTATCACTTAACTCTAAAGCTATTCAGGACTGCAACAGTGTAGAACAGATCTACAAATGTTCTTTTTCATGCGCAACAGCTAACCTAATTTGCCTCACAATTTACCAGCGCAAATAAAATGACTTCTCCTTGTTTAGCAATTTGTATGCTAGACCACAATCCAATGACATCAATATATTAACATAATAACTCAGAAAACCCAATTTGGCTTATATATTTACACCTTTACAATACTGTAACAGCTGCACTCTGTCATGTGTGTTGCAATAACGAAGGGGTGCTTGCCCACCAGTACTCCAATGATACTAACAGGGATCCCCTACACAGCTAAGTAGATGGCCATGATTCAGGTAGCAAAATGCTGAGAGAGAAAAATCCTCTCACTTTGAAAGGGAGTGCAGGCGTGCTTCGTGTCGGCTCCTCTATTTTCCTGTGTTTTTGGCGGATTATCGAGCTTCACGTGGTAATTCTTCTTACCAGCAATCGGCGGACTCGTCTGAACTCCCCCGACACCAAGTTTCGCCAGGTGGCCCGTTTTCTGGCCGATAAGCAGCGCCTTTTGTACCGCCAGGCAATGTGTGGGGGGGGGGGGGGGGGCAAGCTAAGCTTATCTCCACGTAGGCCGCTATTGCCCGGCCGCCGCGAAGGCGGGGCATAACAAGCCTACCGTGTCGCCAGACCTCATTCGAGCTCCCACTCTCCCACGGCAAAGTGCCAGGTCTTTCCTGACGTTAAATGGAAGTTGTCCAGGTAGAAGGAACAGAGATTAGGCCAGAAGATTTCGGCGAGGAAGCGGGGTGGTGCGATGTCAAGAGGAAGAAACAGGCCGACGGTGCGACCGAGTCAACACATAACCAGCAGGTGCACATGCAGAGACGGACGGTAGCCACGTCGACTACGGGAATCACCACAGCACAGTACCAAAAGAAGTATGCCCGTCAAGTGCAGCAGATTGCCATGACAAGCCGAATGCCAGATTTACCGCCGCACGATTACAAGATCGTCATACGCCCCCGAGGCGGCTTCAACGTGCGCGATTACGAAACGGATCGCATTTACTGCTGCATACGTAACGCAGCGGGTGTAGTCAGAGAAGCGGCCGGGAAAGATAGCATCTGCCTCAACGTTAAACAGAACGTCGTGGTCCTCAGCATGCCATCTTCAGACATAGGCAAACCTTACGGAGCCATTAGCAAGCTTTGCATCCGTGACCGAGAGTTCCAGGCGAACACCTACAGGCCGCCCCGGAGAACACTTCCAAGGGCCTGATTAGGAACATTTCCAAGAGCGAGAGCCCGGCAGACATCATCGCTAATATAGTGACGCAGCGCAACCCCGGAATGCTGCATGCGAAACGCATGACCAACACGCACAACATAAACGTTTTGTTCGACGGATTCCACGTACCGAGATACGTATATTACGGCCTTATGCTCGTCAGATGCTCCCTTTACAGGAAGCAGATTGACGTGTCCCACGAGTGCGGAAGGCTGGGACACCGCGCCGACGTGTGCCCCAGTCCCATCGACAAGATTTGCCGTGGATTCGGACGCAACAATCCGTCGCCTGCCTATCGATGCGAGCCACGGTGTCGACTGTGTGGCAAGGGACACTTCAAGGGAGACCGCAGGTGCAAGGCGAGGTACAAGACCGCATACATAGTCAAGCGTCGCCAACTAGAGCGAAAAAGACAAGAAGAGGAAGAAGCAGCCACAACATACGGCAGTAGTTGCAACGGCAGCAGCGACTGTAATGGAGGCTACTACCTCAATTTTCCAGAGGTAGACCGTCAATCAGTCACCGACAACCGAAGAGGACGCTCGACTAGCCGCGGCGGGAAGGGCGGCGCGGGAAAAGCCTGACCCCGATCGCGCTCTCGCAACCGGGCACAGAGGCCACGAAGCACGTCGATGACGCTCGGTGGCGGCGGTCCGGTCACCGCAGCTGTGGGCCACATCAACCAAAAAAGTAAGTAGCAGCAGCGGTGGCAGCAACAACAAGGTCACAGGAGTACTGGGCAACAGGTGAGCTGAGCGGCTGTCGCCGTTTCTCCAGGAGGCGGAGGCGCTCGGGCGGGCCGCCCTGGAGGACCAGCCGTCAGCGGCGGCGGTGGGAACGAGCTCGAGCGAGCGATAGAGCGAGTCCTACAACAACGCCTAGAACCATTATAATCGGTGGCGTCCGTAGGCGTCTCCGCCGCTGGGAGGCGGCTTTTGAAACTTCAGACCTGGCAGACCAGCCCTCGGCCGTCCGGCAAGCCGAAGATGACGCCGGAGACCAAGGACTTCGAGCCACCACCTGAGGCCACCACAGCAAAAACTGCCGGACTATTCTAATAAAGTTTCTTCTTCTTCACTTTGAAAGCAACAATCATGTGATAGCTTGCGACAGATCGACCCACATTGCAGGCAGCGGACCTATTCGCAGCTCCAGAACGCAGGACAACAGCAAATAGTCTTTCTGTAAAAGAAGATTAATAATTGGTAATGATAAGTTACTTAGTTCCTGCTAATTATCAATACAATCTCATTTCCATCCATATCTATTCTCTGCTTTAGTAATACAACTGAATTATTTTTAACATACAGTATATGATGGTTGCATTCGCTTCTCTTGTTTGTTCAAATTTTTGTTTGGCAAATGATGCAACATTTACAGCTTGCTTACTGACACGAATGCGTTGAATGTCCAAACATCATTCGAAGCAAAACGTCTTGTGGCACCGCATGCAATTACACCAAGGAAACGCACAGCAGAGCAGCCAGGAGGAGGAGGAGGAGGAGGAGGAGGAGGAGGAAAAACTTTATTGCGTGCCCTGCGAGTTGGTGGGGAGGGCCAAAAGCCCCGGCTAGGTGACAGCCAGGAGGTCGTGGGTCCTGGCGGCATCCTCGGCCCGCTGGATGTCCCATAGTTGATCTTCTAGGGCAGGGCTGAGCAGCGCGGCTTACCAGCGCGTGCGAATGCTGCCACTAGAGGCCGCGTTCTGTTTATTGTTATATATGCCTTCGAATTCCCATATCCTCCAGAGTGGCTCTGGATTCACATGTGTTACATTTGTGCGTTTGATATATATCCGGATATATGATGTGCGAGAGCGCAGGATTCGGACAGGTCCTTGTTTGTAACTGCCGCCATGCGACAGACTGATTTTTTGTCCATTTTGCATGAGGTCGCGGAAATATGCCCCTCTGTAACCTATAGTCTTTCGTGATGTCATTATATGTGGTCATTCTGTCCTCCCATTCCCACTCATATACCGCACCATCACGTCCGGAGGGTGTCGGGGCACCACTTACGACTGGGGCTCAGTCCGTAAGCCCTCGAGCCGCGTCGTGTGCCGCCTCGTTGTTGCCGTCCTTCGTGAGGGTGTGAGCGGCTTTCCATGTGATGTATACCTTTTTTTGCAATTTTGGCCTCCTACAAGAAGATTGCGTAGTGCCTCCGGGGAGATTCGGCCGTTGGCAAAGTTTCTTATTGCCTTCTGAGAGTCGCTGACTATAACGGTTGCGTTATTCTGAGCTACTGCGAGCGCTATGGCTACTTCTTCCGCTGTCTCGTTCATTGAAGCCAAAGGCAACAACGTAGAAACCCTCAGAAGACTGGAGGGATCTGTAGCGTAAATCATGAGGCTAATGAGAAGGATAGTAAACAAACATAGCGGGATGAGAGAGGAAAACACTATCAGATTAGATCAGATTAGATTAGATCAGATCAGATTAGATCTTACCGCAAGAATTAACAACGCATGAACAGTGAAGATTATGCGTAATCATTCTCTGTCAATGAAAATCCAGCTATTGAAAGGTAGGAGATACTTTGGAAATATTGTGGGAATGAGTTAATCCAACTACATTATAGTTGAGTAATGCGCTTACCCTGTTGGGTTAATTGCATCCCGCATTCGAAAATTTGGATACATACTTGGATACATAGGACGCCAGTTCCTTCCCTTCAACACCAATTGTTTCGAAATCTAGACGCAGTTACGGTCTTTTTATCACTCCCTCCGTTTCAGTACTGATTTATAGTGCACACAATTTTTGGCGTAGAGCACCAATATCATTCCCAGTGCACCAGCACCTGAATGCCGCAAGTTTGTTTGCATTGGCACGTATGCCACGGCTATTCGTTCTCTTAAACATATATGTTATACTATTAACTGCGAAGCGCTTCGTATGAGAACACTGCAAATACACGCATATATTTGCGCACAGAACACCGTTATACAAGGCCCGTATGCACGGCAAAGTTCGACCGGCATAGAGGATGCGTATATATATTTATACGATCTGTTATTGCATCGTTTGGTAAAAGGCTAGCTCTAATATTTTCTGCGTATCTTCATAATGCGTACAGTTCGCGTGTTCAATAAACTATTGTTAGATTAAACTTTATGAGTACAAGGGTTCATTGAGATGTGCAGCCTGTATAGTTTTCCTCGCATAAATACGGATGTTCGCCTAACAAAAATAGGGAATTCTGTCTGTTTCGTGCAGAACAATGTAGGCAGTGTATTATTACAGTGAAATGCCCGTAAATCTTAAAACAAGGAGCACTGTCCATATTTTACCGGAAATTTTACCGTATTTTTGAAATGCGGCACACTTTCCGCATTTTTTGCGTCCAATTTCTCCATATAATGACGGAGATCCTCCGTATAATGACGGAAATTTTTATAGTGTCACTGAATAAAATTAACAATAACATCTATTATTGCAGCTTTTCGTAGAAGGCTAGCTCACGCGTTTTGCACGTATTTTTATACTGCGTACAGTTCGCGTGTTCAATGAAATATTGTTAGATGAAACTTCGTGAGTGGAACTGCTCATGCAGACAGCGTGTATAGTTTTCCTCGCAAAAATACAGATGTTCGCATTAGAAATATACAAAATTCGGTCCGTTTCATGCAGAACAGTGTAGCCACTGTATTATTACAGTGATATATCCGTCAAAACTAAAACGGGGAGAAATTTCGTACATTATGGAAGCTTTTGCCATATTTAAAATATACGGGATACTTTCCATATTTTTACCGGCAATTCCAATCTGTAATGACAGAAATCCTCTGTATAATGACAGAAATTTTTTACAGTTTAAGAGTAAACGCATTTTTATTGTTCATTCTTCGGGCGAAATTCCTTCCTATGTTGCATGAAAGCAAAGATGGAATCACAGAAAAATGGGGGCCTTCCTAATTATGATTTTATTGTTTTTACAGACAACAGAACAATGGGATAAGAAGTGAGTGCATTTTATTTTTATTTACGTATTTTAACGGCCATGCTGTATAAAGAACTTCGGCGATTGTGCTACGATGGCATAAGTAACTGGTAGAACATCGTGTAAGTTTATACCGAGTACAGAATGGTCGACGAGCATGTATAATATGATGTAGCTTTTTTGTGGTATTTGATGAATGAGAGCTGCCAAAGAAACCATAGGGGTCAGTTTTCTTTAGAGATATATAGGGGGAACTGGCATGTAAGCTGAAAAACGTGTAGTGTATATTTTCGAAGGAGTTTTAGACTTTATAGACTTCGCAGGAATGCGTCAATTCTGACTTGCGGGCATAGTTGTCGATCCACATGAAGAATAACGTACAATCTTGGGTAGGTCTTGATTCTAGTCTTATTTCAGACGTCGATGTAATCTTACATCAGGAAGTGAGAGACCAGACTGGCTAAGAAAGTCTGCAATTTGTCGAGAGCTTGTTGCATCATTCTTCATTTCTGTACAACATAGCTTTCCCATATATTGCAGTACACCATGTGTTGTAGTACTTGCAGAATTCCAGTCTATTTGTTGTGCGTGTGCCTCCAACTCTCACGTGAAATGTTCTCTTTTTCAAAAAGTTACGGTTGAACTTAAATGCTCTATTACCAATTGCCTTGCTCGTCATTCCCCCTATTAAAGTAGGACAAGGTAAACTATTAAAAGCCTCTTCGCTCTCTTCCTTCTTTCATAAGCGGTATTACGCAGTGCCCTCTAATAATGTCTCTGCTGCTTATGGCCCACTTATGTCTGCCAGAAGGTACAACTCCTGAAAAACGTTTTCCTTCTTCTGCGTTCATGATTTTGTACGAACCCCTAGGT
This sequence comes from Dermacentor variabilis, assembly GCF_050947875.1. NCBI lineage: Eukaryota > Metazoa > Arthropoda > Arachnida > Ixodida > Ixodidae > Dermacentor > Dermacentor variabilis. The sequence goes on along the minus strand of NC_134575.1, from coordinate 69,890,049 downwards.
CTTTTAAAATTGAAACATCTGTTAGATCAACTACCTGATAGAGTACTTATGACTGATCATGCTTATTTGTGCAGTGCTGTTGAAGAGTACATTAGGACGCAGTGAATGTTTTCAACAGTAAAAGTATCAGAAAAGATACTAGTTCTTTAGTTGTGCCCTGTGCTTTCGGTTGGTGTTTGTATTACTTGTCAGATTTTCCATTTGCATGCCCCATTATGCAATAAATATAGGAATTTTAAGCGTTAAATATATGGTGATGAACTAAATCTAAGTGCAAGAGCTTTTACCTGCTAATCCCATTGAATATACTGTCACGGGTGCCAATCCAACCCCTCACCTTTGTTAGCAGCAGAATGCCATAGCAAAGTGACTGGTAAATAAATTGAAGAACAGTTTCGTTGACAAGAGAGTTGTGGTGTTTCTTTCCTCTATGTAGGTAAAAATTGTAATAAATGAATGTGTCATTGAAAAATAGATGTTTGCACCCCTCTATTGAAGCAACTGCATATTGTTTATAGTTTAAATGCAGATTACGTTAAACATTTCAGGGTTAAATGTTCTTGCAGGTATCATGATACTTCATTATTTATGAGGGTAGTAATTGCATACTACATTGTTATGTGGGTTTACACATAGTAAATGTGATCTCAAGCTTATTAAAAACTGTTATTAGCAATATGTAAGGCATGCATGTTTCTGCACACTTCATTAGCTGTAGACTCGCAAGAATCGTTTATACTTAAAAGATGCAAACATTCACTGGAAGGAATGCAACTGGCTGACTTTGCCACAGAGCTTTGATTTACTTCTCCCTAATGTGTCTTCTAATGTTGCAGCTACATGAGAACAGGCTGTTTTCCGGCTTTTCGAATTGTTACACGAGTTTTACAAGGTCGTGCAGGAGCGTGCGGTGTCACTGTGCCACTATAGCAAGCTAAAAATGCTACCTAATTGCATAGTTATATACTGTTCAAAGCAAGGGTTAATATAGGGGCAGTAAGGATACAGGTTCCGCAGCATAGTGAGCATTTATTGATTGCTGTGCCCCAAAAAGATTTTCCACAAGAGAAGGGATACAATTTGACTTCCATGAAACATTCGAAAACAAATTGACGACGTTGTTTGTTCCAGCCAAGGAGTTTTCGCTATCGTAGTAAATTCATTACGATAGCCTGCACGTTTAGCGTGTAAAATTTAATAAGTAAGGTAGGATAAGCTTTCAACATGCGTCGCGTGAAAACTGAAAAGAAAAGAATGCAACGTAGCGGTGCCGCCTATAGTGCAGCGTTGAAACTTCGGGTACTTTGCTTTCTTGTTATTTACCCTTGCCGAGGTTACAATTATTTAAGCTGCTCTATAGGTGCCATTTTTATATGCCTCTCAAGAAAAGAAAATTGTGACTACCCCAAAAGGCCATGTCGTTTCGTAGGGATCTATTCCCTTATAGTATTGAGAAACGATAACGCTTCAGACCCATTTATAGCAGCTCGAAATGAATGAATTTGTATACTTTGTGCCTTCACGTATGCCGGGTATATTTTGGATAAAGGTTTTTATTTTTAACATTACGGCAAGAAAACAACGCAAATACCTCTTATTAGAAGAAAAGATTCCATAATGTTTTGTTGGATGACAACGACAATGGTTTGAAGCTTCACAATTACTATTTTGACAACGTCGGTGTAGGAATAGACGCAGAACACCCAGAGAACACAGAAGGTTCAAAGCCACCTAAATACAAAAGACGTGTGTCAGTCAAAAATCTCGCAACCACTGCTCACAAAACTATGTGCGTAGTCAAATGATGATCCAATTAAATAGCATGTACAAAACTTTGAATAACCGCTCATTGCCGCGTGTGACGCAGGGAAATAAAATCTATGCCCCAGTGAAAATAACTGGCGGAGCTTCATAACAGAAAGTATTTTCGGCTTTGAAGTTGGAGACCTTTGTAAAATGCTAGTAAAGGAAAGAATGCTGCATGCAGAGCAAAACGGCAACATTTTGATAATTATGAAAAATAGAAGTGGACAACACGAACGCCGACTATCAACTGAAGGGAGCACTGAGGCGAAAAAAGAAAGAAGTGACAAAACTCATCTGCGCATGCTCAGGAATGGTAACACCACGTGTATCGCAGTTAGGGAAGCTAACGAAGCAGGATTGTGCAGATAAATAGGGGAACATAGAAAAGGGCTCAGAATACTAGAAATGAAGCTTAGAACGACAGAAAGCTGAGCTAGTTGGTAAGGATTCATTATGCAAAATAGAATTCTATTCTTTTTCAAATTGAAATAGAATTCTATTTTGCATGATAAATCCTCACCAACTAGCTCAGCTTTCTGTCGTTCGAAACATTTTGATAACATCGGCAAGAAAATCAAGTCTTTTCTAGTAGTCAACCTTCCTGTGAACTATCACGTCCTGTCTGCTCAAAGGTAGCTTAAGTGGACAGAAAGTCAGAAATAAAATACGGACACTGAGTATTGTTTGAATTCCTGCATATTGGAGCGAACATTGTCTACATCATGCACGTCGAACTGCAAGATGAAGAGCCCACTATGCCCGATCTTCCATCGCTGTCGTCCTGCCATGTAGTCGCGCAGGTACTTATCGAAACTATTTGACCTGAACCAGGAGCACAAGTCTTGGGAAGATATACAGGCGCATAAGAATGTGCGCCAGACAAATATTCCCCAATTCTCGGAAACCGCGTATTTACCTGCTGCAACATTTGGAATGTACACTTGTGCTTCCCTAATGCAAGTTATTGCTTCGTGGAGTTTTGCTATGGAATAACCTAAGAAACTCAAGTAAATGTTCACCTCAGTTAAGTTACATAGGGACACATACGTTCCAAAAAATAGCATATAAGCTATCACAAATATCTTTTCGACAGGTGTTTAATTATTGTTTGGTAGGCACGAATAAAGAAACAAATACCATACATCGGGAAATTATTGGCTCATTGGCTTATTCATCTGAGAGGGTTAATTATGTTTTGTACACGCGCCAAGGACAAGGGAAGATATGGGGTTGACCTGACTGGAACCCACGGAAGTGGTGTCATCTAGTTCAGCACTCTTCAGTGCAGGATGCACCTCGGCTCTTTCATGGATTTTCTTTGGTGTGGACTTGACGACGCCAGGCGTCATCAAGCAGGATACATCGTGCCTATCTACCAAGCAATTTTGCTCAGTGTGTGCCACTATCTGACGTGATAACATTACGTGGATCGCCTGCTTATTTTTTCCAATCATAGACCAGCCATGCTTTAAGTTTGCTTCTCTCCTTCCTCATTAGCAAAACCTTGGCGCCTCGCTATAGGCATTCTAGATGACGTGCGCTCGCGCTCTGGTTTGCCAAGAGTCTTGCGCGCCTGTCTTTCTGGATCTGACCCATAGTTGTGGGAGGCGCTGAAGTTGCAGTGGCGCTGACATTGTTCGGTTTTAGGACGTGCCCTCTGACGGCGTATGCCAAAAGAACTCACGGATTCAAACACGAAACTCCACAATGCCCTTCGCGTCAGTCCACAGACTCGGCTGATGCGGTTGTGGCAGCTTTTGACAGGTTTGCAGTGCCTAATCGCAGTGTCGTTTTTACCAGCTGGTTTTGTGCTTGGCGTTGCAGTCGTAATCCACCTGTACAATGTGAAATTTTGTGTTTCGCAAGAAACCTGCCCTTCAAACTGCCGAATACATTCGGTTCTGCGGCCAGACGTGTACTTCCTGTTATTTCACTTCCCACGCGCAAATACTCGCTCTATATAACGCATTTTGAAACATGGCTTATAAGACTATGCGACAAAATGTTGGTACTCTAAGATATTGAAACGGGCAGAGGTATAAGGTTAAATGGGACCGTGTTTACTCTGCAAAAGATATGGCCGGCACAACCAGTATGGCCGAACGTAAGGGTTAGCCGCACTACGTCGTCGCTTCCGTCTTGTTAGTGGTCGTCGTCTTTGTCCCTCTCGTGGCACCGTGACATAACCACCGGCGGCGAAAGCGCCGACATGGCGCATTCTAGATGGCGGCTGCATGATATGGCTTGAGACGACTCACGTGGACAATGTCAGTTGACGTGGTTGACGGGGAACCATCGGCTGGAGCTACTTCATAAATAATATCACTGAGCTGTCGAAAAAGGCGGTGAGGGGCGGATTGCCGGGAGAACACTTTTTCCGATCGGCCCACACACCGTGAAGGAGCCCGAAGGAGGATGAGGTCGCCAGTAGAGAACTGGACACAGATGGCGGTTGTCATAAAGAGACTTCTGTCTTGACTGCGACTCAGAAAGGCGACATAGGGCAATCCAACCTGCCGGGGCAGCTGTAGCTATAGCGGCGCGAGCGTACTCCAACTGATACTCAAGAGCAGTTGGCAGCAGCGTGTCGAGAGGCAATGTCGGGTCACGAACAAAGAGGAGATAGAAGCGGGATTAGAGAGCGGTGTCACGACGTGACGAGTTGTACACGAACGTCACAAATGGAAGGGCGAGATCCCAGTCACGATGATCTCAGGAGACATACATCGAGATCACATCTCTAAGTCTTCGGTTATGGCCTTCATTGAGGCTGTTCGTATGAGGGTGGTATGCTGTCGTGAACTTGTGTTTCGTGGCAGATGAGCGAAGTTGATCTTCAATAATTCGGGGTAAAAAGTAGCAGCCCCTGTATGTGAGAAGCTGGCGAGAAGCTCCGTGGTGTAAGATGACGTCTTGGAGCAGGAAGTATGCGCCGTCGGTAGCAGAACTGGTCTGGATGGCTCGTGTGACGGCATAGCGGGTTGCATAATCCGTTGCAACGGCAATGTACCTATTTCCAGCTCTGGATGTAGGGAATGGGCCCAACAGGTCGAGGCCGGCACGATAAACGCGGTTCAGTGGGTATATTAATTGGTTGGACGGTTCCAGCCGGAAGCAAAGTAGGCTTCTTCCGGCGTTGGCATGGTTCGCAAGCAGCGAAATAATGTCGCAGAGTACGGTAGAGCCCAGGTAAAAAAGTTTCGCAAGACATGGTCGTAGGTCCTGGAAACACCCAGGTCGCCAGCGGTGCGGACATCATGGTGTTGCGCGAGTACAGTTGCTCGGAGATGAGAAGGAACGACTATCAGCAGTTTATGCCCTTCGGTGCGCATATTTGGGCGGCATGAGATGCCGTCCAAAACGAGGAACAAGTTAAGGAAATGGTTTGACGGGTCATAACGGAGGCAGTGATGAGGTAACGCAAGGAGGCACCACGTGCTTGCTCCTAGCCCATGGGGTGGAAAGCGGAGAGCATGAATATTTCAGCAGTTGCATCACTGGAGTCATGAGTGTTGACGGGGTGCCGAGACAGCGGCATCCTGGTGTAGCCTACTTTATCTGTACACCAGTGTGTGGGTGAATTCTTGAAGACGTAGCGCCCAGCGACCTGGACGACCCGTTGGATCTTAAGTGTCGAGAGCCAACAGAGAGCGTGATGGTCCATGGTAACAGTGAAAGGTCGACCGTGCAAGTACGACCGGAAGTTGCTCAAGTAAAGCTCTTGCTTGGGCTAGTTGGTTCATGCTTGAATTAGTAAAGGCAAGGCACAGAAAACCAGGTCTCAAGAAGAACACAAACGACAGGACCGGTGCCTTTCCAGACTGCTGCCCTACCAGTGCGCACTGCCCATACCAGTGCGAGGCACTCGCGCTCCGTAAGGGAGTAATTGCGTTCACCGTGTGGTAAACAGGCGACTTGGGAACGCAATAACTTTGTCACGCTCGCGTTGACACTGAGCTAAAGCCGCTCCAATTCCATAGCCACTAGCATATCTACGGACCTCAGTTGGGGCAGATGGGTCGAAGTGCGGAAGAATGGGCGGAGCAGTGGTAAAGCGTTTGAAGGCAGCAGTTTGGCCAGCACTCCATGAAAAGGGGGCGCCTTTCTTCAGAAGTTCAGTCAGAGGCCGAGAAATGTACGCAAAATTTCTGACAATTCAACGGAAGTAGGATCATAAGCCTACAAAGCTGCGGACGTCTTTGGCGGATGTCAGCGCAGGAAAATCGAGAACAGCACAAACTTTTGCGGGATCGGAGCGGACGCCACACGAATCCGAGAGATGGGCGAGGATAGTAATTTTGCGGCAACCAAAGTGGCACTTGGAAGAATTTAATTGTAGCCCAGCAGAACGGAAGACGCAAAGAATAGACGAAAGACGTTCAAGGTGTCTCGCCAAGGTCGGAGAAAACACGATGACGTCGTCGAGGTAACAAAGGCATATAGACCACTTAAAGTTTTGCAATAGCTTGTCCATCACGCGCTCGAAAGTGGCTGGAGCGTTGTACAAGGCAAATGACATGACTCCAAACTGATAATCCCCATCTGGCACAACAAATGCGGTCTTCTCACGGTGCATGTCATCGATGGCAATATGCCAGTACCCGGAGCGCAGGTCTATCGACGAAAAATACGTCACAAAGTGTAGGCAATCGAATGCGTCGTCTACGCGTGGCACTAAATAGACATCCTTCTTTGCTATCTTGTTTAGATGGCGGTAATCTGAGCATAATCACCAGGTGTTGTCCTTTTTCACCAAGACAACAGGAGAAGCCCATGGGCACGACGATCCTTCAATAATGCCCTTGGTAAGCATCTTATCAACCTTATGATGTATTACTCGGCACTCGGTGTCTGACACACGATAGGGCCGTCTTTGAATAGGCGGTGTATTGCTATTGTATTGCCTGACTCTATGAGATGTACCTATGAGATGCTGGACAAGGAAGGTATGTCCCAAAGGCCGACCGTCACGGTAAATTATGTCAGAATAAGATGTGAGCAGATGACTAAGAGCGTCGATTTGGGTCGGGGTAAGGTCCATGGTTATCATCTTGATAATGTTGGCGTGCGCTGGAGGTGACGTGGCGGAATGAGAATTGCAGGCGGCAGAAGAGTTGGAGGGGACGTGCTCGTTGGAGGAAGAAAGAAAGGTCGTACTCCTGCGACAGCGACAGTGCGGCAAGAGTGATTCATTTTGGTAGTACCTGAGGGCAGAATCTGAAATTCAGGGGCTGAAGGTAAGTTTTATTAGCCGATACGGTAACTAAGACGTGAGGAAACGACGCGCCCTGCAAAAGTAAGGCACTGACACAGGGAGTGACGACGCAGCCACCATCCGGTACACAGGTGTTGGGTACAGCAGTGATTCAGGTCAGTGCTTGAGATAGACGAAGTCTTCGCAACAGAGCTGGATCGCTACAGTGCCGGTAAGGTGGGCAATATCAGGGAAATCGAGTTTGGCTACACCAGCCGAGCAGTCAAATATAAGTGAGTGGGCAGGTAAAAATTCAAGGCCAAGGATAAGATCGTGAGGCCAATGCTCAAGTACAGGGAATAATGCAGATGTGTAGCGACCGGCGACACTGACACGAGCGGCACACATTCCCAGCACAGCAGAAGCTCCCACATCAGCGGCTTATACGATGCGGGACTCGCCAGGAGTGAGCACTTTCATGGGCCGCTTCCCGGGATCAGCGGTCATGACCGAGATGTGTGCGCTGGTGTTGATCAGGGCAGTGACATCCACGGCAATTAGGTTCTGATCTGTCGGCAAGGTGAGGAGAGGATTTGCAGGTCGAGAATCCAGCACAGCGTCACCTCTGGGAGCTGCATCCGTCAGTTTTGCGGGGATGAGCGTATAAAAGAGAGAGGGCGAGATGGTCGATTGCGTATCCTCGGAAGGACGCGCGAAACAAGCTGGCGACCCAGCCTCGATGTCACGCTGCACAGTTCGGACAGCGCTATCTGTAGTGCACGATTGAAGAGCCGAAAGAGCGTCTTCGCACGACGAAGTAGCGATGATGTTGGAAAGCCGGTTCTTTGTGTCTTCGAAACGTCTGCACTCACAGATAATTTCGTCTACAGTCGCGGAGTTTTTAAAAACCTGCAAGTTAAACGCATCATCGGCAATGCCTTTCAGAATGTGCCTCAGTTTGTCAGCTTCGGGCATACTGGCATCAACGCGGCGAATAAAGTGCTAGGACATCAGAGATTCACGCAACGTACGACTTGGTAGCTGTATGAGACCGACAGGATAGGTGTTTCGCAGCGGCGCACTTACGACCAGCGAGATTGCCGAAGAGGTCGCCAAGTTTTTGCTCGCATGTGTCCCAGCTGGTCAATTCTTCTTCGCGTGTGTCATATCAGGTGCGTGCTGGTCCCTGGAGGTAGAGGAGAAGAGTTGCGAGTATCACTGTGGGGTCCCATCAGTTGTGCGCCAAGACGCGTTCATATACGGCAAGCCATTCTTCGATGTCGACTTCGTTGGTGCCGTTACCAGAGAAGGTGCCGGGGTCACGCGGATGGGTCAAGACGACTGACGGTGGTACTGTCGCGGATGCTGACAGTCTGGGTGCACCTGGTGCTGACGACGTGCTGAACCCAGCTGCCTGGCCGTCTGTCAGCATGGTAGGACTGTCGAGGACAAGCCCGCTGCCTAGTTTCGGCTTGTGCAATACTCCGCACCTCCACGAAAAATTATACGGGCAGATATATAGGGTAAATAGGACCGTGTTTACTCTGTAGAAGATATCGCCGGCAAAACCACTATGGCTGAACGTAAGGGTTAGCCCCACTACGTCGTGTCTTTCGTCTTGTTGGTGATCGTCGTCTTTATCCCTTTCGTGGCAACGTGACAATACCAAACAACGTTTATTGGGCTGTCTCAGGCTCCACCTGAAGTGGCTCCCCATCTTGGGCACGCCCGTCAGCTGATTAGGTGAAAGCGGCATGATCTTCCCGGAAGTATGGCTCAGCCCCATCGGCCGGGCACGTTGCCCATTAAGTTTCATCTAGCCTTCTGGGAAGATATTGTTGCAATCTTCATGTCTGTAATAGGCTGCTACTTTGAGAGCTTAGAATGTTCGGTTAGCTTTCGCGATGGTCTCATTCAGCACGATCCTACACCAGTTTCTCCAGAGGAATGGAGGCCAATCATGCTTCTCATTGTTCACAACACAACCTTCACAGCTGTTGCCACTCGATGCTTAGGAAGTCTGATGCCCTCCTAATAGCACATCATAAGGCATGCTCTGTCCCTTGCAGAGAGATACATAGCCTTTAAAGCGCGGTTTAATGACGTACACGCTGTCGTGGTCTTTCAGTTTCTCCACATCACGAAACGTATTGAATCCCCTTGAACATATATAGCTACATATTTAGTATAGTGACCTCGTTTGGATTTTCTTCTCATTTTCTTGAGGCTATTAGTAATGCCTATTTAAGTATTCCAAGTAAATGGTTTCTTGATGGACACGAAATTGCACAATTTTCCGTTACTCGTGTTGTTACTGAAGTATGTCCTCTATCTCCAGTGCTCCTTGTGCTCAGCCTTTAGCTATTTCTGCGCTCAATGCTGAGAGACCCTCACGCGCGCGATCTCCTACTGCCTGGTAGTGCAAATGAGAAGGTGACAGCCTTCGCCGAAGACATCACATTGTATCATGGGAGCCAATTCAGCTTATCCCGTAGCCTTAGAATTTTCACTGAGTACGCAAATATTTCACGTGCGGCGCAAGCATTTTCAAAATGGCATTACTTACACATTGTTTCCCCAAGAGTACGACTAAGTGACTCTTTTCGTCTTCAAAGGAGTGATTCTATTCTATTTTAGACCTTGAGTACACCTGCGATGGCATTTCAGACTGCGTGGTGTTCGATTCCTTAAGATGTAAGATGAAATATTCAGGGTGTTCAAGGGTATGATTCACTCCTCTTAGAAAGAAGGTACTTAGCACAGGCTGTATTTTGCGTCCGTGTGGAACGTTTATCACGTTGTACAGGCACCAATACGGGTTACTAGGTCATTGCAGGTTCTTTTTGGTTCTTGGTAGTCGAGCAGTACACAACTGGTCTGCCGCGCGGTGCTTGGGCAGCCACGCTCGCGCGGCGGGTTTACGTTCCTTCCGTGTCTGTCCGTTGCCGGCTGCTTGCTAAACCGATAAATTTCTGTTGCTTCTGTAGAGTAGTGGGCATCGGGTAGTGTACAACGGCGTGGAGTTTGGCAGGATGTAGAATAATTTCCTCTTTCGAGACGACGGGGCCTAGGATCGTAAGTTTACGAGCATGAAGATGACATTTTTTTAAAGAATTTGATTGCAACCCAGCTTTCGCGAGACACAAAAACTTGCTCAAGGCGGCCGAGAGCCGATTCGAAACCTGTAGAAAAGACCACAATATCATCCCAAGTGTCAAAGTCATGTGTGACTTAATTGCATGGTCCGCTTCAGCCATCAGCACTTGCCAGTACCCGGAGCGCGCATCCAGGGAAGAGAACTCAGCTCCTGGCAGGCAATCTAGGGCGTCGTGGATCCCCGGTAAATGATAAACTTTCTTATGGGTCACGTTGTTTAGTCGGAGGTAATCGATGCAAAATCTGATTGAGTCATACTTTTTCCATACAAGTACGACCGGAGACTACCAATGACTCTGGGCGGGCTGGATCACACATCGTTTGAGCATGTCTTCCACGCATTCGTCAATGACACGGCGTTCGGTTGCGGAAACACAGTATCGACGCTTGCACAGTGGATCACTGTGACCGGTGTCACCAGTGTCCGCTGTCTCGCTTCACAGGAAAGGCTAGACGATGTCGAAAGAAGCAAGGAAACGTTGAAGTTCAATGACTTCACCGTGTTGAGCTGGCGTAAGCGCGTCATCGACGTTATGCAAGAAAACATCTGAGGAACATGAGGCTGGTACGCCAGCAGAGTTGACGGCACCGATAGGCAGTGGTGTTTCATCGGATGGAAGGTCACGTGGAAGAATGGCGTAAAAATAGGCTAGTTGCCCCATGCAATCCATGAGTATTAGAGGTGAAGGACAGGGAAATGAATTGCACGCATAAATTGTAGCGGAACTACCGGCCAGAGCGACGAGGGCCAACGGGAGTAGAAAGTTCTGTCGACGCGCAAAACCTTCAGAGGGTTGGAATAGAGCAGTTTCAATTTTGGCAGCGATATATTATTTAGATGGTTTAAAAATGGCAGTGACAGTCATGGCGGAGACATAGTCACATAAGACAGGCACAAAGGCGGCATAGAAACAAGGCAATGACATCAGCGGTGACGACCAGTTTAGGGAATGGTTCAGGAGATAGACGTCAATGTCACTGAATGGAGAGAAAGTGAATAGCGCACCAGCACAGCCGACAGCAGCATGGTGTTTCGGAAAGAAAGTCACGTGTCCAGAATAACGTGATGTGAATCACGGAATAGAGCGTTCAATCTAAAAAATATAGTATATCTCTAATTATAACATGAGTGGTACTTGCCGCCGAAGGTGTGACTTATTACAAGCATGCCGTGCATAGTGAAGAATGGAGAACAGGAAGCTTCACTTTTCTTAGTTTGCGGCACGTCTTATGACAGAAACGGCCGCTCCTGTTTCGACAAGAGCGGTTGTCGCCGCGTCTTCGACGAAAAATTGCAATTTCGTTAGGAGAAGAAAGATGAGGCCTTCAATATATCGGTGACAACGCAGTCTTGCCTCGGCAACTTCGGCTATCAGTTTTCTTCCTGACGACAGATGGAACGGCATTGTATGTGTGAACGGCGGCGGTGGCGATGAGAAGGAGACTGACATGAGCAGAAGGGGAGGGGGCGACATGAATTCGAGTAAGAGGTATCAGGAATAGAACTGTGTGCAGGTTGCTGGGAAGGAAGCTAAGTTTCGGCGCATCATGACAAAAATAAAATACACTGCGGCGACTGAATGGGGTGGTTATCCGGCGTACGCCAGAGGTCTACATAAGGGGTGGAAAGCGGCAACCATACGTGAAAGGGCCTACCGGACATGACAACTGGTAGGAACTGGCGGCTGGTGGGGAGGTAGTAGGCATCGGTCGCGGATGAGGTCAGTTGAGAGCGGCAGCGTAAGTCAGAGGTGGAGTTACAGGAGGCGGTTGAGAGGGAGGTGGGAGCCTCGCCAACTTTCGCCGGGATCACACAACCAAGCGACGGCCCTAGAGTTGAAGCAGGCTCTTTAACACACGCCACAATAGAGTGTCTTATTGTGCTGTAGGTACAACCTGCCCTCAATTGAAAATTCAAGTTAAGCGTGAATTAGGCGTTTTTTTTTTCAAAAGAATTCCGCATTTTTACAATAGACTTGGGAAATGCGTACAGCACCGGGCCTAAATAGGGAAGCATCTTCAAACTATCCATTTCCTGTTTGACATAGAGTGCGATGTTTTACTGATGTTGTGTATGTAATAATTGGCTGAACTGAAATGACTTTTTTCCAAAACATGACGCTTTTCTTAGGGTGAGGTTCTATGAGATAAAATACGATAAGAGAAATGGACATGTCGCAAAATTCTTGCCTGACATGAAGGTATGGCATACATCCGCATTCACTGCCTATGAGCACTCTACAAGAGCTGTTTGTGCTTTCTCGGCAATATTTGCTTTTGATCAGGATATTAACTAAAATTTCGCTCGAGTACGCGATTGGTGTCGTGTCTCAAATTGTCCATTGATAAATTTAGTAGATACGCTTCCCTTGTGCAGTGCGAAAAAATTTGTGAACCAAATCTACTCAGGAGGAGCGCTTGTGTGGCAGCTACTTAGTTTACAAGCGTCGCAAGTTCCGTCTTTTTGGGCCGCTGTAGCATATACCTATTGCAATTCAGGAATAATATGCTCATATGTTAGGTTTCTTTCATGACCTTTGTGACATTTGTTCAATGTATAAATGAACATATCTCACACAGTAGCAATGTATGACTACAGCTGAATACGGTGCATGAGCTCTTTAAAAAAATTCTCACAAAAGAAATATAATAGTTATGCGCCAGCTCCGTCTGACCACTGCTACTATTGTAGGCTTACATCAATTGTGGATTATGCTATATAAATGAAAGTACGTTTGCATACTAAAACCAAGACTGTATCATTATGAGCAGAGTGATGTAGCCTCATGTTCATGAGTGCAATATTGCTGGAAACAGGACGGTTGGCGCATGATTCCTTTCTTGAGATGTAATGTTGTAGTATCTTTAATATTGTCAAGTATTTGAAATTTAGGTTTCACTTTGACGTAGAAAATATTTCTTTTATCTTTAATTTCAGGACCTTCGTCACATTCATAGGCATTCCAGAAAGTCCGATAATATTGAGCATTAATATCACTGAGCAAAGTGGTAAGATTTTAAGGCATATTTTCAATGGTGAACTCTGTTCGTACAATGCGACGACTTCGCATCGCATATGAGTGTATTGTTCTACCAAAATGCTTAATTACACTAAAGCAAATGGCTTTTGCCAGCAAGTATTTATAAGGTAGGCAACGTTCAGGCTTGATGTGACACAACTAGAAGAGGAAAATGTCATGTATCCTTTATTGTTATTCTTTAATATTGTGTTGAATGTTATATTGTTATTTTCGACATCTAAACCTGAAGTTTCATGCGCATTATGTCCCAACAATAAGACAACTTCCTTTTACTATTTTAATTTACGTCGTGATGAATAATGTACTTTCATTTTAGTAGATAATATAATACTTCACAGAATATCTTTTGTCTACAATTTGAGTTTTCTATCCGTTACGCGTCATTTTCTATGAAACTGTGCAGTAAATGTTGCTGCAATTTGGCAGGCGTTGGAAAGTAAGCCTATGTAGAATATGAAACAGGTAGAGAGTACATTTTGACCAGGCGTGGTTTCTTAGTGGCTATGGAGTTAAGTGCTGAGCACGGGGTCGCGGGAATGAATCTCGGCCGCGGCAGCCGCTTTTAGTTTGTAGCGAAATGCGAAAACACCCTTGAACTTAGAGTTAGGTGCACCTTAAAGAACCCCAGGTGGTCCAAACTTCCGCAGACGCTCACAACAGCTTGTCTCATAACCAGATCGTGGTTTTGGCACGAAAAACTTCATAGTTTAGTTTTAAGTGGTATTGTATACGGTTATAATCTTAGTGGAGTATTTTGGCTATTGTAATGAAGTCTCAAAATGTTTATTCTCTTCATCACAACATCTACCGGCGAAGACGCTCACTCCTAGTGAAGGATATAGGAGAAGCACGAGGCGGAGCCACAAAGCTTTACAATGGAGGCTGTGCCTCAGGTTAGAGTGGGCAACATTGTGAGTAACTTCTCCCGTCATGACGAGACCGAATTTATGCCCCCGTGACGCAATACAAGGTTACCCCCAAATCGATGTGTAGCCTAGTCTACTACTTATTATACTACTTTGAATTGTTGTCAAGTCCACACCCCAAAGTGGGAAAACATCCCCACTTGATCACAACCGCAGCGCATGTTGTGATTAACACAGCGTCGCTGTGTCCACATGATCCCTTATGGAAAAGTCATGCCGATGGCAGCGCCAGCTTTTGCCTTGGTTGAGCTCGCCCCGATATGGAAACTTGCTTCAGTTTGCACCCATAGATTGAAACACACCAAGCTGCACCGTTTTACCCGAAAAGTAGGTCGCGAAGGACAAAGTCCAGACTTGACCCGGTGCACGAATGCCGCATTGGACACAAATAACATGCCGAGTTCTTGAACCAGACATTGTGGAATCTTTCGTATTTCGGTTAAAATCGCCCGCAACAATTTGAGGCCCATCGTGTTCAGGAACGAAGGTCTGTATCAAGAAGTCTGCAATCTTCCTATGCTATGCACCTAGCGACACATAAACTTAGGCCACCCCAATACCCTCGGACTTACGCTCTACAGACACGCTGGCAAAGTCTACGTCGGTGCTCCACTGAGTTAGAATGTTTCACACTCATTTTTTCATTAGTTTATGGCAAAATTTGAGGCCCAGTGCGCACCTCTAATTGTTGATACGATACCGGTACCTGTAGCCGTTTATTTGCAGTGAACGATCCAAGGTCTCAGAGAAGCCGACTAGGGGCCCTCGCATTACGACACTAAGCCTGTTCGTAGCCAACGAATGTATGTCAGCTGAGGAGATGACAGATCGGTGGGGCTGATCAAGTAGCAGAAAGCCACAATTCATGATTCCCTCAAGAGGATGTTGTTCGAGTACATGGAATTTCTCACTGAGTGTTAGTTGTGAGTTTACGGCGCCGTGGTTAAATGCGAAGCCTTCTTTAGCGTTCGTGATGTAAAGGAGATAGTATGGCGAGTGCCCCTGCTTTACTTCTCTGAGGTGTGGGTTAGTTTACAGGAAATCATCGGCCACGGGTTTGTCGCATCAGCAATTATAAGTGCGCACCCGGCCTCAGGTGTTACAATATTGCCGAGTTGCGGTTTTGGCGTTCCTTGCCATGTACGAGCATGATTGGAGGTTGTGGATGTGTATTTTGCATGACACCTGAACACTCATGTCTCAATCTATCCATGATAATAATGCCATCATACTCTTTCTTCTGTTGTTATTGGTATCCTTGTTTGAATACATTGCCGTCAAAAAGTGCGTTTTTACAGCGAACTAGTAGGAAAAGCATTACGTGTCCGCGCTCATAATTCAGGGAATAGTCTGTAGCATGCGAGCGGCACCGTATGACAGCTGATTACTGCCATACGATGTGCGCACACGTTTTAAGGCGAAGCGAAATTAGCAAGGCATGAGTGTTTAATTCCGCTGGTCTCCATATTGTTTGATGATGTCCCTTTTCCAGACGACATGGGAATTTCGGCCAGCTGTTCATGTTCTATTTATGAATGTGTCTTTCGCACGCAGGACGTCCCCTTGGCAGACACGTGGGTACCTACACCAAAGCCCTACTGCACTGACACATGTCCTACCTCAGATAAAATCATACCACTTCTTGCGACGACATCTCGACCACCATAAACATTGTCACTCCTAGCCTACGAACACCTGCAGCGTACCTGACTGAAGTGTGGCATTTCTTTCAGCATGTCAGCAACTTGCGTACACATGTTCGAGTCGCCTTTATTGGCTTAATTTACGCAATCGACTACATATTTTCAAGGCTATAAAACTATTTACATGGCGTATTTACAGGGCGTATATAAACAACAGCCGAGAATCCAGAGAGGCTGTTGCCACCATGTCGTCTTCACCGTGGACGACCTTGTTCTTTTTTCCCACAGTAACACGACCCCCGGTAGAAGAAGCACCGTCCCGGCGCTTCAGACGGCACCGTCGGTAAGGGCATAGTAAGGCTTACGCCAAGACACGTTTACGACGTCAGGTGATGTGGAACCGCGTGGCACGACCGACGTCTCGCCGATTATCTCGCAAGTGACATTATTCACTTGGCGTAGAACACGGTAAGGCCTTCGTAGCACGGAAGGGGTTTCTCGGAGAGCCCCACTTGGCGGCAAGGGGACCATAGTAGCACCACAGAGCCTTGTGACATAGATGTGTCATGATGGCGGTGATTGTGGGGGGTGGGGGAGGGCTAAGCGTGCCGTTGAGATGCCCGCGATGCCAACAGACGAGTACAGGCAAGGTGACGCGCACGGTCTCCATGGGCGACGCCATCGCGGGTGTACTCGGTCCTCGAATCCTGTATCAGGGGGAGTGCGGTGTCCAATGGTAATACGGGGTCACGACCGAAGAGTAAGTAAAAGGGGGAATACGTAGCCGTATCTTGGCGTGATGAATTGTAGGCGAACATGACATAAGGGAGCGCCGCATCCCAGTCCTTGTAGCCGGGTGAATCATATTTCCTTAGCATGTCAGTAATGGTCCGATTAAATCGCTCAGTAAGGCCGTTCGTCTGGGGATGATAAGAGGTAGCCAGTTTGTGCTCATTAGAGCATGAGCGTACGATCTCGGCGGTGACCTGGAAGAGGAAAGTGCGGTCGCGGTTGCTAAAGAGCTGTCGCGGGGCGCCATGTACAAAAAGGATATCCCGGAGTAGGAAATCTGTGACGCCGGTTGCGCAGATCGTGGGAAGTGCCCCAGTGATGGCATAGCGCGTCGCGTAATCAGTAACGACAGCGATCCACTTGTTGCCGGAGCTGGACTCGGGGACAGGGTCAAGGAGATCCAAACCAACGCGAAAGAATGTCTCAGGTGGAATGTCGATCGGCTATAAGTACCCGGTAGGAAGCGTTGCTGGGTTTTTGCGATGACAGGGCTTGCGTGCAGCTACATAGCGCCGTACAGAGCGTGCGAGGCCGGGAGAGCAGAAGCGGTGGCGCACGCGGCGCGGTCGTAAGTGCGAGCAAATACAAGGTGTCCGGCAGTTGGGGCATCATGAAGCGGAGGCGTTGAGGTACTACAAGGTGAAGCGGACAACCGTCAGCATTAAACCGGCGTGGGTGCAGTATTCCGTCGTTGAGAACGAACCACTGTAACGATGGATCAGTAGAAGCAGATTCCATTCGGTCAATGAGGGTCCTTACAGTAGCGTCATGGCGTTGCTTGTTGGGCATGTGCAAAAGCTGAGAATTTGAAAGAACACCTCTCGCAGCGTCCACGTAGGCGTTGACGGGCGTGCATACAGGGCAACGGGACGAGCAGTCGGCGTTCTTGTGGCGGCGACCAGACCTATACACCACGGAATAGGAATACTCTTGTAGTCGCAAAGCAAATCCTCCCAGCCTCCCTGTGCTATCGTTTCAGGACGAAAGCCAACAGAGAGCGTGGCGGTCCGTTACATTGGAAAAGGGCTTGCCTTATAAATAGGTGCGGAGTTTCGCCACTGCCCACAGCACGGCCAAACATTCGCTCTAGGTGATAGAGTAGTTCCACTTAACAAAGTGGTGGAAGTAAGAGCAAAGGTCCATAAAACATCGGACATCTTTTTCAGACCGTGAAACTGGGAACACTTTCAAGGCGCGAATTTTCTCTGGCTGCGGTCGCATGTCACTCGCATTGATGACATGTCCAAGAACACTAATCTCATGATCGCTGAAGTTACATTTCTTGGAGTCGAGCTGTAAAACTGCCTTGCGAAAAACAGCAAGTGCAGCTGAAAGCCGCTCAATGGGTATGCGGAATGAGGGCGAGCACGCAATAACATCCTGTAGGTAACAGAAACAAGTCGACCACTTGAATCCATAGAGCAATGAGTCGATCATACGCTCAAAAGTAGCCGGAGCGTTGCATAGCCCAAAAGGCATAACTTTGAAGTAGTAAAGACCATCAGGCGTTATAAAGGTGGTCTTTTGACGATCTAGATCATCGACTGCGATTTGAGCAATGTACGGACCGTAGGTCGATGTACGAAAAATACGGTGCCTCGTATAGGCAGTCGAGGGCGTCATCGATACGAAGTATTGGGTAGATGTCCTGCGTTATGCGGTTGAGGTGGCAGAAGACAGGGAATTGAGGGTGGCTCATTGATGTCTTTGGGTCGCATCTTGTCTACTTCCTTTTGATGACATGACGCTACGAAGCTGAAACTCAATAGGGTCACCGATGGATGGGTGGGTTATCACCTGTATGTATACGATGCTTGATAAGTGACGTCTGGCCCAAGGATCAGTTGTTCAGGTCGAATATATCCTTGTAGGAAAGCGATTGACTACAGAGCTGTTCAGTCTCCGCAGGAGTGAGATTCTGGGCGATCATTTTCCTAACATCCTTGTCAGTATATTTGGCAGACCGGAAAGGCTCATAGGAAGCATCGACGACAAAAGTCTCAATGCAAGAAACTTCTAAAGCAGTGAATGTAGCCAAGGTGACATCTTTAGGCAGAATGTCCCTAGAGAGCCCGAAATTCAACACAGGGATGTACGTGCCATTGTCTGTGACCCTGAGTATTGTATACGGGACAGTAACGCAGTATAGCAGAACGATGGCAGTTATGGGAGCGGAGATGTAATCATCATTGGAAACTGGCGTAGAAGGCGACATTTCAATGTATCTGTGGTGGAGCGCGAATAAAATCATCTGGCCTGAGGCAGATTATCGTTTGATGTTGGAGGAGCGTCCAGTAGAGGCAGTTCAAGAAACACAGTACTTGCGAAAAAAACGATGAGTGCTGATTGGGCGGAGATGAAGTCTAGGCCTTGGATGGGGTCATGGGGCACTGGAGAAGGACAGTGAAAAGGACCAGAGTATGGCGGCCAGAAATGCTCACAGATGCAGTACACATTCCGACCATGGTCACCGTGCTACCATCGGCGATTAGTGTGAACCGAGAAACGGCAGGCGTAAAAATTTTATTTAAATGGCGGCGTAGGCGGCTGGTCATAATCGATATGTGTGCTCCGGTATCTATGAGTGCTGTGATGGGTGTGTCATCAACTTGGACGTCAAGAAGGTTATGTCTCGTAAACAACGTGAAAGAAGATTTTGCGGAGAATCCGACATTGCAGCACCACCTCGAGGTGCCGCAACACCTAGTTTACCCGCTGTGATGGTCCTAGGTAGGTCGGCGACGCCGAGCGGTTAAGCTGGGGCGAACGTGGCTAGCGACGTTGAGGCGAGGGCGAGCGAGCATAGCGTCGAGTCGAGGTTGTGACGTCGGAAGCGTCGTAGAAGCGACGGGGTGAGAAAGTTCGGGGCGAAATTGAATTAATGAAGGTGTTTCGAGGAGGAGACGGCTAATTTCTGTGGCAGTTATGGGAAACGGGACCGATTCGGCCGCAGCAGAAACAGATCAGCCTGTCGTTAGGTGTATGCGACTCCGAGGGATTCCTTGCAGTGTAGGGATAACGGACACCGTGAGGTGGACTGCGATAGGACCAAGGCATAGAAGCAGGCCGGTTGTCACGGTTACTCAAAGAGCCGGGGCTGGGAAGACCAATTTAGCGATTTCCTGGCGAACCAAGGACTGGATCAGCGATATCGTCTCAGCAGTGTTGTTCCAAGACATCTGCTGAGGCGAGGTACGAAACGCTGCTTCGAGTTCGCCGAGTACAACTTGGGACACGTTTTCGCTTGGTGTTGTCGAGCTAGATTGGTCAGTGGGGTCGGTACAGGAAGAGGTCACTCCAGTATTTGGAAGCCATCTAAACTGAATGTATATACGGCGATTCTTAGGCCAGCTGAAAATGGCGCCATTCCTTCATGATGGCGTGAACCGTCGATAAGTTTCTGAAGACCACAAAATAGGATGCGTCGTCCACTATGTCTTTGATAATGTGTCCTTGTCAGCCACTGGCATTGATGTTTCGATTTTTTGACAGAGGGCTAGAACGTCCTGAATGTAGGAGACATACGACTTGGTAGCAGTTTGGGCAAACGTGGCGAGTTGTTGCTTGGCGGCTAGATGTTGACCGGTCGGATCGTCAAAAACGTCGGACAGCCTTTATTTGCACAAGAGCAGCTGCTTAGATCTTCCTCGTGTGTGTAAAACCACGTTCGCGCTGTTCCGTCGGTGTAGAGCACACTATTCGCCAGTATTACGGTTGAATACCACCAGCTCACCTTGCTGACGCGCTCATGAATCTTCAACTTTTCTTCTACGTCAACACCATCGAGGCCGGTGAATTTGCCGTGGTCTTGCGGCTCAGGTAGAGCAGTGTACTGGATATGCGTAGTCGGCATAGCGGCTGCAGATGCGGTGCCTTCCACTGCAAACATGGTCCCAGGCTCGGTGAGACGTCCGCTGCGGAGCTCCGTGGCGAAGACGCGTACCTCGCCCATCCACCCGAATGCCACAGGTATAAAATTATTTACACGATGCATTTACAAGGCATATACAAACAGCAGCCGAGAATCCCGTGAGGCTGCTGCCACCTCGTCATGTTCACCATCGACGACCTTGTTTTCTTTCCCCACCATGAGAATATTACGCCCTCGAGTAGGATTCCAAAGTTATTTTCAGATAACTATTCGAATCAACGCTCTCTCCCACCCACGCATTGAAGGCATTCACCCATTTTTACGGCTGGGTCCACTTCAGCAGAAGAGTCGGTGAACTCATACCCGCCTGCACTACAGCATGGTAGTCTTCTTCTCATTGTATATCCTGTTGGTGCCAGAACTGCTGTATGTCATCATAGTTGGTAAAATCTGGGGCATTATTACCACGTGCATGCTTTTCTCTTGTCTCACTGTGGCAGTGGGTGAAGTGATGTTCCTCTTGTAGCATGTGCGGATGCGTTGATGTTGCGTGCGTTTTCCCTTGAGCACAGGCCTACCTATAGTCATGAGTTTTGAGGCCATGGATACTGTCTCAGACATGTCGACATGGAGATTTTCATTCAAAGCATCCTGCAGCAACAGCAGAACGTACGCATTTGTACTACCCCAGTGCTGTATTTGCATCCGCTTGAAGAAATCAACTACCGTGCACACAACATTTCATGAACGTCGACATCTCGCAATATTGTAGTTTAGACAACACCGCGTTACCCAACTTATTCAAGTAAGTTGCGCTTATGACCTGATAACTATTAACCATATCTGCACGACACAACGCGTGCATGTCCATAGGATCAAGCTCATGAAACGCAATTGGTATATCGAAGAGATTCCGCCAGTGCGAGAAGGTGAGGTTCGAGAATATCAGATGCTCGAAGAGTGAGAAAGACGGCCGGTTGATCGAGCTGTCGCATCATTGCAAAATCCTCACGTTTCCGCTGCTGCCAGTAGTTTATTGCCTCACGAACGCCCTTCAAAGCCCTCGTCATTTTATACGGTGTTCTCAAAGATGGACGGTTGTTGATGCACTTCTAGGGTGATATCGTCGGCTTCAGACATTGTACGAAATGTAACAGGTAGGATACAACTCACCGAAAAAAAACGCAGAACTTGCTTCGCAGTGTACTAAACATGTTCGGCCTTGATACCTCGACGATCAGTGCGGTGTATTCCATTTCTAAGGAACGTGAAGAGGGCCAATTGCTCTGCGGGATAAGCGCGTAGAAGCTCTACGTAAAGACCCGTAGAATTCGAGGAAAGCAAACCTCTTTCACCATTAACAATGGAAAAGCTCTAATCAATATAGCAGACAAGTGTGCGCCAGTGTAATTGAAGAACCAGTCGTATTTTTAGTATACTGTGGCGCCGTTGCGTGTTTCAAGGTTAAACACGTTACGCCTGATGATCCAGGAAGTTATAATCGAAAATGAAACTTCCACTTTCACTGCAAGACCCACTACGGTGGCCTCGTGACGTTTTCGTAATTAAAATATACAGCGCGTTCTTACACTAATGCGAAACTGCCTCGCTGACTCTATTATCTACTTCTCTTTTAACTTACGAACACTGCGGAAGCGCGCGAAAGCATTACGTGTGTGCTGGGTTCTCGCAGCTGAGTTAAGCGTTGAAGCGAGTGGCAGCGCGAAGGTAAATTCGCTCGCCGCTGTGGCGCTTCCTGACTCCAGTGTTGACAGAGAGTGTGCGCGGTCATCGAGCGAGATGTGTTCGTGTTTGCTTGTGCGCGCGTGACAAGATGCTCTCTATTTATTTTGTTGGCGAATATATACAAGTCTGTAGAGCCGAGAAAGCTACTCTGGTGTACTCGTCTGTCTTTATGCTTCTTCGATACCTGTGTTGTATCGCAGTGTTCGTTTCTTTCTTATCGCTTTTCCTGTGGAAATATCTTTTGTACCACGAGTAGGGAGGCCAGTTAGGGGAATTTAAGGCGGCGCACCACCAGCTGTGCCTAAGGGTCAGGCCGGGCGACCGCGTTGTCGCCCGCCGTTTGTACTGGTGACAAAAGCGCCGTCTTCCGATATCCCCAAATGTTACATGAATGGTTCCCGACTGTTTTGCGCACTTTAACCTTTAAGACACCCATTATTCACTGGTATAGTTCTTCTAAAGCAAAACAGCTGTCTCCGTAGCTTTCAGCATGCTTTTTCAATTCGGTTTAGCGTTACTGCTTTAAGCAGACGGCTATTAAACAGCTGAAACTTGGCGGAACCCGCCGGCGATAGGGTGTGCATGTTTAAATCTGTGTGAGCTGATACGTTCTCGCTAAAGAAGAGTTGTGATTGGCCTTTTTGTTTGCTCTCTGGTGGGGTGTTGGGACGTTTCCCGAGGGGGCAGGACAGAGTTCGTACCAGAGACAGGGAAAGATAGGTCGCAGCGAATGCTCTTCATGTTTCATATTTAGGTACTGTAGATTGCTTAAATGTACGATTCGGGCGGAAAAATAATAAATAAACCAAATCAGAATATTGCCTACGAATCTTCTGTGTTCTAATCTCATCTGTTCTGTGCGGAAAAAGCAGCGACAACATTCTACGCTGCACTACCATCCTTGCAATGTATACCTGTTTACTAATTTGCTATCGGAATCGAGGTTTCGCCCATGGGCCAAAACTCCAACTTTTCCTGTATCGTTGACACAGGAAAATGCAGTTATTGTGTACAAAGACCACAATGCCCAGTGAAAACCATTTGATGTGCACTCAATACAAAGATTACTTTTACGTACGCCGTAAGCGTCCTTGCCCACCAAGAACTGCTTTTGTCTGGTACTTCTTTTGTGTAGTGTGCTTCGTACACTCTCAAAACGGTGAAATATTTTACACATTAACACATTATTTTGAAGCAGAATTATACGTAATAATGTGCCATTATACCAATCAGTCGATATGGGATGCCTGTCTGGCCCATATAAACAGGGAACTGTATAAATGAGAACCAATGCACGTTATTCTGCTTGGCCACTCACAAACGTGGTTTCGCTGTTGGCTCCACAGTTTAAAATTTTTAAAGGCCAAAGAGTTTCAAATAAACACTATACAATCTGATCTTGAGTCAATTGTCCATGCCAGATTGTTTCGCAGCCTTTGATGCACCCACGTGTGATCATCATATCTTGATGGCGCAGTGTGCTTACGATGGTATAAATGTTTACTTTGGATTTCAGCAAAAGGCTTTTGAAAAAGGCCATGCATTTATATGATTTTTTTTCACTAATACTTTGCATGTTGCGTATGAGCGCAGTGTAACTGGGATGAATATTATTTCAACGTATGAGTATATTTCCTCACATAAGCAACCTCATGGAAGGGTCCCGATGGCTATCAGCTAATATGCATTGGGCAATGACGCTCATTCAAATAGGTAACTATGGAAGAAGTAACTGACACACATCATTAAACATAACAACCATCGAACAAAGCGAATATGAGAACCACGTGGGATACCGTTCAACCGTCTTGGACCTGTTTTGTTTCATTGAGTAGGTGGAATACTAGCGCCGACCATGTACTCGAGTAATGAAAAAAATGTATTGCGAAAGCGTCCACAACATAGCTTAATACCAAATTAATAATCATTAACAAAATAAAGGAACATGACATTTCGAGCCTGCAAGTACAACTACCTATATTCAATGGTTTAAATGTTTATTCTACTTCCTAATAAGACCTAACCTATTATTTACTTTTATTTGGGCACACTCGTGCCATTTTATACGACAGCATCCGCAACTCAATACATGCGCTGTAGCTCGAGTTGGGGCACTGGAAGTTGCAATATGCATAACGTGGTTCAGAAGATATTGCGAAGCGAAATGAATGCTTTATCCCAGGGGAACAAAGAAGGGTCGTTATACTTGATGGAACATATTACAAGCATTGTTGTTAAGAATAGAAGCAGTATATGTGCAGTCGAACTTTATTTAAAATATAAATGAAACCTTAAGCTTGTGGCAAGGCGACGTTGCTATTTATTGGATGATGAATGGCAATTAACAGAACTACAAAACCAACTATGGAAAGAAGAATGATAGGTGTAGCGTTGAGGGATAAGAAAAGAGTAGATTAGGTGAGGAAACAAACGCGAGGTAATGATATCTTAGTTGAAATCAAGAAAAAGAAATGGGGGGGGGGCATGGGCAGGACGTGTAATGAGGAAGGAAGATAACCGATGGCCATTAAGGGTTACGGACGGAATTCCAAGGGAAGGGAAGCGTAGCACGGTGCGGCAAAAAGTTAAGTAGGCGGATGTGATTAAGATGGTTGCAAGGATAACATGGCCATAATTAGTACATGATCGGGGTAGTTGGAGAAACATGGAGAGGCCTATGCCCTGCAGTGGGCGTATCCAGGCTGCTGCTGCTGTTGCTGATGATGATGATGAAGCAGGAAAGTATGTAGAATGACGTAAATTAGTAGGTTGTCCTCTTCAGAGCACCAGGAGAGAACAAAAATGGAAATCATGACTACAACATATCCGTGCGGCGAGATGCGTCCTATGCATTCTTTTCTTTTATTGAAGAACCACATACATCATTAAATATTTCTCCTTGAAAGAAAACAAAAATGTACTGTATTTTTATCCGATATGAAAGAAATATCGCAATATGTATGTGCAGGCACTTTGGTGAATCTGACCGGCGCATTGCCAAGCTACAAAGTAATTCATTACGACAACGACACCATGATACTGGGTAATATATTCGCAACGATGGGGGGTAAGTGAATTTTATCTTCTACCATCAATTTCTTGTAATGAATGTGCCGTTGGCTGGATCACGTAATATATGCTCTATCTTGCATAGATAAGCGAAAAAAATAGAAGAAGCTCTGACGTTAGGTTTTTGAAGCCAGAAATGTAGCCATGTTGGTGTGCCGTCTTCCTTTCCGCCTCCAATCAACTCGCCAGAGCAGATAGGCGCGAGCTTTGAAGTTGCATTGCTACGAGCAACCGGAAGTATGTGCTACCGAAGCGCGTTAGAACAAAGCCTACAATAGTTCTGTAACAGTTTAGTGAGAGCGATTCGCTCCAGCACTTTTTTTGTTGCACGTTGACGAAGGCGATGACCACTCACGCCATAATCACTTTAGTGTCTCGGTTGCTAGCTGACATTCACACTCGCAGAACTTAATGACAGCTTTCAGGTCTACACACCCCGCTACACAGTCAGTTTGTCTCGCGAACAGAACAGAAAGGCACGGGTACAAAATCTTATCTCACTTTTCATAGGACGACAGCAGCAGTGAGGGTGTCCGAAGCGCCATTGCTATGGCAACGTTGACGTTTGGGGTACCAGATCCAGTGCTCCTTTGCCAAACACAGCACGTGACTTTCGCCACACTTTCTCCAACACATCCGTGCTGGCCGGAGCCTCTCCTACGCTTTCCTACCTCCCTATCTCTCTTGACAGGGATTGCGCCGACAGCATTCATCGGTGCAGCGAAGTACTGCATCTCGACACTAACTAGGACCCACGTTGAGCACTTCAGTAGTCTCAGCGTAGAGGAGGCTCCAACGCGGTGTAGGCCTGGTGCAGCTGGTGTAGGTCTTATGCTGAGGGGACTACGCAATTTCCGCATATGGTTTGCATTTCGCGTTCCATTAACCTGTGACCCCTCGTCTGCAATAGAGTGCAGCTTCAACATGCGTCAGAAGTGCTTACACGCCGCTCGTTCCTTCGCTTGCGATGGCACCGACTGAGAAAGCTGCTGCAGTGAGCGGCCCTAAATGACGACTACGTCAATTGGCAGATCTCGCATTCGTCAGGCGACGGACACGCCAGCGCGAATTAGAATGCCTTCAGGCATTTGCAGTGCATGCTCTAGACTCTCACTCGCATTGCTGTAGCTGATGGCATTGCTGCTCAACTGGCTGGCCAGGACACTACGGAGCCGGACCAAAGTGCTCCTAGCTTCGTCCATGCGACCAGACACCAGAACCTGACACTTGCAACACGGTCGCCGACCTGGAGATCGAGCGCCTTTCGCTGTAGTGGGCCGTGAGTTCACGAAGAAAACATGCAACAGTTTCTGTGAAGAGGAGAAGCTAGGTGGCGTCGACCAGTCAAGTTGTTTCGCATCAAGCTCCGACATGTCATGCGTTTGGTTGGTTTTCCCGCTACCAGCCTATCGACGACATTATCCTTGGGTAGAGCTTGGCTCAAGAAACAGCTTGATGCCCTACACTTCACAAGCGAGAAGATTTTCTGGATTCACGAATTTTTTTGCGCGCCCACGCCGCTACGCCTAATGCTGGAGCTGAGACGCAATCCTCGAACCTTAATTTCCCCCCCCCTACCGTCGACAGCAGTCTCGCGCCAACGTGTGCGGTTGCGTGGCACGAGCTGTCACGTGCCGTAGGCGCCTACGTCATAACTGCGGTCCACACAGTCATAATTGGGCCTCAGAGGGATGTGCACCTCCCTCAACAGAAATTGCACATCTTACAGCGTGCGAGGTAACAAGCCTTCCTCATCCTATATGAGGCCCTGGATCTCTCACTGCATATCAATTCACGAAGCAATGTAATCGTGATCAAGACCCCAAGTTCAATAGCAGCGGAGAAAATGGCTGCCATGTCTCAACTCGCTCTTAGGCCAACTACGCACATTGTCCCAGCATACATAATCGCACCGACCAACTGCTGCAGCGAGGTTATCCACGGAGTGGACGCCGGCACTTCTTCGGAGCACCTGCTGCAGAACTTGGACACTTTTGGACCCACCATACTAGCCGCCTGGATGATGGGCCGTTCAGAGACTGTTATTATTACATTTGAAAGAAGCATTGTCCCAAGCAAAGTCTTCTATCATCGAGCGATGTTCCGATGTTTGCCCCACCACCCCGAAGCGTTGTTCTATTCCTTATGCCTGATATTGAATCATCGTGCTGACAATCTCCCCAACAAATCAACGGTTACCTGATGTCCTGACTGCACGAGACAACTGAAGCAAGGCGAAGAAGACCAATGCTTTCTCCTCTGCCTGCACTGCGATGGAGACCATAGAACCAACGATCCCAGCTGCCAAATGAAAAGGCAAAAAGACCATAACAAAACAGAACAAGCCTACCTACAACGCATCAAACTGCGCAACCAGCAGCCGCCGGCACTCGGTTCCAGCTCACCCAACACCGCAAGCTCGACCGATAACCATCGCGAATGCCCTGCATTATTATCGCAGGGACAGCAAATGCAAACAACGCAGATGCAACAGCCCCAGAAGAAGCAAGAAGACATGCGACCTTACGTATCGCTCTTGCAGCCGACCACATCGGCGAGGGCTACACAGAGAGCGCAACGACAGGCATCGTGCGAAAGCTCTGCGCTAGCCCCACGGTCTGGCATAACAGAAGCACAGAAGGCGCCTGGTAAGCGAAGCAGTCCTATCATCGCACAAGCTCATCCTTCGATACACTAACCTCAGAAGCACATTCTACTATTGCCATTTCACATCAACATGTGCATCAGCAACACATCACATGCGCATTCCAACAATACATCTTCAACGCTCGATTCCCGTCTAATCAAATCAGAGACCCCGTTAGCACGCTTTGAATGTGTGGAAAAGAAACTCAACCGCCTCACCCACATTGCCGAAAAACTTGCCTCACCCTACGAACGTCACGAAACACGCCTAACCGTGCTAGAACAACGTAGACCGCATGCTGAAGCGCCTTCTCCCGGATGAAGATCTTAGCTGCGAAGACATGGGCCACATTTCTCATTCGCAAAAGAGACAACTTCGTCTTGATCCAATCGACACTTCGAGCACCCATCCTAAGACCGCAAAGGTTGGTAATCCATGACACATGTAAGGAAGGGAAACTTGCGTTTGGCAGTGGAAATATCGCGGTTTCAGTAACAAAAAAACACTAATGATTCGATACTTCCTAAAATCGAAACATCCACCACATGTGTTCCTTCTGCAAGAAACATAGCAATAACAGAACACACCCGGATACAAAGCTGCACACTCAGCACCCAACCAACACCACCAGCCATTAATTTCGACGTACGTAAAACATAACATTAAAAACAACATGCAGGTAGCACCAGACTGCTTAGCAATGTATGCCTTAATAACTACAATATTGCTACACGTCTGTGATATTTGCTTGTTTCAACGAGGCACGTGGGAGCAATCACTCGAGAAAAGAGCAGGAAGAACAAACTGGGCTCCCGCTGCGAATCGAACTGGTGAGCGCTGCAGTCGTTGTTGTAAATACAACCTGTAAATAGTTGCTCGTCTTCGCGCAACATAGTGGTGGAGGTGCGGCGTATATCCTGAAAGGCATCGCGGATGACGCCTTGAATTTGCTCGTCCATAACGACGTTTCTACCGTCGACGCCATCGTAAAAGATTGCCGCCGCTGCGAGGAAGCCAAAAGCCGCCACGTCATCCCACATTTTTCCGGCTCCCAAACACCCCTGCCACGTCCTCTTGCGCGCTCTTACCGCCACGCGACCATTTCAAGAGAACGTCACCCGTATCTTTTGTCGTGAGATTGAAGCGGCGAGTCTCGCCCCCTTCATCCACGCCCCATGAAGGTACCTTTGACCAAGCGGCCCCCACTATTTCCGTTATCCACGCAGTTGTGCGGCAAAAAATTGCAAACCTTTGAATCCCTACCGCCTGCGGTCTGCCGACCTGATTCGGCAACCATTCCCATGTCCACAACATATAATGACAAGTATTTCGCTCCCAGACGACGCAAACCTGCTGAATGGCGAACCTCAGACGACAAACCGATATGCTTCCGCTGCCACCGTGTTGGTCATGTATCCCGCCACTGCCGCACCACGTGGATGCCGCCGTATTGGAGCTCATTCCCTGCTCCTCACCCACACGCCCACGCTCGCCGGTTTTCACCTCGCCGTCTTTACCCTACTTCTGATGCCCCTGACAGCCGCTGCTCCGTGCGATCGCCGTCGCCGCAACGCCGTCGCTCCCCGTCACCCCAACCTCGCCGCTTTTCCTCGCTAGCCGACGGACGGAAAACTAGGTCATGCAGCTCTTGGTGGTAGTGTTGCATAATGTTCGTCCTGTCCATATCCCCCATTGACGCTCCTCACCAACACGAACCTCATTGAAGCAGACGTAGATGGTTTTCCGTTGACGGCATTAATTGATACTGGAGCCCAAATGTCCACAATGAGCACTACCCTATGTCGTCGCCTTAAAAAAGTTGTTACGCCTGCCATCACTCAAGCCGTACGCGTCGCCACCAGCGCCACTGTTGCCGTCCGGCGCATGTGCACTGCTCGTAGAGGAATTGCTGGCCTCCAAGTTCCAGTCCTGTTCACCGTGCTGACCAGCTGCCCTCATAACCTAATCTTCAGGCTCGACTTTCTGACGACGCATTCTGCCTTCATCAACCGTACGCTGTGCCTATAGCTCCCTCTTCTTTCATTCGCCCCGAACAACCGAACACCCTCTGCACTACAGCGCTTGTTCGCTTATCTCCGAAATCTCTAACCTTCGTCGAATTGGCCTCAACAGCTACCGTACCTGATGGCGACTATGTCGTCTCACCTATTCGTGATGTCCTACTGGCGCTCGACAACTCTGTGCCACACTCCGTCGTAACCCTTGCCCCTAATAGGATATCTCTCCCCGTTATCAATTTTGGCTTGACGAAGCAAGTGTTATCTGAAGGCGTAGTGGTGTCGACGCTCCGGTCAGTGACAGACGACCACGTCATTGCTTTGCAGCCGAAGCGTCTCCAGGTCCTCTTGATTACCCGCAGGGTGCCTTGAAGCTCGACGGCCCATTACACCCCATGCTCGCTCCGGACCTCGCACCTCACCAAGCTGCCTCCCTAAATCGCCTTTTGCTTTCCTACCGTGACATATTTGACACTGACAATATACCACTTGGTCAGACATCCGTTGTTAAGCATCGGATAAAGACTGGTGATGCTGTTCCCATTCACCGCTGACCATAACGCATGTCCACGGCAGAGCGGCAAGTTTTCAGCAGGAAGTCAATAAGATGCCCGCCAGAGGCATAGATAAGCCTTCGT
This sequence comes from Dermacentor variabilis, assembly GCF_050947875.1. Classification (NCBI taxonomy): domain Eukaryota; kingdom Metazoa; phylum Arthropoda; class Arachnida; order Ixodida; family Ixodidae; genus Dermacentor; species Dermacentor variabilis. Next base: position 69,859,502 of record NC_134575.1, on the reverse strand, counting down.
CGAGTCCTTGGGCGTCGCCAGTCGTGCGCGTAAAAAAGAAAGATGGCACGTGGCGTTTCTGCGTTGATTACCGCAACCTAAACCGAATTACTTAAAAGGATGTTTACTCATTACCACGGGTCAATGACGCTCTTGATTGTCTTCAAGGTGCCAAATACTTTTCGTCCTGGTTATCTTTCGATCTGGTTATTGGCAGATTTTCGTCCTTGAGCAATACCAAGAAAAGAACGCTTTCGTCACTCCAGATGGCCACTACCACTTCAAGGTTATGGCGTTCGTTTTATGCAATGCCCCCGCCACGTTTGAACGTATGATCGACTCTCTGCTTCAAGGTTCCAAATGGCCAACTTGCCTTTGTTACCTCGACAATGTCGTCGTGTTTTCTCCTGCATTCGACGTGCATCTAGTGCTCGTCGCAGCAATTCTTAACGTCTTCCGAAAGGCTGGGCTCCAATTGAACTGATTGAAGTGGCATTTCGGGCTCCGACAGAGGGCAGTGCTAGGACATCTCGTCTAAAGCCCCTTGATACTGAAAGTAGCGCCATTCTGTGAACTTTGCCGCCGCGCCGCCAACCCTCGCACATCCTCCTCGCCCGCCTCTCCACTCGGCGCTTTTCTGACCGATGATTGGCCGCTCCGGCCGGCCCCAGCCGTCGCCTTGGAAACGCGCGCGAAAGCGTCGCTTTGCTTGTGTTGTTGTTTTTCTTCTTCGCCATGGGCAGGCCGTGTTCCTTTATTCAGCTAATTCGAACTCTGCATTTCGCACCGCGTTATGCCGGGTTGCTGCGCATTTCAGTGCACAAGCCGGCGTGAAAAAATAGCTTCATGCTTTTCACGATTCCTCGAGGGAAGAACGACATCAGCCGCAGAATAAAGTGGATTCACAACATCGGACGCATATCGTCTGGAGAATAACACCATGCAATGTTTCATGTTACTGGGTTCGAGCTTATGCTACTTCTAACCGGCGGTTTATATAAATATTTTTATTTTCCGAAGTGTGTGCCATCCTGTATGTTTTGGGTGTTTTCCGTGTAACGTTTCAGGAGTCACCTGCAATAAAAATTGCATCTGGCCAGATATGTGCTGGCGTGTCACAGTGGCTGTGTATTCTATGCTCCAGACCTGTACTCTGCGTCTGAAATTTGTGTTGGGGTGGCGCGATGTTTTCAGTAAGTAGCTGAAAAAACTGGCAAAACCCTGCATGCCGCCCTCTCAGATCTATGGTAATGGCTGCGGCTGGCAGCTTTTCCAGCTCTTACGAAACAGCTTTATTGGCAAATTGCAAAAGGAATGACATCTGGGAGAGTCATTAATGCCACAGATTGGAAGAATAATGTGCAAAGGAGGACCAAAACTTCGCGCAAATAAGCTTTGAGCATCTTCTTGCCTGCTATGGATCTTTAGAGCGATGAAGGCCTTTGTGTGACCGCCGCGACTGTGAAAGTCTACCGCGTTTCCGAGGTCTAGCGGCACGTGAGGAGCCAGTCAGCAGAGATGCCTTTTAAGGCTGACTTTCATTCGCCATAGGTGAAATCGTTACAATTTATATTTAGTTATGCTATCAAAATAACGTCAGGTTCTTAAGCTCTGTGTTTCTAAAATAGTACGAATTGTTTCCTTGAAACCGATCCAGTCACAGAAGGGCTAAATCCTATCTTATCGTCCTTTACAGCGCTGAATATTGCATCACCACGGGCGTCTGAAGCACTAATTGAATGCATTCGATGGGCTACACTGAATAAGTCACAGAGACAGCATCCCCTTCCCATCTCTTAATCTAGTCGTCCGTTGCCGTCAGCAATCATTCATAAATTTCAAGCCAACCCTTGGCTACGCTCACTTCTACAGTAGTCAATAAAAATATATCTCTCTTGAGAGCACGAAAAACTAGAAAAAAATTGTTCTCTTTCAAGCAGGAATGAAATTTCTATAGCGCAGGTATTAAATGCGCGGCATATGCATTACACCGAGGCCCCGAGCCTTTTAGGACTGAACCCCTCCCACCCTGCCCCCCCCCCAAAAAAAAATCCATAATCACGTTATAGCAAATTTCGCATCATTTTTGCGGCCACTGTCCTGCTTCTGAAGCTTCACGCACGCAATGACGTCCAACTAAATTACCGCAATCTCTGCCTGGCTCGACTGCAAAAATATAGTGTCATAAAAAGTACATCCGAGAAAATGCAGCACTAGTTGAAATTGCATTTAATTGCATTCACTGTGTCGAAAAATATTAAAGAATGTACAAATTTAAATTAAATACTGCGCTAATTAAAGCTCTGCTCTGTTGAAGTGACCGCTGAGCACGAGGTCGCGGGATCGAATCCCGGCCACGGCGGCCGCATTTCGATGGGGGCGAAATGCGAAAACACCCGTGTGCTTAGATTTAGGTGCACGTTAAAGAACCCCAGGTGGTCAAAATTTCCGGAGTCCTCCACTACGGCGTGCCTCATAATCAGAAAGTGGTTTTGGCACGTAAAACCCCAAATATTATTATGTTGAAGTGACCAGTATAAAGATATCAAAGCCAATGTGGGCTATATACAATACGCTGCGATTGTTAATTCATGCCGCAAACGCGCACGTTTAGCGCTTTCATTGCTCAAACGAGAAGGTGATAAATGTGGGTCATGGTAGAGTCAAGCACGTTGCATCCCTATCTAGTGCTTTCGCTTAATAATAGAGCGAGAAAAAAATCCCGAAGTTAGGTGCGATCACGGGTGCCAGCTGATGCATCAAGCCGGCGAGCGCGCGATGGCCTGCGAAGCGTGCCGTGCGCAGCGCGCACAGCCGGCGGGCGAGGAGAATCGAGGAGGAAAGCGCGGGAGTGGAGGAGAGTGTCGCTACTTTCAAATTATTAAGGGGCTTTAATCTCGTCAATACTTCCGGAGTACAACCCGACCTGGAGAGAGAGAGAGAGAGAAAGCAAGGGTAGGAAAGGCAGGGAGGTCAACCAGAACAGCATCCGGTTTGCTACCCTACACTGGGGGTGGGGTAAAGGGGAATAGAAAGAGGAAGAAGGGGAGGCCCTGCCTGGAGAAGTTTCAAACGGTAACGGCTTTTCCTGTACCTCAGTATGTCAAAGACGTCCGCAGTTTCGTGGGGTGCTCTTCTTATTTGTAACGGTTCGTGAAAGATTTCGCAGCAATCGCTCGACCACTGACAACTTCTGAAGAAAGACGCACCTTTTATGTGAGGTTCCACTCAGGCTGCCGCGTTCTCACGCCTTATCACGATTCTCACGAATCCGCCGGTCTTGGCCCCCTTTGTGCCGCCCGCACCTACAGAGGTCCGAACCGATGCCAGTGGTTGTGGCATTCGCGCCGGCTTATGGCAACGCCAAAACGGACTGGCCTACTGGCCGGCTAGGTCATTGTGCCCTCCGACTGCAAGAATATCCCTACACAGTGACTTACAAGTTTGGACGCCAACATTAGGATGCAGATTGCCTCTCTTGCTACCCATTCGACGACACGACCTCTACGTCTGATACTGACACCGACGCCTCTCTTCTCTCTGTTTTTCCACTGCTCTATGTCGCCGACGAGCAGCACGTTTCAATCGACGAGGAGCATCTCAATCGCACTCTCACAGACATGCTCGCGAAATATGGCTCTTCAGACCACACCGACTACCACTGACCACACTCGCTCTACAATTTGTCACATTTGTCTATGATTCCTGGCGCCACAACACAGCCGGTTATTTCCTATTTTCCCTTTTGTTCGGCCGAAAACCAGCGCTGCCCCTCGACACAAACCATCCTGGTCACGCGGCACGGACCAGTGAATATGCATTCGACGCGATCGCCCGCTCTTCCTAGGGAAGGGAAATCCCGCGACCACTTTCTGAAATCCCAAGACAGTCAAAGGCGTTTGTACGGCTACGACACCGAGACGTGCAGTTCCCGCCTGGTTCTTTGTTGCTTCTATGGTTTCCTTCGCGTCAGGTAGGCCTGTGAGAAAAACTGCTGTCTCGTTACACAGGCCGATACCCAATGCTTTGTGCCGTGACTCCCGTCACCTACGAGATCGCTTCTGACGCCCCATCTGCTTCCCATTCCAGTGATAACGTGAACGTTAAACGGCTGTAGCAGTATCACCCTCCCAGTGATGACATTTAGGGGCTCCGGGACGTCGCTTCTGCGCCGGGGGATTATGCTACACGCGTGTGATAGTTGCTTGTTTGAACGTGGCGCGTGGGAGCCATCACTCGAGAAAAGAGGAGGCAGAAAAAACTGGGCTCGCGCTGCGAATCTAACCGGCCAGCGCTGTTACCGCTGTTATAAATATAACCTGTAAATATTTGCTCGTCTACTGACTCGTCCTTCGCGTAACAATATAACCGGACACCACCAAAAATCCACCTACAACCTTAGTCACATCTTCCAGCACGCCAAAAAGGTTATGCACATGGCATTTACATCATGGGAGACTTCAATGCGCCCAACACATCATGGAGCTACAAGGCGAAAACGAAAATTCGTGGGTTGCTGGAAGACATAATAAACAAATTTCAGTACACAGTTCTCAACACTCAGGGAGTAACAACTCGCACATGGACGCCAAATCATACTCCTACTACGCCGGACATCGTGTTGGACAAAGGTGAATATGCTACGAGCTGAAAGAAAAGCCACGAGAACCTTAGTAAGGATCACGACATAATAAGCTTGACTACACACAAGACGCATCGAAAGCGCCGCGCTAAAGTCACCTCCACAAATTGGGACACATTCCGGAAACTGAGACAGAATATCAGTCACACAGGGACCGACTTGGGCACATGGGCTAAAGACCTTATATACGTATAAAATATAATGTATTAAGGACTTACGTAAGGACTAATATATATTACTATATATTAAGGACCCCAGTCTTTACTGGGGTCCTTATATCGCAGTATAAGGCCATATATGAACCCATATATAACATTATATGGCCTTATTTGTGCACTCATATGTCCAAACATGGCCACATATAACACATACAAGGGCCATATTTGACATTATCGTAAGGGTATAGTGCAATGCCCGGCCGGTTCGTGGTGAAGGTGCAGTTCCCCATTAAACGGCCCCCATACACAGCTTCGCTGGTCATCCTTGTTTGCAGAGTGGAAGGGCACCGGGTTTTCTCATTTGAGCTGCTTCTGCGCCGCGCGTTCTTCAGCAGTGAGGCTCCTCCGAATGCTTTTGACGTTCCCCAAGATACTTTGAATTTGGCAACGAGCCAAGTTTACCCGAGCTGTATTCTGGATATACCGCAACTTCTTTTCAACATCCTCGATGATATCACGTTTCAGCACTTTATGTGGGGAAATTGCGATGTCCAGACCCTTTGACAAAAGACTCATGTGGTTGTCCGATAGACGTACCGAGGAAATGTTATGCACCGCTTTTGAACTGACACGTTCTGCCTGACGGCGAGGTAGCCAGCGGGTAAGCTTCTGGCGAGAGAGACACAACTGCAATTTAAAAAGAGGCACGTGCTTGTCAGCGGAAGATAGAGTGATATTGCTGTGGTTCTGCTTAAACCAAACCTACATTAGTTTCGCCAACACTATTCATCATGAAAATGAAAGGTGCAATATCGGAAGCCCTGTTTCCATTATCGGGGCTAATCTAGTGATGGAGCTCGTCGACTAACACGTAATGAACTCACTATCATTTTGGATGAAACTGTATATTAGGTACGTGGCGGACCCTCTTGTAATTTTGAAAAGGGCGAACCTGGTCGCTTTCCCCACAGTACTGTGCAGTGTACACCACGTCTCTCAGTTCACGTACGAAGCAGGGAGATAATATCTCGCCTTTTCTGGATCTGCTTGTACGCCGGGTCAGTAATGGCAGTGTGGAAACGACATTGTACCGTAAGCAGCCTGACAACCATATCGTTTTATTCATTGAGTCGTATCAATTGACCAAACACCAACGCTCCATGGTAGGAATTTTTTGTCATGCTGTGACCCAGTGTGCTCGTGCAAACAGCTGCGGCTACAAGAAATGGAAAATGTATTTGATGCATTAAAACAGCGCCGTTGTCCCAAGAAATTTATTAACGGAACCCCCAAGCAAGCGTAGGAGAAGAGACAGAAAGTGAGAGAAACATAAACAAGAGATGCGTCGAACTGCACCACTAAAGTATCGCAGGTAGAAAAGGATGGCCCAATTAAACTAACTGAAAAAGGCCTAGTGCCAATAGATACCTTTGAAAGAGAAGAATAGAACAAAAATAACGGAGAAAAAATTTAGATCGAAGAAGGAAAGGTTAGAAAAGGAAAAAGAAGAAATAAAATGAAGGAAGGTTATTGGGCTGTGGGAATGGGTTACATAGAGGTCTAGCTAAAGAATAAAGCAGGGAAAGAGTTTGTATCAGCATCAGCGGCCACAGCGAAGCACAGCCAAGGCTAGAGGCTGGTTGCGGACTTTTATTATTAACACAAGGTATACCTTTTCACAAAATCCAAAGAATAAATTTAGAAACTCCTCTTGACTGACAGTGTACTCTTCTGTTATGCTTACCATGTTGTGTTGTGTTTCTTCAATTCTATGATCATGGCCATGTCTTCTTATTTCTTGACTCTTCAATTTTCCAGCTTGATATACAACAAAATTGAATTTTATTTGAAAAAGTGATAGATTTAAAATAAGTATATGAGTAACAGTATTATGCACGTAATTCTGACCTGAAATACGTATATCGGTAATGTGTTGTGTTCGGTATGAAACTCTGCCTTGAGGTACAATAAGATATAATAAAATAATGCCGTGGAGTAACTTTTAAATTTATTGTCGGTTGTTGCTACTTTTGCGGGTTTGCTTTTAACAATGACATATAAATGCTTTTAGGCTTCATGAAGGAGTGTGCGCGTAGTCGAGTGCCGGGGGATAACCCTCCACCATGGACATTCTGCCTTCAACTTAAGCAAACTTGAAAAACTTTACGGCGTACATCAGCTCCCCACTTACCCCGTGCGCGATTCGGTTCTCCTCGAAGCGTCTTCCTCCTTCAGGCGCTCGCTTCCCCTGCTGTGACACACATAATATGACCTATTTAGGAGACAGTAAGGGTACACTGACGCGTAAAATTCGCACAGGACCAGAAAATCTACAACCAAGAAGCTGCAGGAATTCTTAGAATTGTCTACTAAAGCGTAAGAATTGTTTCCCTCGGCTGTTACTAGGTCTTTCCATAGTATGGGTCACGTGTTTTTTCTAGCTGACACGTATATATGCATGGCCTTTCCGGTGGCAATGTATGCTTAGGCTTTAGTAGACAACTGTAACAATTCGTGTTCGCATCTGACCCCTTCAATGCAATCATACCGATTGAGCCAGAACGCCGCCGGGAACGAGCGTGCTTCGACGGAGCAGAGCGGTCGAAACGAAAGACCAGCTGCCAATGTAGCGCGCGAGCCATTGTAACGACGCCATGTCGCCATTGCTGTCGGTCTCATAAGCTAGTTTTATGCGCACGTCCTTGTCCCAGCAAGCTCTCGCCTGCGGGGACAAGGACGTGCACTTCGGTAAGGCTGAACGAAAACGCGCGAAGCACCTCAGCACGCCTGCTTGCCCATGCGGTGTTCACTCTAAGGACGCTCAACAGCGTACAATTGGACGTTGGACGAACTCAAAATTTCTAGTTTTCCCACCTCCAAATTTAAGTAGGTCCAACCCGAAATTTCTAGTTCGCCAAACCCCGCATTTTATTTGTGCCAACCGAAATTTCAAGTAGGCCGTCGGCGTAATTGAAGCCGACCCTCTCCTAAGTTTTGGTTCCCCCACATGCAAATTTCAAGTTAGCCCAAACCCAAATATCAAGTTGGGCCAGTCCGAAATTTACCTTGGCCCACCCAAACATTTCATGCAAGCCCACCCTCAAATTTAAATTGACCCACCCGATATTTCAAGTCAGCCCACCCCAAAACTTAAGTTGTCCCACTCCAAAATGAATGTACGACCATCATCACTTCAAGTTGGCTCAATCGCTCATATTCTGTAAACCGTAGAAACCGTAGAACCGTCGCCGTAGAATTCTCCCCCGAAAGAAGTTCCTTCAATAATAAATTCCACTTAAATAATGTTTTCGTGAATTGTCACATCAAATTTCTGCATGCCCATGTAAAATATCAAATTGGCCTGCCCCCAAATTTTAGGTTAGCCAGCCCAATAATTTTAGCTGGCCCACCCACAGTTAAGGTTGGTCCCATCGCTAATGTAAGTTGGCCCAACCCCAAATTCCAGTTGGGCCTACTATAAGTTTCCCGATGCATTTCCTAAGGAGCTCCATGTTTCCCTATGAGTATTATCTTCTTTTATTTTTTGCTGTAAATTTTGCAGAGTGCTTAAAACTACGAATTAGCTACATTTGCACTACCATAACGATCAAATACCTAAACGTTGCAATTTACGCACTTTTGTGCACCTATAAGGCATTGCACTTTTCCCGTGACAGGGCCGGGGAGCTAGCCAGGGAATGTTTACGTATTGAAAAACTCACGCAGTTCACACGAGGGGCATGGCGCACATGAGCTCCAAATGAATGAAATCTGCTTGTGAATAACTTTGTCTAAACTATTATACTGCTCCAGCACAGAATCCACACCTCACATGTAAACATAATTCATATCCCCATGGCTATGGCTTCCTACTCCAGAATCACTTTGTTAATACAATTTCTTGCAGCATTCTAGTGTTGATTTTTCTACCCGTATACATTTCTGTTATACACTGTTCACCAATGTTCACTTTTTTTTCTCGTTTATCCATTATTGTATGTTTGTGTTCTCTTTATTGTGCACTTTGCAATTTTTGTAGGGGGTACAGACCCCGTCAAGCCGAATTCATTTGGCTTTTTGTCTGTACTCCTGTCATCTGTACATGTGTAGATGCAAATAAACTTGAATTGAATTGAACCCTGTTAAAGCCTGATGAATACCCCAGCTTAGGAATATTGCTTACGCTTCTGCAAAAACAAAACTAATTTTATACGCGTTACCCCTAGTCCTAGTAAACATTCGTAAATGAGTTTCCAGACTATGAGCTGCGCAATGTGAATTAGAGTATTAGTCATGCGCTATGTGACTGTCCTTCGAGCCGCAGAAGTTGAGCAAGGATGTCACGCACCTCCACAGGACACCGTGTTTGGAGGAACGTATTTTAGGCCCTCGGAAGGATGTTAAATGTAGTTCTCAGGCCATCCAGACTTTCGAATTCCAAAAGTACATGTCTGGACTGCAGGCTTTGAGTAGACCTGATTGCTTGTATGTTTATAATCCCCCTCCTATTGTCGTCGTCACTCATCACCTTATTCTTTTTTCTCGCCATCTTTCCCTCTTACTCCTCCCCCAGCACAGAGTAGCTGCAATGAACCTCAGCCCAATTTCTCAGCATTTCTTATCAAGAAACTATTGCCTCTCTCTGATCAATGCCTCAAGGATCCCTTATCTTCTACTGAGTATCACAACTATTCAAAATAACCACGGTAAATTTAGTCATACATGGTTTTTGCTTGAGCACATTGTCACAAAAATATTATTGCTGTATGTATAACCGTGGTATCCATAAATATTTGTTCCCACTTAGACGAAAAAGCCTTACCCATATAGCGAGTAGAGCAGCCTTGAATGAACAATATGATACTATACTTAGATATGAAATGCTCTCACGCCCTTGTGCGACTGTGTGCTTACCACGATTTTCATTGATTGTACTTGCAGAAAAAGCCATATGTTCACTCTGGACGAACTACGAGTATCGCAAAGCAGAAGCTAGTCAGCTGCCTCCATCTACACTTCTATATTGGCATTCAAACTGCAAAAATGTGAATTTAGTTCCATATCCTGATGATTGCACCGATTTATATGATGAACAAGAATAAAGTGGTTTGTTTTAAATATTCGGTGCTGTTCTTGTGCAATCTTTCATCGGATAATGTAATGTGCAAAATAATACCGCTTTTTATGCAGCTGTGTTATACATGAACAAACACTATGTGCTTTACTAGTTACCAGGCATGAGCAAAGAACTTTGTTTTCTGCTCTTTTATCTTTTGCACCAATTAGGCAGGCGTTGCCGATGCCGGTGAATACTGTTAAACCATTTTGATGTGCAATTTTAATTATTAAAACCTGCTGCATTCCATGAAATCGTCTAACCCTCGAAAGCCAGATGCTGACAAAGTATAGGCAAATAAAAGGTAGTCTTACTGCATATATTCTGTATGAAGCAAATATAACAATGTGCCGAAAACCTAACTTTTATGAACACACCAGAAGCACTGGCGGCGAGCACAACATCTACATTAGACCTGCTACACACTTTTCTGCTACAGCTGCATTAGCTGTTGTACACTTTTCTCTTGAGGGATAATGGCACGCTGCTGTTCATGATCTGAAAATGCCTGCCAAACGCACCGCAGCCCATTCTTATTCTTCTGATTATTTCATTATAATGATCCGGATTCGCAGTCACTACCTGTCCTAAGTAGATGTCTTCCCTTACCACTTCCAGTGCCACGCTACCTATCGTGAACTGCTGTTCTCTTCCGGGACTGTTTAACATTACTTTACTTTTCTGCAGATTAATTTTCAGACCCACCCTTCTGCTTTACCTCTCCAGGTCAGTGTGCATGCATTGCAGTTGGTCCCTTGAGTTACTAAGCAAGGCAATATCATCAGCGAATCGCAAGTTACTAAAGTATTCTCCATTAACTCTTATCCCCAATTCTTCCCAATCCAGGTCTCTGGATACCTCCTGTAAACGCGCTGTGAATATCACTGGAGAGATCGTATCTCCTTGCCTGACGCCATTATTTATTGGGATTTTGTAGCTTCCTTTATGGAGGACTACGGCGGCTGTGGAGCCGCTATAGATATCTTTCAGTATTTTTACATACGGCTCGCCTACACCCCGATCCCATAATGCCTCCAAGACTGCTGAGCTTTCAATTGAATCAAACGATTTCTCCTAATCAACGATAGCTATATATAAGGGTTGGCTATATTCCGCACATTTTTTCTGTCAAATGAGTGATAGCGTACAGGTGGTCTACTGTAGAATATCCTTTACGGAATCCTGCCTGGTCCTTTCGTAGACAAAAGTCTAACGCGTTCCTGATTCTATTTCTGATTACCTTAGCAAATATTTTGTAGGCAACGGACAGTAAGCTGATCGGTCTATAATTTTTCAAGTCTTTGGCGTCCTCTTTGTTATGGAATAAGGTGATGTTGCGTTACTTTGATGCGGTTATTAAGGTTACTTCGTTGCGTCTGTGTAGAACTCCGTGCAGGAGTGTTTGTGCTGGAGTTCCCGGAGATGCATTTGGATTTCAATGTCTGAAGCGTGTTTTGTAACTTGCATGAAAGATATATCGCATTGTATCAGCTGCCACTCCCAAGGAGGTAGCAGCTTGGCTGGATGCATTAGGCGAAGCTCGAGGAGTGGGACATGCATTTCATGACTGAGCTCCCTCACACGCAGCGAAAAAGGCTGTCTTACGGAGGGACGATTACGAAAGAATGTGTCAGATGCATTCTCGTTAACGGTATTAAAACACGGATGTTGAGGATTAGAGTGGACTTTCAGAAAATATGTTTGGTTGATGTGTGTTCTCTTCAGTTGAAGTGACCACTCATTTGATTCTACATATAAACTTTGTATGGGACTCGTTCTTAAAGCGCCAGTGACCAGTCGGATTCCTAGATTGTGGACCGGATCTAGCATCTTTAGCGCGCTCGGGGCTGCAGAATGATAGATCACGGCACCATAGTCTAGTCGTGATCGAATAAGGCTCTTATAGATATTCATTCGACACTTCCTGTCACTACCCTACCTAGTCTGGGATAGAAGTTTCATTATGTTCATTGTTTTCAGACATTTTTCTTTAAGGTGTTTAATGTGGGGGACAAAAGTGAGTCTATATTCAAGTATGACACCTAGAAATTTGTGTTCTTTGTTTACAGTTATCTGTTGTCCACATAGTTCTAAGCAAGGATCTGGGATCAGGCCTCCCTTTCATGTAAAAAGAACACAAGAGCTTTTATTAGGATTGATCTTAAATCCATTTTCGTCTGCCCACATTGACACTTTGTTCAGGCCATGCTGTACGTGTCTCTCGCATACTGCGAGGTTACAAGATTTGAAAGCTATTTGAATGTTGTCCACGTTGACAGAGTAAAAGGTAGTTGGTGGTAATGAAGCACGAAGCGTGTTCATCTTCACGATTAAGAGCGTGCAGCTGAGCACGCTTCCTTGGGGTACACCCGCTTCTTGCGTAAAAGGACCCGAAAGTACATTGCCGACTTTTACCCGGAAGGTACGAGTGGACAGATAGCTTTCTATTAGGTAAAGCATATTAGCATGGATGCCCATTTCTAACAAGTCTCTTAAAATACCTTAACGCCGCGTTGTATCGTACGCCTTTTCCATATCGAGAAATATTGATAGGAAGAACTGTTTATGTATAAATGCATCCCGGATATTTCCTTCAACACGTACGAGATGATCGGTTGTGGAGCGCCCTTCCCGGAAGCCGCACTGATAAGGATCAAGCATTTTGCTCTGTTCAAGGAAGTGAATGAGTCGCCGATTTATCATTTTTTCGAACACCTTACAAATGCAACTTGTGAGGGCTATCGGGCGGTAACTTGCCACTGAGGAAGGGTCTTTGCCTTGTTTCAAAACAGGGACCACAATGGCTTCCTTCCATGGGCTGGAAGGTACCCTGCATCCCAGATGGTGTTGAAAAGTGTGAGTCAAGTAACTTGCGTATCATTGTGTAAGTTTTTAAGCATTTCATAGATGATTCGATCAGATCCTGGTGCGGAGCTCTTGCATGCGTTCAAGGCAGCTCTCAATTCGGCAATACTAAAAGGACGGTTGTAAGGCTTATTCTGTAGACATTTTCTGATGAGTGGCTTGCATTCTTCTATTTGTTTATATTTTAGGAAGGATTGCGAATATTTTGTTGAACTTGACACGTTCTCAATACTCCCCAAGTGAGTCTGCCTGGTCTTGCAGTCTATCGCCCTGTGCGTTTACGAGAGGGAGTGAATATGTTTGCCGCCCTCTAATCCTATTAACCCTGTTCCAGGCTTTGGCCTCATCTGTATAGGAGTTGATACCGGATAAAAACTTCTGCCAACTCTCTCCTCTGGCTTCTCGGTGGGTTCGCCTGCCTTGGGATTTTATTTTTTTTTAATTCATAAATTTCTCCGCAGTGGGGGAGGCGCGTAGCAATCCCCACGCTTTGTTTTGTTTCTTACAAGCGATTCTAAAGTCATCGTTCCGCGAAGGGACGCGCCGTTTGCATAACAATCCATTTACTTGTGATATACATTTAGTTGCGGCATCGATTATGAAGGCGGTAAAATATTCCGCAGCGGCATCAATTCCTAACGAGGACATGTCATCCCATGAAATACTACTGAGAGTTCGGAATTTCTCCCAGTCAGCTGTATCAATCTTCCAGTTAGGAGCCTGTGGTAAATATTCGTTTTCTTTAGGTATTCTTATCCGTATGGGGAAGTGGTGGCTCCCGTAAGGATTGCTGGTAACTTCCCATTCAAGTTCAGGCAGTGTAGACGGCGAAACAATGCTGAGGTCAATTGATGAAAATGTTCTGTTTGCAAGAGAATAATATGTGGGTTCTTTCTTATTGAGAAGGCACGCTCCAGAAGAAAAAAAGGAACTGTTCAACGAGACGACCTCGCGCATCGATACGAGAGTCTCCCCACAAGCTACTGTGTGCATTGAAATCGCAAGGTCAACATAAGGTTCTGGCAATTCATCTATGAACGACTGAGATTCTGGTTTGCTTAATTTGTAATGTGGGGGTATGTAAAGCCAACAAGTAATGATGAGTTTGTTTAGCAAGACAACTCGAACCGCCACTGCTTCGAGGGCCGTTCGTAGCTGTAAGCGTTGACACGCTATGCTTTTTTGAATTACAATGGCGACACCGCCCGATGATGCGATAGCATCATCGCGATCTTTGCGAAAAGTAACGTGCTGTCGAAGAAAATTTGTGTGTTTGGGTTTTCAGTGTGTTTCCTGTAAACACAGCACTTTTGGATTGTGTTGGTGGATCAGTTCTTGTACATCATCTAGGTTTCTACGGAGACCTCTGACGTTCCATTGAATAATTTGTGTATCCATATTGGAAGTAAATAGGTGCTGTGTGTGCGGAAACGGAAGTGATGCATAGATTACAGGGCTCTTTCGAGGCCCTGTAACAGGTGTTCTGCAAAAAAGACGCTCGACACTCGCAAGCAGCAACTCGGGGAATCTTATACGTCATACATCGAGGATGGGCTTGCTCTTTGTCGACGCGTGAACACGGCCATGACCGTATCAGACAGGGTTAACAAAATATCCTCAAAGGCATCGGAGCGGCCGCTTTCAGTGCGTTAGCCATCAAGAACCCCGCTACCGTCACTGATATCGTCGCTACCTGCCAGTGCATCGACGAACTCGAATCAGTACGGTTGCAGCGAGACACCACTGTAACCACTACCACCGACGACCCCACGTTACGAGCAATGATCCGCGCAACAATCTGTGAAGAGCTACAGAATCTTGGCTTCGCCGCAGGGTCTATGCCTTCTCAAGTATCGGATACCAATCTGCGAGACGCTGTCAAGGAGGAATTGGCGTCCATGGCTGGTGCAGCGTACACGGACCCTCTAACTCCTCGGGCCCCACCAACGTACGTACAAGTAGCCGCCGTTACCCTAGTCATCGTTAACCGATGCCTCAAAAACAACACCGGCCCACGTGGCTTCCATGACAACCAGCGCACCTACTAAAACCAGCTATCCGCAGTGGCGTCCTCCTCGTCCCATCTGCTACTACTGCGGCTATCGTGGCCATATAGCACGTTTTTGCCGCAAGCGCCAGCAAGACGATCGTCGTGGATATGACGCAAACGAATGGGATGACTTTTCGCCCGGAGCTAGATTCCAACGTCTAGGGAGCCTGCATGACCAACGCCGTCCTTATGCTCCACTGTGCGGCCGCTCTCCATCCCTACTGTAGCCTCCGAGACGGTTCCGATGTATCGTACTACGAGACGCCGCTCGCCGTCACCCCTTCGCCGCTCTACGTCCCCACTTCGACCTGCTTCTCAATTCGCCGAGCGTCGTCCGGAAAATTGAATTATGCAGCTTTTGGAGGAAAAGCTGCATCGAACGACAGGACAAATTCCTCCATCGCGTCCGTACAACATGATATTGGTTGTAGTAGAAGGTGTACAAGTCGAAGCTTTGATAGACACTGGTGCTAGTGTTTCAATTATTCACCGTGCATTGTGTTCGCGACTCCGGAAATTTACGACCTCCTAAGATGAACCTACGCTATTCGTTGCTCAAGGGGCCGCCATTCGACCTATCGCCATGTGCACTGCTCGTATTTCCATTGACGGACTTCTGAATTACGTGAAATTTGCAGTGCTAAGTTCGTGTGCCAAGCAGCTCATATTGGGATGGGATTTTCTTTCTACGGCCTCCGCCTCCATCTGCTGCGGGCAGTGCGTTCTCCACATGGCTGACACGACCTATTCACTTCATGTAGAAGACGCACCACTTCATTTGCTTACTTCAGGAGATACCGCGCTACCTCCTCGCCATTAAAGAATTGTTACCATCACGTCTGATGTCATTCACTGTGGCGACGTGCTCGTATTACCACCTGCACGCTGTCTAGCACGAGGGATAGCCTTTGCATCTGGGCTGGTTCGGTTTGATCATGGCTCTGCACTTCTCTGCGTTACAAACCCGACATCCGAAAAGATTCTCATCCCTGAATCGCAGTCTATCTCTGTTGATTCCTTTAAAGCAGCTTCCTCTGAAATTCGTTGTACTGGACAGGCCGCATTTCCTTCAGCTCTTGCAGCTGCCATAAGTTCCGACGTGACACCTTCGCAGTCACAACAGTTGATTGCTTTGCTCCGAAACACGAAGCTTCGTTAGACGCGCATTCATCTTCGTTGGGAAAAACTTCGATTACGACGCATCGGATAGAGACAGATGGCACATCCATCGTGCGCCGTAGACCGTATCGCGTATCGCCAGCCGAGAGGGAAGTCATTGACAAGAACGTCACCGACATGCTCCAACGGAACATAATACGCCCCTCTGCTAGCCATTGATCATCCCTCGTTGTTTTGGTTCGTAAAAAAGATGGCTCTGTTCGATTTTGTATCGACTGCCGAGCACTTAACAAGATCACACGCAAGGACGTATAGCCTACGCCGCGAATAGACGATGCTTTGGATTCCCTGCAGGGTGCCGAGTATTTCTCCAGTCTCGATCTATGTTCGGGCTACTGGCAGATACCTATGCATGAGGACGATAAAGAGAAAACAGCGTTTTCGACACCAGATGGGCTCTACGAGTGTAATGTCATGCCTTTCGGCCTCCGCAACGCGCGCGCAACGTTCGAGCGCATGATTGACACCGTTCTTCGCGGCATGAAGTGGAAGACTCGCTTGTGCTATCTTGCCGATATTGTTGTTTTCTTGTCAATCTTTTCTCAGCACCTGAAACGTCTGGATGAAGTTCTCACGTGCCTTGCCAACGCTGGACTTAGCTAAACACCAAGAAATGCCATTTTGCGAGCAAGACGATCAAGGTACTAGGTCACATTGTCAGCAAAGATGGCGTTCGTCCAGATCCTGACAAGGTTTCGGCAGTTGGGCACTTCCCTCGTCCCGAAAAGACCAAAGATTTTCGCAGTTTCCTAGGCCTCGCTTCATATTTTCGCCGAGTGATACGAGACTTCACCGCAATACGTCACCTCTGCACAAATTACTGGGTTCTAATGTTCCCTTTGTGTGGTCTCCCGAATGTGAATCAGCGTTCGCCTATCTAAAGCGCGCTCTCACATCTGAACCAGTGCTTCGCCATTTTGATGAAGCTGCTCCTACCCTCCTGCATACGGATGCTAGTAGTCACGGCATTGGTGGCATTCTCCTACAGCGAGACGACACTTTAGGTGAGAGGGTCGTCGCGTACACAAGCCGCGTTTTCACAGACGCCGAAAAGAATTACACCATCACGGATCAGGAATGCCTAGCTATCCTTTGGTCTGTGTAGAAGTTTCGACCTTATCTTCACGGCCGCCATTTCACTATAGTTACAGACCGTCATGCATTATGCTGGCTTTCGACGCTGAAGAACTTGTCTGGACGACATGGTCGGTGGATCCTTCGTCAGCAAGAATACGTATTTACTATTACCTACAAGTGCGGAAAAAAACACTAGCATGCAGACGCGCTTTCTCGCTGTCCGCTTCCTATGACATCATGCAATGGACCTCCAACTACCATCCGTGAAAAGCTTTCGCACGACCCCTCTTCACAAGCTTTCTCGTTGGCCACTGTAGAAGAGATGCCTACACACGACAACAGATTCTTCCAGT
Source organism: Dermacentor variabilis (assembly GCF_050947875.1). NCBI lineage: Eukaryota > Metazoa > Arthropoda > Arachnida > Ixodida > Ixodidae > Dermacentor > Dermacentor variabilis. Next base: position 69,842,083 of record NC_134575.1, on the reverse strand, counting down.
CTCAACAACTTGCAGACTCTTACTGTCGGCGCATCATAGACCCCCTTCAAGGAGCTTCGCGCCCACCTAACGCCCGCCTTCGTCGACAGCTGACGCAATTTAGGATTGACAACAGCGTCCTGTACCGTCATGTCTAACACCCTGACAGTCAACGCTGGGTTTCTGCCTTGCCACGCTCTCTTCGTGCTCATGTCCTGCAGGCTTCTCACGACCACATGACTGCTGGTCACCTTGGTTCCCAGAAAACCTATGACCGCATCAAAGGTCGCTTCTACTGGCCTGGCATGTCCACCAGTGTAGGGAGGTATGTCGCTTCCTGCGCCCTATGTCAGCGTCGAAACCTCCCTACAACAGCTCCAAGCGGACAACTGCAACGGGTTCCGTGTCCGTCGCAACCATTTGAAGTCGTTGGCAATGACCTGTATGGTCCTCTTCCTGTGACTCTCACCGGTAAACGATGGATTGTGACAGCCGTTGACCCTTTGACACGCTACGCCGAAATAGCTTGTGTGAGTTCTGCCTCAGCGTCTGAAGATGCTGCATTTGTACTTCAAGCCCTAATACTGCGTCACGGTGCTCCTCGCGTCCTCCTTAGAGACCGTGGAAAAGCATTCTTCTCGCAACTAGTAGACGAAGTACTCAGAACTTCCGGAACCACCCACAAGACTACCTCCAGTTACCATCCGCAAACCAATGGCCTAACCGAGGGATTTCATCACACGCTGTCCAACATGCTAGCTATGTACATCGAACCAGATCACAGAAACTGGGATGCAATTTTGCCATTCGCGACTTTTGCGTACAATACCGCCATTCAACGCACCGCCGGTTACTCGCCATTTTACCTTGTCTATCGTCATTCGCCCACTTCCTGCCTTGACGCCTCTTTCTTCGCGCCAACTGTCGATCGATGCCCATCCTCCTGTGAAGAATATGTGTCCCGCATTCTGCGTTGTCGCCCGCTTGCCCGCATCAACACTGATGCACAGCAACAGGACCGCAAGCAGCATTACACAACGCCTCTCACCGCGTCGTGTGCTTCCGCCCTGGTGAGGAAGTGCTGCTCTGGACACCAGTTCGTACTCCTGGCTTGCGTGACAAGTTTCAGCTTTGGTTCATCGGCCCCTACAATGTCTTTGAGCAGACCTCTCCGGTTAACTCTCGCGTGGCCCCAGTTATTGTTCCAAATGACCACCGCTGCTGCACTGCTGAGGTTGTCCACGTTTCCCGTTTGAAGCCTTTTACGAGGCGTTCGCCACCCCTCTGAATTGCGGCCAGGATGGCCGCTCTCGCGCGAGGGGACATTAGTGTGGGCACTTATAAGCTATACTTTCTCATCTGTACATGATCATCATCACGTGGGGTTCATAGGGGGTTCTTCTTCATCGCTTGTGGGGCTCGCTCTTGTGTGATCCGTGCTTTGGGCGTGGTCTCCGACGCGTAAAAAACGTCGTGATAACTGCTGCATAACAATATGGAAAAACAGCTTTTACACAACCCCTGTACACAACGTAACAAATTCACGTAATATGTAAAATGACATATTGAATTTGTCCACTTTCAATGATCTAATAGATTCCGCTTACATAACGACTATATCTGTTCTTGATGCAGAGGTATGAATTTGCAAACTTCGTGCGTCTATATTTTAATACTTTTGCACTTTCGAAATTTTTCCAACAAAATTCATGCCATAAATCGAAATTCCGCTTGAAACAGTCACTAGAATTTAACTTTCGCTCTCAAATGCGACAGATTTCTTTAAAATCGGTCCAGAGGTTATCTCAGAAAAACGTTTTTCTGTTTTACATGTATTTGAATAGGCTCCATCGGAGTTGGGCCCGAGCTAAAGCTTCCTCTTAACGTAGGCCTTTGACTATCATTGTGATTTGACACCTGTAGTTATTACTTAGGGTGATTTAGTTTCGAGCTTTCCTCACAGATCCGTTTCTCTTTCTCGTTAGAACATAACCGTTGGTGATTTGCAACAAAAAAATGCGCCATGGGCAAGAAATTATTTCTCGTTGCTCTAGCTGCTGGCCTTGTGAACAAATTCGCTGCAGGATGTTTTCTAACCCAACGTTCAAGACAAATCCTTCCTGACTATGATGACAGTAAATTCTGCGGCAGTTCAATCAAGAAATACCTCCCGCAAAGGACTGCACTCAACTACATAGTCTGCCTCTGTACGCAGCCCCATCTGTACTAATTCCTGCACATTTGCCGGAGGCTAGAATTCATTCCCTGTGAAATCGTGCAGTCAGATAACAAGCAATACCCAATATCTTCAGTGAAACAAGTAGACGCCTCCAGGCACCTAATTTGAATATTAGGGGGATGAATTTCGTGATTTGTCTCAAAAGCTTTGGTGCGTGTGCAAGCTGTACAGGAGTGACCCCGCACATGACATCATGAGTCGCGGGCCCGTCGTTCAGACAGTGTATTTCACGGTCGCCTCAATCCCACGGTTCGCGTAGTGGCGATTTCAGCGTCTTGCTTATTTTCCGGGTGGGCATGTAATCGCTGTACTTCGAAATGGATTGTAGATGAACAGTAGAATAAAATGAAATGAGCACTTTATTAAACTTCGCTTCACATGGAATACGCAATGTGCTTTGAATTAAAAAAAACGATTTAGATGACTCTACCAATTGAATAACGGACAATAGTGCGTAATTCATTCCTTCGGCCGGCATCACGAACTGCTGCACGGGTTTATTAGATTCCATTTTCGTTCATTTCTTACTGAGCATGCGTTGCAACAATGCTACGAATAGCAAAGTAAGATTTAATTCAGAGATGCTGCGAGCATTCCGAGGGATTAAAAAAAGACCAGTGATTATGAGTTGAACTTGGTTCCGGCGTTAGGTGTCCCTTCCTTTCAACCACATCAGTATTCGCGTTTGTGGAGAATATGAGCCTTAAAACATATCACAAGCGTGTTTTGATGCCATCTGTCAAATTTGAACACCTCGGCATGGCCATGTTTAAAAATCGGCATTTGAATAATAAAGTCGGATTACTTAATGCGTGCAAATTGGAATATCTACGTTTACTTTACTTACTTCAGGTGGATTAGGGTTTCAGAGAATCTGGGTATCCCTTAACCATTTCTAGAAGAAGAAATGCATTCGGTTAGGTGACTTGTACTTGTAAGCACATCACTATGGTAAGAAATGATATATCGTCATGCCGAGAACACGTACGAATAGTAATCAATTAAGGATACAAATAAAGCGAGTGCATCTGGCCGTAAATGGAGTGGTATACGTGAGCCATTGTATCATAGCCAGGCACTGCCGGTCCACCACCAAGTACCGCCTAACTTACCTGCCGCACCCTCGGCCAGATGGTGCGGAGTGCCCAGTGGTTGTAAGTTAAAGAAAGATCGTAGGCCGGCTAGCTTTGGTTTCCTGTAGTAAAACCACAAATCAGGTGGTGCAGGCAGACGTGGGTTTGGCCTCTTTTGGAGTGAGAAAAGTGCAGAGCAGAATTATTTTTGACACAAGAACTTGGGTAAAACAAAAGACTGGGTCAAAATGAACAAATATCTGCAGCTCAAAAGATTGTAGCTCGAGAAGGAATGGAGGAAGAGGTCAATATACGTTGGCTACCCAGTACAGGGTAATTGAAAGCGTAAGTAGACAACCAGGAGGCATCAAAAGAAAGAGACAGAAACAGAGACAGTGACTTAGATGCAAAGATTAGAAAGAAAAATGACAATGGATGTTTAGAAAAAAATGGACAAGAGAGACCTTGGAATGTATAATCCGTACAGTAACAAAAAGGGTAATATTTGAGGCTCGAACTGCTTCCCTAGGGACACAATCATACCGGAGCAAATATTCGCCACAGAATAACGCATGCATGTACTGCAGCGGATATCCAGAGGCAACTCTTCGCATTCAGATGCAATGGAAAGGTGTTAACCTAGGCAGGCCGACACGTAAATCTACCTTCTATAAGCGCAAGACCTGAACGCGGATGGTAGCATTATTCGGCGAACAGTTGAAAGAAGCAAGTAGAAAAAAGCAGGGGACAGTATGAGAGGACCGTGTTGGTTACTGGCATAAATAACGATTCAAGGCAGATGCAAAACTTTTGAAGAAGGAAAAGTGTATTGACAGTTAGAAAAAATGCTAGGCTCATAAATATCCATAGACTACTTGATTTTCTCAAGCATGCTAGGTGACTATTTCTGGCCGCTCAATTTCGCAGGCGATGCAAATATGTCAGCAGCATCATGCCCAGTAATGTGCACTAATGTACGCCCACTGCGCGCCCACCAGGGTTTACGCCGTAGAACAGTTGGGCGGGAGAAGCAACATTGAGCGTCCACTCGCGCTTTCGCAATTGAGCGCGCGCGGACGTGGAAGCGGCTCAGTGACCGGCAGTGTGTGATGAGTTTTAAAAGGTCCCTCACCAGGTCTAGCCATATTGAGCTGGCAAGCGCAGAGCGTACATTGCACGATAACGATCGTGTCTGCAAAGTATTACATCTCAACGCACCGCGTAAAAACCTGAAATTTCAAACCAAATGCAGTTTTCCTTCTCCTTGCGGCCGCCGTGCTCCAAGCCGGAAGATCATGTAGACGTGCAAATGCGCCTGGGACACGTGTTTGCACTTTGACGTCGATCGTGGTGACACGTGATTTCGAGAAATATTGAAGATAACGTCTTTTATTTCTGTAAAAGATGTCTCGGATAGATGAATTAAAAGCTTAGATAAATGATAAAACCACAATAAGAATTGCTGCATGTTCTTGTTTTACTTTGGACCGCAGCAAGAAATATGTAATTTCGTTTCGTTCCCTTGTTCCCACGTCATGCAACCGCGCGCGCAGACACCGAAACTATGTTATTTTCTACAGTGATCTAACGCGAGATCATCTTTTGTGAGCTGCTCGTGATCCGTTGTGATCCGCTCTGTGACCCGCGCGAAATCGTGCGCCGCCCGAAACGAGACAATCTCAACAGCTCGCTCGCGACGCCGTCAGCGGAAGTTCGCCGTGCCGCAAAAAGCGAGCAGGAAGAAAATAGAGGCGGGTTCCGTGACGTATGCATCGCGCGATCCTCGATGTCCGGTATGGAAGAACGCAGGGAAGGAACTTCGCTTGCGGAGACTAGACAGGGCGAGTGGAGAGCTTGTCTAGCTTGGCAGTGGAGCTCGCCTCCTGAAATCATGGGTTTGCAGCACTGAAATATTTCTACCTCGGCTGTTAATGAACCGATAAAAAACATTTTTTGCAGCAGAACGTACCCTAGGGAACACGTAACAACTCCTAGCGGATGAGAAAAATTTGCTATGGGGCCTGGTGAGGGGCCCTTTAAAGGGCTCTTAACTGACACATGTCACCGGGCTGCAACACACCTACCGATGCTGAAGACAGGAAACGTCCAGGTCGCGTGCTTTCCACGGGTCAGTTAGACTGGCGACGCACGTGAGGCTCGTCTCGCCAAAGTACGCGACAGTTACGACAAGACGGCCGAAGCTCGCGAGCGCCCTTTTGCCAAAACACATCGTTACCCACCAGGAGTGACAGGACATCGAGCGGCGTTCGTAGCCCTCAAGCCGGACGGAGTCCTTCAACACACATGCGTGGGTGCCGAGACTTAAGAATACAGCGAAAGTCTTCTGCATTGAAAGTAGGCCAAGCAGACGCAACTAAGGTCGGCGTAATTGCACGCAATATGCGATACGATCAGGATAGAAAACAAGTAAAAAATAAGCAGGAAAAAGAGAAACAATAGAGGCCGGTAGCCAACTTATCAACTTATTGGATTATTTTCATCGGATCATTCGGACAACCATGTACGTGCACCTTGTCTTCTTTAGCACCGACACTGTTTTTTTTACACTGTATATATGATCTGCATTGTAGTGCATTAACACTTGTATACAAATAAGGATAGCATGGAGCACGGCCAAAAATTTCTCTAGAGGATTACATGCTCGAGCTGCCACCTACAGTTATCCTGACCGATGCTGTCATAGCAAATATTATTCCTGACATTCACGTAGAATTCTATGCATGTAGTTAGATGCCGAGGTCTCGTAATTGTTCTCTACAGTAATTTTTGAGGTAAATTCCAGAATCACTTCTTTGTGCATAATTTATTTTAGTTTTAATCGATTACGCCAAATATTTTATTCATTGTCTAAATTGCTTCCCATAAAATAAAATTTCAATAAAGGCTGTAAACTTGCAATCAATATATTTGATTTCTTGGTTCCATACAGAAACTTACGTCTACGTATTACAACTTGCTTGTGATACCCTTGGAATATTTAAATTGAAAGGAGATAACAAAAGAATGTATTCTAATAATGCCGACGAAAAAAAACATATACCTTTTTTTTCATTGTAGCTTTTCATTTATTGAAAACTGTTCAGTCAGAAGTAGACTTACGAAAAATTTTCTGCAAGCCGCTAATTACCATACATGTATTAGGCCTATTTTTGCCTGCAAATGCTCACATGTATTTTTCACATGCAGGTGCCCGAATAAGCGAGAAGTTTGTGAAAAGCCCTCGATTCCCCTGATAGCGGACACACCATGGCCGCACTGCTGTAAACTGTGTAAATCAATTTCGACTAAGGCTGCAAGTAAATCACCTTAATCAGGAGCAGAATACAAACCAGAAAGGTTGCGTCTCGTTAGCCCTCCGCTTTTCCTCTCTCTTTCTCTATCTCTGTCTAAAATTGTCTTTAATATAGGGCATTTTTACAGCCTGGAAGAAAGGCGAAAAGATCATTTTTTAGAATTCTACGACAAATAATTTTTTCGACATTACATTGAATGCTGATTCCTTTTTATTGTGTCTTTTCATCTAGAAACCAAAAGTAGGCTTTTAAAAATATTACGAGCCTTGTTTCTAATAATAAAATACTTGCGAAATATTAAAAAGCGACTGTTCTTGCAGTACATGTTTTGATAGCATGGTTATTACACTAACCCGTGTGAGAGAAAATGAAATCTATACAGATTTCTGAGACAGCCATTCATCGATTTTTGAGTGGAGGATGAGCACAACACGGCGAAATAAAAGATCTCCTTTATGTAAGACCGAAATTTATTTTCCGGCCATCTAGGTGTTGGATGCAAGTGACGATTATCTTTAATATGTTTGCACTATCTCACCATCCGGCACCAACGCTCATCTTTCAGGATATATTCTATTTGAGTGCTACTGTCTGCACAAACGGTGCCCACTGCACAGCAATTCACACCGCATGGCTGCTTTCATCTCTCTACTTCCCGCATTAGCACAGATACCGTTCGAAGCAATTACAGTAACGAGGCTGATGATTTAGGCTACAACTAGCCAAGTGCGACAGACATGGTCATTGTGCTATTTAAAACATTCATCCGCAGTGCCTGTGTTCTTGGAAATAACCCTAAGCTAGACCATACATGTGCTTGCTCAACGTGTTCCACATGGATAATATGTGGCAGGAATTGTGCAGAATGTGCGACGCAAAATTGCGATGAGCACTGATGGCAACCAGCAGTAACAGAAGGAGAAGGAAAAGTGCTACCTGCAATTAGCAAGTTGGTTACTGCGACAATACAAATGAATAGACAACATCGAAGTAACAAAAGGTTGCGGCTCGCTGTGGTAAATGCAATAAGAAAATTGTTAGACAAACCATCCAAGTCGATTGTCAATGCGAACGAATAGCTTACGTGGACCGAAGAAATGAAGCCTCAGTGACAGTGTTTAATGATGGCGGTGCAATTATAGCGTAAGTGTTTGACGATGCAATGATGACGGCGGCGTGGCCCAATGCTGACTCTATGACGCTGATGATGATTACGAAAGCACGGCGACTTTGACAGCATGACGCGACATAGTGGTAGTGAAATAAAGGAAGATGATGACGGCAAAATGAAGACAACCCAATGAAACTCCGTTGATTATGGCACCATAGCATTCTTAGCGCTCGTTTAATCCATGTAGGCCAGATACGCCTCCAGCCATATACTCTAAAGTTAGGCAGATCCCGTGTACTCTTGGAGTTGGCGTAAAGGAAACTTTTGTAAGCTGGCACAAATAAACAGGGTATTTCGACAATGAACGCACCTTAAAACCTTCATCCCAGGCGGCGCAGAAACGCAGCACAGCACCACCGACAACCGCAGGATCTAAACCTTAATACCCAATGAAGCTCTCACGCGCCATAACACGTGTCTCAAACAGCTCGTTTATACTCCACGATGCAAGTTGAAGCCACTCCACTAGACCGTTCCCACGCGAAAGTAAGTATTCCGTTTCTGCGACCAGGCACGAAGCTTGCGGTACCATCTAAATAGCCAAAGAGAGGTATTCGCGTTAAAAACACCCGTTGTAAAGCGTACAAGACCATTATGTGAGTGAATCGAAAAGTTACGATGGCTTGTGTGTGCTCAATAAAAAGTTGTGCTTGCAAATTAAAGCGAATGTATCCGACAATCAGAATTTGCACATGCCTATTGCTTTCCCTCAAGCGAAGTCTTCTGAGCAGGTGCTTCCATAAAGACTTACCTTTCTATAGTTTTAGTGCCAAACAGATAGCATTTACGCAAAAGAGTGGTTTATGAATATAAAGCGATAGCGAGGTTTAGCGTTGCACTGTGTATTCTCAGACGCTGTTCGAAGAATAGGAGGAAGCGACATGTCGGCGCCGCGCTGCACGCGAGGCAAATGCTGCTGGGTAGCAGAACCAGCGTCCTGGCCGCTGTAAGGCATCTCACCATGCTAACGCGAGGAGGAGCGCCGTCACTGGCATTGCAGGCGTCGCACCGCTATCGTGCACAAAATCAGACCGAAAGAAAATCAGCACTGTTCGCAGCTTGAAGTGTGTCGCACGTTCCGCTCGGACAACTGCATGCAAGACGGCGCAGTATGCATATGGCTGTTCACTAGGATCGTAGGTGATTGAGCGTACAACGCTGATGCGACCAGTGGCTCGCATAACGTTGCTCTGGCTCAGCTGCAGAGTCGATTGAGCGAAGCATGAGGCTGCGTCCAATTTGCTTCCTGGATTTCGTGGTTAAATGCATTGCTCAAGTCTCACGCATAAGCGTCGATACCGTGTCAACACGACGGTGCCAGTGGCAGCTGCAACGGTGCTGACACAAGTCCGTCTCGAAGGTCCTTGTAGTTGCTATCGAAATGAAAAGAGGACACAAGTCCGTCTCGAAGGTCTTTGTAGTTGCTATCGAAATGAAAAGAGACATTCCTTGATGCAGACACCATAACTGTATCGCTCGAGATCGAATTTTTATTTATTTTGCAGCAGAAGAGTGGTGAGCCGCGATGTATTCCGGATGTTTCCCTCCTAAGTACCTCAACGACATGGTTAAAATTTCAATAAATATTGAAGGGATAATTAGGTATGTTTGAATAAAGATCATTCTTTTTTACACTGTGATGAGCGAAAGAAAACAAAATGGTAAAAATAGAATTAGTGTAACAATGTGTTGAGAACCACGATTTAGACAATTTATCCCATTTTCATACAATGGAGGGCTCGCGTTCTCTTTAGACGCTAAATAGCGCTCCAGTGGGGAACGAATTGTTTTTGAACAGCTGTACTACGAGAAAACAATATGTATCAGGTACACACCCCACTGTTTACCATTGTACTGAAGAAGAAGAACGGGAAGCAAGCAGTACAGGGGCGCTATCACTGATGTAGGACGCGAGCGCAGATCACGAGTGGTTGGCTTCGATACCGTTGTTCTCTTGGGACTACGTTGGTTTTTCGCTGTCGCTTACCGTCAATAAATCCCTTTATCAAAGTGGCGGAGGTGCGGGGTAGAAGCGAGGACTTAGACGGGTGAACGACGGCCCAGCTCATGCCTCAGAAGCTGCGGCAGTCAGTTTTCCGCGTCAAGACTGCTTGGCTGGTGACGCATAGGCGGAAGAGAAAGGCGGCACGGTGAAGGTGACCGACGAGAATCGAAAGGCTGGGCATCGGAAGTCGGCTGACGATCGCGGGAGTATGCTTCAGGTTGTTGTTCTGGCTGCGTGCTATAAGGAGGTCGGAAGGGGTAACAGCCCCGCTATCTCGGTGCACTGGTGGTCGCCGCGAAACGCCAGCGGCAGAAGCGGGCCACACGACCCGGAATTCTGCAAGCGTAGCAGATCGGCCGGTTGTCAGCAGTGCGCCAAGGATTTGCGTGCTGCCGCGGTGTCCCGACAAGCGTCACTATAGCTTCCGTCCTGTTCTTCATTGTAACCATAAACCTTCCGTCAGAATAGTTAGAAATATCGATTTATACACGTAACCCCTAAACATATGTGAGAAATATTCTCATTAAGTAGGGTAATAATAATAATAATATTTGGGGTTTTACGTGCCAAAACCACTTTCTGATTATGAGGCACGCCGTAGTGGAGGACTCCGGAAATTTTGACCACCTGGGGTTCTTTAACGTGCACCTAAATCTAAGCACACGGGTGTTTTCGCATTTCGCCCCCATCGAAATGCGGCCGCCATGGCCGGGATTCGATCCCGCGACCTCGTGCTCAGCAGCCCAACACCATAGCCACTGAGCAACCACGGCGGGTCATTAAGTAGGGTGGCTCCATGTATAAGTGCTAAATGCAATAAATGTATTCACGCTAGGAAATGTCATTGCGAGTTTAGGATAATTGTAAATATCTGTTTATCACGTATAGTGGGGCCTCGTATTTACTGAAACGTACATTGAAACTCTCTCCAAAGGATGCTCAAACCGCGTGTCGTTTGTACACTATTTATAAATTCATTTGTACTGGTGTAGCTAGGTGCACAAGCTACGCACAAGCTTTTTCGTTAATGTTTTTACTTGGAGAAGACAGACCGAGACGTGAACCCTGTACTGATGTGATGTGTTGTCGCTGCTCTCGCCTCGCACCTTGCGTTCGTGGCCACCACTGCGGCAGCTGTTCTGCAGCCGACGGCGTTGGTGGCCCCCCCCCCCTCCCCACCCGTCAAACACACCTTTGCGCTCTCTTCGTAGCCGGAAGCGCTGGGACGATCTGGAGAGAGTCCCTACTTTGATCTCTCCGGCTGAGGCTATAAAACAGGTCTGACCTCAGTTCCACCATAGGCACCGACTACGGGGCGGCTTCGGCGCCCCACCTGCTCTAGAAAACTCCGGAAGGGGGGGGTCTCAGGTAATGCCGAAGCGCGCCCCCCCCCCACACCTAGAGTGTCATTACCAGATATTTCTCACCCACATCATTTGAGGTTTCTCTTCACTTTCCTCGAACTTTTCACTTAAAATTTTGCTGGGGCTGATAGCTTACTGCATCATTGTTGCCGCGGACGGACATGGCTATTAATTCATACTTTTGCTTGATTTCTGCACATGCTGACGACAGAAGGACACGCGCATTAGAAAGGATATTAGAAAGCAAATATATTTATATTGACACAGGATAAAGTGTGTAACTGTAAAGGAGATGGCGGTAGCAGCCAATTAAAAATTATTTCTAAAGGTATGGATAGGCTATACTATAAGAATGAATATGTTGCTGTATGTTCGCCATGCTTGCAATTGCTTTGCATGCGTTTATGACCAAGAATTCAAAAGACTTCAGTGACCCCTTCAGCAGTCTTTTGTCAATGGTGTCTGAAATGCACGTGAATGTTGTCTGTCTCAGTATTGCTTCTCTTTCCAGTAAGCAATGCTGACGACTCACGAAAAAAATAATTTTCAATAATTTCCAACATTTCTTAGGGATAGAAGCATCGTCGCTTGGATGCAAAGGTCATAGATATGTAAAGGTTGTGCTAATGAACTATCATGCACGAAGATCTTAAGAAAGTGCAATGCGTTACTCGAAGAAAACCTAGTGCATATTGTTTACAGTATATTGGACTAGCTGTCAGTAAAGTTTTCGTGACTGAGATTTAATTAGGGTAATTCTAATTATTTATCTAACTCAAGACGAACTATTCTAATTGTCAAAGTGTCAATGAGGCACTTCAAGGCACACCCAAGAGACATCTAACAGGTATTTTCATCTATGTACAAATTGCATACAAATTTCTTTCGACTGATCAATAAACCACGTGAAATATGCTGATTACCACGTTACTGCGCTCCCACGTGCATCATAAAGCGGCGCCCATGAAGAGGCTCCCTTTGAGTTATCCAGAACGAACTAAAGCAAATAGAGAAAAAACATCCGGATTGAGCTACTGTCTTAGCTGCCGTGAGGGGCCATAGTAACACGTCGCGTTTGGTGTTAGTCGGAAACAAGCTGTGATAGTTGTTCTCTTAGCTTAAATAAAGTGAATCCATGCTTGTTTTTTTTTGCCACAATATCTATCAGCCCAAAATTCAAATTGACAATGTCGGTGGAAAGTTTTAAAGGTGCGCTTTGTTTCGTTCTACTCTCCATGTGTTTCTCTAATGAGCAGAAGGTAAACATGATCCTTGCCATGGGAAGAGTGGTGGTCCGCCAAGCGCATCCACTATCATTAGGAATTATGAAAACCTAAGACAAACCGGTAGCTTTAAGAAACCGTGGTGGAAGACTCCATCTTTGGGTTCGAGCCTTCGCACCGATGTTCTAGCATTTATGGCCTCAAACCATCATGCTAGCGCGCGGGACGTGGCCACGCCCAGGTACCAATTTCCAAGTAAACAGTTTGGAGGATTCTAAACGACCGCCTTTAACCAGTACCACCTTAACCAGCACCAATGCTTCGAAGATCGGGACCTGCAGAATCGTCTAGATTTTTTGAATTGCGTCCTCATAGAAGACGCTTAGTTACCGGACTTTTTGAGGAGTATCATGTGCGCAGATGAAGCCAATTTTCATAGAAACTCCAAGGTAGACTGCATCTACCCTGGCTAAAGTGTAATCGCCACCAGTACCTGTGGTTGCTCAATGTGTGGTTCGGAGTTTACGCCGGTGCTATAATAAGTCCCATCTTCTTCGATCACACAGTGACTGGACATCGTTACCTGGACAAATTCTTTGAAGTAGTGGTGGATGAGTTTCTCAGAGAAGTTCCGCTTTCACGTTTTCCGTATCTGTGGCATCAGCAAGATGGGTCACCTGCACAGCGGCTGCCGAGCACGAAACTAGGTGGATGCGACTTTTAATGCGCAATATATTGGAAAGCACGGAACAGATTGCAAGGCGTGGCAATAGATTCGACGGCATGTAAATTGGCCGGCAAGGTCACCTGACCTCTCTCCACTTGATTTCTTTCTTTGGGGTTATGTGAAAGACCGTGCTTACATGATTAAACGGACTTCAGATTAGTTCGTGGCAAGGATATCAGATGTCTGCCATGGAATTCTGTCGTCGGTCCAGAAGAAAGCCACTGAAGTTGCGATAAACCGGACACAGTATTGCGTAAAAGGAGACCTATTCTAACAGGTCCTTTGGGCAGGACCTGGTATTCAACGGAGCTTACAAATTCACAGATAAAAAGGGCACAGGGAAATCCGATGCTCTTTTTTTTTGCGCAGACATCCTCATTGCCAATTTGGCTTATTTAGCTGTGGGATATTTAATTTCTAGAACGCATTGGTTTCGCTTCTTTCTACACGTTTGTTGCTTCGAGGTCTTGATTTCGCTTTTATTTTTTGACGTGAACCTGTTTTTGCGGAAGGTATACACTTTCATGAAAAATAAACTGTTCAGTTTAATTTTGCTTTTGTCTGAAGCAAGTTTGTGGAGAAAAATACAGCTTCGCACGCAATCTTCCGATGCGGTGCGAGCAAAGCCGGGAGGAAGCATTCTATGCCTATAACATTGCTTTTCGCATTTCGAGCGTGGTCAGAATGGCGCTTCGGCCACGGTATCAAGCGGCTTTTGTTATCAATGTGAAGATTCGGCCTTGAGAGGCAGATGATAAATGGGACGTAGAAGTTAGAGGAAGGGAAGCCGCGAAACCTGGTATTGGCGTTCCTTCCGTACTAGTATTAAGGTGATGCGCTGTCTCTTCGGGTTGGCGACAGGCGACGCAGTTGCTTTTCAGCTTATTTGAGCGCGCAGCTTAATGATGCGGATGGGTGCGCACTTACGTGGTATTTCTCATACTTCGTGAGGTTTCTTTGCCATTCGGAAAAAAAGTGTGCGGAATTAATACAAAAATTTACAGTAAAGTTACACAAATAAATTTCAATAACGAAAGAACTACTGGCGGCTACTCCAATGTACTGGACACAATGTGGACTAGGTTTCCTTCGAGTAACGCAAATGCTCTTTTGTAAAGTTTTGATGCATGATAGTTGGGGAACACAGTATAATTTGCTCAGTAACCGAAATGAGGCCAAGCCGGATTCACTCGAAATAGGAACCAACGGAAGTGACGCGCAGTAGCGCTTACACTTGTACTCACAGAAAAAAAAAGAGAGAGAGAGAGAGAGGCGGTAGTTTGGCCTGAAAGGCGTAGCCGTATTAGTGATAGCGAAGTATACGACAATTTCACGAAGGAAGATTACACTACCAAGAGGACTCAGGCTGTGAACTTGAACTTTCTCCTAATATCAGATCTTCTATAGGCTCACATAACGCGGTCTTTTCAGCGCTCAATACCTCGCGGTCACACCAAGTTTCTTCAAATGCAAGAAAAAATATATATGTGGTTCGGGAAGCTGGTTGTACGTCCCATGTTACAGGCGGAGCAGCTCTTTGCCGTCTACTTTGGAGGTTGTACATGGCTAGATCGGGCTCTGCGCGTGCTCCGCCTAACGAGCTATCGCCTATAGCAACGCAGGGCGTCTCTTTCTTTCGCGCTTATTTCTTCCCGCACCTCTTGTTTGTTTCTGTTCACGCGTGCGGAGTTAGCAAAATCTCGCAGCAGTCGCCGCAAAGTGACAAGGCCTTCATTATGGGGATGGTACTGAAAATTGCATGTTCGGAGTGGTGGTTGCGTTCACATTTGAAGTGCCGTGGTTTTTTGCTCGGTCCGTGGTATCCCTTACAATAGAAAAGCTGCAGTGAAAAAAGTGTACGAAAACTATTTACTAAATGAACCTTTATAACTCTAAAGAACAGCGTGCACAAACAACAGGCTAATTACCTATAAACCAACTTGTCCATTCTTACTACAATCGTCAATGTCCAGTGGCCAACTAACCTTGGCCCTCGTGGGGCACTCGCTTGCCGCGTAAGCACTTGCCACGATAGACCCCAGCAATCTTCTCATATATTCCTCTCGGTGTTAGCGTGTAACAACGTTTGTAATGCTTGCTCAGATATGTACAAACCATCATGTGACCAGTTTGCCATCGCCATCAATGCAGGTACTTCAAGTGGCGGCTGCTGCTTATTCAAGTTTGATGTCAAATATGAATGGGACGTCGACGATACCGACACAGTGCAAAACGCGTTCATGAGTTGTACGACGTAGATCTGGAGAACGTTGCTTTGCTTGCATTGCCTAAATATCATAGGCAATGAAAGACAGGAGACATTGCGTGACAATACCCAACCATATTTCTCTCCGAAACTGTGGTCTACACTCTATGAAAAAATAAACGGGTCAAAAGAGGGTCACAGCAGCGTGACTCTCTTTTTCTTTCGTACGACCCCTTTTTGCATGAGCTGAGTCACAAAATAATGACCTATCCTTCTGCATGAGTGAATTGCACCACGACGTCCGTCTGTGTAAAGCTTTGGAAAGGCTTGTTTTTGTCTGACACCCTCGCAGCATTTTCATTGCCTATGATGTATTTTTATGAAAAGAGTTATCCGGCTGGCCAACGATGTTTAATCGCGTTCGTGGCAACGAAACGGTGGGTGCGACTGCCATTGTGGCCTCTGGTGTGATGCGGTAGACGCCTAAGTGATCTATGACGGCGACGCGAATATCACGCCGCTCATATACTGCCATCTACATAAAGACATCAGAATACTCTTGAACCTTTCCAAAAAACCGCTTGCTTGGGGGTGGTGGACCGACGTGAAATAATGGCGTATACCACGTTCCTGAAGGGACCCTTTGCCTTCAACCAAGCCGAACTGCGCTCCTTGGACGGAAACTATCTCGTTCGGGTAGCCTTCACAAGCAAGCATTTGTACCGGAAATACATAGGACCGAGCACGACGCCGTTTCCTCTACTCGGGTCTCTAACGCTCTGTGCGTTGTTGTGTCGCAATTTGGGAACTGTGTCAGCGCCAGAAGAAACCTCTCCTAGCACCTGTGGGATGACTACATCCCATTTATGGAATGTAGTCGTTCCATGTAGTCATGCCGTTTGACACTGTCGTTTGACACCATCCTCCGTTCTGTGCCAGGTGTTGCAATTGAGTACGCTCGTGAAGTTATCGATTGCGCTCGCATGGCACGTAAAGTCGCCCGATCTTGTTTATTCGCCTCACAGCATATACAGAAAGGGCGTTACGACCGCTGCCATCGCGATGTGAAGTTCGCATGAGGTGCTTCGGTGCTCCTCTGGTCGCCATATCGTCGGGTTGGCCTGTCGCTCGCTACACAGAACCGTAAGAAGTCCAACGCCAAATTGACGACGCCAATTACGAGATTTCGCAGCTACCCTTTGAAGCATCCTCAAGTTGGACACCTGTCCACGTCGTGCACGTTTCGCGGCTGAAGCCATACTTCGCACACAATTATTCGCCTGCCATCTGCCACCCGGGGTTCCTGCTAGAAAGGATAAGAGAAGAGAGAGAAAGAAGGTCGGAGACGCTGGCTGCTGGGTGCTGTTGGTGGTCAGCCATAACTATATTCTATAGACCCACCGTGGTTGCTCAGTGGCTATGGTGTTAGGCTGCTGAACACGATGTCGCGGGATCAAATCCCGGCCACGGCGGCAGCATTTCGATGGGGGCGAAATGCGAAAACACCCGTGTACTTAGATTTACGTGCACGTTAAAAAACCCAAGGTGGTAGAAATTTCCGGAGTCCTCCACTACGGCCTTCCCCATAATAAGAAAGTAGTTTTGGCACGTAAAACCCCATAAATAAAGAAAACAATATTCTATGGGTAAACTGTATGGTCATTGTATGTTGCAGGTGCTTCATGGTGGCCAGCACAAGAGAATGCTGAAACCTCGTCTTCTCAAGTAACAGTACTTTCATAGTTATTGTGCATGTCCAAAACGGGGCAGCCATGAGGTCAAATATATCCAGGAGGCCAAAGCATGGCAAAAACATGGTCTTTGATGTCCTGAATCTCGAACACCATTATGCCTTTATTACGGTGGCCGTAAGACCACCGCAAAACATTATCGGAGCTCAGAACTTTGTCGTCTCGTTATGAAGTGAAGGCACAGATAACATGTGTGCATAATGGTCACTTACCGACCTCCTTTCTCGCAGCAAGCATTAGTCGCCGTAAAGCTGATCGGTTTGCATATACAGGGTGCTGCAGCTAAATTTCCCTGAATATAAAGATATGCCGATGCACGCTAAGACGACGCGACCAAAGGCATGTTGCTGAATATTGTATGGAGTAAGTCAAGCCATTCGTTATATTCTGCCCAATTGCATAATTAGACAAGATTAATAACGAACTTCGGAAGCAACAAAGTTAGCCAAAAAATTCAAATTAGAAAGTTGTAGGGCGCGTTGCAATGCATCCTATTAAGCAGTTTATAACTTTTTATCTATTAGGCATTTGTGTTTTCCCGCTTACTGCACCTGACCACGAAATACAAGGTACCACGTGACATCGCTTTGTTTCCGGCGTCCCAGTCTCCTCTGCGTTAAGGAGACCGCAGAAGAGTCTGAAGCTACCAGAAGTCGTTTTTCTGTTCTGCCCCAAAACATAGGAATTGTCGTCCTTTGTTATCTGCGTTAGTAGTTCAGCAACGTGGGGAAAATTATCAGCGATATTTGCCGTAGCTAGAAAAAACCCACTGAAATAATCGAATTCCCAGCTTGTCTTTAGGCGTAGAGCAATTGACAATAGCCGTAGTTTTCTATAGATTCCGTCTAATTACAGTGTTACTGACGAAGTGGCCAAGTATTTCTACTTTGTCCTTGTTGAAGTACAATATTTCACCTTCGAGAAAGAGACCAGCCGTATGAAAGTTTACGACGAAGGTTTAGTCCCTCGGTCTGTTCGCGCAACGCAGTAGAGAATAATACGACACCGTCTGAAAGCACGAAACAATATTAGCGTGTAACGCCAAATGCGACTTTGTTCATTATTCGCTGAGAGGTGTGACCCTAGAACAAAAGCTGAAAGGGAAGCCCTATACAGGCCCCCAGGTGTAATAAAATCGGTATTTTCCTGGTAGAGTGCCTCAACTGTAATCTACCAGTAGGCAGTGCGTTAGCTAATGGACGACAAAAAAATTGACAGAGGGTTGCGATGGTCCCTAAAGCAAAATATGAATGCAGCTCTATACGTGCTTTGATGCGACGATATACATGCTGGCGCAGGCAATTTCATTCCAGCGGCTGCGACAGTGCCGAGAAATGTGCCCGATTCGATGGCAGCGAAAACAAATGGGCTGCAGATGCTTTGGTGGGGCTGGAGTCGAAGGCAGCTGGATAGGCGGCCTCGATCTCATGCCGGACGATCCTGGTAACACGGCAGTGTTGTTGGGACGAGGAGCGTCGGCACAGGAAGGTGTTGCTGGGGTGATGGGCAGACGGGCAAACTGCTGGTCAATACCTCGGCTTTTAGCGAGTCCCAGGAGGCGGAACTCTTTTATAACTGCATCCACCGTCACCACGTTGTTGCAAACGAGCAAGTTGAAGGCGTCATCGGCAATGCCTTTGGGGATGTGGGAAACCTTGTCTGACTCAGCCATGTGTGCGTCAACTTTGCGGCAGAGAGCCAAGACGTCCTGAATGTACGTGACATAGGGCTCTGTTGACGTCTGCACACGGCGGGAAAGCGCCTTCTGCGCGGCAAGTTGGTGACCGTAGGGGTTGCCGAACAAGTCTCGAAGATTTTGCTTAAGTGAATCCCAACTGCCAAGCTCATCTTCGTGCATCCGAAACCAAACTCGACGTGTGCCACCGAGGTAAAAGACTACGTTGTCGAGCATGATAGCAGGGTCCCACCAGTTATTGCGGCTGGCGTGTTCATACAGGCTGATCCGGTCATCAACGTCTTCCCCATCTTTGTCCGAGAATACGCCAGGATCACGGGGAGCGGGGAGAATGATGTAGGTCGTCGAAGTGGCAGCCGGTGTCGGAGCCGGCGGAGTCGAGTTGTCGTCGCCGGAAGCCATGAAGGAAGGTTCGACTTACCGTCCACTGCGAAGCTCCGTGACGAGGTGCAAGGAAAGTCCACCTCCACCAGATATGTTACGTAGGAAGACGCTGACGAAAAGCTACATACAAGTATAGTTACAAGAAAATACACAGCACTTGGCCAAGAGGCAACAGCCTGCGCTAGCCTCTAATCGTGGTCGTCTTCTTCACACTGCTCGCCTCTTCGTGATCGCATATAGTGCTCTCTAGCAATATCATGACGTGGTTCAAGTACCACAAAGTAATGGACAACCTGAAGCCACGCAACAGCATCTGCATAATCGGTTGAAAGGTAACCGCCACCTTAACAAGCCAATAGGCATTACCATAAATAGATATAGGCCGTCGGGTGTGACAAATGCACTCCGGAACGTAAATCTGTTGAATAGATATAGGTCGCACCATGAAGGCAAAGGGGGGCGTCCTGAATGCGTGGAAGCTGATAGCCATCTTTCTTGGTGATGTTATATATATAGTGATAGCCCACGCAGAATCGTCAGCAGTTATCCTTCTTATTGACGAGAAATACAGCAGAAGCGTATGGGCTGGAAGAGTGCTCAATAGCTTCCTTGGGAAGCACTTTGTCAATTTCTGTCTGCCTAACTTGTCGCTCAGAAGGCGAGATTCTGTATGGGCGTGATTTAACAGAATCGCCGGTATTTTTACGATGCTTTGCAACCGTAGTCTGATCCAAATGGCGATCGTTCAGGTTGAACATATCGGAGTGGGAATCAAGGTGGTCACGGAGCTCTGCGACTTGTTAGGGTTGGAGGTCCGGCACAATCATCTTTGCAAAGCGTCAGGCAAAGCAGATACAGAAGGCACCGAACGAGCACAGGTCGAAGATGGCTACACAGACAGATGAAATATGGCACCCGCAGTAATGTAACAAAGTGACACTAGACATGCCCCGAAGAAGTACTTAAGGACACAGTGCAAAATTGATGTTGTGAAGATATGTGTCATCGACCCCTAAAGAAAAGACGGTGCGTGGAAAGGACACATTGCGGGAAAGCAGGACTGAAGTTGCGGGAGCAAACATATAGTGTGCATTACTAACAGGTAGACAGGCTAAACAGCGATGCAGGTTGCCATTTGAGGTCCGCAGAGCTAAATCCGCAGAGCTAAATCCGCAGAGCTAAACTGACTTGGGCCTTGAATTGGACGATCAAAGCGGAAGGTCAAGCTGTAAAACAGCAGCTAAACAGTCAATTATATCGAAATAGGCGTCCAAAATGTCAAGTCCTAGGATAACACCGTGAGGACAGCGCTCGAGTGAATTGGGCAAAACGGAAAAACGGAGGTGTGGTGGCCGGCCACACTGATATGTGCAGCACACATTACAAGCGTAGCCAGATTTCCGCGGTCGACGACCTGTAGCACACTAATAGGAGCTGGAGTAAGTACTTCCTTCGAGCGCATCGGAAGCGCCGCACTCATGATAGAAATTTTCGCGCCACTGTAGGTTAGTGCTTTAACTGGCACCCGTCTACGTCGAGAAGGTTCCAATCAGAACGCAGGTCAAAGAGTAATTTCAGGTCGGGCTGTTAGAGAAGTGTTTCCTCCAGCAGCTGCCCAAGTTATTTTCGCGTCCGAGAGCGGCGCCGTTAAGACGGGGACAGGGAGCGACACAGCTGGAGTGAACGGGAGCGGTGACTGTGTGGTGACGGTGAACGGCTAAACCCAGTATCTCGAGCCTTGGGAGGTGCATCTTCGAAATCACTATTGGATGCATGCAGGTGAGGATTGAGTGGGCAGCCGCGGTAGGTGGAAAAGGTAAGTTGGGAGGGGGCAGGTCAGGAACTTTGGCAGTAGCGAGACATGTGGCCCACATGTCTGCACTAAAGTTAGATGAGTCTATAATGAGTGTGCGTCATTCGACTGGGTTGCGATACCTCATGTAGGTACAGTACTGCCTTCGGTGAACCGGGACAATGGCAGCAGACGTAGCGATGTCAGGGCAGCTGGAGGAGCCGATGGACGGCTGGCCTACACTGGCTACCTCTTGCCCAATGACCGACGGCTGTATTACGGCGCTGGGATGTATTACTCGGCAGCTCCTCGTGTCTTCAAAGTGGCGATATTCGATTATGATCTCATTAACCGTCGTTGAGTTCTTGTAAACCAAGGGCATTATAACGTAGAACTATTCCAATATGTTTTCATTCCAATCTCCTGACGTCAAATTTGCGTGACCGCCGACGCAAGCATTGGGCGGTGACCCGCAGGGTTGTCTAAACAGGCCAATCAAACGCTCTCCTCATTTATAGGAAGTCACTTTTGTTTGCTTTAAAAACGAATAACGTTGCCTCCACTGAGCGGCTTGTGTTATCTAATTGGCTGGCAACAAGCGATGAGAACTCTCAACTGGAGAGGGATTCCATGGGGCCAAGCCAGTGCACTGAAAATTGATAACCGTATGAAGAGGGTGGTACCGGCGTCTGCGATTGGTCCGCTTTCCCTTACTTAGTTTGCCATGGTTGGTCGAAAATTAAATTGCGGCGGCATGCAATGGGAGGTTAAGAATGACTAAAACGCGCCCTCAGCAACGAAGAGTTGGCAGAGCGAGGTCGTACACGTGCCGAAAATGTTCGAAGTTGCTGAATGGTAACGCAAAAGGTTTTATTGTACGCAAATAAACGCATGCTCTTTGGCAGGTGCGAGTAGCCAGTGCTTGAGCGATCGGCAGCAGCCATCTTATATTCCTTTTGGAACGGGGCAACCTGCAGCTATTCAGAAAGACAATTCAGTTTTGTTCGGCATAATAATGCATCTTTAACGCGTACACGTCACTTTGACGCAGTGAGTTTTCGGAGTTTTGTGACGTCGCCTGACAGGCAGGTCAGGCGACGTCAGCTTTTGACCAATAGCCGAGGGCTGATGGTGAAAAGTCGTCGAAACAGAAATACCTATTTTTCTTTTGTTCGGTAGAATTATGCATAATCAGTGTTTACACGTCATATCAGATTGGGAGCTATCGCGGTTTTCGTGACGTCACGTACCCAACAGGTGAAGTGGGGTTGGCCCAACAAAGTTTTCGACCAGTAGACGAGGGCTGATTGCAGAACTGGAATAGAAAAGTGTGGAATAGCTTTACGTTATAAAGCCCCAGAAGGTTACACGCGCTTTCCGCGATGCCTTTTAGGACGTGGACAAGTTTGTCTGCTTCTGCCGTGCGATCATCGACCTTGCGGAAAAGAGCGACGGCGTCCTGGATATACGCCACGTACGATTTAGTGGACGTCTGTGCGCGGGTCGAAAAATCCTCTTTAGCAGCACTATGTCAGCCGATGTGCTTGGCGTATAAACCTCGAAGCTTGTGCTTGCGCTTATCCCAGCTCCTTCTTTCTTCTTCATAAGTCTTGAACCAGACCTGTGCTCTTTTTAAATGCGTAAACATTTCTATGCTTACCTAAAGAAAAAAAAACTATCCGTGCGTCCCGTCAGACAATCGCTTTGAAAATAGCGCCCGCGGCAGCGAGCGAATTCACCTTCGTGCTGCCTCTCGTTTCAACACCAGCTGCGCGGCGAGAACACAGAGCACACGAAGGTTTCGGCACGCGCCGTGCTGAACCCCCATCGCAGTTCGCTTTCATAATTGGGGCCCAAGTGTCTCTCTTCAATTCAAACTCAGCGTCGGGAACACAGAGCACACGAGGCTGTCAACAGTTGGCGCTCTGTGTCACCATCACATATTTATTTCAAGATATAGCCCTCGCGGCGGCGCCAAACGGCGCCCCCGCCGGATGAGTGCTATGCATCGGTTTTGTAATCATTCGTACGGTCGTAGGTATGAAATTAAAGTTCGTGCGACGAGCTGCATGACATTACAACCTCTTCTCGCAATCTGTACTGGAGAGGATACAAAATGGTACAAATGGGTTCTGCTGTTTATTTTTTTATTTAACATACTGTTAGTCCCACTGGCACTGTTATAGGAATGGATTTATCAGCAGGACACAGGAATACTGTATACAGTACAGTACAGTAATACGCCAGTTACACATCATGCGGGCAACAATACAAACAGTATACAGTACAGTACAGTAATACGCCGGTTACACACCGAGTGGCCAACAACACAAAATCAATACAGTCTGAACATGATCATCAAGTCTGGATTGTTGACAAGACTGACGAGGCTGCGAGCTCAGCGAACTTTTTCGAGGAATCCTGCGCAGTTCTAGATTTATATAGGCCGTTCCATTCTCTTATGGCTCGAGGGAAGAAGAAGGAAATGTAATATGTGTTGTTAGCACAAGAGTATTGAATAATCGTAAAGTCATGCTTGTGACGTGTTTCTCTAGAACGATTATAGCTAGTGTAAGTAGCAGGATCCATTTTAAATGCGTTATGAATTAATTGATAAAGAAACTTGAGTCTATGGAGCGTGAGGGGGAGGAGGAGGAGGAGAAACTTTATTATTGCAGAAACCGTTGCGCGGTTTATTCCTGGGTGGTTCCCTCTGACAGGGCTCCACTGGCGATCGCGGCTCGCCGGGCCTGGTCGAGGGTCGCCAGTTGGCTCCCAGGTCCAGTTCGGAGAGTCTCGCCTCCCAAGACCACGTAGTGAGTGTGTGTGTTGTGACTCGTGGCGAAATTGCGTCGCCCGGACGGTCGGTGCATTCGTGTGTTATGTGCGCGAGTGTCGCTGTGTGGTTGCTACACCAGGGACATGTTCGGGACGTATGACTGTCTGGGTAGATTACGTGTAGACGAGACAAGTGTGGGTATGTGTTAGTTTGCAGGCGGCGCCAGTCCCTTGCCTGGAGTTTATTGAGAGCTTTGTGTGGGGGAGCGTAATGCGTTCTTCCGAGCCGTTGGTCCTGTAGTATTTGTTGACCTGTCGTTAATAACTCGTGGGTCGCTCGTCGGTCTGTCGGGGGCTGAAGAACGGTGTGGTCTGCCGCTCGGCTAGTGAGACCTCGAGCTGCGCAGTCCGCCTCTTCGTTGCCCCGCAGGCCTTCGTGCCTGGGGCACCAGACGATACCATGGGTCCATTGTAGTGTGCGACCCAGGATTCGAATGGCTTGTATAGGGAGTGTTCCATTCAGGTATAAACGACAAGCCGCTTGTGAGTCAGTAAGGACACGGGCGGACCTTCCCTTGCTCTCGGCGTGGCGAAGTGCGAGAGCGATTGCTGCTGCTTCTGCTGCTGCGCTGCATGTGGCGCGGATGGAGGCTGAGGCTACCAGGTTCCCCTGATTGACAACGGCGATTGTGTATTTGAGCCCGCAACGTGGCGACGAGGGATACGGGCTAGCGTCCGTATAGTACGTATGGAGCGTGACGCGGCTTGATAAGGTGTCTAGGCTTGCGTAGGAAAGCAGCTGTGTGGGAGAACCGGAGGACGGAGGACCGAGAAGCACTTCCACCACTCACGAGGTCAGAGTAATGCTGACCGTTACTGAGCATGACAGACACGGCGAAGGACCCCAGGCAGAGTCCATGCTAATGATGCGTCCACACTCGCTATGAAAATGAAGGGCACAGACATGATGTAATGTAGAGGTGAGGCAGAAGTGCCTAAAAACAGCCCGCAATATATACTTTTACATGTATATCAGTGAAAATGACTTTCGACATTCTCCGGTAACCTCTACCTTATTGCCCAATGTTTCGGTTGCTGGACCAACCTTCGTCAATGGTTATACGCAAGTGAGTTCATCCTCTTAGTCGCGGAAGCAGCGAAGTGGGTGGGGGCTTTATTCCTTCCAAACCCTCTCAAGCACTATGCAAAGGTATATTTCAAGAAAAAAGTAATGAATAATAAGTCCAGCCGAAACACTGCTGAAGTGGGCAAAAACATCTAAACATGGTGGGCATTCCTCGAATTAGAAAAGAGAAGCGAGTATCTGTTGACGCCGACTTAGTCTACCTACAAACACCAAAACGGGTGTACACACACACACACACACACACACACACACACACACACACACACACACACACACACACACACACACACACACACACGCACTCACACGCACTCACACGCACACAAACACATGCCTTTCCTTCATGACTACCTTCCCATACTTCGTAAACACACACATTTTTCCACTTTGAAGCTTCCTAGTACTAACGCATTAAAAACGCTACAACAGATAGCCCCTACGGAAGAGTTGATCACTTGCCCGGGGAAGTTTGGGAATGTTACGCAATGTATGACAACTCCTCAGTACAGAGTTTGAAACCGAATATTTTTATTTTTGTAACAAAAATATGGACACTCCAGCCGAAGTTTCACCTTCGGTGTCGCCTCGATTCTCAGTTTGAAGTCCAAGTGCGATAAGATCGCTGTCGCGTGCCGTATGCTGTAGATGCTAAGGAAAACTTGCGAAAGTGAGCTGAGAAGGATAGTGGGTTCCTGTGGCGGCGTCCCGTAGTGCCCGCCAGGAAGGAAACCAAAGAGGGTGCGCGCTGAGTTTTCCTGTGCGCAAGTCGGAAAGGGGGGTGGGGGGGGGGGGCAGATGTGGTTCCGTTGGATCTACGCGCACTAAGAGGGGTATGGTGCAAGTTCGGCCGCTTCTCCGCTTCTACTCGGGCACCAGCGGCGCGTAGCGCGGCTGAGCGTGGCGTCACGCCGTAATCTGCAGCGGGTTCGAAGTCTAGCCGAGTCTAGATAGCTTATGGCTTCCTGGGCTTTGTATTCTCGAGCGCCTAGTTCTCATCGAAAAGAGAGACAGCAGGAAGGGGAATGCAATCGCCATTTCTGCCGGTCTTCACCTCGCCAGCGTTCTGACAGCCAGTGCACGCGGTGGACCAGCGAGAAGAGTTAATGTTTGTGTACCGTGCTTCGTAGTTTAATCTGTAAGCGAATGTTTACAGTAATTTATGTAAGGGATAAAACTACTAACCCTGCTTAGTATAGTTGCCCATTTATTTGATATAGCAATCAATGATTCGTCTTTCGGCCGGAACTAGGACTTTATTTTAAAATGAGCATACGTTGCCGAGAATGTTAAAGCAGGGTGCTTAAAAATGAATTTATACAAGGAATAGCTAAATTCGATTTGCCTCAAAAGCTTTCCTACCAATTCAGATGTCCATACTTCTATTTTTGCAGTTGTTTTGTTCATTGCTACAACTTCTGCAAGGGAAATTTTCTTATTTTTGAAGGTTCCAACTTTCTGCATGTTGAATAATTTACATGCTCAGCACATTGGGCGTGGTCTGCATTGTGGGAACATTTTAGGCATCGTGTTTTCGTGCCAGACAATTCACTCCTAAAATGAGCTTGCTTATTTGGAGTACCAGAAACGAAGGACGGTTTTTCAGCTGCAGCCTCTGCGAGTGGATTAATTTTGGGTAATGTTCTTGTTTTAATGCTATTTTGATCATCTTTTCCATAGATAGCATGCATTTGCTATACACTAGCATACATTTGTGTGCGTTTCTTGCAGCGTGGTCATATGGGACTTTGTTTTTGCGATTACATTCGACAAAATTGCACTCTTCTCACCTTCCTGAAGATGGGTTGGAATTCACTCGTGATTTCTAGAACGAAGTTTTACATTGTACCCGAGAACTTCTACTAACCTGTACTCTGTATACATACTTCGTGGTATTCAACGCGCATTAGATAAGCCTAACGCTTAGATGGGCTTGCCTGTCAGGCTACGTTTTGTTCGTGATATTATTTCTTATCGCATACAATAAAATGTCGTAATTTACTTTTGTTTCTAGAAAAAAAACTTTGAACAGTGCTTACCATTATGATAACTCCGGTCATCCTGGCTATGATTCCATGACGAAGTCGAAAAAAAGAAAGATAAAAATATCCTCTGTTATTTAACGCAGTGTCCAATAATATGAAACTGAGAACGTACCTAAATTGACATAGTGCATTATGAAGTGTCTCGTTTAACAAAACTCAATCAGTATTTAGTTCCCGAAGCATAAAAAAGAAGAGATACGTTGTATTACATGTGACATTTTTTCATGAATGTTGCAATGTAGTTTACTGCGGGGCTGTTAGCAGGGGGACTTGTTAATAACTGTAAGGCTTGTTATTTCATGTTTCACCACAAGGTTACATTTGCCTCCCGAAAACAAGCAGCAGTAATAGAATCATCCTCAGCAATATATGTAATAAGGATGACTATTGCTTAATACCTCTTCCCGTATACTGTTGCCACACCATAGCACAATTTAGCTCAGTATTTACGAGAACATGCACGTAAGTATTAGGTTTGAGGTGCACTTGCGAGCTCCGCCATCACCTTCGCTACTTTGACATTTTATTTTACTCTGACATGCACTATTTGTTTTTCTATCCATGATATTTACCTAAGGAGCAGCATTTAGTTTAGACACAACTCCAATACGCATGGGCAGATGCATGCATATAAATGCAAAAATGCTGTTTTAAACAAGCACCTATCGAATGCCAATATCGTTTTGTGGATTTAGTCAAGCCATAAAAATTGCATTGAAGTCGATGCAGGCTTTGCTGTTATAAAAATGCCGCAAAGTGGTAATTTTTCTATGAAATCAAGCATGAAGCTGACTATCCATATTTGTAAAATAAAAGCACATATCGCACTTTTGTAACCTGCATCTCGTGGAACACCTAACTTGACTTGTGGAACACCTAATTTAAAGATTTGGCAAATGAGATTACAGCCTACATCAAATTCTTACAAAAGTTTCGGAGGTGTCGCAAATTTTCTACTCAAAGTTGGTGATATATTTCGAAGCAATGCTACATCAAATGCGTTAGCCTAACATAGTTCAGCAGGCGCAGCTTAAAAATCGACACACGAACATTTTTGCTTTATTATTTCAGCATAATCAGTAATGTTACTGTTGTAGTACTGCTCAGGTCGGCACGCGTTACACTGCAAATTATATAACATTCTACATATCGTACATTGGTGCACAGATCACCCAGCCATGTTATTGTGTAGAACACTTCGTTTCCGGGCTCAACGATGTTTTCATTACATCTGTGGCATCGGCTCGATTAAGTATTGCAATGTCTGATTGATCAGCTTAGTTTTCTGTACAGCATTTCTGCCACAATTTTAACTTTGCCTATGCAATGGCACGGTAGTAAACCAACCTACTAGAACTCGTGAAAAATGGGAGGACGATACAGGAAGCATTGTTTCGATAAGTCTTCTTCTTGGGCGCAAATGTGGGACTTGAAGAAAGACCTCTAATATTGACAACGGATTAAATGTCGACTGACAATTATGCTAATGTAAGATAACATAAGGCATAATTCATAGATAAATAAAAATCTATATTAATTCAGCATACAATAACCTAACGGGCATTAGGTGTCGCCAAGTCATCGTTTTAACCGTGTTCACAGGCTTCTAACATCGCCGATGTGCCTTCTGTGTGTAACGACATTGTATAACAGGCGCTTCAGGTAAAGATAGACCGCGCAATATGGTTTTATTTCCTTGCGTTCTCTGAACAGCATCTTATCAAAAATGAAATGTATGTACAGTCCTCATTTCATGTTCTATACCCGAACTCATAAACGTAAAAGACCATGGTATGTTTGCCGAAGTGCAGCGGACCATACGATTTGAGTGGTGGTAGTAGCAGTGGGAAACTTTCGGCAGCATGTTCCACTCCGGTAACACGTGAAGGCGAATGCCTGCCGCACACTTAATTCTGCGCCGTCTCGCATCGTCGCGTTGCTGTTTTCACAGTTCAGCTACTTCGGCTCGTTTTTGACGCCTAGCTGAGCTTCACGCGCTCGTTTACCGGGGTCAGACTCGCGCCAACCAAATCTCTCTACGACCTTACGCTGCATCCTCTTTTCAGGGCATTGAAAGGTACGCTGTTCTGTGTGGTGTATGGGTGATAATCAGGCAATCAGCCACACACGAGGTCGCGTTTATGAACAATGCCCGATGTGAAGACAGACTTAGGTACCTTCCTCTTCCTAAAGTAATGTAAATTCACTTGTGTTCAGTCAAGTGTTGTTGTAGAGATTTTATGATTTGGTCCACGGTCGCCTTTAGAATTCGACGTAGTAAACACAATTGTCCATCCTGCATCACGCATTGTACGCACATGAAGAGCGTACGGGGCGAGACGCTCACTAATCTTGTTCAGAGGTGATCAAGGAGAAGGGTTAGGAAGGTTCCTGAAACAATTGGCTTTAAAGAGCCCCAAATCTAATTTGCGGGGCTCGTCTTGCAAGTAGAGAAGACGACAAACTGGGCGACGTCGTCGGAATAGAATTCTCCCCCGAGTTATGTACGAACTTCCCTTGGCTCTTGGAGAAATCATGTACATAGCATAGTCGGAGTTACGGTTCGCCTATAATGAACGAACCGTGCCACACGACTAAAACAATGACGACAGTCCAGAAATTAAAGACAATGAGAAGACATACGAACGTAAAATGTGAAAGTGTGCAACCGCAAGGGCGTCAGAGCCTGTGTGTGCGTTTGTACTCTAGTGGAGCCTTGTTCTTTTCAGGATTACTCAGCTGACAAATATAGACAAGGCGGCCACTACCAACTACGTGTGTTGCCTCTCTGCTCGGTGAAAGCCTTATTCAGAAGATACAACAAGTTGGGGGCGCACTGCAAGCATTCAGCAAGCATTCAGTGCCGTGCAACGTCTTTTAGCTGTCGCTCTCAATCTTCATCGAGCCGTCTGTCGAGCCAACCACTCTTTACTTAGCCCTGTAATCACATGTTTCATTCCTTACGTCGCCTTGTGTCTGCCAGGGACCTCTGCGCTGCATGTAAAGCTTCAGGTGACTGATCGAGTGCTAAGGGACTCGACAGACCTTTGGAACAAGAGTTCAAATAGAAGGAGTTCATTGCGGCTTTTCGACCATGGCTCTAGCTCACTTGGACACCCCTTTTACGGCTATTTTTTGTGAGGCATGCTGCATCATGCTGACCTTCAGAAGACCGAGAGGGTCTCAAAACATCGGAATGTTCCGCTTCCCTGAGGCTACATTCTGTGTCATAAGGGCTCGGTAAGTGTGAAATTGTTTTGGTTATTTTCTTTTGGTCACGCATGCTAGTAGACTATTTGACTTGTTCACTTATGCATGTGGCATCCAACGAATTCGGGCTATCAGCAATATTCCTCTGCTTGGTGGTTTTGCTTTTCATTTCATGTTAATTATGAGTGTGTTATTATGATTGCTTCTCGTTTTTACTTTTTCACATTTTTATCACATCTGTGTATAAGTTTGCGCAAAGGCGTAAAAAATCAGTTCGAAAACAGAACACGTGTTTTGTTAATTTCTTTTCGCGCTGATAGTCACTAAAAAGTTCTGCCTCAACTTGAAGTCTTGCCGCTTCTACGCCTCTTGGACCTGAACACCACCTGACGTTGTCTACGTCAAAAAGGCGACATAAGAGGCACGAAAACTGCAGCGCTGACGTATTGTACTATTAAAAATGTTTCCGTAACAAGGTTGTCCGCCAGTAAAGATTCCCGTAGGAATATAAAATTCTAAGTGCAAGTTGGTTCTCTGTAATAACTGTAATAAGCATCTAGGCAATGATAATGTGTACTTTCCGCGATGCTTCTGCACTATACCAACAGCTCACGCCGATTTCGCCACCAAAACGCTCATTTTCAGGACAGAGTACTTTCTATGACTTTTACAGTGAAGTTCTTTATGCGGACATTGCGCCGTTATTGTTAGACTTCGCTGAATAGGGGCCACTTGACCCATAGGGATAGGAAAAGAAGAGCTCAACAAGGGGAAAAGGGTATGAGTGACCCCTTTACCCCTGTGAGTATTCTGTCTTAATCGCGAATCTGATACGGTTGTCACACAGTGCATTTTCACCGATCGAGCCAGATCGGCATTGAATTCGTCGATGATTGATTTCGCCCTGCGTGAAAGAAACTAATGTTATGATGGCGGGTTCCGGCCAACAAACAGTGCCCAGGGAGTGAAGCGCGATACAAGAAGCACGTGGCTGCCCGAACTTCTTGCATGCGGGTGCTGCAATAGTTTTCACGATTGGTTGGATTAATTGGTTTGACGATTATCTTGGCTGCCAGTACTTCTTGCGCCATCATAAAGCGCAGTCCAACCAATTGTCAAAACGATTGTAGCGCCCATACCTCCAGTGGTAGGCCTTGCACCCAATATACGGAGCTTTGGATTAGTGGTTCAGCAGATTACAACCCGCCTACTTCCATGGAAAGAGCACGAGTAGTCCGTACTCATGAGAAAGAAGCTGCCTACGGCGAGCGTCAGCGAGAGTTCGCTCGTGAACGGGTTCGTCGTCGAAGCGCCGACCCCAAGCTCCAAGCAGGACATGCCGAGTTTAAATGGCAGCACCGGGAGGCCTACCCCGAGCTGCACGCACGAGAAGCCGAAGCTCAACGGCAGTGCTGAGAGGCCGACCCTGAGCTGTGCGCACGAGATTTACTGCATAGACTGCTTGCGAAGGTTGACTTGCATGGTGTAACAATCGGTGTAACTAGCACAGCTTCGCTGTTAGACCATCTTCACGGACTGGAAACAGCGACGATTTTTTTAATGTTGTCTATTCGTAAACCAAAAACAAATCCGAATAGCTCCAACCTATCAAAACGATTATATCGTCACAGCCCTTGTATCAAGCACATGATCTGAACAGACATAAGGTCATAATATCACGTAGCATTCTGCATGCGTGTTACTGTGATCAAAGCACTGAGCCTTTTTAAGGGTGCGCGTGATCCTCGGATGCCTGGCTCTATGAACATCAAGTTGCCTTTTATGGGTGTAAATCGAATCCACAATCCATCTGATACTTGAGTAACAAATTTATTAATAAATGTTGGTTGTCATAGAAACAGTATCTTAAATAGCCTGTGGAACACTTACAGTTGATGAAGACCACGGATGCATATATAGCGACAAGAAAGGGATGATGGGGCCTCATTTCTTTCCGAAACTGGCACTGTTTCCCTCAGTGACTGAACGGTAACACATAAGTGGTTGTTTTGCATCTCCTTTATACAAATTTAGCTGCAGGTGGAAGTCGTACTGCCCCCTGTAACAAAAAAAAAGACGTTTTTACCTATCCGCAAACTACAGTATCATTTCCTGATCGTCGCTTTATTAAGGTTTGAAGTTTAACAGAACGTTTTTAAATTGACTTCAGGAAGATTTAGACACGGAAGTTTACAGAAGTGAATGAATGCACTCTTGAATAAAGGGAGCGAGAAGGGAGGAATTAGCTGTTTTCCTCCTTCACACGCACTTCGCATGTGCCCCCCTATTGTGGCAATCAAAAGGGGAGGAACGTTTCTCTCTTGCGTGCGTATCTTCCGTCACTGCTGCCAGTGACCCAAACACCGGCTACAATAAATTCTTTTTGAAGGAAAGTAATGCTAAATAGCAAAACCTGATGTTTAAACCGTTCATGACAAGCGAACACCAGGGTCAAACCTCTAGCTCGAACTGGAGCTGCGATACGAGAATAGTTCAACTTAAAGCAGTGCCCGGCTCCAGACGCACAGCGAGAGAAGCCCGTACTCAGGCATCTCGGCCCAGACACCGCAGATATCAACCAGCCTTTCTCGTTTTGATGCGTGAAATTAGGATAAGGAGAAGGTTAAGCTGTATCAAATCTATGCATTTTTTATTGTTTTGAAGGGCCATCCACGACGGCTTCGAAGCGAAAGCAAAATACATTTACTGGCGCCGTCAGCGCGTAGTTGGATGGTGTGAGCGCATCGCCGCCGCAAGCGACACCGTCAAATTCACAGCTGCAACGCATATCCTGCAACCAGAGCAAGGAGGCGCTCGTGCGCACCATGCAACCAGATATGTATATCCCGCGTCACTTGCGTGCTGGTTCATTGGCGTCTCCGCCCGCCAGCGGCGGCTTCTCCGTGATGTATCGTGTAGCGCGCATTGCACTACAGAGACAGGAAGCACCGACTAACAATAGAAGTATTTGCTAAATGGGGTAAAAAGAAACGTACAAACAAAATGCGCCCAGCGAATGAATTTGAAAAAAGTTTTAAAAATTGCCGACTTCCGCGTTGCAGTTTTGCACGTATGGCTGTCGGCGTCTGTGAAGAAAAGGAGACATTCTCGAAGATAACATGAAGTGGGACAATTGAATCTAGAAAGTACGAAAAGCCTAATGAAAAGCACAAGGGTACGGGGCAAATGGATATGCCCAGACGTGAATGGGAGACCAAGCTAATGGGACACACATGGGTACGGCAGCGTTGTGCACTGTTTCAAGCGCCGGGATTCTAAAAAGCTACAGGGCGCTGTCGAACTCGAACGCTGGTACGAAGCGAAACAACCATCTTTCTAGCAGAAAGCACGGCCAGCACGGCGCAGACACAGTTTTGCAGTAGACATGTTTGGAGAGAGACGGCATACTCCAATGTCGGAGCTCTCATTCTCGGTCACTTGTCGCGAAGGTTGCGCTTCAGCCACTGTATTTACGCTATGCTTATAGCAGTTGTAGCGTAGTCGACCGTATCGCGACAAATCTCCTGGAGATAGATATAACACAACAGACCCCAGCCGTTAGCCTTCTGATATCGTCAATGGTGAGCGGGGCCAGTCACTCGAACCGCGGTGAGCAATCTTTGGTTCTCGTATGTAGCACTATCGTGACATCGCGGCGAGTAACTTGTATCATAGACTCCTTTTATTCTATGCTAGTATTGGCGCCTTCTCTCCTCCAATATCCTTACAAATCGCGCGCTGCTACTCAGCGTGTAGCAGCGAACGACGTCCTCAACGTAGCCGAATACTTTTGGTCTGGGAACTGGATGGCAAAACATGATTTCTGAGGCTTGCTCGAAAGCGGTGGCTTCAGCGTTGCGGCAAGTTCGGCCACCGGCAGCCGCCGGCAAACCGTGCGCCAGATCGCAAGTTCCCGCTATGCAGCGCCGTACGGACACCGCGGACAGTAGATTGTTGGCCCTTTTTCTATGGAAATAGGCGAGAAAACGTTGAAGCGATCTCAACAGAATACCCTTTGTAAGCGTCAGCGGTTCTTGAAGTCTCATCGGCTACGGCTTCGAAGTGAAAGGCTCAGCTCGCCGTCGCCACCATGTTGATAATTGAAAGTGGCTAGTCAAAAGCATTCATTATAGTGCGGCTTCATACCAACTGGTCTGTGTGGACTTGCCATGCGTATCAGGTGACTATACCCAAGTAAGTATTCCACCGAGATTTATTGCTGAATTACATATAACACAGAGTCACTCACTGGCCATAGAATGGTTGAAACATTATGGCTATATAACAAGGTTTCAAGGCATATGCACGTAGGCGGCTGGAGCAGTGTTTGTGTACGTGCGATGTGTCGTGCGTTGTGGTTGTTCTGTTCTGCGCAGTGTACGATGTTGTGTTGCTCTGTCGTGACTCGATCAGTCTATGTGTTGTATGTCTTTGTTGCATGTCTGTATTGCTCTGTCGTCACGTCGTTGAACGGGAAGTGGAGAATTAAACACCCGATTTTTTTGCGTCAGCTTTTAGCGCCATCTATAGAGCCACGCAATAATTATATAATTTAGTAATTTGAAGCCTCCAGGTGGCGCTAAGCGCGTGTACATAGGCGTGTGTGTCTGCGCGCGCGCGCGATGGATTGATGTATGGATATCTCTATCTTTACGCAAGTTCAATGCCGCGATGTTCTGGGCATGCCATTTCGTTTCGCGCTTCGACAGTGGTTAGAGCGACGCTCCGCCCGCGTTACTCCCTTAATGGAGCGAGGGCATCCAGCAGATGGCCTCCTATTGCCATCTGCTCGATCTGACGTCATCTGGCCTCCAATATTTTAAAATATACATAACGACAGTTATAACACGGCAGCTGTACGTGTGTCTAATGTAAGCACCAGCGATGTGATATCTAAACCTTGTATGCGGTAGCCGACAAATACTGCCAGTTAGCGCGCCAAATTCTGCATAATAGGACATAAATTCTGTCACGGAAGCCTGCACATATGTCGGGCAATAGGTATCTCTAAAGCACACTGTCCTGATAGTGCAAAAGCATATTTTATTGAACTACTCCTTTGAACTACTTGATTTCCGTTTATTCAGCCTTTCGGCATGTTACCCTGGCCAATCCTCCAGATGAACCGCTGCGACACAAGAAGTGTGGTATCCTTAAATGTAGATGTACGTCGTGCTTCTTTGTGCGTGCACTTCGTACTGGCATTCTTGCTACCACAATCGTCACACATCGCCTTTATTCTCGTCTCATCACTGTGTAGAAATCTGGCGCTGTGCATCCGCCTGAGTTTTGCATGCGGCATGAATGGATTGTAAGGTAGTGCATGAACGCGGAAGTTCTATGAGATCGAAGTTGACATTTATGGTAGATAAACAAAGACATTTCATGCGGCTGCCCATTCTATAGAATGAAAGTAAGCACAATTTCGCTCATCGCGGTTAGTTGTACGATTTATGACATCGCGTGCCTTAGGCTTCCTTTCACACAGACTACAATATGTGCGTTGGATATCGCACCTCTACAAAATTGTGTCGAATTTTTACCTGCTTCCTTGTGTGTGCCAAAAAAGCTTAGGGAGATTGTATTTTTTTATTTTTTGCAAATGTCCGTAACCTAACCTGTGTTTATGAAGGGTACGTTGTTTTCCAGCTGCAAACTAGCACAGTTTGTAGGCCTAGTCGCATGCGTCGTTTCGCTTACCTAGATTCCGCCATGCTGGTTTTGGAAAGGGAGGAACTCTTTCTGTCATGCATGGGGGAGGAAACTTGCTTCATTTAAAGATGAACGTATACGAGACAACGCGACTTCTCCCGTAATGGTGCAAGAGTCGCTCCTTTTTTCTTAGAGTGTGTACTATGAAATACATTAATGTCTCTATAACATTTATGTGTCCTTTGATATACATTCGTCTATAAAAAGTTTGTCCAATTGCACTCTGTGGAGGTGGATGACTATTGAAGCAATGAGGTGGGCACCTGCATGACAAACTGTCCATTGTCATGCGTCAAAGGCCGTACGCACAGAAATGGAAGGTGAGGCGCGACTTGTTGCTCCTCCTTGATGTTGAGCTTCGGAAGATGGTGGGGGCACCGGGCGGTATATATACCCATGTATTGTTGCATAACGCGGAACGACACCTTTGACTAACCAATACCGGCATGTAAAACAGAGACGCACCTCACCGCATTTCGAGGACACATACTGATTCGCAGTAGCCAAGACGATGGTTCGTTGGTCGACGTCCCGCAGTGCAACAATGGTTGTAAGATCACTTGAAAACCAAAAGCGGTCACACACGACACAGGCCACACCAAACTGGTTCCCAACAAACTCGGAGGAAACGAGACAGGCGTGACGTCTCGACGGGACCGCCACTACCCGAGAGCAGATAATAATATAATATTTGGGGTTTTACGTGCCAAAACCACTTTCTGATTATGAGGCACGCCGTAGTGGAGGACTCCAGAAATTTCGACCACCTGGGGTTCTTTAACGTGCACCTAAATCTAAGCACACGGGTGTTTTCGCATTTCACCCCCATCGAAAAGCGGCCACCGTGGCCGGGATTTGATCTCGCGACCTCGTGCTCAGCAGCCCAACACCATAGCCACTGAGCAACCACGGCGGGTACCCGAGAGCAGAAGGAAAGAAGGTATGCAAGCGCTGGGAACGCCGACAATGAGAGGTTGGTGCGAACTTTGGCCGACGCGGCTCAAAGCGTAGTATGTGTCCTTATCGGCTTAATATCTGATACGGGATGTATTTCGACCCAAGATACTAAAATTTTTGTGCAAGGCGGCGGAGTTCTTAAAGCCAGCTTTACCTCCGTCGCGGGTCGGCCCGTTATTGCACAATCCTCGGGATTGGCCCAGGTTTTTGGGCTATGGAGATCGATCCGCTGGAAACTAATCATGTAAAGCTTCGCTGCTAAAATAGCAATGACCATTCAGCAGGTAAATATAGTTCACCAAGTTGTGCGTGCTGACCCTCTCGTACCATGTGGGACAGTCCTTGATGCTGTGATCGTTGTCGTCTTTGCTACTGAATACAGTGCGGTGGTTTTAACGATGAGCGGTGGAGCGAAGGACTGCCGGTGGTGGTGACGTCTACTGGGCCGCATGGGCTAGTGTTATTGGCGGTAGCATGCGGGGTGCTGTTTCAGAGTGCAGGCGGTGTGGAGTCCCAAGCACTTCGACCACTTGAAAATGGGTTTATTGGACGTGCGCCGTGAATCAACAGCACTGGTTAAAGTCAATCACTCTCTCGCGTACTGCGTGGGCGGTCCTGCTAGCGCTTCGGCTGTCATCCCCTTCTTCATTACAGTGGTACTATTATGTGCCAAGCTTAGGAAACTTATCAGAGAATAATGTAACCTTAGACCTACCCCCTCCCCTCCCGCCCCAGAATTGCAACATTAGCCCGACCCCAACAAAAATCCAGGCTCCGCGCAATGGAATTTGTCACTCATGTGTAGTTTACTTTTCTGTCCTGGCCGTGCCGCAACGTCAAGTTTCACGCGAAGGCGGAGCAGGTACCCTGTACCCGTTTAAATGTAGGAATTCAGTTTCGTTCTATATGTGCTGGAAATGCAATAGAATTTCTTAATGTCTGCATAGTTTAATCGTCGCTTGGCCTTGTAAACTTGGTATAGACGCCCTATGAAAATCTTTATTGCTGAGGTATTTGTAGATAAGCGTGCTGTTCAAGAGCGGCGAAAATTGTTGAACCAGATACTCGCCGAAGAAACAAACCTTTCGATCAACTCGAAACTTGTCAAAGAAGAAAAGTCGTGGAAAATTTACGTGTGAAAGTATGTCCACTGATCCATAACCTGCGACAATCTACAAACTCAAATCAATTTAAGCACCATAGATTTCTTAAAATAATTTTTTTTCTATCTGCACTTATGAGAACATTCCTGTCGGGCCGTTACAATGCTTGCCATCTTTAAGGGAACCCACTGGTATATAAACAAAGTTCAGATAGGATGACGTTTCTGATTAGAGCTAAAAATTGCACCAGTTATGGTGACATACTTGTAGCCCTCAACTACATTTGGGGCAATGGCGAAACAGACCTATATAATTATTAGACCCATATTACTTCAAAAACATGTGAGAACTCACTTGGGCAGCGTCGCTCTTTTTAGTATATGGTTTGCCACAAAAAAATTCAACGCGTTAGGTGATGCTTGTATATTAACTTTATAATAACAGCCGCGTACTTCTGTCTGTCTCTTCTCTTTAGAGCTGTAACCTACCAATTCCAATGGTAAACGGAAATATATATATATATATATATATATATATATATATATTTATATATATATATATATATATATATATATATATATATATATATATATATATATATATATATATATATGCATATATATATATATGCATATATTGAATATACAACACGACGATACTGACAGTAGCGGACGTTGCACTCACGTTCACACAAGAAACACCCAACGAGACATTGGTTAGGCTGGCTATTCAAAGCCTCTGATTACCTTTCTTTACAATAACATCACGTCAATTCGCGCAATTTCGACGAGTTTTTAGTGTTTTTGCCATCTGCCATTTCTGCTGCCATCGCTTGGTGGTGAGGCCATGCGACGCAGATTTTCGTCTAATGCTTTAGTAATAAATGCGGATTATTCATGAGTATCAAGTGCTTCTGGGATATCAGATACTACCGAAACAGTATTAATGACGCACCTCTCACGTCAATGTTTCCAGCCTTTGGAAGGTTGTAGAACTTTTCAAAAAATGGGTCGTGACATTAATCTTCCACTTTTGAAAAGGTCGATACCCTTTCGAATGCTTATACAATTGACGTCAGAGGTGCGTCACTAATGCTCCTTCACTAGTTTGTCATACCTTAGAAGCACTTCATATATTGTCGCTATGTCTTGGGGGAATTTATGGGCAAATCTCTTTCGATGAAATTCTTCGACAGATTCAAGCGCTGAAAAAACACAAAAGCCAAAAGCATTCCATATAAATAAGGCATTGTCTCTACAGAAAATTTAAGGATTCCTTACCTCACACCTGCGCTTTATGAACTTGGTATTATAATCACCATACGACCTTAACTATAGCACCGCGTGGAGTTGGATGGTCCACTGCCACATCCACTTGGCACATACATTCACTAATATATACATAGCACTTTCCATAATGTCCGAATAGGGGATAGGCTAAAAAAGTTTGTGGTGCATTCATCCATTGTAGATGATTGGCGATAAATAGCAATATTTGTTTACGATAGGTGTTTATTTTTATACGGACCGAATTCTTGCGATGGTGAAACTAAGTCGAAAGAGGAGGGTTTGTATGCTATCTTGAAGTTTACAGGGTTTGTTCTGACTTGTTCAGGATGGCTTTCTATCGTGGAGAAGCCGCGCTCACCAAGTCCCGGCCTCCAGTTCTCAGTCAGCGCCGCCTGCTACGCTCATCTTCCAGCTTGTCCATTCTGCGATTCGTTGGCACTGGCCATTTTTATATATATGGGAACGAATCTGCACACTATATATATATATATATATATATATATATATATATATGTATATAGTTACTGGGTGTGTAGAAGGCGTTTATTTCAGGGATCCGTGGGGCAAATGGGTGCCGGTACTGCACGTCGTCCTTGTCTTCCTCACTGCCCTCTGAATGTTCTTGTTGTTGATGCTGATGCTGCTGCTCGACTACCTTTGACGCACTGTTACATGGCTCCTCTCGGACACGAACCCCTCCGGGCGAGAAGTCGGTTGGCTTTCGTTGAGTAAACGGCTTGAACCGAGCTACATGCGTGATGTCGGTGCTGGATAACCGTCTTCCACTGGAAGTGAGGCGCGCAATTCTATGATTCATCTCGCTGAGACGCGCAAGTACGATGAGCGGCACAACATAGTCGGCGAGCAATTTTTGACATAGACCGCGAAAAGCAATCGTTATCAGCATGTTCTCGGCCGCTCTTTTAGGATATAGTGAGGCTGTACTCTTGCAGAGGGCCCGTCGTGCAAGGCCTCCAGATCGATCGCGAAGATTCACGAGCCAGCCCAAAGAATGATGATCTGTGACTATCACAAGGTGACGTCCATACAGGTACGATCGAAATTGCTGCACAGGAACAATAACAGCAAGACATTCTTGATCCAACCTCTGACCAATATCTCTTAACGTCGTGCGTCGACAAGTTGATGGAGCACGCCTTCGTCACCCGGATCAACGCACACTTGGACGAGGTCGATACGTATCTGGACACCATGCTCGGGTTTCGAGCTCATCTTTTCACGCAGGATGCAATGTTGCAAATCAAACACCAGATACTCGACAAGACAACAGGTACCAGGGTCATTCTATGATTAGACCTCAAGAAAGCCTTCCAGAACGCAGCTTACGCCGCGATACTACGCAGCATTGCTGCACTCAATACAGGAAACCGAGCTATGTTCACGATTCTATCACAAACAGGAAAGTCTCCTTAACGCTGCGCGAACTCGCATACGAAGACAGGAACATAGGCAGCGTCGACACCCCGCAAGGTTCGGTCACCTCGCCGATGCTGTTTAATCTCGTCATGATCGGCCTCCCCGAGCACCTCGACACCATCGGGGGAGTGTGTCACACAATACACGCGGATGACATTATGATCTGGGTTTGCGAGGGAAGCGGAGAAATCGAACAGCGGTTACTGACCGCAGCCTACGTTGTGGAAGGGTACCTCGTTGGAACCGGTGTCGTGTGCTCACCAGAAAAATCGGAACTCTTCCTCTACCGCCCGACGCTTCAGGGAAGGTTCCCCTGGGCTTACGTACAGCATGCTACATACGAAGAAATTTGTACACGCACCAAATACGGGTAAGAAACACCGAGGGTGAAGCAGATTAAGGTGCTAGTACTCATCATAGAATTCAACGGCAATAACGAAGAAATGGTCAGGAATTTGGTGAATAAGATCACGGACCCCATGAGGGTCATCAGAAGAAGCACCAACAGACACCAGAGTATGAGGGAGTCCAGCGTTGCCAAACTCATACACTCCTTTTTTATTAGCGACATTACTTATGTAGTCGCCTACCACAACTGGTACGCGGCCGCATATGCCAAACTGAACGCCCTCATTAGATGAACACACGCGATGGCACTGGGCGTTCCAGACCGCACAAGCACGGAACTTCTGCTACAGCTGGGCGTCCACAACACACTCGAACAGTTAATTGAGGCACACCAAATCTCGCCACTAGAGAGACTGGCGAAGACGCGAACGGGCAGGAGCCTCCTCGACAAGCTCGGGATAACTTATCACAGGCAGCACGGCGACGAGAAATCCCTTCCAAGTGCCATCAGCGAAAACTAACTGGCTCATCTACCCAAGAACATGAAGCCCGAATTCAATCAGGGCCGAAGGGACAGTAGATCCGTTTTAGCAAACTGAGTGGGGATGTAAAACAGTTGGGTGCTTTTACTCGGTGTAAGTATGTTTTTTGTAGCAGGTTCATTTGTTTCTTTTTTCAGCATGTCATGCACGAGGAATAATTCTCCCGTGGCTGCATGAGGGCCTTTCAACTTTTTAAGAACAGGAAGTAGCTTATATTCTGATATTTGAAATTTGTGTAGAGAGTTTTTATGGAGTGGACATTCTGTAAACTTGACAAAACTCACTAAGCAATTGAAAATTCCTAACTTTTCCTGCAGCAGCTTTGCAGCTAACTTCTGCAGCTGATTTTGAAGATGCAGGAAATGTGGTGAAAGCTGGTTTTAATCAGCGGGACTAAGTGGCGTCGGAGAGTGATAAGAGATGTGGAAGCATTATTGTCCTGTTTGCACAAGCATATATAACTGTTTCCTAAAGTCTAATACGTTTTCTAGCACTTGGAAGGCATCATTGATATTGCATGTGCACAATTCGGATGCTACACTAACTGGCGGTCTATATGTATCTTCTACGCTGCGCCAGATGTGTTTGAATCGGTACTGCATTCCCTGATTTCTCATACTGCTTAGAATATCTTAATGAATTAATAGTATGTATTTGTATGCCGACGACCCAAAGCTATTTAGGAATGTCAACAGTGTTCTCCACTCCATTGAACTCCAAGAGACTTTTTTTGCTCCCAAACTGGTACAAAAACAATAGGTTACTCCTCAATGCTTCCAATACTATGGTATTACGTTATACGGGCCATTTTCATACACCCTTCGGGATATTTAAGTGCGGTTAGCAGCCTTCGTCGACACCAAATGTGCACATGCTCGTAACGCGTCACATCGGCTCTCATAGATTTTTGTGCTGACACTGTCGACATAAAAAAATTCCTTATTTATGAAACCCTGATGCCAAAGCTGAACTATAGAGGTATGTTTCCCGGTAATAATTGTTTATTCATGAGGTCAGACGCATCGGTGGCCTGTAGACAGATTCAACGGGTACGCTAGGCCTAACCTTCGGGAGAAGGGAACTTTTCTCGGCCCGGGTACTTGGCGAAGGCTTAAGTGTACGTATTACAGCTGCAGAACCTATTATCTTTTAGTGGAAAGCGGAAGCGCACGAATTGCCTCAGCTTTGTTATCACTGCGACAATATGAATCAGCGTCACGCTTCCCGGAGTCCGAGAGCAACGATAAGAAGAACCGGAGCTGAGGAAGCGGGAGGCCGAAGCAATCGGGCACCGTTACCTGTGAGATAGTCTACCGCGACGAAGTTAAGGTGTACGCAGGATAGGCTTCGCTATTCCCATTTACCGGTAGGGGAAGGCTTGGTCACTTTTTTTGTCTGAGCTATGTTCATAGGACGCAAAAAATTCCATGTGTGACCTGAATCCATTCCTACGTATAGTAGCACCAGCGCTCACGAAGCTAATTACCAAAAACAAACTCTGTGCAGTATATGGCTCCTCAACTTCCTCATGCAGAAGTCGCAGAAGTTGCAGTTACGCGACTCCTGCAGTTATGCAGAAGTCTCAGCTCGCTATCAGCGGAAGCCAACACCGAAAGTTTGCCACAAGACGGGTCAACTGTTAGATACAGGCAAAATAGACCCAAAAATGAGCACAAACATTGCCAGCCCTTAAAAAGTGCACGAAGTATTCAAGGAATGCTAACGCATTAAACGTATGACGTCATAACAGGAAAATAAAGTGACGTCGACATCGTATGCTGCTTGGCTCGAATATATGAATTTTTTAGAGTCCGCCATTTCGGTCGCTGCGAATGCAGTTATTTTTCTTCTCTAAGATTACGACTCTCCCCAGCTTACCCACCTTTGTGCCATAAACTATAGGATTGGTCTGTATCTTAAGTTTAACATAACTTGGTTGTTACTGTAGTAACTGTTTATGTACGTTCCATAGGAACTTGAAAGAATAGGGGGGAATGAATGACAGTAGCCAGAGGGGTTCTTCAAATCATCTTGTCTATCATTCGCTTAGAATTAGGCACCTAGTATACATGATCAAAGCAAACATGCATTTGAAATAAAGAAAAATGCTGCGGCGAGCACGCCGTCACAATAGAGCACCATTTGCAAAACCACCTTTTCACAAAATCTGTGACGCTTCCCGCATTCCTCGTTATATCCTTTATTATTGTCCAGCAGTTATGAGACAAGACAGCACTGCACGATAATACCATTTGGAAAGCCGTTCATTCTGCCAACTTTGCCACAAGTAGGTCTCTGCCAACGTATGTTACGTAGGAGAGCCAACGAACATAGCGTGTGTTTCTTCGCTTGGCACTCCGCATTCATCGTCACGTCTGGGCACTGCGACGACTGCACATAGTCACTGAGACCTCTTGTTACGAAAAGTTAACGAACGTAGTGGGATTTTCCTTAGCGCTCTGCGCTCATCGTCATTTCGAGGCACAGTGAGAAGGGGGCAACTGCGTTAACATGCACAATACCTAACCATCTGCTCTCAAAGTTTTTACCAATAAATGCTGTTATATAGCTCAGTCATTATTTCAAGTGAAGTGCTCACGACATCTTCAACATACAAGTAAATTTAAAAAAATCTAGGACAAAG
Source organism: Dermacentor variabilis (assembly GCF_050947875.1). Taxonomy (NCBI): domain Eukaryota; kingdom Metazoa; phylum Arthropoda; class Arachnida; order Ixodida; family Ixodidae; genus Dermacentor; species Dermacentor variabilis. The sequence continues at coordinate 69,797,950 of NC_134575.1, read as the reverse complement.
GTGCATTCTTTATGTGAGACACTCTGTTCTGCACGACAAAACAGCTTTACAGAGGTTTGCGCAGGCCGGCTATCGCTTGAGCGACAAGCACTTTCCAGTGGAAGACACCAAAAATTCATTACTAAATTTTACTATAGAAAAAAGTACGATTGATGCTTAGAACTTGCAAAGAATGCCAAGTTGGACATTCTGTTGACCTCCTGCTAAACTTGGTGTTGTACTATCCGCTGATCTGCTACTGAACTTTCTGTTGAACTTTCTCATGATGTGATTCTGAACTTTGTAATGAACTTACTGTTGATAGGCCGTTGAACTTTCGGATGAACGCTCTCGTGATCTGTTAATAAACTTCCTGTAGAACTCGCTGATCCGCTGGTGACCTTCCTCAATATTTTTCTGGTGGTGTGCGGTTGAACTTTCTGTGGAACTTCGTTAATTTGCTGTGAGCCTTTGTGCCGGTGTCAATGTCTGACATTATATTAACATTTCGTTATACTTTTTTCATCTTTTATACTGTGAGAGATCCAGCTCTCCTCTCCCAGTAGAGACTTAATCACTAATGCGCATGTTGCTCTCGTCAGGAGGCTACCGCAGCTTCATCTACAGACGCTTCCTCGTGACGTCAGTTTTTAAGGGCGGCATTTCTAGCTACTCTAGCCTATTCCGCCGTGACGTACCTTCTCAGTCTTCACCGCCTGCGACTATGGCCTGGTGCTTCGTCACGCATAAAGATGTGGAACGAAGCTCTGAGCCCACTCGGCGACGTATACACCGCGGGCGAGCGCGTTGCGTGCGCACTTCCGCCGTTTTCAGAACGTTCTACTGGCGCCGCCGTTCTCACTTCCCTCCACCTACACAGCGCCGCCGCTTCCTTTCCCTCAACGCCCTCCCGCGGCACCACTTACATTTCACTCCTCCTCTCCATAGCCACTGTTGCTCTTTCCCTCAACAACGTCCGGCGTTGCCAATTAAAGAAGGTTAACCTTCGTAAAGTAGCGGCACGCTTTGAAGATGGACGCCACCTCCTCGCGCGCTCTGGCCGAGGCCGACGCCACGTCGTTATTGGCGTAATAGCCTTCGCGCTGTCGATCAGCGCCATTTTTGCTCGAGAAGCGTCTACGCAGTGGCGAGGATCACCTGTTCGCGGCGTTGTTATGCTCGCGCAGTGCAGGCGGCGCCACAGTCGAGGAGGGAGCGTGAAAAAGAGGAGAAACGAGGGGGAGTGAAGGTGGAGGAGGAGAGTGTCGCTTCTTTATGAAGTTTAAGGGGCTTTAATGCCGCTGACATTTCTCTCAACTCTCCGACTGTGCTCTTTCACCCTTTCTCAGAACCCTCTGCCGGCGCTGCTCTTTTCCTTTCCGGGTGCGCTCCGTTTTTCTTTACCTCTCAATGCAGCTTTGAAACACAGAGATCTAAGGATTGCCGCTTAAAATTGAACATTACGTACTTTCATGCACCAAAATTGTTGCAAACAGATTTGTAGATTCAGTATTTTCCCGCCTCACCTAATAGCGCTTTAATCCTTCTGTACTACATGACGTCTCCGGCAATAGGTTTTGACACGCTCTTCATTCTAAGTATCCTGGATTAAGAAAAACAAGCAGCGGAGAAACTGCTCGCTCGGAACATTGATAAACATGCAGTTCGATGCAACTCGAAAAATAATGATATTTACGCATCCAATAATATAGGAGAAGCGAAAAAAGAAACATTGAATCATCACGACGGCACATCCCAAGTCGCCGAAGGCATCGTAGTCCTATAACTATAAAGAACTTATTTTTGAACAGTTCTGATAGCATGCACGCAACAATGATTGCTTGTGTACTGTAAGATGCTCGTATGCTCACTGAACGGTGCGAAAACGCGCTCGCACCGAGAAACAAACAATAGGAGTGGATGCGCATTCAGATGCATAGTCCTTCGCTGAGAACGCGTACGATCGTTGCATTGAGGCTTCATTTTGTTATGCTCTATTTGATTATGCAGACAGCCACTATAGAAGCTGTAAAAACACATGTTATGTAGTTTACTGTCAGCGATTGCCTACATTTCACCAAGGAAACCGTTTGGGGAACTCCATCGCGGAGACCACGCGCAGTGAGCGTTTGCTCTGCGTATTCAGTAAAGAGATAGCATCTGTAATTCATTATGTGCATTATATTTGCCCAAGATTATGATTTTGACTCTAAAGAACTCCTCTCGTTTCGAGAGGTCCTGCAGAAACGTCAGGAGGGCTCCCGGGGTGTTGTTCTTTATTGAGCGCCGACAGCGAAACCTATGAGGAGCACGTCGCGTTATCCCTTATAATACGCAAGCGAGGCGCTTCCTATAGATGGCGACCCCATAAGTCCTCGCTGCCAATTGCGATGCTGAGGCAGGTGATGTGCTGTATTTTATATTTTAGTTTTTAGGTTTTTTATTCTGTTTCTCCTTCTCACCTTTATCGCATCTCTTTGCCCCTCCCCCTGTACAGGGTAGCCAACCGGAGATAATCTCTGGTTAACCTCCCGGCCTATCCTTGGCCTTCCTGTCTCTCTCTCTCCCTCTCTCTGGTGTAGTTGAGAAAACTGCCCCCTCCCCCCTTTTTTACAGGACGAGTTGTGCCTGGCACGGTTGTTGTGTTATTGCTAGCGTGTTGGCCTTCTCCCCACTTATATTTTCTAGATTGACTCGGTCGAACCTTCCTCTGCGTAAAATGGTTAATGCAGCAGACGGTGGCTATAGGCGCATTAAGTAGTTCGTTACTGCCGCTTTTGAAGTGGCTGTCAGGTGTGTGCGGGCCGCTGCTTCGAAAACAATCTCGGTAGATGGCGTGCAGTCTGCAGTGCTCACTAACTCGGTAGAACACGGCCCCTTAATAAAGACAGATTCAGACTATAACGGACGGAACCTTGGGTGTTGATCGTCAATGAGTTTAGTTTACTTTTGTTCCTAGTGTCTACTTTTTCAACTTTTTTGCAATGCCGCAAAGTACCGTCCCTCAAAAAAAGAAACGTTATAGGCTTGAAATGGTTAATGTAGCTTTGTGCCTATGAACGCATAAATATAAAGGGAAGGAAAGGGCTATTGACCCCAGTAACTGTCTAGCCCAGCCTTCTGACATCTGAACAGCAGTCAGGAGTGGAGGAGGGGTGGCGATGAATGAGTAGTCCTAAAGGTTAGTAGAAAGTACAGAGTAAAAACGAAATATCTACACAAGCGCGACTGAGTAAAAAAACTGTTCGTCTGTGGAGTGACTTCTTTGATTAAAGGTTGTCACCCGCACTGTTAGGTCCCCAGAAACCGCTTACACCCTTTGTGTTTCAACCACATGGTCCATGTGCCCTGATGCCTATTTCCAGAAGTACAGAAGCACCCCTGCAACCTTGCTTCCATTACTTCTTTGCTAACAATACGCAGAGCGCCTTTTGCGCATTTTGCAGTGCGCCATAAAGCATGATTTCTATACAGAAGCGCTGCGGAAAGGCTTTGCGTGTAGCCGACTAAAGCACTATTAGCTTCATTCATTTCAACAGCTGTCGGACTTAATGCGCTATAAAATGCACAGGCTGGCCACCGTACACTTTGTTCATCGGTACTTGATCAGATGGCAATCCGAAGACCCGTAGAATGTAATGACAACAGGTTTCATGTTTATATAAAGATGGGGAAAGAGACTAATGATGATAGGCTCCCCGTTGCAAAGGTGCCTTTGTTGGTTTCATGTTGGTGGCAGTTGTTGGTCGATGGAAGTTGCCAATTGCATATTTTCTTGTGGATGGTATTTGCGGGGGGCAACAGTCCAAAATACTATTGCAAGCAGCTCATACTGTACATGATAAAGGTGCACATCTACTGAGCTTGACTTGCGATGGAGCTGCTGCAAATCTTTCCGTGCTGCGCAGCCTTGGCTGCAAACTGAAATCACCTGAGCTAGTAACTTCATTCCTACACCCAGACACAAAATAACCCATATTTGTGCTACTTGATACATGCAGTTGTTGAAGCTTATCAGGAATACTTTATGTGACAAGAAGGTTCTGTTATATGCTGAGGAAAATAAAACAATGTGGCAGCACATTGAAGAACTTCATTAAGTACAATACAGGGAACGTTTGCAGGTCGCTAATAATCCGAGGCAGCCACATATAAATTTGAAAAACCAGCTAATGAAAGTGTCCCAGACAGCGCAGCCCTTTAACGCCTCAATTGCAGATGCTCTGGCAGAATTCAGAGCACATAAGTTTTCTAAGCTGCTGGATTCATCAGCCACAGAATAATTCATAACACATGTAAATAAAGTGTTCGACATTCTAAACTGCCATTTTTAAGCAGGAATGGTGGAAAGAGTCACTGTGCCTTTCCAATGTAGATGCAGTGACTTCACATTTTCAAGAAGCCGAACAATACTTTTTCTCATTAGGAGTGCGTACACTTCAAACGCTGCAAGCATAAACAAACAGCTAAACTGGCCTCATTGGTTTCATAGTTTTTATGCAGAGTGTCACCACTTTACAGCCATCTAACTAATGATAAGCAGGGGCTGGCATATCTTGCAACATCAAAATTAAATCAAGACAACCTTGAGTCGTTTTTTTCACCAATTCGATCATTGGGCCGCTGTAATCATCATCATCATCATCATCATCATCATCATTTATAGCCTCCTGAGACCCGGGATGCATTTGGGCGCACAGATTTTTACCAAACTTTCAGAATAAATCAGGATGGTTATGAAGGTGAAAAGTGTTAAATGTTTTTTCAATAGCCGTGATAATTTCAGCTCAGCGCGATGTCCAATATATTGGACACTGGGATGCTACCCGGTCTTTCTTTACCCAGGGCGCACGTAATGACATACCGCGGATATTACGCAAAACTCATGTGCAAAAATATTTTAACAACTCAAAAGGCAAAGTATTCAATAAAGTACATAAGAAGAGCATTCCTCTGCTCAAAAAAAAAATTTCGCTCTTGTGTTCACTTCCCGTGGGCAATTTCAAAACACCTGTTTGTCCTTGGTGATGCAGAAGAAGAGCCGACATTTGGTGCAAAAGAACTTCGTTTTCATGTCGCAGCCCTGTAGTCTGCAACGGGCAGTGTTTGCAGTGTCTGCCAGTATTGAGTAGTGGGTAGTGCTCTTTTCTTGCGGTTCTCGAGGAGACAGCCGAGCCTGCTTTGATGGCGGATGCCACTCGGCTTCGTTCTCACTCTCCGTTTCATCCTGCTTCTTCCCTTAAGCCACGAGAGTCTCAGCAACAGATTGGTGGAACTGCATATATTTGAGTATTTATTTCCGCTGTTTCTTTACGGAGCGTATGTCCCGCGTGTTCTGCAACCAGGAGTTGTTGAGGGCAATGTCGAAGAGGTGAAAGATGGCTCTGATTGTCCACTTGTTCACGCCTGCTTTTATCCTGTAGTAACTTATCATTCGGTCTGCCTTGTCAGCAACGCCCATGTTGAAGTTGTACATGCGAACAATATCTGGTAGAGGGATATTGATATTTTTTTGCCTTACGAGACCATCTGCGACAGTAGGTGTCTTGCGGATCGAAGCCATGGATTGAAAATAGAAACGTTATTGGATTAATCCACAAGACACGCGAGGCCGGTCCCCCGAAGAAAAGAAGAGACGCAATTTCGTCCGCAAGCCGCTAAACGCCATCAGTACTCGCCTACTGTTCATAACAAGGCCATTGAAAAAGCGCGGTCAAAATAACCGGGTTGAGTCCTAGCGTCCAACGTAATGGACACGCGAAATCAAAGGAAGAGTAAAAAAAGGTAAGCGCGCGAATAGTTAAAGTTTTGTATTCTGCGCGTACGCTGTTGTATCAACTTTAATAGAAAATCAAAGATATGCCCTAAAAGCAGGTAGAAATACGAGAAAGAGTGCTTACTTCTCCGGCAGCTGCCGTAAAACGCCGCGCCGCTTAATGCCGCCATTGTGGAACTGTTTCGGCGGGAATTTGAACGATGTATTTTCATCAATGCTGCATAGAGGGCGCAAGCAGGTGTCCAATAAGTTGTACAGTGTGGTTTGATGAGGATGAAAGCCTTGTCACAGGAGTACTGTCTCATATCTGAATGTCCAATATATTGGACAAATCCCCATAGCGGGGTCTCAGGAGGATAGGACCCTTAAGGACCCTTTACAGGGTATTAGATAAGGGGGGGAGTCATAGATATACATACGTCAAAGATGTTACATCAAGAATGAATTGAAATACCGCAGGTTAAGTAATGCAGCAAAACAAAATAGGAGTACAGGCAACTTCAAATGCAACAACACTTGGAATGAAAAGAGAGATCGTTCAATTGTAGTTTCCAAAATGTGAAAGCAATCGCTCTTTCAATTCTTCAGGATCATGCTCCCTGACAATTGCATCTCGGAGTGCATTCCATTCCTGGATTGCTGTGGGTAAAAATGATTTATTAAAGGCAGCAGTTGATCCATACAGGCGCTATAAACTGAGTGAATTGAACAGGCGTTGTGACGAACGTGCTGGTGATAGAAGTGATTCGCGCAGATGTTGAAAATGGTAGTACAACTTGTGGAATAAGCATAGACGTGCTATCTTGCGTCGAGAGACTAATGCGGGTAAATTGAGCGATGACTCAATACTACTGATACTGGTTTTGTAGTCACATTTTGAAGATAAGAATCGAGCAGCACGGTTGCGGACCGATTCTATTGCATTGATTAGATATGTTTGATGTGGACACCAAATCGCGGAAGCGTATTCAAGTTTTGTTCGAACAAAAGTTTCGTATGCCAGTTTACGGACGGAAGGGGGTGACAACGATAATGTTCTTCTGATGAAGCCTAGTGTTTTAACCCTACAGCAGGACTGTTCACTACTGCATTTAAGCGACTTGTTCAAACGAAGTGCAAGATGTGACTAGTGGGCACTGCCTTCCGCTAGATCACATCAAAGTTTTGTGTGCCAGTTCATTTGTGAGGTCATCGTCTACAAGCATAATAAATGCTCAGACAGCACGAAGGCTGCTTCTAAACGATCAGCCATTACATCAAGCTGCGCAGACTATTGATGAGGAGCATACATACTGCTCAGAACCAGTAAGCAATATATCAGAAATAGCAGACGTTATCATTGATTATAATGCTGGATTTCTTGTCTGACATTTACAGCTCAAATTATTACGCCACGAGTGCAGTGGCGCTAAACGTAAAACTATTCCAAATTTTTCTATTCCAATTTTGCAAACAGCCCACTGCCCTTGGTCAAAAACTTTTTTGGACCACCCCCAGGGGTGCTATGCAGGATGCGCCGAGTTTCTCGTTCACCCGAGTTTTACCCGAGTTTGCTCAACGGCAGTCAGTGAACGGAGACAGCGTGAAACGCGCCGAAGCTGCAGGCAAAAAAATATGTAGACAAAAAGCCGCGTATGACAACATGAGCGCACCCTGCGCGGCACACTGCTTCCACGTTTCAAGCGCAGAAGACTGCACAACGAAACGCGCCAGCGCCGCGTATTGTTATCAATGGATTATCGCAACTTAGCGATTCCGTGACTGTCCCGCTGTCTGTCTGCACACTTGCCGTGAGCCGCTTGCCACGCCTTTCCCGGGCGCGTCAAGGGCGTGCCTCCTTTTCTGGTGCTATCTTTCTTTCCTCGGTCGAATGCGAACGGGGTACATGCGGTGCATTTTTGCACCTACACTTCCACTCAAACGAATACGTTAAAATACAACAAATAAAATAACGAACATTTTTATTTCTTTAGGTATCTGTTTTTCGTTTTCAATGCTAGAAATTTGTGATGACAAACGGAGATCGAGCTAATTATTAAATTTTGCACTTCTTGCCGCGACTGGCGACAGTGAGGCGAAAGCTTAGAAGCGGTACATTGAAGCGGGTCGCACGCACGAGGGCGTTCATACGGGGATAAGTCGCCTAGGGGCGCTGCAGTGCTATTCTCAATAAAGTCGGTCATGATCCATGGAGGGTCATGGCCACTCTTTCTCTATTAGGGGAATAGACACGCAGCGCCGCGGTGCGGCTGTTCATCGCAGGCGCTTCACTACGCTATTAAGGCCCCCGCTTTACCGACTAAAAACGACACAACGGCTGCCGCTGCAAAATGGCGGCATGTTATTTTAGAGTGCGTAGTGACGCAGTTCAGTGAAAATGTACCAGTTTATCTTTGTGCGCGAAGCCTCTGCGATACTTTGCGAAAAGTGCGTGCTTCCCAGCGACACAATTCATCGCTTGTCATCGCTTGCCCAGTGAAGGTGCCTCTGAGCGCATGTACGCAGTATATGAGTGTGTTGTGCAGTCGAAGGTGCTTGCGGATTACCTCTGCTGGAGCCAGCAGCGATCGCAGATGGATATCGTAACGACACCGCAGCACTCGCATTTTGGCAGGTGAGGGTTCTTGTGTGCAGTTATGAAATCAGACTTCGAACGGAGAAAGGTGTTGGAACTGTTGTGTGCGCAGTGCTTGTGATGAAGAAATGCCATTGCACTGGGTCTAGGAGAGCGAGTGATTCTCGGACGCTGATCGTGTTTACGACGCTGTGGCTCCGTTTCATCACCGATGACAGAGCAGCCATCTCAAACGACTGCTGCAATACGCACTCCTCAGCATCGTCGTCCCCCTCGGCGCATCCACGCCTTGCAAGCAGCTACAGTGACGTGCCGATAATTATTTAGTGTGTGCTACGCGCCACAATGCAGGCAATGAAACCGTGTTGTGGGGCCATCTCAGCTCGAGAAGATGTATGCATAAGCCAGCGACAGTCAACGCTTTCTTTTTGATAATGGTGCTCAGTACATCACCGATGACAATGCGTTGTGCGTGTTTTATGTCGGCGGTCAAGATTGTTGATGCCTCTCAGCTCGACACCGCGTCGCTGTTGCCGGAAGATAAGTTGGGCGTGGCCCAACTGTAGTGGGTGCGCGCACAAGAGTTACACGCCTCGCGCTGGGCGTGACCTCTGGTTTTGATTGACAGGCGAACTCGGGCTAAACTCGTACATCGTGAAACCCCCACCGAGTTCATCTCGGGAACATGGCGGCGGCAGCAGCAGCCTGTTTCATTGCATCCAGCGGCAGCAAGCGGCAGTATGACCGTCCGGACCCGTTCACCTACATGACCGACGGGGAGTTTCAGCGTCATTTTCGCCTGTCGAAGACATCAGTTCGCTGGCTGTGTGACGAGCAAGGCGAAGACTCTCGTCTGCGGAGACAGCGTGGCGGGCTTCATTCGCTCACCGTCGTAGAGCAAGGAGACTGGGAGTTTTCAGGGAAGCGTCGGCGCCGAGCGTTGCATTGGACACCATCAAACTACTGTTAGCCACTGTGTCAGAGATGTGTCTGACGCGCTTATCGATGCGGCAGTGCGTAAGCGGTGGCTAGCTTTCCAGAATACTGCGGCTGAGCGGGCATATATAAAAGAATGCTTCCTACTTTGTGGGAACATTACGAACGTAGTCGGGTGTGTCGACGGAACGTACGTAGGAATTAAGGCGCCTTTAGTGTCAGCGTTACTGTGATTAACATTCAAGCAATGTTTAGACACGCCATATTGCCAAATTTGTCAGTTCTGTGTAGCCGACTTAAATTTTGTGTTAGCGACATCTCACATGCGGCTGCTTATGATATCAACTTTTTCGCTGGTGACTTTTTGCCGATTGTACTACTTGTCTGTCAGGGTGCCTTCCAAATGGCTCATTTTCTTGGGAAAGAAGTTAATTAAGTACAAATAGATAAATGGATATCACAAATTGTGTGAAGTAACCTATGAATCCTAATCTCATAAAGAACTTGGGGTTCTTCATTGGTGAAATTACTTAGTATGCACAATGCTGAATTTTCGTTATGCGTTATCTATCAGCCGCACTATGAAACAACGAGGCATTGCACAATTTGTTGCAGCGCGAGATGTGGATGGTGCACCAAGCCGGTTGTGCCTATGCATGTGTGGCAAAATGAAAATGCATTGAGAATCTTAGTGTGTTGGCTTGAATGAAGAGAATACTTCAGATTGTTTGCTCTGTTCACTGTCGATGCATGTGCCAGAGGTTCAGTGTATCTTCTTTTTTTGGGGAGGGCAGCGTTATTCTGGATGGATAAATTGTATATTTTCGTCTCATAATGGGGCTCTAATTCTTAAGCAGTAGAGCAACGCACATCCAATGCTCTGCAGAACTCTCGGTACGTGAAGATGTCATGAACCACCGAGGCAAAATTACATATCGGGAGAAATGTGGTGCAGATGCCAATGAAAAGTGGGTCTTTAACCCACCATGATAAAAATAAAAATTGCAGAGCAAATAGACCATTTGTACAGCTTTAGAGCAATGATTACACAAAACGTGATATGCTCAAACGAGTAAATGCTCGCCGCAGTGCCACACTAGGATGAGCGACATGCAGCATATATTAGCATTGAACATGTCTCGTAACCGTTACTTTTATTGTTAGCCCTCGCTGTCACACCTTTCCCTTCGGCACTCCCTTTACTGAAACGTGGCACTGTCTTTCCATTGGTGTCATGATGATAATGGTAACGGCAGCAGCAAGGCTGGTTAATGCTTGCCCCTTTGATTCCTGTGAGTTTAGTGGTAAAGAATATGGCACGTGCGTACATACACCTGTGCTGCAAAATTTAACACTTGTGATTTTTTGGAGAGCTAATTTGTGTTAGGAAATATCAAAGATGTGCACCATTGTGGCCTAATAACTAGAGCATTGGTGAGGTTGAAGACTGAGTGTATTGGTATGGAAGCTTGAAGTTTAATTGCACAACAATTCGATGGGACACAAAGAAGAAAAGTGCACAGCAGAATGCTCTGCTGTGTGTGTTACTCTTCTTTGTGTGCCGTTAAATTATTGTGCGATCCAACTTCAAATATAGCATTCGGCTTCTTTGGTGCAGGACCGAGGAAGTGTGAGCTATTCGACAACATGCCAGTGCCTTGCCACACAATTATGGAAGTCGGAAGGTTTGCAAACAAAGCTTTGCTTTCAAATCCACCTGCTCATGTAATACAAGCACTGATTGAAAGAACCATCATACAAAAATAATGGTGAAATCAATGGCCTGTGAAAAGTGTAATTTGTATATTGACGCTGTTGACATAATAGGTGCCATACCGGCCTCAAAACTGTACTGGACAGAGCAGTTTGTATCCTATGTGAAGCACAACCTCCCATTACATGCTGTGCAGATAACCAAGCTCAGTTTGTTTTGACGTGCTACACAACATTCACTGTAATCTGTTTTTGATTCTAAAGAAGTGCCAAACACCACCTCTTTTTCAAGGACGTCATGGGAATATTTGGCGAGACCTTTTTACAGCCCCTCATAATGAAAGTGTGGCCAGCCAGCTTTGCTGGGATGCCTTTATAGATTTCTGCTCCTGATCATTGTGTGCTATCAAGTTGCAGAAGTCTATGCAACTGGTGCAAGGCATTACGTGTTTCTATAGTCGGATACAACTTTAGGAGGCTGCGGAATCTGCACTTTAAGGCAGGTGAACACAAGCCTGCACCAATGGGCATGCACTCTAGACTGACATCGTGCCGCCGGACCGACTAATACTTGCTCGTTGGAGAGGGACTATTTCTTTAGACATGTAGGCAATCGGCTGCTGAGCTTTGGTCATCTGGGTGAGGCCTCTCCTGTCTTCTGAAGTGTTATTCGACTGTAAGGGATGCTGCTTTTCATACAACACAAAAGGACAAAGTGTACAATTATTTGGCCTATGAAATGGATACATCAGAAGTGTGCTATGCAAGGGCTTAAGATGTGTGAAATATAGTACGTGCAATTATAAGACGATGTTAAAGAATATGTGGTATCGAACATGCATGTAATGGCACATTTGAATCGGGGAGTGTTGCAGTCATATGCACAGTCTATAGGTGATAGCATTATTAAGCGCCTGCTGTTTCCTGGCTTCATTGTGAATTACACACACCGTTCATCTTGTGGCTAATCAACACACACTGTATTCTTGCACATAGAAAGAACAAACAGCACAATGTGTATGCTGCATTAGTGTATTTTTTATTTACATGGTCCAAGAGTGGCACAGGTTGTCTTACGTTTTTGCCTATTTTGAAGGGACACCAAGTGCATGTTACAAGTCTCCTAATATGCACAGCACAATGTTTACTGCAATAACTTTATTCTTGTTCTTGAATAATAAGCAAAATATTAAACTGAAAGCTCCTTTATAAGGTGCCTTTTGTGGTTTCAACAGGAGAGCAATGAGGGCACCGATACTACTGTTGCAGAGCAGCCCTTTGGACCTCTGCTACACTCTCAAGAGCACGTGCCTGGCGCTCGCCTACTGCCACCAGGCGGTTGAGTGCCTCCAGCAGCAGAATGTTTTGCTGCAAAAAAAGTGTATTGGAATGAATCAGCTGCATACAAACCATTATTTACAAAGAAAAGTGCTCGTTGCTCTATTAGTACTAAGTGCCCTTAACTGTGGAAACCTTTATGTAGTATTTACAATAAAACAATGTGTCGGGACAATGTTGCTTTATTTTTCATCACTGGGGTTTTCTTTTTCAGAGCCAATTGTCATGTTGATTAGTGTGCCAGCAGCTGAGGTGGCCCCGCACCTTCACGAGTCTCTGCTGTCGGCACCACAAACCTATTATTGTTCGCTGCAGAACAAATGCCTCACCCTACAATCCCGTCTTATACGAGCCGATTGCATCCTATACCTACAAACATCATATTTTTGTCCCATTACGCAATTTTCTGCCATCCTCGGCTGTAGTTCTCTCTCCTTGACATCCATTCTGTCATGCTTATGTAATCACCTGTTATGAATTGGCAACAAGTGATCGAATACGTGCATGGCCTGCCTGCCGATTCCTTTTTTTTTCCTTATCGCAGCTAGCATATCAGTTGCCACGGTTTACTACGCCACTGTCTTCCTGCCTTAATGCTATCTCCAACAATTTTTGTTACTTCGCTTTCTGCAGAGTCCTTGACATCTCAAGTTTCTTTGTTAGCCTCCGGGTTTATGTCCCATATTGCATAACCGGTAGAATGCAATGATTCTAAACTTTTTTCAAGGATATCGGTAACGTGGCAATCACGATTTGTATAAGTTTCCTGCTTTATATCAGTACCTGCTATTGATATTTCACCTGGATAAAGATACTCTTCCATAAATTTTGCGGGCTTAATGTCACTCATGAATTTGTTTTCTCACCAAGTTAGTGAAGGTTACCTTCGTCTTTTCCATATTTTCGCGGGCCCACTTGCATGTAAAAGTACGAGCACTCATTGGTTCTCACTGCCTTCTTTAAACTGCTGGACATTCAGTTCGTTACTACGAAAGTGACTTAATCCGTGCACTCTTAATATGCTAAATATGAAACAGTAGAAATATACTTATCTGCAGTTTGTCGATGTCTCCTTCACTGTGTTGGTAGCGAGATCTATCGTCGCTACCACCTCCTTGTCGCATCGTAGCTATATAGGCTGTCTGCCTTTTGCCCACACAATGTAATGTTCGTGACGCTCGCAGTCACGCAGATTGGAGGAACTCGGCGCACTCGCAGAAGCAACACCGGACAAGTTGTTTCTTCAGCACTACGTCGTGAACAGTAGGTGCGCGTTGCGATCTGTAAAATCGCCGAAGCTATTGGGAGTCTTACGGGGTGCACGGAAAGATTGCTGACGGAGGAACAGAACTATCCAAGAAATAGTGGTCATCGTCGAGCCTGATCACTAAGTCGCGCACTGCAAGCTCGTTGTACGAGTTTGTTTACACTGGGCCTCTTCGATGTTTAGCCGCCATGCTCGCCCGGTGAATGGATGTGATGACGCCACCACAGCGTTCCCTCGTGGTATAATGCGAAGCGTACTAAATTACAAATTAGTCTAATGCACATTCAGTGTACATGTTGTAAGCTTTAAAAAGCTTCTAAACCACGTTAAACTAACTAATAATATTGTACTAAATGCGTTTGTTTTATAACTCGCTTGTGCATGTAATGCACTCGGTGGAACGACAAACAAGTGAAAGAAGGCAAGACCATGCACCGACGGTATGATCACGTGAGCCCCAGTTTGTCCACCGCCCAGAAGGCAACGCCCAAGGAATGATAGCCAGCCAGAGTGAATCTAGATAAACCAATGAAACTGGAGGCTTGTCGAAAGATAAAATGTGTCTCGGTACCATTCGTGCTTTCATCTTGGGGTGTCGCCAGAGCTCGTGAAGATCCCGAGTTTCGCCAAGCTCGGCGCATCCTGCATAGCACCCCTGTTCTTATGTTAGTTACGTGACGTCACCAAAAGCGCGATAGCTTCCCATCTGTTATGACGTGTACACACTGATTATGGATAATTTGAATGAACAAAGTAAAATTGTTATTTCTGATTCGACGCCTTTCTTCCATTAGCCCTTGGCTAATGGACAAAACTTTTTAGGCTGCACCCACTTCATCTGCCTGTCATGCGACATCACAAAGCCACAAAACCTTACCGCGTCAAAGTGACGCGTGAGCGTTAAACATGCATTAATATGCTGAACAAAACTAAATTTCCTTCTGAATAGCCGCAGGCTGCTCCATTCCGAAAGGAATAAAAGATGGCTACCGCCGATTGCTACGGCACTGGCTACTCGCCCCTGCGGGAGATCATGGCTTTAGTTGGCGCAAATAAATTTTTTTCCTTGGCCGTGAACATTTTCTAGCACTTTGGCACGTTTACCACCTCGTTCTGCCAACTGTTATTTGCTTACGATCAGTTTTAACGTCGTTCTTAAACTTCTGTAGCATGCCGCCGCCATTGTCGACGAGCCGCCCCAAGCAAAGTAAAAGAAAGCGGACAAGCTGCAGACGCCGGCACCACCCTTTTTATCCGGTTATAGATATTCAGTGCAGTGGCTTGGCGCCATCGAATCCCTCTCCACGGAAGCGTGCTCCTCGCCTCTTGTGAGCCAATTAGATAAGACACGTCTCTAAGTGGAGGCAATGTGATTCGTTCCCAAGCAAACAAAAGTGACCTCCTATAAACGAGGGGAGCATTTCATTGGTTTGTTCAGACAACCCTGCGGGTGACCGCCTGATGCTTGCGTCGGCTGTTACGCAAATAACACATATAAAACAAATAAACCAAATAAAACATAATGGATAGTTATGCGGGATACGGGCCCCAGTTCTGCACTGACTTCATCTGCACATGGTGACAAGGCATACTCTATTATTAGAAGTAGGTCACATTGTGGATTGGTTTAGCCTTCTAAAGATGTCCTCACAATGTGTCAACAATCTGAGAAGGAACTTTGACAAGCTCTCGTTTGCTACCTATTGCAGCCTCGCATGTTTGCAGTCAAGGTTGCAGTGGCCACAATGACTGCTCTTGTAGGGAAGAATCAGTTCTCAGGTATGAGTGAATACGGCCTTGGTAACTGTACACTGGAAAGTCATGTGCAACATTTGAAATATCTGCAACTCAGGATTGATAACTGTAGCATAGCCATGGCGTGCTCGCAATAACGCCAAACCAGTGAAGCCTCAGCGTAGTCAGTAGAACAAAATGAACGTTTATTCAAAGGTGTAGAGCGTATTTATAAGTAGCCGAGTGGCAGGAAGATAGAAGGGAGCACGTGTTAGTAGAGATAGTCCGAACCCGAAGGATCGCCAGATGAGGCGATAAAAGGTGCGCGCACTTCGAAAATGCGTTAAGTTGCAACATTCCTTCCTCCTCAGAAATGAAAGCGTTGCACTGGCTTGCGTTCTCTCGTTGAGCGTCTCAGAGTTTGTTGGGCGACACCTGTATGCAACGGGGCCACTGGAATATCTGGTGCCGCAAAGTCTGGAGAACGGGTGCCATTTGGAATGCGCCGAGCGGTTATGCCTTCATCCGGATTCACCGTTTCTGGATGCTGTAGTTGTGTTGCTTGGTCCGGCTCACTGCGATGTGTGGTGGTTGTAGTTACTGTCGGTTTGACGCCTAGTACTTCCTGTCGAGGGCGGACCTGGTCCACGTGCCGCTGGATGACTCCGTCTGATGTTTCCACGGTCACCATTCTCGCTCCCGACGTCGCCTTCACATGACCGGGCGTCCACTTGCTTCCCACACCGTAATTGCGGGTATACACTTCACTTGCAGGTAGCGGCAGCCAGTCATCTTGGTCCTCTTTTGGCCCTGCAAGTGCTGGAGGAAAGCATGTGTCCAAGCGTGAGCGTATTTGATAGCCCAAAAGGAGCTCTGCTGGGGATTTACCCGATTTTCGCGGAGTCCTCCGGTAGTTAAATAGCAACCGTACTAGGTTCTCTTCCAGTTTTCCTTTCGTCATTTTTCGAAGACCATCTTTTATCGTTCGCACTGCCCTTTCCGCCGCACCATTAGACTGGGGATGGTATGGAGCGCATCGAAGGTGCACAATGTTGTTGTTTGCCACGAACAACGCGAAGTCTTGACTGGCAAATGGGGTCCCGTTGTCAGAAACGATCGTGCGCGGTATTCCAAACCTGCTGAAAATGCCACGCAGACAGTCAATGGTAGTCTGCGTTGAGGCATGTGACAAAGGTATTGCTTCGAGCCATTTGGTGTGTGCGTCGACTACTACGAGTATCATTTTTCCGCAGATCGGACCCGCGTAGTCAATGTGAATACGGGACCACCTTTCGCCTGTTTCAGGCCAGTTAACGACGGAGCTGCAGTTGGCATCGGCAGATTTTGCACACAGTACTGGCATTGTGCAGACACGTCTTCAATATTTTTGTCGAGGCCTGGCCACCAGAACAAAGAACGAGCGACAGATTTCATTGCCGGTGAACCCTGGTGCGTTTCATGTAGAAGATGCAGCACTCGCTCCCTAGCTTCGGTCGGTATTATGACCCTATTACCCCAGTACACCAGTTCATGTGCTACGGATAATTCGAGCTTGCGGTCAAAAAACGGCAGTACGGCCCGGGCCATTCCGTTTGCGTTTCTGGGCCACCCATGTAATATGTACCGTTTGACCTCGACCAGGACAGGGTCAAAAGCCGTTAATGCTTTCAGCTCACGCGTTGTTATGGTGCCATTGTTCAGCTGGTTTAGCGACAGCACATATTCGGGCGGCTCACCGTCATCGTCAGATTCCGAAGATCTTTGCGGAAGTCGGCTGAGGGCCTGTGCTCCTGCAAGGCCCTCATAAGCCTGTGCTCCTGCAAGGCCAGCCAATACCTCATCCATTTTCCTTTGGAATATTGCGGGCGCTGAGGCTATACCGAAAGGAAGTCGATTGTAGCAAAATAGCCCTTTTGGCGTATTAATGACGCAAACTTTCTTCGCGTTATCGTTTAGCGCCACTTGATTGTATGCATCCCGTAAATCCAAAGTGCTGAAATAGTCCCCATCGTGTAATCGGGCAAACATATCCTCAATGATTGGCAATGGGTATTGCTCAGTTGCACACGCTGGATTTACTGTGGCCTTGAAATCGCCGCAGATTCTTACTGCGCCGTCTTTCTTAAGCACTACGACTATGGGCGTTGCCCATTCAGAGTGTGCCACCGGCGACAGTACGCCCACAGAAACTAAACGGTCTAGCTCGAGTGACACTCGCTCGCGTAGCGCGTATGGAATGGGTCTGGCCTTGCAGAACTTTGGTACGGCGCCTTCCTTCATGTGCAGGCTGGCTGGAGGACCCTTGATTAGCCCCAGTTCCTCGGAGAATACGTCGTTGTAGTCATTGAATATGCTGTTCACGCTGGATTCGCTCGAGTCATTTGTTGCCGCCGAGTTCTCTGCAAAACTAACCACTGGAGCACCTGCGCTGTTCAGCCGCTGGATTAAATCGCGACCGCAGAGGCTTGGTCCCGCACAGTCCAAGACTGTCAGCGCACACTCCACTGTCACCCCTTTATGACAAACCTGGAGCGCAAGCTCCCCAAGTACTGGAAGGCGTCCTGTGTAGCAAGATAAATTGAGACTGGACGGTTTCAGTTTCGGCCATTGCTCACGGTGCTTATAATATAGTTCACGCGGGATGACACAAACGGGCGACCCGGTATCAACTTCCATGCTCAGCTGCACACCGCACCAATCAAACGTTCGGCGGATCGGCGGTTCCAGACAGCTTTTTCTTTGGGATACCAAAGTCCAAATGTGGGTGGCTTCGGATTCCTTGTCGGCTGAGGCTTCCGTCCCCAAGAGGGTGTTAGTTTGGGCTGTCCTTGCCGTGCCTTGTTCTCTAGCCCCGCGACTTCGACATTTCCTTGCAAGGTGACCACGTCGTCCACAGCGGTAACAGCGAGCGTTAGACCAGGAGCAACATGCGTCATTATGTTTTGTACTACCGCACCTTGCGCATTCTTGACGTGTGGCAGCCCTCCTCTCATCCACTAGAGTTTCTTTCCGATACGCCTGTACTTTTAACACGGGTGTCGTTGCCGGTCCGATCATCTCTTTTACATCACTATCCGCAGCCTCAGCTGCAAGGGCCATCGCTTCAGCGTCTTGTAGCGTTAATTCTCGCTGTGCCAGTAGCTGCTTCTGCAGGGCACCTGACCGTATTCCACAAACAATGCGATCTCGAAGCATGCGATCCAAAGCACTGCCAAAATTGCAATTGTCAGCTATTCGGCGAATGTCTACCAGGAATTCATTAACAGGCTCGCCCTCCGCTTGACAACGACTGAAGAACTTGTAGCTTTCGGTGATTTCGTGTCTTTTGGGACTGTAGTGCTCACTCAAAACTTCGACGACTTCTTCATAAGTCAATGCATTTGGCTTGCGTGGAGCCACCTTCCCTGCCAGCACTTGAATCGTATGCGTATTTAACGCAGCAACAAGCAATGCTCTTTTCTTAGTCGAGTCTTCAATCGCATTCGCTTCGAAGTATGCTTCTACTTTAATAAGGTACGGCTTCCACTTATCTTTGCCTTCTTCGAAGTCGGGAAGTTGGTGAGCCATGATGACCTTGGTTTCTCGGTTCTGCGTGGGTTCCGGTTCAGCGTCGACTTTCACTGCATGGGCGATGGAAGGGAGGGGGTGGGGGGGTGTAGGGCTAAGGTTCCATTATTCTCTGATAAGTTTCCTAAGCTTGGCGCAAAATAATACCACTGTAATGAAGAAGACGAAGACAGCCGAAGCGCCAGCAGGACCGCCTGCCCAGTACGCGAGACAGCGATTCACCTTAGCCAGTGCTCCTGAATCACGGCGCACGTCCAATAAACCTCTTTTGAAGTGGTCGAATTGCGGGGGTCTCCACAACGCCTGCACCCTGGAACAGCAACCCGCATGCTACCGCCGACAATACTATCCCATGCGGCCCAGTAGAGGTCACCACCACCGGCAGTCCTTCGCCCCGCCGCGCATCGCCATAAACACCGCCTGTATTCAGTGGCAAAGACGACAACAATCACGGCGTCAAGGACGGTGCCACATGGTACGAGAGGGTCAGCACGCACAACTTGGTGAACTATATTTGCCTGCTGAATGGTAATTTCTATTTTAAAAGCGAAGCTATATATGATCAGTTTCCAGCGGATCGATCTCCATGCACCAAAAACCGTGGGTCAATCCCGAAGATAGTGCAATACTGGGCCTACTCGCGGCGGAGGTGAAGCTGGCTTTAAGCACTCCACCGCCTTCCGAAAATAAATTTAGTATCTTCCGTCGAAATACTTCTGGTATCATATGTTAAATCTGTTAGAACAGACACAATGCCTTGAGCCACGTCGGCCATGTCTACTTTCGTACCGACCTCTCATTGTCGGCGTTCCAAGCCTTGCGTGCCTTCTTTTGTTGTGCTCTCCCATGGGGGCGGGCCCGTAGAAACGTCACGCCTGTCTCGTTTCCTCCGAGTTTGTGGGGAGCCAGTTTGGTGTCGCCTGTATTGTGTGTGACCGCTTGTGGTTGTCAAGTGATCTTACAACCATTGCTGCACTGCGGGACGTCGACCAACGAATGATCGTCTTGGCTGCGGCGAAGAAGTATGTGCCCTCGGAATGCGGTGAGGTGCATGTCTGTTACACATGCCGGTATTTGTTGGTAAAAGGTGTCGTTCTGCGTTATGCCACAACACATGGGTATGTATACCTCTCGGTGCATCACCATCTTCGAAATGTCAACATCGTGCAGGAGCGAGAACTCACGCCTCACCTTCCATTTCTGTGCATACGGCCTTTGATGCATGAAAATCGACAGTTCGCCATTGAGGGGCCCACCTACATAGTGTTACGTTTTGCCTACAACGCGCGGTATAGCCGGCGCCGATGCAACGGACGCCGGGACTTCGTTCAAAGCGGCGGACATTTTGGCCCGTTCAGCGCTGCCGCAACGCTTCCCGCCAAGCGCGTCCAGGCATGTTTCAATGCCACGTGTCTTCGTATGTGCGTGTGTGTGTGTGTGTGAATGTTGGTGCCCACGCTTGTCAAAGCGCGGCAGCCGGGGAGAGGAGCTCCCCAACTGTGAAGCGAGGAGGTCTGACCGGCGCCGGCCCGGGGGATTAGTCACTTCTCGTCTCAACGTGTCCGGGCGCCGCCGTACCGTGCGCCTCATCCCGAGCCGTTCCTTCTTGCCCTCGGCGCCGAGAGTATAAAAGGAGCTGCCCCCGGACGCCAAGAGAAGCTTCGATTTCTTCCGTCGAGTAACGTGGTCTCCTGTCTCTCCCCTTCGGTTGACCTGACCGACCGCTCTGTTGCGATGCTATAATAAACAAGTTGTTCTGTTAGCAATCAACTCATCCTTTGCCAGGACCTTCGGATGCTTCCAGCTGTGCCCCAGGCCACAAGGCCAACGCTACCCGGCTTGCCACCCATTTGCAGCAACAGGCTGCCAGCGGTGAGATCGCGACAATGGAGGCCAGCAGCGAAGATATGCGGTCGACTCTATGCTGAGCAGCATAACGACCATCCGGGAGAAGTGCAACGAGCGCTGTGTGATGACTGGTTGCCTGCAGCGGAACGACTGTGCTGAATTCTTGGCTGCGAGGTTTGGTGAGTGCGGGACTTTCTTCTTCTGAGTTTTGCCAGGCTTTTGTTAGTGTCAGAAACAGAGCTGGTAATTGTGGTTGTCGTTGCTGCCGGGTTAGTTCGCGGCAAGACAATAGTAGGCAGTAGAGAAAGCAGCATTCAGGGAAGCCATCGATTGGAAGTCGTTGCGCAAACCGAAATTGCTGGAGCTTGCAAGAGAGTTGGGTCTGGATGTCTAAGACAAACTCAGAAAACCAGAACTGCTAAGGGCTATTCTTGAGTTAGAAGCTGAGGATGACGAACTGTCGGAATGCGTTGAGACCATTGAGGAGAGGGAGCGCAACCGTAAAGAGCAAAAAGAGAAAGAAAAAGAGGAGGGCGACCGTCAACACGCTTTGGAAATGAAGCGTCTCGAGGTAGAGATGGAACGCGCTCGTAATGGAAGTCAGGCACACGATGCAGGAGAACGAGTATCGTTCAAAATAACTGATCTGATGTGGCCGTTTAAGCTTGGAGAGGACATTGGTTTGTTCCTGGTTAACTTTGAGCGAACGTGCGAGAAGCAGGGGTTCTCTCGGGAAACGTGACCACAGCGCTTGCTCACTTTGTTACCTGGCGAGGCGGCCGACGTAGTCGCTCGCTTGAAGGGAGAGGAGGCAGAGGATTTCGACCAAGTGAAATCGAGTCTTCTAAAAAAGTACAGGCTGTCAGCGAAGGCGTTCCGTCGGACGTTTCGGGAAACTGAGAAAGGCAGAAGTGAGTCATGTACAGAGTTTGCCTACAGGCTTATGTCAAACATGCAGGAGTGGCTCAAAGAAGGGAAAGCGTGTGGTGACCACGAGAAAGTGCTGCAGTGTTTCGGGCTGGAACAGTTTTATAGTCGGTTACCTGAGAACGTGCGGTACTGGGTCTTGGATAGGCCAGACGTTAGTACGGTGGCTAAAGCCGCCGAGCTAGCCGAGGAGTTTGTGACGTGTCGGGCTCGTGGAGCTAAGGACGGTCAAAAGGGTGAATTTGGCTCCAAGTTTGAGAGGCCGAAGTTCACACCCATGAGAGCAAGGGGGCACACACGTACTGCGGATGCGAGTGAAAGCAGTCCGACCGAACGTAAGGAGACGGCGGCAGCCGAAGCCGAACGCAGCAAGCGGTTCGAGACGAGGCAAGCGCGCGTGTTTTACGTGCCAGAAGCCGGGTCACTTTACGGCGCAGTGTCCAGAAACAAAAACAAAAGTCGTGTTTTTGTCATTATGCAGCACTGACGAAACATGAATCTTCTCGAGCCTTACATGCGAGACCTCCTCGTGAACGGGAAAGAGTGCCGAGAGCTTCGTGATTCCGCTGCTACAATGGATGTAGTTCACCCCTCTTACGTAGAACCCGATATGTTCACGGGCGAGTGCGCATGGATCAAGCAAGCCGTGGAAGCTCATAGCGTGTGTCTGCCCGTAGCAAAAGTGCTTATTGAAGGACCTTTCGGAGCACTTGAGACGGAGGCCGCAGTGTCATCTATGCTGCCCCTCCAGTACCCGTACCTATTTTCGAACAGGTCCGATCACCTCCTGCGCGAGAAGGGGGCTTTTGTTTGGTGAGGCTAGCGTTCAGGCCTTAACCAGATCGAGAGTTCGGGAGCTCGCTGCAAAGGCGGTAGTTGCGGGGCCGACGTTGTCGAACCGATATTCAGAGCACGTCCGAACTGAATAAAATTGAGCCTGTAGCGTTGAAGGCACCAGATACTGGAGAGAAAATGCCCGACACGGGAAAGTTAGAAGAACTATCTGCAGATTTGGTCATCGCGCCTACGTCAGATGGACTTAATAGGTTGCTAAAAGTCAACCTGTCGGCTTTGATAGCCGAGCAAAGAAAGGATGGCAGCCTATAAAACATGCGCTGCAATGTCAAGGAAGGTATCCCCAAGAAAAATGCTCGTTTTGTGGAAAGGAGTTGGGTTCTGCACCGGAAGTATCTAGACCCCAGGGGAGTGGAGTTCGATCAGCTGATCGTGCCTCAGTGCTACCGTCAGGATCTGTTGGGCTTGTCGCATGGAGGTTCGTGGTCCGGACACCTAGGAGTTAAGAAGACTAAGGACCGTCTCTTGCAAGAGTACTATTGGCCAGGGTGTTTTCGTGACGCAGAACACTTTGTGAGGACATGTGACACCTGTCAGCGGGTAGGCAAACCAGGGGACAAATCGAGGGCGCCGTTGAAGTTGGTACCTATCACTACGGAGCCTTTTAGACGGCTCGTTATTGATACAGTGGGACCTGTGCCGGTAACAACCACGGGGTAGAGACACATTTTGACTGTGATCTCCCCAGCGACAAAGTTTCCTGAAGCAGTGCCGCTTAAAGAACTCAGCTCAGTTGAGATAGTCAATGCACTACTGTCCATATTTGCGCGAGTTGATTTTCCTGCGGAAATGCAGTCAGATAAGGGCACAGTGTTTACTAGCGTTTTGACGACAGCCTTTCTCGAAAGGTGTGGCGTAAAGCTGTTACACAGCTCAGTGTACCGCCCACAGTCGAATTCCGTTGAGAAGCTCCACTCCATTATGAAGCGCGTGTTGAGAGCATTGTGGTTTGAACAACAAACAGACTGGGAGCTGTTTCTGCCTGGGGTGATGCTTGCATTGAGGACCACGCCGCATGCGGCTACGGGGTTTTCGCCAGCTGAGCTGGTGTACGGTCCCTCGCTGCGGTGTTCACTTCGCATGCTTCTAGACGGATCACTGCCCTCTCCAATGGCTGCAGACCATCTCATCCAAAAATGGACGCCTCCTGCGCTGGAGCCTCAGTTTGCAACAATATTCCTTTGAGGTGCGTTGCAAAAAGGGGAGTCTCAAAGGTAACGCCGATGGCTTAAGTCGAGGCCCCTAACGTAGGAATCAGCCTCAAAGTTGTTTCTTACTGATGTTTTCTTCCTGAGGCAGGATTTTTAACATATTGCTTTTGTTTAGTGTTTCAAAGTCATGACGTGCTTTCTAGTGCAATTTTCCAATTTGTGGACGCGTTCTGAGTGCTGCTAGACTACTGTAAGGAACTAGGCAGTCGTATAAAAGAGGAAAGAGCCTGGTATGGCTTAGTTAGGGTTGTTTCATGCTTGCTGACTGAGCGGTTGAGTTTCTGCGTAGTTCTAACGCTTGCTGGGAACGAGAGGAAAAATGGCAACTCTCCCGAAGTCACTTTGCAGTGTCCTGTGTGAACATGAACGTGAGAACGAGGCCTTCTCTGTGCGCTGCGCTCAAGAAACCCCGAGGGACGACCGACTTCGGGTATGAGCATCATCGAGCGACATCCCTCCGGACAGCGGATGCAGTCCCCTGACCATTGGGATCTATTTCTCCCGGCGGGGCCGTCTGTTACGTTTCGCCTACGACGCGCGGTATAGCTGGCGCCGATGCAACGGACGCGGGGGCTTCGTTCAAAGCGGCGGTCATTTTGGCCCGTTCAGCGCTGCCGCAACACTTCCCGCCAAGCGCGTCCAGGCATGTTTCAATGCCACGTGTCTTCGTGTGTGCGTGTGTGTGTGTGTGCATGTTGGTGCCCACACTTGTCAAAGCGCGGCAGCCGGGGAGAGGAGCTCCGCAACTGTGAAGCGAGGAGGTCTGACCGGCGCCGACCCGGCGGATGCGTCACTTCTCGTCTGAACGTGTCCGGGCGCCGCCGTCACGTGCGCCTTATCCCGAGCCGTTCCTTCTTGCCCTCGACTCCGTGAGTATAAAAGCACCTGCCCCCGGACGCCAAGAAAGGCTTCGAGTTCTTCCGTCGAGTAACGTGGTCTCCCGTCTCTCCACTAGTCGACCTGACCGGCCGCTCTTTTGCGATGCTACAATAAACAAGTTGTTCTGTTAGCAATCGACTCATCCTTTGCCAGGACTTTCGGATGGTTCCAGCTGTGCCCCAGGCCGCCAGGCCAACGCTACCCTTGTGGCTTGCGACCCATTTGCAACAATAGCTTCACTAGCCATCCACCTCCACAAGATGTAATGTTACAAATTCTTTATAGACGAATGTATATTAAAGGACACATAAATGTTGTAGATAAATAATGTATTTCCTAGTACACAGATTCTAAGAAAAAAAGGAGCGACCCTCGCACCATTAAGGGAGAAATGGCGTTGTCTCGTATACGTTCATCTTTAAATGGAGCAAGTTCCCTCCCTCATGCATGACAGAAACGGTTCCTCCCTTTCCAAAACCAGCATGGCCGAATCCAGGTAAGCGAAACGACGCATACGACTAGGGGCCCTATAACGTAAAACTATTCCAATATATTTCTATTCCAATCTCGGGACGTAAAATTTGCGTAACCACCGACGCAAGCACCGGGCGGTCACCCGCAGGGTTGTCTGAACACACGAATAAAACGCTCTCCTCGTTCATAGGAGGTTACTTTTGTGGTCTTGAAAAACGAATAACATTGCGTACACCGAGTGGCTTGTCGCATCTAATTGGCTGAGAAGAGGCGAGGAGAACGCTGAAGTGGAGAGGGATTCGATGGGGCAGAGCCAGTACACTGAAAATCGATAACCGGATGAAGAGGGTGGTGCCGGCGTGTGCGATTGGTCGGCTTTCCCTTACTTAGCTTGCGGTGGCTGGTCGAAAATCACAGCGGTATGCAACGGAAGCTTAAGAATGGCGCTAAAAGGGACACTAAGCTAAAAAGAGTTGGCAGACTAAGGTGGTAAACGTGCCGAAAGTGCTCGAAAAGTTACACAGCCAATCAAGAAGTTTTATTGTGCGCAAATACACCCATGCTCTCCGGCAGGTGCGAGTAGCGAGCGCCTGAGCGATTGGCGGCAGCCATCTTTTGTTCCTTTCGGAAAGGGACAGCCAGCGGCTATTCAGAAGAAAATCCAGTTTTGTTCGGCATATTAATACATGTTTAATGCGTACACGTCACTTTGACGCGGTGAGTTTTCGCGGTTTTGTGACGTCCCGTGACAGGCAGGTGAAGTGGGAGCAGCCCAAAAACTTTTGACCAAGAGCCGGAGCGTAATGGCGAAAAGGTGTCGAATCAGAAGTAACTGTTTTTCATTTTTTTCTGTCAAATCATGAATAATCAGTGTGTACACGTTATATCAGATGGGGAGGTATCGCGGTTTTCGTGACCTCGCGTGACAGACAGATGAAGTGGGGGTGGTCGCGAAAAGTTTTTGACCAATCGTGGAGGGTGATAGCAGAATTGGAACAGGAAAGTTTGGAATAGTTTTACGTTATAGCGCACTAGGCCTACGAACTGTGCTAGTTCGCAACTGGAAAACAACGTACGCTTATAAGCACAGGGTACGTTACGGACATTTGCAAAAACGAAAAAAAAAAAACTCGCTAAGCTTTCTTTGGCACATACAAGCAACAAGGTGCAAATACGACACAATTTCGTAGAGGTGCGATATCCAACGCACACATTGTAATCTTTGTGAAGGGAAGCCTCAGACAAGCGATGTCATAAATCGTACAACCAACCGCGAGGAGCTAAATTGTGCTTACTTTCATTCTATACAACGGGCAGCCGCATGTAATGTCTATGCTTATTTACTATAAATGTCAACTTTGACCTCATGGAGCTTCCACGTTCATGCACTACATTACGATCCAGTCATGCAGCATGCAAAACTCGGTCGGATGCACAGCGCCAGACATCTACGAAGTGATGTGACGAGAGTAAAGCGATGTATAACGACTGTGGTAGCAAGAATGCAATACGAAGTGAGCGCACAAAGCACCACGTACATATGCATTTAAGGATACCACACTTCTTGTGTCGCAGGGGTCCATTTGGAGGATTGGCCAGTGTAACATGACGAATGGCTGAATAAACGAAAATCAAGTAGATCAAAGGAGTAGTTCAATAAAATATGCTTTTGAACTATCAGGACCGTGTGCTCTAACGATACCTATGACCCGTCATATGTGCAGGCTTCCGTGACAGAATCTATGTCATTTTATGCAAAACATAGGTGCGCTAACTGGAAGTATTTGTCGGGTACCCTTTACAAGGGTTTCACATCGCATCGCCGTTGCTTGCATTGGGCGCACATATAACTGTCATGTTATTACTGTCGTTAGGTATATTTCAAAATATATAATGACATGCTACAACCGACCCAGCAAGTGGCAACAGGAGGCAGGCCAAATTCGGGAGGGGATGCAAAGCACACTTCGCTTTAATATTTGCGTTGGCACACTCTAAGAAAAAAAAAGAAGTGACCCTTGCTGCATTAAGAGGGAAACAGCGATGTCCTCTATGTTCGTCTTTAAATGGAGCAAGTTTCGTCCCTCGTGCATGGGAGCTACGGTTCCTCCCTCTCGAAAACCAATCTGGCTGACTCCAGGCAAGCGAAGCGATTGATACTAGTAGGCCTCTGAACTGTGCTTGTTGGCGGCTGTAAAGCAACGTGCGTGTCATAAGAATAGCGTACGTTGCTGATAATTGCAATTAAGAAAAAGAACACTCTCCCTAAGCTTCATTTGGCGCATACAAGGAACCAGTGCAAGTACGACAGGATTCTGTAGCGATGCCTTTCGCCTCGGCTGCCTCGCTCATCAGCCTCGGTTGACGCCCGGCTGATCACGTTAGTAACGCGGGCGGAGCGTCGCCCTAACCCCTGTCGGAGCGCGAAAAGAACTGGCATGGCCAGAACATCGCGGCGTTGAACTGGCGTAAAGATAGGGATATCCATATATCAATCCATCACGCTTAACATAACACATAACATAACATAACACACACACGCTTATGTACACGCGCTTAGTGCCACATGGAGGCTTTAAATTACTCAAATATATAGTTATTGCGCGGCTCTATAGGTGAGGCTAAAAGCTGACGCAAAAAAAATCGGGTGTTACATTCTGCTCTTCCCGTTCAACGAGGTGACGACAGAGCAACACAACATCGCACACTGCGCAGAACAGAGCAACCACAACGCACGACACATGGCACGTACACAAACACTGCTCCAGCCGCCTACGTGCATATGCCTTGAAACCTTGTTACATAGCCATAAAGTTGCAACCATTGAAGGGCCAGTGAGTGACTCTCTGTAATACGTAATTAGGCAATACATTTCGATAGAATACTTACTTGGGTATAGTCGCATGATAAGCAAGGCAAATCCACACAGACCTTTTGGTATAAAACCGCACTATAATGAATGCTTTTGGACTAGCGACTTTCAATTATCAACACGGTGGCGACGGCGATCTAAGCCCTTCGCTTAGAAGCCATAGCGGATGGTCCTTCAAGAACCACTGACACTTACAAAAGACATTCTGTTGAGATCGCTTCAACGTTTTCTTGCCTAATTTCATACAGAAAAGGCCAACAATCTACTATCCGCGTAGTCTGTACTGCGCTGCATAGCGGGTACGTGCGACCCGGCGCGCGGTATTCCGGCGGCTGCCGGTGGCCGAACTTGCCGGAACGCTGAAGCCACCGCTTCCGAGCAAGCCTCAGAAATCATGTTTTGCCGTCCAGTTCCCAGACCAAAAATATTCGGCAACCTTGAGGACGTCGTTCGCTGCTACACGCTGAGTAGCTGCGCGCGATTTCTAAGGATATTGGAGGAGAGAAGGCGCCAATACTAGCATAGGATCCAAGAAGCCTGTGATACAAGTTACTCGCTGCGATGTGACGATAGTGCTACATACGAGATCCAAAGATTACTCACCGCGGTTCGCGTAACTGGCCGCGCTCACCATTGACAATATCAGAAGGCTAACGGCTGGCGTCTGTTGTGTTATATCCATCTCCAGGAAATTCGTGGTAACAACGATTGCTGCGATAAGGTCTACTAGCCTGCAACGGTTATAACCATAGCGTAAATACAGTGGCTGAAGCGTGACCGTCGCGATAAGTGACCGGGAAGGTTAGCTCCTACTTTGGAGTATGCCGTCTCTCTCCGAGCACATCTACTGCAAAGCTCTGTCTGCTCAGTGCTAAGCGTGCTTTCTGCTAGAAAGATGGTTGTTTCGGTTCATACCAGCGTTCGAGTTCGACAGCTCCCCGCAGCATTTTAGAATCCCGGCACTCGAAACACTGCACGACGGTGCCGTACCCATGTGTGTCCCATTAGCTTGGCCTCCCGCTCACGTCTGGGAATATCCGTTTACCCCGTACCATTGTGCTTTTCATTAGGCTTTTCGTACTTTCTAGATTCAATTGTCCCGCTTCATGTTATATTCGAGAAGGTCTCCTTTTCTTCACAGACGCCGACAGCCGTACGTGCAAAACTGCAACGCGGAAGTCGGAGATTTTTAAATGCTTTTTTCAAATTTATTTGCTGGGTACATTTTTTTGTACGTTTCTTTGTACCTCGTTTAGGAAATACTTCTATTGTTGGTCGGTCCTTCCTGCCTCTGCAGTGTAGTGTGCGCTACACAATACATCACGGTGAGGCCGCCGCTGGCGGGCGGAGACGCCAATGAACCAGCTCGCAAGTGGCGCGGGATATACATATCTGGTTGCATGGTGCACACGAGCGCCTCCTTGCTCTGGTTGCAGGATATGCGTTGCAGCTGTGAATTTGACGGTGTCGCTTGCGGCGGCGATGCGCTCACACCGTCCAACTACGTGCTGACGGCGCCAGTAAATGTATTTTGCTTTCGCCCCAAAGCCGTCGTGGATGGCCCTTCAAAACGATAACAAATGCATAGATTTGATACAGCTTAACCTTCTCCTTATCCTAATTTGACGCATCAAAACGAGAAAGGCTGGTTGAGATCTGCAGTGTCTGGGACGAGATGCCTGAGTACGGGCTTCTCTCGCTGTGCGTCAGGAGCCGGGCACTGCTTTGCGTTGAACTATTCATCGAAAAATGATAACAAATGCATAGATTTGATACAGCTTAACCTTCTCCTAGTTGCGGTGACTGGCGGCGGTGACGGAACATACGCACGCAAGGGAGAAACGTTCCTCCCATTTTCATTGCCCAAAGAATGCGCGACATGTGAAGTGCGTGTGAAGGAGGAAAACGGCTAGTTCTACTTTTCTCGCTCCGTTTTTTAAAGAGTGCATTCATTCACTTCTGTAAAGTTCCGTGTCTAAATGTTCCTGACGTCAATTTAAGAACGCTCTGTTAAACTTTAAACTTAAAAAAAAGCGACAATTAGGAAATGACACTGTATTTTGCGGCTAGGTAAAAACGTCTTTTTTTTTTTTACAGCGGGTAGTACGATCTTTGCCTGCAGCTAAATTTTTATAAAGGAGATGCAAAACAACCAATTAAGTGTTACCGTTCAGTCGCTGAGAGAAACAGCGCCAGTTTTGGAAAAAAATGAGGCCCCATCATCCCTTTCTTCTCGTTTTATATGCATCCGTTGTCTTCATCAACTGTAAGTGTTCCACAGGCTATTTAAGATAATGTTTCTATGACAATCGACTTTGAATAATAAATTTGTTAGCCAAGTATCAGATGGAATGTGGATTCGATTTACACCCATAAAAGGCACCTTGATGTTCATAGAGCCAGGCATCTGAGGATCACGCGCAGCCTTAAAAAGGCTCAGTGCTTTGATCAAAGTAACACGCATGCAGAATGCTAGATGATATTACAACCTTATTTCTGCTCAGATCATGTGCTTGATACAAGGGCTGTGACGATAAAATCATTTTGATAGGTTGGAGATGTTCCGATTTGTCTTCGGTTTTCGAATAGACAACATTAAAAAATCGTCGCCCCTTCCAGTCCGTGAAGATGGTCAAACAGTGAAGCTGTGTTAGTTACACCGATTGTTACACCATACAAGTCAACCTTCGCAAGCAGTCTATCTAGTAAATCTCGTACGCACAGCTCAGCGTTGGCCTCTCAGCACTGCCGTTGAGCTTCGGCTTCTCGTGCGTGTAGCTCGGGGTAGGCCTCCCGGTGCTGCCGTTTGAACTCGGCATGTCTTGCGCGGAGATTGGGGTTGGCCCTACGACGACGAACCTGATGCTCGCGGTAGGCAGCTTCTTTCTCAGGAGTAGGGACTGCCCGTGCTCTTTCAATAGAAGTAGATGGGTTGTAATCTGCAGAACCGTTAATACAAACCTCCATATATTGGGGGCAAGACCCACCACTGGAGGTACGGGGGCTACAATCGTTTGGCGATTGGTTGGACGATTGACGTGGCTGCCGGTGCTTTATGATGGCGCAAGAAGTACTGGCAGCGATGTCAATCGTCAAACCAATTAATCCAACCAATCATCAAAATGATTGCAGCACCCGCATGCAAGAAGTTGCGGCAGCCACGCGCTCCTAGTATCGTGCTTCACTCACTGGGCACTGTTCGTTGGCCGGAACCCGCCATCATAACATTAGTTTCTTTCGCAGCAGGGCGGAATCAATCGTCGATGAATTCGATGCCAATCTGGCTCAATCGATGAAAATGCACTGTGTGACAACCGCATCATATTCGCGATTACGATCGAATACTGACAAGGGAAAAGGGGTCACTCATACCCTTTTCCCCTTGTCGAGTTCTTCTTTTCCTCTCTCTCTGGGTCACTTGGCCCCTATATAGCGAAGTCCGACAATGACGACGCAATGTCCGCATAAACAACTTCGCCGTAAAACTCATAGAAAGTACCTTGTCCTGAAAAAGAGCGTTTGGGTGGTCGAATTGGCGTGAAATGTTGGTATAGTGCAGAAATATCGCGGAAAGTACCCATTATCATTGCATATATTTTTCAAGTTATTACAGAGAACCAAGTTGCACTAAGTATTTTACATTCCTACGGAAGTCTTAACTTGCTGACAACCTTCTTACGGAAACATTTTTAGTTGTACAATACGTCAGCGCTGCAGTTTATCCTTTTCGTGCCTCCTATGTCGCCTTGTTGACGTAGACAACGTCATGTGGTGTGCAAGTCCAAGAGGCGTAGAAGCGGCAAGACTTCAAGTTTGAGGCAGAACATTTTAGTCACTATCAGCGCGAAAAGAAATTAACAAAACACGTCTTCTGTTTTCGAACTTATTTTTTACGCGTTTGCGCAAACTTGTACACTTATATTTGTAACTTATACACAGATGATAGTTAAAACCTTGAACTCAGCTTGACGAGATGATCTACCGGATTTCCCGTGCGTTGTGCGGAAATGTACATTTTGGTTAAGAAGCGGGCATACTTAGAAACACAAATCGGAAACACGTGTTTAGGGGCCGGCGAGGGGTCACGATATCGGCGCCCGGCCCTATGATGGCGATGGAGAAGGAGCAAGCAGAAAAAGAGCTCTCAGTGTCGCCAGTCCGAAATGCAGCTGATACCGCGGAGGTTGTCCCACAGTCCGGAAAGCAGTCGCTACACGCTGTATAGCGCTTGCCACAGCACCTCAGAGGCGGAAATTGGTTGTCCCGCAACGGAGCAGAGACCCAAGGTTCGCCGCATGCGCAGGGGGCCTCGCAGTCTCCTAGTCTGAGGCAGCAAGGCTTAGTCCCTCCCAGCCGCATGTCACCCAACTCTCGTGCGTTCCATTTTGTTCACTTCTCTAGAAATGGCAGTTGAATAAAGTTTGTAAACGCATGTCTGTAAATATCACCTAGCAAGCTTGCCGGGTTCAGTCGCTCTAGTCAGCAATTTCAGATGTTTGGCAATTAGGTCGCGTCTCTTAGAAATTATGTACTGATAAGAGTGAGCAAGATATGTTCAACACCAACTGTACACACGCGAGACCACTACGGCACAATAAAGGTGCAGAACGTTGCCGTCTAAGTAACCCTTTTCACGGTTAGACAATATAGGACAACTGACAGTACTTCCCTTTAAATAGTAGCGTGGAGTCGCCTACGAAAGTGTTTAGTCTCGAGGTCGCAGAGAGGAAACTGCGTCGTGCCGAATCAGCCCCCCATAAGTGAATTGATGAGGTCGGGCTCAGCCTTAGACCACTGTACTATGTGTCATTTCATTTTATATATTGCGCGCTATACCGTGAGCACATCTAGGAGGCAGTACAATTGTCATATATGTGATAATACTTTCAGTTTCGGCAAAAACTTGATATATAATATTTTTTGCAAAATTTATTGAAACATACTAAAGCGGAAAGCTGCTGGGAAATATAATAGTAAATAATGTGTAGTACTTTATTAACGGCGTCCAAAATAGGACAACACTTGTACGCTTAGGGTAAACTCGTATATTAAATTCCACTGATTCCAATGTTCCATTAAATTCACATTGTAAGGCTGCGGCCTTTGTTCTTTGTGCACTGACTACAAAGTCTAAACGCCGTTTCTCAGTTTTTGTGCAACTTCACAATTTTATTATTTTATATGTATAAGAACTACAGGAAAGCCAATAGAATTCGAGTGGCTCTGTGAATGCAGAGACTTTATTGCCATGCGGTGGTCTGTTTCATAATAAAAGTATTCCTGCGGTTTCCTTAGATGTACTTGTAGCGGGAAATAAAAGCTTAATCTAATGTAATGCATGCTTAAAAGGTAAAATGGGATATTTACTTAAGGAGCCCTTGAGGAAGGGACGCGAAATCAGATGTCACAGTATTTCTAGGGATACTGAAGGTTAAAAGAGCAAAATAAGAATTGTAGTTCATCTTAATAGATTGCATCGAATTGATAAACATTGCCCGTACATCAACGGGGGAATATTCTTTTCAATGCCGCACAAGAACGTGCTGTGCTAGGTCTGTGCTCCTATCTAAAACGAATGTTTCTGCAAATTTTAAGTCAACTCGCAAACATCGTGAACAATATTCGCATAATTGTTCTTTGCTGACGACATTCTGAAATGCTCTGGTTGTGTTGCTTGCAAAAATGAAAACCTTACGCTTGCGGACGAGAAAAGAAAGTGAAAGTCTCGTCCTAAACAAAGTATAAGCTTATGATACAGTCAAGAGTATACTCGTAATCTATTGGCATTCTTGTCCCTTTGGACCCAGTAATTTGCGAAGAAGGTTTGTTGCAGATGGTAATGATTCATGCACTGCGAGTATTTATGCAGATGAACACTTTGGTAGTATTGTTCTTCATATTAAATTATGAACATTTTTACCCTTTGTTGTGGACTCCATTGATGCAACAAAAGCCAGGACGAATGGAGCCATCATAATGGTAAGCAGTCTTACATGAATTAAAAAAAAAAAAGAAGCAAGCAAAGGGCGGTGACTGCACGCGTGAGAAGAAAAGCGTCCATTCAGGGCAATATTCCAGGGAATAGCAATTGTATCTAGAGTGTGTAGCGTACTGAAGAAACTCATTCACATGCTTTAGCCGCAGCCTCAGCGCTTTTTCAAACAACTTGTTTGATCTCTTTCTCTCAGTTATTACGTAAATGTTTGTATGTTATTTCAGAAATAAATAATTTTCAACCTTTGTACGTTGAGCAAGGTTTCAAGGAAGCTACGTCAAGTAAAGTATTCATAACGAAACCTAAAATGAGCACAATGTGCAAAACGACTGATAAGTTAGATATAGCAATAATAAAAGCACGTGACTTATCCAATAAAAGGATAACATAGCGCAAGAAGAATCAGCCAGATAAGAGTTACAACATTCTAAGAGCCTGCAGCGGTAGTACCGGGTTAGTTACTGAGACGTAAAATAAGCAAACAGGTCTGATGAGAGAACTGCGTATGTAAAATTAACATTGAATACAGTAGCATTACGACCAACATCAACTGCAACCTGCTCTTACCGGAAATTGTTCAACATGCTGATACGGGTGACGTTCCGATAAACAAAAAAGAAGAAATTTCAGTGTCTATTGTTGTAGCAATGAAAAGGGAATATATGACATCAGCACTAAGAATATTGGTGCTGGTGCAGAATTTGAACATGTCAATATAGTAAAGTGAAATGCAAAGCAATGTAAACTTCTTTATCTTTGGAAAAGAGAAAGAAGATATTTATTAGGTTGCAACAAAAGACACACATTAGAAAACTGGCTTTACAGAAACGTAAGATAACTATTGTTACCGGTGCGCTTTCGGTATGTACGCATTCAACATCTCTTAAGCGGTCGCTCCTGCTGAGAACGTTTATTATTCTAGCCTCGAATAATTTATCTGAAGAGTGCTTGGCCTGGGTCACCCGTCAAAGCGGAATCATTGAAGTGAATCAGCTGACTCACTAACATTGACGTCCCTAAATAGTCCAGTTTTAAATATTTCTACTGGTTTCACCTTCATAACAGGAGCTACCGGTACATTTAAAAGCCTTTTATTGCTAAATTGTCAGAAAACATCCCTACTTTCCGCAGATGATTTTCGACATCTAAACTTCAATTCGAACAAGAACAAATTCTTTTCACGACGGTGGGGGCGACCTTAATAATCTTCCGTAGTAGAGTTTCCTGCCAAAATTTTTGCCTTCATAGATCTGGTCTATCCATAACTAACCTCTGCTCTTCTTGTAATGAACGAGAAACTAGGGACCATTTCTTTTTTTTTTTGTGCCGACGGTTCTCCTCCCTCCGCAGAATGTTTCTCATATTGGCAAGTAGTGAGCTAGGGTTAGCCCATACTACACCAAATATTTTCATCTTTGTTGCCTGTTAATTAGGCGCAAGCCATGGGTCGATGATAAAGGTTTCGCTGGTAGGGTACCAACCGCGAGAACATCACTTTATTTTTATTTTTTACCTAATTAAATATGTCCCTCTAAAAATTTGTAATCGCATAATGCTTCGCATAATAGTCGCATAATGCTTCGTTTTGAATGTGTGCCGTTACCCCCTTCTTTTGTTTTGATGGTTTTTTTTTTTCTATCTACCGAGTGAGGCCAATCTTTCTTCTGGGTACGAGCCATACTTTGAGGCAACAACATTCGGTTTGCGACGTTGTATTCTAAGTGTTTTTCAATCGCTCGAGCTGTAGCTATGCCATGAGGCTAAGTCGAAACGATGACGACATTTTTTTTTATACGGTGATGAAAGGTGATGAAACGGCGAACAGTATTTGATAGCAAGACAAGATAGAACACTACGGAAAAGCAAGTATAATACTTTCCAAATACCTCAGATGCATATTAACGTTTACACATTTTCCTTCTTCCCAAGACCCATTAAAGAAAGGAATGAATTACCGGTGTTAACTCGAGAAAGCATCAGTGTGGAAGAACTTGAGAAAAACTTAAAGCAACATTGAAAGATGCGCGCACGTATACTTGCTCACCTTTTTTTAAAGGGGGGGGGGGTGCATGACCTCTTTTATTAACACTGCATTTATAGTCATATTGATCGGAGTATCTGAAGAATGTTTCGCTTATGTTCACCAATTGAAACCCTAGTCATGTACTGCCTTAGTCATGTACTCTACTAATTACCGAAATACTGCTATTGACTTATTTTATTTTTGTGCTATATGTATTATTGCAATACCATGTATTGTACTAATACAGGACAACAGTATGAGTAAATACATGTTCAGTAGTGATCAACATGGGGCGATCATGAAGGCGGTAGACTGTCGTACAGTTTCATTTCATTTATTGAACCCTCAGGCCAAAGGCATTAAAGAGGGGAGTGGTCAGAAAACATAAATACGTAAATAAATACAATACATGTTACAGAACAAGTATTATCATCCTCCTGTTATACAACGTTAGCTAGTGCATAACGAAAATGCTGGTTATCAATTATGTCGACGATGTCTGCGGGAAGGCGGTGCTATTCGCGTGATGTGCGAGGCAAGAAAGACTGAAATGCAGTTTTAATGTTACATGTTTCAATGCCAACTTTGTGACTGTGGTCAATGCGATTTGACACGTATCTGGGGGATGAAATGAGGGAATCGCGTAGCATGAGGTGATGGTATACTTCATGAAAGAGGCTCGAACGAATTGTCTGCCTGTGGGATACTAAAGGAGGTAAAGAAAGATTAGCTTTCATGCTTGTTACACTTGCGGTACGGTTACAGTTGGACAGAATAAACCGAGCAGCGTTATATTAAACCAGCTCAAATAAAGCTATCAGTTTTTCATGATGCGGATCCCATATCGCGGCGGCATATTCCAAATTAGAACATATTAGTGTTTTATAAAGCAGTAATTTCAAAGAAGACGCAGTTTTGGAAAAGTCACGGCGCACGTAGCCCAACATGCGGTTAGCTTTGTTAGTAATGTATTCAATATAGCGCGTCCAGTTAAGGTCAGCAGTAATATGAACACCCAGGTATTTATATGAAGTAACCGCTTCTAACGCAACGTTATTTAGGTAGTGCACAGGCGGAGAGTTGGCACTTCTTCATATCCGCATAATTTTGAACTCATTAGTATTAAGTTCCACAAGCCATTCATTACTCCAAAGAGAAATGTTAGAGAGGTCACGCTGAACACTGTTAGCATCGTCGGGGGATTTTATGTCGCGGGAAACAACACTGTCATCAGCAAACAAAAGAATGTTAGATGATACAATGGAAGGGAGATCATTGATGTAAATAATAAATGAAAAGGGTCCAAGCACTGACCCTTGTGGCACGCCCAGTAAATTTCGCTGAAAGGTGAGTTAAAATTATTAGCGTAAACGAACTGCGATCGGTTCAGAAGAAAGTATTCAATCCATTTCAGGACACTGTAGTCGATATTCAGTTCGGTTAGATTTAAAAATAATAATCGGCGTCACACCTTGTCGAAAGCTTTCGAGTAATCTAGGAAAATGCAGTCAGCTTCTCATGCGCGATCTAAAATATGGTGAAGTTTGATAGTGAAGCTGGCAAGCTGTGTTTCGCAAGAAAATGACCTACGAAAGCCATGCTGTGCGGGTGTAAAAAATTAATTAGACTCCAGAAAGTTCACAAGGTTAGTGAAGATGACATGTTCTAATAGTTCGCCACAAGTACTAGTGAGCGAGATGGCGCGGTAATTTATAGGGGATGTTCTATTTCCTGACTTGAATAATGGAGCCACGTTCCCGACTTTCAATTGTGTTGGAACTATCGAGAGTCTGCTGAAATATCTTTGTTAGTAATAAGGAACTGTGGGCAGTTGTATTTTTTTTAAAATTTAGCATGAATGCGATCAAAATCGGGCGATGAAAGAAATTTTAGGGCATCAATAAGTTTAGCAATTGCAGATGAATCGATGAAAATTTGAGGCATAGTTAGGAAATTATACCGGAGTAGAACGCGATGATTGGTGTTTGATGTGCGCGAGAAGTTCAGAACAAAGGTTTCGTTAAGTTCTGATGCGCATAAATGAGCCAGAATAGGGTCACCTGACGCGTCAGTTAAGTTAATAGATTCTTCGGTATACGGGTTGATGACGCGCCAAATTTTTTTTAATGTTGGTAGATAGCATCGATGGTAAAGTGTTAGAGAGGAAGTTATCTTTTGCTTGCTTAAGCGCAGTTATATACGCATCAGCGGCAGTCTTGTATGCGTCCCAGTGTGCTTTACATTGCGCTGGTCTGGCTGTACGATATCGGCGCTTTTTTCTGTTAGATAGGCGTCTGATATGGGCGGTATACCATGGGGCTTGAGGATTAGAAGTGATGGTACGTCTTGGAACATATTTTTGAGTTAGTTAGTGAACTTTGGCCGTGAACATATCCCAGCTTGCACAGAGCGTTCGTTAATGTTTCTGAAGAAGTTTTGAGTAAAACTGATAATTCATTGTTAAAGGCATCGAAGTGTGCTCTAATATAATCTATTATGGTCTTTTTCTTTCTTGCAGGTTTAAGACAGGCAGTGTTAATTTTGAAAATGAGCAAGGAGTGATCACTTATGTTAAGTAAATAGGTGATGGCTGAAGCAAAGTCGGCTCGATTGGTTATGACCAAATCTAAAGTGTTGGCTGTGTTGACAGAGATTCTGGTAGCGTTAGTGAGTAATTGGATAAATGAAAAAACAGAGCATAAATCAAGAAAATCACTGGCATCGGATGAAAATTGAGATAGGGTGGGAGGCTTGGTGACCCAAGAAATATTCGGAAAGTTAAGATCACCTAGTAAAAAGAAGGAAGCCGATGGAAATCTGGTGTGTATTATGTTAAGTTTGTCATGAAGGTCGTTAATAAACGAGCGTAGAGAAGAAGGAGGACGATAGCATACGCCGAATAGTATTTTCGGATGGTCAGGAGTAACTGATGCCAGGCAGTTTCCAAGACGCTATAAGGATAGATGCATGATGACGGTATGTCTTTCGAAAGAGCAAGGAGTACGCCGCCTCCCCGCTGATTAGTTGGGTCATTGGGATATACTGCGAAGCGGTGTGCGTTGTAAAAGAGTTCGCTATCCTGAATTTGAGATGATATCCAAGTTTCAGCAAGTGCGATGACATGCGCAGGACAGGTGTCGATTGTCGATGAAAGAGATAGAAGTTTTCTTATTCGAGATACTTCTGATGTTAGTATACAGAATCGTAACATCAGATGGCGATGAAGAATGACCACTGCCCCTCTCGCGCCCCTAGGACGCCCCATGTGACGAAGCGCTTGATCCTTGGGGCGCGTGTTCGGATGGCTGTTCGATTTCATCGATTGTGTCGTTAGATGGATTGTACATGAAGCATTTGCCGCGTATGTGTGGCTTATTGTAGCGAAGGCGAAATTTTGGTGATCCCGGATGGCCAATTCCAAATTCGGTAAGTTTCCGTCGCGCAGTTTGAGTGGCGGGTGAAAAATCTTCGCTTATTAAAATTTTCTGTTCCTTGAAATCATTGCGATGTGGTAGGATTAACTCTTTTATTTTGTAGTTGGTAAGCTTGGCAATGATGGGTCTGCATTTATAAGCGGAAAATATCCCTAAACATTGAACACGCTGAAATGGCTCGTTTTGTAGCGACTCAAGAACCTTCGTTAGTACATTGGTCAGTGTGCTTTCAGTTTGTTGCCAAAATCCAGATGAATCTGTCAGCCCATGAAAAATCAAATTATCGCGGCGTGACCTGTCCTCCATATGATCTAGGCGCTTTCGTAAAATATATTTTGTGATGTTAAGCTTTCAATACATTTTTGCATGCCTGCACATTCATGGCTGAAGTTATCAAGAACTTTACCTTTCTATTCTAGTTCATCCAATCGCTTCTGAACGTTAGTTATTTCTGTTTCGATGCTTTTCTACCCAGCCTAAATGGGTTTAATATCTGCGGTCAGCTCATGTTGGGCCTCCGAACTTTGTAATGAGTGGGAGTGAACATCTTTGAGCAGTTGAAAAATTACTGTCATCTGTTCTGTAGGCAGCGATTCAATTTCTGATAGGGATTCGGATCGAGTGGTGGGGCCGGGGTTCGTTTCTATGTCGTCGGAGCAGAGAGTAGGAAAGCCATAGA
Organism: Dermacentor variabilis; assembly: GCF_050947875.1. Classification (NCBI taxonomy): domain Eukaryota; kingdom Metazoa; phylum Arthropoda; class Arachnida; order Ixodida; family Ixodidae; genus Dermacentor; species Dermacentor variabilis. The sequence goes on along the minus strand of NC_134575.1, from coordinate 69,757,868 downwards.
AAAGCAATCATGCGCAGTTTCACACAGCACCCCTGGGCACGGGAACAGCAATGAGCAGACGTCATCGCTTTTATAGCGTACAAGGAAAACGTACACACCTGCATCGGAGCAAAGCGAAAATCAGGAGCCATGCTTCTTGCAATGTTCCCGTGCCCACTGAATCCGAGGACGGAGCGGCCACAGCTTCAATTCCTTGCGCGCGATGATGCAGTTGTCGATGGGGCTGAATGGCTGAAGGCGAGCGATTCCATCGGGTGCGCAGGGATGAAAGATTTCTTGAAGGGGCCACAGTCAGGCAGCGGCGGTGGTAGCATCTGAGCTGGTGGGCTTGAGGGACATAGCGATTCCGGTATCAGCCAGGTGAAGAAGAGCGTCAGCGTAACCTGCATCGGAGCAAAGCGAAAATCAGGAGCCATGCTTCTTGCAATGTTCCCGTGCCCTCAGTCGTGCCCACACAGTGTTCCCGTGCCCACACAGTTAATAAATAGCTTGTTGCTACAAGCAAAGTATTAGGAAGGTAGGTTGGTCCTCAACAATGTGTAGCCTTAAGCTTAAGCCTTAAGCTTAAGCTATAAGATACGAAGCCGAGGAAATGGCCTGGGATCCACACGTCGAATGTTTCAAAGAGCTTGCTAGCTTTTAAATTATAGTAGTTTACTATTTATTCCGACCTAACGGTTAGCGTACCGGGCAGCCGCGCTCAACGACAGCTGCGGTAGTTCACCATTTCTCACACATCATTTTGTTTTTGCTAAACTAAGCGCGTCAAGAACCTACTTACCTGCCTCGATATGTTCAGATAGAGGCAACGATCACTTCCCGATAATACATCTATCAAGAAAATTTTTTTTGCTCCTGCTATTCTTCAGTAGAGCGCATGAAAACAAAGATTCAATTGAATTCAATTTACGCGGATCCCAAACACCATGGGTAAAGATGTTTTCACATAATTTAGCAGGTAGATTGTCATTGAGCATTATTTTAGGTTCCGCTAAGTAATACTAGATCAACCAAACTTGTTTTGTAAGCCGAACAGCTGCGTGTGTGACCCAAACGTACGCGTGTGTGACGCTAGCAGCTCAACGGCCACTACGTTGAATACGATTGCGTGGCAACAACGACCTTGTGTTTACTGCGGCCGTTCCATTCTAATATAAACATGACAGTTGCTCGTTCTAAACAGATGATCAACAGGTCCTTGGGAAAGCAATAGAGATTGTGAAGTGATTTGCAACTAATATTTATAAAATAGTAGTTACCTAAGCTTGAGCAACGTCATTTATGTAAAACGCCAACGTGACTCGTACTCTTGGGAACAAATGCTAAAACTTGAGTGCCTTGGGTCTATATACAGGTATGTACAGCGTCGCATACTTTAAATGTAGCGGTAGTGCTACGAGGTAATTATTGGACTACGTGGGTCGACCCCAGATAAAGCCCAGGCTAGTTAAATGCCCCAAAGAGCAATCTATCACGAAGAAACTACTGAAAAATGTGGCACAGAATGCATGCTGCTAATCTTTCCAAAAGCAGGCTGGCTTTGGAACAAGAGAAGTGTGTGTGCGAAGGTCTCCTAAGGTGTATTGTAATGAGCACGAGGTGCTCATGCTAGTGGGACTTTGAAAATTATGGGGAACTGCATTGTAAACAGACATGCAGAGCCACCTTGCTCGAGAAATTCTGGTTTTCAGAAGCGGCTGCTGAAATGCGTAGCGTGGTCGAAACATTTGACCCTGTACCTCTGTGGTTTTGGCTACTGGAGGCTTGTGTTTGTTTCTCAGATTTTTTGAACTTATATGGGACAGGGCGGAATGCGTGCGTTTGATTTTCGTGCCTGTGTGTGAACAACGCTAAAAATGTTAGCTCGACATCACCTTTTTCGCGACGGGGCGCCACATACATTACAAATAAAGCGCTGTGTAGGTATCAACTATTATTGCGTAAGCCTTTCTTGGTGAGCACGACAGCTCCGTCATGCAAAAAGTGTAATGCCTTGCATTTGCAGAAAAATGCAAAATTAGCAAAGATAATTAGTCATTATTGTAGTGTAAATGCAAATAGTTCGTACCTTTATAAGCGCTAAGTTGCCACTGAAAGAAAAATCTTAACCGGTAATACTCATAGAGATGCATAGGGCTCCATAGGAAATGCGTTGCGAAGCTTATAGTAGGCGTACACCAAGTTAAATTGGGAGTGGGTGAACTTGAAATTCGAGGGCGGACAAGCTGAAATTTTGAGTTGGGTCAAGTTGGAATGAAGGGGTAGGCCAAAATTAAATTTGTGGATGGGCCAAATTGAAATCTAGGGGTGGGCAAACTTATATTACGGTACGGGCTAACTTGAACTTTGGACAAAGGCGAACTTGCATTTGTGCTGCGTGGGCCAACCTAAACTTCGAGGTTCGCAGATCTGTAATGTGGGGTTGGGTCACTTTTAACACTGGGGCTGGACCTACCCAAATTTGAGGTTGGGCCAGCATGAGATTTTGGAGTGGCGCAATGTGCAACTGAGCGATGCTGAACTTCCTTCGAGATATGAACTCGTCGCTGACAAGCGAGCGCTTTGAGACGCTTGGTACGTTTTCATTGGAGGTGCTGCGTCAACACATGCGTGAACATGCGCAGACAAGAAAGGCGCGCATAACACAGGCTTGCGGGAGCGACAGCGAGGGTGACATGGTTTCGCGGCAATGCACTATCCCCTCCCACAACTCCTCACCCGCTACTTCGGTAGGGGGCGTTACCTTTCACCTGCTCTGCTCGATCCAAGCGCGCGCTTGAGCCCAGCAGAAAGGTGCATGACTGCCATGACCTTCGAATTCACACCGGCGGCGCATGTCCCGTACATCTCCGCGCCTAACACGTGTCTGCTACAGCGCGCAGCATTCTTTAACGCGAAGTCGCCCAGATGCTGCAGAAGATCATCGAGCCTTCCGCTAGCCCTTGGGCCTCACCAGTAGCCTTCGTCAAGAAAAAAGAAAGACAACACCTGAAGATTTTGTGTGGATTATCGCCATGTGAACAAGCTCACCAAAAAGGACGTGAATCCACTGCCTCGTAACGATGATGTACCTGACTGTCTAAATGGGGCAATGGCATGACTGTCTACATGTGGCAGATCGCTGTTGATGAGAAGGATCGCGAGAAGGCAGCCTGTATTACGCCTGATAGACTTTTTCAATTCATAGTCATGCCCTTCGTGCTTTACTATGCCGCAGCGACATTCAAGAGAATGATGCGCACCCTTCTCCAAGGCCTAAAGTGGACGATCTGTCTGTGTTATCTCAATAACGTCATCGTTTTTACTCAGTAACTAATGTTTGGGATCGCACCGCTGGTACGATCTGTTGGGAACTCGGCGCTGACGCCCGTGGTTGTACCTGGGTCGCAAGCCCCAAGGGTAGCGTTGGCCTGGCGGCCTGGGGTACAACTGGAAGCATCCGAAGGTCCCGGCAAAGCAAGAGTCGACTGGTAACAACAAAACAACTTGTTTATTTTAACATCGCAAAGAGTTGGCGGTCAGGTTTGACCGAAGTAGAGAGACGGGAGAGCACTTCACTCAACAGAAGAAATCGGAGCCCTCCTTTTGGCGTCCGGGGGCAGCTGTTTTTATACTCTCGCAGTTGAGGGCAAGAAGGAACCCCTCAAAAGACGAGCACGTGAATGTACAATGGGCTAATGGTGACGCACACTGTCGTAGCGATGCCGTAGCACCATGTCGAGCACGATCTCGTAGCACCCTGTCGTGGCGCTGCCGGTCGGACACAATGACTGTAATGAGAGGATGGTCCCTGCTTTGGCATCGCCTGTTTCGGGCACAATGACTGGAATGAGATCCCTGCTTTGGCATCGCCTGTTTCGGGCACAATGACTGGAATGAGATCCCTGCTTTGGCATCGCCTGTTTCGGGCACAATGACTGGAATGCGAGGATGATCCCTAGGCGGTCGCATCGCCGCAGTCGCGCCTGGAAACACCTGGCGATGAGTGTTGCGGCGACGACGATCGGGCCAAAATGTCTGCCGCCCCGCCGCAGTCGCGCCGGCAAAACCACGTGTCGCAGGCGAAACGCAACAGACCGCCCCGCCGGGGGAAGGAGATCCCGATGGACAGGGGACTGCATCCGCTGTCCGGAGGGATGTCGCTCGATGATGCTCATAACCGAAGTCGGGCGTCCCTCGACGTTTCTTGAGCGCAGCGCACAGAGAAGGCCTCGTTCTCTCGTTCAGGTTCGCACGGGACACTGCAAAGTGACTTCGGGAGAGTTCACATTTTTGTTCTCGTTCCCGGCAAGCGTTAGAACTACGCTGAAACTCAACCGCTCAGTCAGCAAGCACGGCACAACCCTCACTAAGCCCTGCCAGGCTCTTTCCCCTTGTTATACCACTGCCTAGTTCCTTACAGTAGTCTAGCATCACTCAGAACGCGTCCACAAATTGAAAAATTGCACTAGAAAGCATATCATCACTTTGAAACACTAAACAAAAGCAATATGTTAAAAAAAAATCCTGCCTCAGGAAGAAAACATCAGTAACAAACAATTTTGAGGCTGATTCCTACGTTAGGGGCTTCGACTTAAGCCATCGGCGTTACCGCTGAGACTCCCCTTTTTGTAACGCACCTCAAAGGAATATTGTTGTAAAGCGAGGCTCCAGCGCAGGAGGCGGCCATTTTTGGGAGAGATGGTCTGCAGCCATTGGAGAGGGCAGTGATCCGTCTCAATGATAAACCTCGAGCCGGCTAGATAGCATGACAATTTCTGAACGGCCCACACGAGACATGCACACTCTTTCTCGGTGGCGCTATACGCCTGCTCACGACTGGTCAGCTTACGACTAGCATACAGGACGGGGTGTTCTACTTCTCCATTTTCCCGTTGGCACAGTACAACGCCCATGCCTCGCTCACTAGCATCGCACTGAACAATGAACCCTTTTGTATAGTCTGGCGATCGTAGCACAGGCTGGCTTGTTAGGGCACTCTTTAGGGCGCTAAAAGCTCTTTCCTTTGTCTCGTCCCAGACGACTGTTTGAGGCTCTGTTTTTCTTAGAGCATCCGTCAGGGGAGCCGCGATATCAGAGTACCTAGGGATGTACCTCTGATAGTAGCCGGCGACACCCAAGAACGACCGAATATCGGTCTTGGTGCGCGGTTGCGGAAAGTCTCGCACAGCGGCCACTTTTATTTCAGAGGGGCGGCGACGACCCTGACCAATCACGTGACCGAGGTAGACAACCTCGGCCTGTGCTAACTGGCACTTAGGAGCCTTGACTGTCAAGCCCGCTTCGCGCAGGCGGGTTAGCACTGCCCGCAAGTGTGCCATATGCTCAGACCAGGATGCGGAGAATATCGCTACGTCGTCTAGATACGGTAAAGCGAATTCTTGCTGTCCCCGCAACACTTTATCCATGGGGCTTGAAAAACAGTATGGCGCGTTCTTCAAACCAAAACTCAACACTTTAGGACGGAATGTTCCCATTGGTGAAATGAACGCCGCATACCTACTAGCCTCTTCTGTAAGTGGAACCTGCCAATAACCCCTGACAAGATCTAGGGTGGAAATAAACTGAGCGCTACTAACTTTCTCAAGGCGCTCCTCGATGTTAGGGATCGGATAAATTTGATCCTTAGTGATGGAATTAAGCCTGCGGTAGTCGACGCAAGGACGAGGTTCCTTGCCCGGTACCTCAACTAAAATCAAAGGGGAGGTATAATCACTCTCACCTGCCTCAATAACACCGAGCTGTAGCATTTTCTTTACCTCAGCCTCCATAATATCGCTCTGGCGGGGTGACAACCGATACGCCTTGGATCGTACTGGCTCTGGGGAGGTAAGTTCAATATCATGAGTAAGTACAGAAGTCCTACCAGGCCTCTCAGAGAACAGACCTTGAAACTCTTGTAATAGCTGGTGTAGTTCGGTTTTCTGCTCGGGCGACAGCGGTGCTTTACTGATAAGGTCACTAATGACTTGACCGGTGTCTTCCCTGTTCGTCACTGAGCCTAGTCCCGGAAGCTCGACCGGAAGCTCTTCAGGAACGTTTACCATCATGCACACCACTGCTTCCCTTGGTCTATAAGGTTTGAGCAGATTACAGTGGTAAACTTGCTGTGCTTTCCGCTTTCCTGGCAGACTTACCACGTAGTTAACGTCCGACAGTTTCTGAACAATTCGTGCTGGGCCCTCCCACTGCACGTCTAGTTTGTTGTTTAGCGATGTGCGCAATATCATGACCTCATCGCCCACCTCAAAACGACGGGCCCTGGCTGTCCGATCATAATAAACCTTGGCCCTCTGCTGGGCCTTTGTCATTGCTTCACCTGACAACTCCTGTGCCCTTCTTAAGCGTTCGAGGAGCTTAAGCACGTACTCCACCACGACTGGGTCGTCGCCCCTACCTTCCCATGATTCTCGAAGCATGCGAAGCGGAGATCGAAGCGAGCGACCGTACACCAGTTCAGCTGGCGAAAACCCCGTAGCCGCATGCGGCGCGGTCCTTAAAGCAAACATCACCCCAGGCAGACACAGCTCCCAGTCAGTTTGATGTTCAAAACACAAGGCTCTCAACACGCGCTTCATGACGGAGTGGAGCTTCTCAACGGAATTCGACTGTGGGTGGTACACTGAGCTGTGTAACAGCTTTACCCCACACCTTTCGAGAAAAGTTGTCGTCAAAGCGCTAGTAAACACTGTGCCCTGATCTGATTGAATTTCCGCAGGAAAACCAACTCGCGCAAATATGGACAGTAGTGCATTGACTATCTCAACTGAGCTGAGTTCTTTAAGCGGCACTGCTTCAGGGAACTTTGTCGCTGGGCAGATCACAGTCAAAATGTGTCTGTACCCCGTGGCTGTTACCGGCAGAGGTCCCACAGTATCAATAACGAGCCGTCTAAAAGGCTCCGTAATGATAGGTACCAATTTCAACGGCGCCCTCGATTTGTCCCCTGGTTTGCCCACCCGCTGACAAGTGTCACATGTCCTCACGAAATGGTCTGCGTCCCGAAAACACCCTGGCCAATAGTACTCTTGCAAGAGACGGTCCTTAGTTTTCTTAACTCCTAGGTGTCCGGACCACGAACCCCCATGCGACAAGCGCAACAGATCCTGACGATAGCATTGAGGCACGATCAGCTGATCGAACTCCACTCCTCTTCGGTCTAGATACTTCCGGTACAGGACTCCACCTCTTTCCACAAAACGCGCAGTTTTCCTGGCGATACCTTCTTTGACATTGCAGCGCACGTTTTCCAGGCTGCCATTCTTTTTTTGCTCGGCTATCAAAGCCGACCGGCTGACTTTTAGCAACCTATCAAGTCCGTCTGACGTAGGCGCGATGAGCAAATCAGTAGATAGCTCTTCTAACTTTCCCGAATCGGGATTTTCCTCTCCAGTATCTGGCGCCTTCAACGCTACAGACTCAATTTTATTCAGTTCGGGCGTGCTCTGAATATCAGCTTGCTGCGCCTCTGACCCTTTTTCGTTGTTTGATAACGTCGGCCCCGCAACTACCGCCTTTGCAGCGAGCTCCCGAACCTTCGATCTGGTTAAGGCCTGAACACTAGCTTCACCAAACAAAAGCCCCTTCTCGCGCAGGAGGTGATCGGACCTGTTTGAAAATAGGTACGGGTACTGGGGTGGCAGCATAGATGACACTGCCGCCTCTGTCTCAAGCGCTCCGAAAGGTCCTTCAATAAGCACCTTTGCTACTGGCAGACACACGCTATGAGCTTCCACGGCTTGCTTGATCCACGCGCACTCGCCCGTGAACATATGGGGTTCTACGTAAGATGGGTGAACTACATCCATCGTAGCTGCGGAATCGCGAAGCACTCGGCACTCTTTCCCGTTCACGAGGAGGTCTCGCATGTAAGGCTCGAGAAGCTTCATGTTCTCGTCAGTGCTGCCTATTGAAAAAAACACAACTTTTGGTGTTGTTTCCGGACACTGCGCCGAAAAGTGACCCGGCTTCTGGCACGTATAACAAACGCCCGCTCGCCTCATCTCGAACCGCTTTCTGCGTTTGGCTGCCGCCGTCTCTTTACGTTTGGTCGGACTGCTTTCACTCGCATCCTCACTACGCGTGTCCCCCTTAAATCTCATGGGCGTGAACCTTGGCCTCTCAAACTTGGAGCCAAATTCACCCTTTTGACCGTCCTTAGCTCCGCGAGCCCGACGCGTCACAAACTCCTCGGCTAGCTCAGCGGCTTTAGCCACCGTACAAACGTCTGGCCTATCCAAGACCCAGTATCGCACGTTCTCCGGTAACCGACTATAAAACTGTTCTAGCCCGAAACACTGCAGAACTTTATCGTGGTCACCAAACGCTTTCTCTTCTTTGAGCCACTCCTGCATGTTCGACATAAGCCTATACGCAAACTCTGTATATGACTCACTTCTGTCTTTCTCATTTTCCCGAAACTTCCGACGGAACGCCTCCGCAGACAGCCGGTACTTTTTTAGAAGACTCGATTTCACTTTGTCGAAATCCTCTGCTTCCTCTCTATCCAAGCGAGCGACTACGTCGGCCGCCTCGCCGGGTAACAAAGTGAGCAAGCGCTGTGGCCACGTTTCCCGAGAGAACCCCTGCTTCTCGCACGTTCGCTCAAAGTTAACCAGGAACAAACCAATGTCCTCTCCAAGCTTAAACGGCCGCATCAGGTCAGTCATTTTGAACAATACTCGTTCTCCTGCACCGTGTGCCTGACTTCCATTACGAGCGCGTTCCATCTCTACCTCAAGACGCTTCATTTCCAAAGCGTGTTGACGGTCACGCTCTTGTTGCTCTCGCTCTTTCTGTTCTTTACGTTCACGCTCTTCTTTTTCTTTTTGCTCTTTAAGTTCGCGCTCCTGTCTTTTTGCAGTCTCTCTCTCTTCAATGGTCTCAAGGCATTCCGACAGCTCGTCATCCTCAGCCTCTAACTCAAGAATAGCCTTTATCAGTTCCGGTTTTCTTAGTTTGTCTGAGACATCCAGACCCAACTCTCTTGCAAGCTCCAACAATTTCGGTTTGCGCAACGACTTCAAATCCATGGCTGCTCTGAATGCTGCTTTCTCTACTGCTTACTATTGTCTTGCCGCAAACTAACCCGGCAGCAACGACAACCACAATTACCAGCTCTGTTTCTGACACTAACAAAAAGCCTGGCAAAGCTCAGAAGAAGAAAGTCCCGCACTCACCAAACCTCGCAGGCAGGAATTCCGCGCAGTCGTTCCGCTGCAGGCAACCAGTCGTCACACAGGGCTCGTTGCACTGCTCCCGGATCGTCGTTGAGCTGCTCAGCATACCGTCAACTGCATCTCTTCGCTGCTGGCCTCCGTTGTCGCGATCTCACCGCTGGCAGACAGTTGTCTGAAGTCGGAGGCGATCTCACCGCTGGCAACCAGATGTTTGGGATCGCACCGCTGGTACGATCTGTTGGGAACTCGGCGCTGACGCCCGTGGTTGTACCTGGGTCGCAAGCCCCAAGGGTAGCGTTGGCCTGGCGGCCTGGGGTACAACTGGAAGCATCCGAAGGTCCCGGCAAAGCAAGAGTCGACTGGTAACAACAAAACAACTTGTTTATTTTAACATCGCAAAGAGTTGGCGGTCAGGTTTGACCGAAGTAGAGAGACGGGAGAGCACTTCACTCAACAGAAGAAATCGGAGCCCTCCTTTTGGCGTCCGGGGGCAGCTGTTTTTATACTCTCGCAGTTGAGGGCAAGAAGGAACCCCTCAAAAGACGAGCACGTGAATGTACAATGGGCTAATGGTGACGCACACTGTCGTAGCGATGCCGTAGCACCATGTCGAGCACGATCTCGTAGCACCCTGTCGTGGCGCTGCCGGTCGGACACAATGACTGTAATGAGAGGATGGTCCCTGCTTTGGCATCGCCTGTTTCGGGCACAATGACTGGAATGAGATCCCTGCTTTGGCATCGCCTGTTTCGGGCACAATGACTGGAATGAGATCCCTGCTTTGGCATCGCCTGTTTCGGGCACAATGACTGGAATGCGAGGATGATCCCTAGGCGGTCGCATCGCCGCAGTCGCGCCTGGAAACACCTGGCGATGAGTGTTGCGGCGACGACGATCGGGCCAAAATGTCTGCCGCCCCGCCGCAGTCGCGCCGGCAAAACCACGTGTCGCAGGCGAAACGCAACACTAAGAAGACTGGCCTGCCTGTGCCACAGCACCATCGCTATGTGTATGAGCTTATTTTTCCTGTCCCACTCCGCACGCCGACTCTCTATCAAGCCGTGGAATTGATGACGACCATGCTGCTCTGTTCATAAAAATTCAGGAATTCGTTGGCGCAGAGGTCGGCCACCAGCTATCTTTGATATCTGTCCCTGAACTACCACCCGCTTTGTCTACTACGATCCGCGACTTCATTGAAGAGCAAGTATCTGAAGCCATTCCTCCAGCCGCTGAGCTGGCACCAGTCACTGCACCTCTCACTTACGTTAAGCAGTTTCCCGATCTCATCCACAAATGCTCTTGCCGCCCTCCATGCATCCACCGCCCACATTTTTGCAGCCATCTATGCCGCTTCACGACCGACAGCATTTTCCTCTTATACCGCCACACGACCGACTACATTTTTCGACTCCTCAACAAAAACCCGGACCTTACCCCCACCAGTGGCGCACCTTCGATCACCGCCCAATATGTTTTGCGTGTGCTGGTGATTGTCACGTGGCGCGCCATTGTTGTCGTTGCATGCTTCCTCTTCGGAACATCCGGCGAGCCCCACCTTTCCTCGCTCCGTTTTTGTCTTCGCCTTAAAGCCTTCCTACCTCTTCATTTTCCCCTGACCGCCCAACTACGTCTACCCGCCACCCGCCATCTCCCCATCGTCGCTCGCTTTCTCCTATGCGGCAACGTCCCGTGTCCACCGAGAAGGAAAACAGATGTCCGCAGTTCCGGATGCATGAACTGCATCCACGTCGCAATGCCCAATTCCGCGTCTCTCTCCAGCCAACGTAATTGAAGTGTCTGTCGAAGAAATCGCCGTCCTTGCACTTGTAGGTACAGGAGCTGCCGTATCCGTAATTTCTGCCGAACTCTGCCGCACACTACGAAGGTTTTGACGCCTCCTTCCAACTTCTCGCTTCGAACCCCGAACGCTCAAAATATTAGGCCTCTCGCTGCCTATGCTGCTCGCGTCTTCATTCACTCTGTACCGTCGAATTCATCGTCCGGCCCTCGTGTTCCTATGACGTTATATTAGACTGGGACTTCCTTGTAAATAATAACGCCCTTATTGACTGTTCTCACTCCGAACTTGAATTTTCTGTACTTCCCAACCTTGAGACTATCGGAAACGGCCCTTCTAGTGCTAAACTGCATGTGTCCGAAGAAAATTGCGTCCCTCCACGCTCTTCCCTCTTTGTGCCTGGGTCATGCGCCTCGATTTCTGATGGCACAGTTCTCTTTACGCCCTCTGAGGTGTTTATTCGCCGCCGATGTTCTCCGCTGCCCGTTGCTCTCATTACTCTTCACAGTGGCGTCACGAAAGTGGTCATCGACAATCCCACGGCCTCACCTTTACCTTTATTTCATGGCGAATGCCTAGGCCTTGTTCAACTGGTCGTCACCTTTTGCATCTTTGACGCTCCTGTCGTTTCTACTTCTGCGTACCTTGGTGCGCTTACATGTGACCCTGCGGTTGATCTGTCACTCCTCGACGCTTTCCATTGTTGCATCGACGATGAAACGTCATCTTCAGAACGAAGCCAGCTTATCGTTCTCCTGCAGAAATTCCGCGCTCCTTTCAACAGCCATGCTTCCGGTTTGGGCCGCACATCAACCGTTTTTCACCAGATAGATAGTGGCAGTCATGCCGCTTTACCTGGTAGTCATGCATCTTACCGAGTATCCGCCTCTGGGCGCCGTGTCATCGACCATAAGGTTGCTGACATGCTCAAGCGTCGCGTTGTGTAGCCTTACAATAGTCCCTGGACATCACCGGTCGTTCTCTTTAAGAAAAAGGGTGCCTCTATTTGATTCCGCATCGACTACCGACGTGTGAACAAGATAACGCGCAAGGATGTTTACCCGTCACCCCGCATCCACGAGGCCCTCGACTGTTTAGAGAGGGCGGAGTACTTTTCTTCCTTGGAGAGGCTTTCCTTTCTTCCTTTTACGTTCAGGATACTGGCAAGTCCCTTTGACACCATCTGATGGACCTAAAACAGCCATTTGTAACACCTCACGGATTATACGAATTCGTCGTAATGCCTTTCGCCCTGTGTAACGCTCCAGCCCCTTTTGAGAGAACGATCGATAATATATTACACGGTCTCGAATGGAACAAATGTCTATGCTACCTGCATGACGTTTGATGTGTGGTTTGATGTGGGGTTTGATTATTATGTCGTTGCCTACGCAAGCCGAACTCAAACAAAGGCCGAGGGTAATTACTCTGTTGCAGAGAAAGAGTGTCTAGCCATTATTTGGGCCCTTGGAAAATTCCGTCCTTATTTGTATGGTCACCCTTTCAATGCCGTCACTGATCATCACGCCCTTTGTTGGCTGTCTACCCTTAAGGACCCATCTGGCCAACTTCCTCGCTGGGCCCTCAAGCTACAGGAGTACGATATCCGCGTTCTCTCCTGTTCCGGCGGCGAACACACGGACGCTGACGCCCTTTCTCGCTCACCGGTATCGGCTGAGTGCGCCTGCCTATCTGCCCTTGAGACCACACTTAAAATCTCATGTACTGCGCAACACGCCGTCGAAGCAGCGCAAGCATCCCAGGATCAGTGCTCTCATCAGCATCCTTTCTAACCCATCCAACTCTTCACCATCTCGCGCACTTCGCCGCCAGGCTACCCACTTCTGCATTCACGACAGCCGTCTTTATCGTCGTAATTACCTCTCTGACAGTCGCAAGTGGCTTCTTTTGATACTCCGCCATCGCCGTGACCTTTTCTGCGACGCTTTCCAAGCAGACGCTCAGTGCCCGCATGCCGGCCTCTTCAAAACCTATGCCCGACTAAGCATCGGATTTTATTGGCGTGCCATGTATAACTACATCCTAATGTTCATTCGCTTCTGTGCTTAGTGCCAACGCCGAAAATTACCTACCGGACAAGTCTACCCATCGCAACCCCTTTCCTGCCCTAGTCGGCCGTTTGACAGTGTTGGTATAGACATATACGAACCGCTACCCTCCACTCCAGTAGGCAACCGCCGAATTATTCTTGCAGTGGATCACTTGACCCGCTATGCTGAAACAGCCGCTCTGCCGACGGCTTCCACCCGCGACGTTGCATCGTTTCTGTTACGACATTTCTATCTACACCATGGTGCCCCGGCGCGATAGAGATAGAGGCCGCGCCTTTCTTTCCGATGCTTTGAAGGCACTACTTGACGAATGCCGAATCATCCATCGCGCCAGTACAGCGTATCATACGCAAACTACCGACATGACCGAGCTCTTCAACCGCACTCTTGGCGATATGCTCTCGATGTACGTCACCTCTGATCATTCAATCTGGGACCAAGTTCTCTTTTTTGTGATGTATGCGTGCAATACTGCCGCCCAAGCAATTACTGGATTTTCCTCTTGCTTTCTCCTATACGGACGGGAACCTTCTACTACGTTCGATACCATTCTTTTATATACACCTGACGCGTCCGAAAGTACTCCGCCATCTGAAGCTGCTCGTCATGCCGAGGAATGCCGCCAGCTTGCCCGCTCTTTTTCCACCGAGGACTAGTGGCAGTGCAACCCCGTCAACCTGCCGACCATTCTGCAGCAACTTTTTCTCCTGGCTCTCTTGCATGGCTTGCATCTAGTAGACGGGGAAGGGTGGCAGGAAGGATCAACGGCGAGCATCTCAGCAACCTTCGGCTTGCAGCTGAGATTGGCCTGCTCAGCAACACTGGGGCTAGCTGGAACCAACGATTCAGGACCTTAACAGAGAGAGTGTAAGAGCGGGGTTGAATATTAGTATGCAGAAGTACAAGGATCAATGGTCTGGCAAGGGAAGACGAGTTCACTATCACCAGTCAGCCTCTACCGTCTGTGAAAGAGCACGTTCACCTAGGTCAAATACTCACAGGGGACCCTGGCCATGAGAAGGAAATTGAGAGAAGAGTAAAAATGGGCTGGAGCGCATACACTAGACTTTGTGAGATTCTGACTGGAAGCTAAGCATTGTCATTGAAAAAGAAAGGTATACAATGAGTGCATTCTTCCGGTGCTAACATATAGTGCAGACACTTGGAGACTTGCAACCAGCTCGTAAACAAATTAAGGACCACGAAAAGAGCGACGGAAGGAAGAATGTTGGGCATAACGTTAAGAGACAGAAAAGGGAACGGATCAGAAAGCGAACGGGGATAGCCGATGTTCTAATTGACTCTAAGAGGAAAAATAGAGCTGGGCACGTCATGTAATGCGTAAGTAAGATAACCGGTTAAACATGAAATTAGGAAATTCGAAAGCGCTAGTTGCAATCGGCAGGCGCATTGGTGAATTGGAGATCGCAGGGAGAGTCGTTCTTCCTGCAGATCACATATTAGGCTGCTGGTGATCACGGTGATGATGAATGTAAGCACACGGGTGTTCTTTTTTTTCATTCCGCACTCATGGTAATATGGCCGCCGTGGCCTGGATTTAATCCCACGACCTGGTGTTCAGTAGCGAAATATATAATAACCAGTATGTCTACAACTCACTGCAACTAAAATGATTTGTTCGTATAGAATTCTGCTTTTTACTCCTAATACTTATACTCGAAAACCACACCTCATATACAGAAGCACATCGCTTGTGAGCCAGTAACTCCAAAAATTCTTTGGTTCACGCAGATGTCATTAGGTGTTGAGTCTGCCTATTTAATTCCGCTTCTTTTATATACAATTTGCAAGGGTATTAGTCATAATGGCAAGCTATTGCATCTGTTTACAGCCTGCCAACAACACCGCTGATCTCTTCCTTGTGGGATACACTTCTGAACTTAAAGACAAGACAATGAGCTGCATCAAATCAAAATATATAAAAAGGGTTGGCGAATGGGTTCAAAGGACTTTGAACTTCGCGTACCAGGTGAGTAAGTGCTCCCTTATATGTTCCTTCTTCAATAGTCTCATCGATTCACTGTACCTATCATGGCTTTATTACAAGTACTTCCACAACCCATATGGCACAGAACGGCGAAAGCAGTTTTACTTTAAAGTTTCGATGCACAGCATACGATATTGTCACGTACTGCAGTTTTTAATTGAAATATTCGAGTTTCATAATAGGGAGCCCACGAATTTGTAGCCCCAAAGAGCTTTGCGCGTGTTAGCATTGGGGCGGGGAGGAGTGAAGAGATTTAGAATAGGCCTTTACGCATTGCGTCTTGCAATTGCAGCGCCACTACGGCATCAAAGAAAACCTATTATAACTATTGAAATAAAACATACCATTTATGATGACAGGAGCAGTTTTGACCCCTTTCGTGTGTTCGCGTTTAATTACAATTTAGGGCTTATTCCATTAGCAGCGAGCCATTTATGGCGCTTAGTTTTGAGAAACCAAGTTTACGTGCCTTCACCAGCGAAGTGAAGGCGTCTTAGGCATAGGAGCCATGAACTCGACAATCAAATTCGGAATCAGTGGTATCTAATGAATAAATCTTCATTACACAGCTTAGTCAAGAGAAAGCGATAACCGCAGTCACTTCTCGCTGACGAGCTTCACGCGTTACCACGAATCAAGTCCAGTTTAGTGCTAAGTTTGAGCCATCGCTTCGACGGGCATCGTCATGCATCTTGACGAAAATCTTTTGGGGCAGCTGTTATGGCTCCCACTAAAGCAGTAAAGTTACGTGCCCGACGCAAAGCCCAAACTGCGAATCGCGCATGCACTATGGATTCGATGCTATTTCTTTGAGCCTCAAAATGTTTGGGTCCCCTATTTTAAATATCTCTATTATCGCGCACGTGTTGAATACTCTGAAAAATTATGTGTTGGTTTTTCAAGTTTATCTTTATATTGCAAGAATTTGCAGTTGAAGAAAATCTGGATGGCTAATAAACCGTTAGCGTATTCATTGCAGTTTGTATCCTCTCATCTAGCAACTGCGTGAAGCAACTTTAACGTCATCACGTCATCCAACGACCTTTTATCCCAGACATATGTGAACGTACGAATATTACAGACACAATGCGCGCCATTAGTGTTCACTTAAATTTCACTTTTCCCTGCTCACGAACTCGTGGCTTTTCATGGCTCTGTAAAGAATGTTAATTGCAGCGAAACTGTATACCTCTACCGTCCAAGAAAATTTTCTTGTCATTGTAGTAAGCACAACATACGTCGGCCCGGCATTTCGCTATCTTCGGGACCGGCCCACGTATGGGGAACGCTTAATGTCTGCTTCGCCTCCGCCGCGGGTCTTCCCGCCATTGCACTAACTTCGGGAGCGGACTACACCTGCTTCACCTCCGCCGCGTTTCGACCCTGCATTGTGCTATCTTCGCGATCGGCCCACATATGGGGAGTGCCTAACACCTGCTTCACCTCCACCGTGGGTCGGCCCGGCATTGCACTACCTCTGAGATCGGCCCACCTAAGGGGAGTTTTTTTCCGTACAACAAAACGACACGAAAATTTGCTTGGGCGGTAGAGGTATACCGTTTCGCTGTAAAAGGCAATTTTGCATCGTGGGGTGCTGGGTGCTCAACTTGCCTGATCCTTGCGCAGCCTCAGGTCTCCAATTCCGACCGATATGACGTCATCTCACTTTATGAATGAAGCCAAGAAAGTAGTGAGTGTATTTGGACAGGCTAAACAGCGCATAAGACGGCGACAAATGAAAGAATGACAACGCAAGCGCTGATTAACAACGCTATCTTTATTGCAACAAAGCATTGCTATAGAGAGAACCCAGGTACAGCCTCCGTGCATGCGCCAAGCACATCTTCAGGTATAAAATGCGTTGATTAAAGTTCTAGTAAGGGTGAATTTTCAGTTTATGAAGGTAGTTATTCCTTAAGAACGGTCTAGTAATGCGAGTTCTTTTTGGCTAAAAGCTATTGAGGAGGGGGGGGGGGAAGCCAAGCTCACGCAGACATTCGCCCATTTGCCCCTTTGAAAATAGCGCGTGCTTTGGCTGTCAGACGCGCTTAAGCCTCTCGGCATCCACCGATAACCCTACCTACATGGAAGTTTGGTTTGCAGCCGCATTTTTAACAATCTAGAGAACACAAAAAAACCGTCGCTAGAAACAAGGGAGCAGCTTGGTGCTACATTGTCGAAAACGTGGCTGGAAGCGTGCACTAGCCCACGCAGTACACAGATATGAACTCAGCAACTCATCAAAAGCATTACTGATACTTGTAGGAGTTGGAAGGGGCGGAAAGTAGGCGGATAATTATTTTCGGAACTTCTGTCAGCTTTGCCATCGAGTTTGTTGTTGGTATGAAATTCCAACCTATCATACTGTTATAAATAAATCAAATAAAGAGCGATTTCATGAGCTGCGAAAACTACTAGTACTTTGCTCACAGTATCAATATCTTCTACAGGTGAAAACGTTGCTTATGGCCGCCAGAACACGGGAATCTGTTGCACACATATGTAAAAGGTGCACAACAGAAGCTGCCCAGTAGCTAGGCATTGCTCACCCTACACAGTTGTAATCTTTCAGGAGCCAGCCAAACCAGAGCATTCTGAAGATACGTAAATGAACTTACAAAACCACGTTCTCACACTTTCATGCAGACAAAGATTGTTGAAACTAGGGTATTTGCGCGCGTGTTTGAGCACACCACGAGCATGCGTCCCACTTCAGCAACACGAACTCTCGACGTGCGGATGCTTTACAACTTAAACATTTGTAATTTTCTCTATTTCACTGCGCATTTCCAGCTTGGCACTAATAATGTCAGTTACTGACACACGAAGCGAAATCTCGTCTCCTAAACTGCTCCTCGGAGCTTGAACAAAATTTTCCGCCGATGTCCTCCGGTAGCTTGTTAACAGTCAACTGCTGCGGCAGATCCGACATATGCGGAACCGCCGCCTAGACTGCGCCAAGCGGGTGAGTGGAACGGAGGAGGAGGCAAGTGGTTGGCGCTACTTTTAAACAATGAGGGGGTTTTACAATGAATTCTGAATTCTGGTGTTCTACGTACCAAAACCACTTTCAAGTTATGAGGCATGCCGTAGGGGGCAACTCCGAATTGGGTCTCATAATTGCAATTGCTCTAAGTGGCGTGAAAGTGCTGGACGTGTTGTACACAGTCCTGCCAGCCACTCGAATATTGCCACGGCTGTTAACCCACACTCGTTTCAGAAATTGATCAAACAAACAAATCATTTACTTGAATGGCATACGATTTAAATCACAGATATACCTATGCCCCTATGTCCAAATCAACTTTCAATTATTTTATATTGTTAACCTACTTTATCAAATCAAGTTAGGCTATCCGGCTACAGATTATTATCGTCCTCAACTCAAGTTTGTCCGAATACTATGATCGGTCTTCAACGTCTGTGTTATTAAAATTAAGTTCATTCACATTAAACGTTAAAAATATGTACGGGTATTCGTTGCTGCCTTTCTGCATGCAAGAATTTTTTACCATAGTGCTGCACGTGACATCATACTTGACACTGTTAAGGGCCCGTGAATAAGCGATCGGAGAGGCTGATCCTCCCGATTCTGAAAGGGGAGCAGCCAGTGGAGAGCCGATGACCCCAACGGGTCTCTCCCGGTTAGTACCTCCGGATTTCAATAAAATTCTTTGTCTTCCTGTCTGTCTTGAATTGGTTGGCCTTTATGGCAGATGGCGCTGCTGGACCCACGGGTACTCTAACATGAGGTCTTTGTGAACACCGATGAAACATGAGGTCTTTGGAGACACCGATGGTGGTGTGACCTCTTAAAACTGGAGTCTTGGCCTCCCTCACTTCCATTATTCAACATGCAATTATCAATTTCGTAGAATGTGTGCCAATGTTTTATCCATATCGAAATGCTATCCAGATGACGTTTGCGTCTGTATATAGGTCTAAAACGCCCTCAGCGGCGCACGAGGATTCAAGAAGCCACGCATCAATATTGACGCTACTTGGAGGACAAGGCCATGGGATTCCAACTGAAAGATTTGGCTGTTCCAGTTTACGGCGGAAGCCAAGGAATTCATACGCCATATCCATCAATGGGCAAAACGTTTCACACGCCATAACGAAGACATTTTTGCCAGTTAAATTTTATCAAATGTTGTGTTCTATTACGAAGTTGGCCTACCTGACGGAACGCTTCACAATTTTTTCACACCTATCTAAAGGTATTCGACGCGAAACGTGGGGTAAGACCGTACACGTGTTGGTAAAGCCCACAGTACGCTTCTTCTCGGGTATCTACAATGCATCTTACATGCCCTGACGAGTACGTGCAGAAGGATCACTCGCACTAGCGAAAGTGCTCAGGCCCAAGTGCTTAAAGTTACTGTTTGAATGCCTCAATTCCAGTCAGTTGATATAATTATGATTGCTCAGGGTGACCCAGTGCAGATTCTCATCGAATTGAAAATGCTCAGACCATAAATCAGGTACCCCGGCTTCAGCAATATCTACAACCGGGCTTTGCTACCAGGATACCACCCTTTTGTCTGTTTTTGCCGAGAGACTATTGTAACCTCCTTGGTGTGTTGCTCGACTAAACGTTTGCACTTCACTGCAATAAATTCGGATGAAAGAAAAATTCTCGTTGCCAGCTATAAAGAATCTATATTGTCGCAGTACAGCGCAGGCAGCAGACAGGGATACGTTCAAGAACCGCAGGAAAACGTGTTCAAATACAAAGCAGGCGAGAGACAGGTCTTATTCGTCATCGCCGAATCCCACTGCCCCTCTAGATAAACTCCGTTAATGTCTTTACCTTCGTTGTCCTCTGCATAGAATACACGCGTCGTTTGTCCCTCCCTAAGAGAGCATCGTTCCTATGCTAGACCAGAAGTGTCACTTGTGGAAGTAGGGGTTTCTGGCATAGTTTCCACTCACATACCGCTTCATGCGGACAACGTGCACAAGTTCAGGACGGTGCGTGCTGCACCGCGTACAATTGGGACTATCGGGGACGACCTCGCACGTGACGTCACTGAGTCAGTGCAATACTCGATATGGTTCGAAGTATCGCCTTAACAGCTTCTCGGAGAAACCTCGTTTCTGTATGGGTGTCCAAACTCACACTCTGTCACTGACGTCATAGATTACTATTCGACGGTGAGATCATAGCGCCCAGCGTCGTAGTCTTGCTGCTGGCAGATCTCCAAGCGTGTGAGTTGCCGAGCCTCTTCTGCGCGTTGCGTAAACACATCGACGTCCGTCTCAGTGTCGTCAAAGTCTTGTGGAAGTATCGCATCCAACATTGTTTGTACATCTCGTCCATAAACAAGGGTGAACGGAGTTGAGCGCGTCGTCTCTTGTTTCACCGTCTTATATGCAAAGTTGATATGAGGTAGGATGTCGTCCCAAATTATATGTTCAACATCCACGTGCATGGAGGGCATTTCTTCAATTGTTTTGTTTAGCCGTTCTGTTAATCCGTTGGTTTGTGGATGGTAGGTGATTCACTTCCGACGAGTCGTTCCACTTAGCAGCGAGACTTGATCTAAAAGCGCAGCCGTGAATACGAGTCCCCGGTCTGTTATTATGACGGTTGGTGCACTGTGTCGCACCAAAATGTGCTCATTGAAAAACCGCGCCAACTCGGCTGCTGTGTTTCTCTGGATTGCCTTTGTTTCAGCGTAACGTGTGAGATAGTCGGTTACAACAATAACAAAGTGATTCCCTGCAGTAGAAGTACGAAGTGGGCTCAATATAGCCATTCCGATTTGGTCAAATGGTCTTCGAGGAACCTGGACGAGTTGTAGGAGGCCGGCTGGTTACGACACAGGCGACTTGCGCCTCCGGCAGTCGAGGCAAGTGCGAACGTGATGCTTCACGGTGGTGACAAGTATCGGCCAGTAATACCTTCGCGGCACTGTGACCAACGTTCTCGTGTAGCCTAAGTGACCCGAACTCACCTCGTTGTGACAGGCTTCAAAAACTTCCCTACGAAGAGCTGCAGGAATGAGGAGCACTTAGGGGAACCCGGTCGAAGAAAAGTTTCGTTTGTAGAGCAATTCGGCTCGCAAATAAAACGACAACACACCTCTTGCGAAGTCATTAGGCTCATTCGCAGATCTGCCTTCTAAGTAATTGACGAGTTCAAGCAACTCATGATCGTCCCATTGTTGTTGCGCGACGGTGGATGTGTTCAGAACAGAAAGAAATGGCGAGTGTTCTTCGGGTAGAGCAGATGACTCTATTGGCGATATAGACAGGCAGTCAGCATCCGTATGTCGTTTCCCCGTCTTGTACTTAACAGTCGTGTCAAATTCTTGGAGCCGTAGGTTCCAACACGCCAGTCATCCCGAAGGATCTTTAGGGTTTGCCAACCAACACAGTGAATGGTGGTCGCTGATAACTCTGAAGTGGCGGCCATACAAATATGGGCGAGAGTTCATAACCTCCCATACTAGGGCGACGAATTCCTTCTAAGGTGTGGAGTAATTAGCCTCTCTACGTGAGAGTGTTCTACTTGCATAGGCAAGTACTCTTTCTGTGCCCTCGTGCCGCTGCACGAGAACAGCTCCCGAGCCAACATTGCTGGCATCAGTGTGTAGCAATGTAGGAGCGGTCTCATTAAAGTGAGCAAGCACTGGAAGTGTCTGGAGACGTTCCCGCAAGTAGTTGAATGCACCTTGCTCTTCGTCGCCCCATACAAAAGCAACGTCGTCTCTTGTCAGGCGATTTAACGGCGACGCAATGCGAGTAAAGTCCACAATAAACCGCCGGTAATAGGTACACAGACCCAGGAAGCGCCTGACAGCCTTTTTATCGAATGGTACGGGAAACTGTGCTACGGCGCCAATTTTCCCCGGAACTGGGCGAACACCTGCGTGGCTGACGACGTGACCGAGAAACTGTAGTTCCCAAAAGCCAAAGTGGCATTTCTCCGGCTTCAGGATGAGGCCAGCGGACCGGATGGAGTGCAGAACCGCTTCAAGATGTTCGAGGTGTTCTTCAAACGTCGCGGAGAACACGATGACGTTGTCCAGGTACACTAATCAGGTTTTCCAATTCAGATCCGAAAGCACAGTATTCATGAGGCGTTGGAACGTAGCAGGGGCAGAGCAGAAGCCGAAAGGCAAGATTTTAAGTTCGTATAGGCCGTCTGGCGTCACAACAGCAGTTTTGTCACGGTCTCTCGGATCTACCTCGATTTGCCAATATCCACTTTTTAAGTCCATTGAAGAGAAGTAACGCGCGTGACGAAGCCTGTGGAGTGAATCAACTTTACGGGGAAGAGGGTACACGACTTCCTTTGTCACCTGATTTAGATTTCGGTAGTCCACGTAGAAACGCATGCTGCCGCCTTTTATCTTATCTAGAACTACAGGAGATACCGAGGGACTCGTTGATGGTTGAATCACGTCGTCTTCCAGCATTTTTGTCACTTGTTGTATGGCGCCGCGTTCTCTGGGAGCCACAAAATAAGGATTTTGGTAAATTGGTCTTGCCGTTTCCTCTGTGATTATCCGATGCTTCATTAGAGGCGTCCGTCCGACGCTGGAAGTCCACACAAAACAGTCATTGACCTTCGACAATACTGTGAGAAGCCGCTCTCGTTCGTGCTCCGAAAAAGCAGCGCTGACGTCAAGTGCAGAAGCTGGGTCTTGCGTAGGTGCTTCTTCGAGTAGGGAACAGCAGCCGCGAACATGTGCAACACCATCAAAATAAGCCTCAGCCATGCCCTTTGGAAGGTGCCGTCGCTCTGTGCTAAAATTTGTTAGTAACAGGTTAGTGCGCCCGTCGGTGACATTTACGATTCCTCGTGCGACCGAGATATCACGAGTAAGCAACAACGTGGTTATTGGGTCGGCAACTCCCTCGCAATGAAACGGTGCGTCACATGCTACCGAAACAAGGGTACATGATCGAGGTGGGGTGACGACGTCGTCTTCTGCTAAATGAAAGGAGTTGCGCTGCGGCGATGAGCAATGAACTAAACCAGAGCTCATATAAAACGTCACCATGCGGTCCGGCATGTTAATTACGGCGCCATATTGTTTCAGGAAATCTATTCCGATAATCAAATCATTACAGCACACAGGAAGAACGAAGAAAGCGGCCACGAAAGAAGAATCTCGGATGCTAATTTTAGCAGTGCATCATCCAATTGGCATCAGTAATTGCCCGCCTGCCGTCCTTATGTGGGGTCCCGTCCATGGCGTCTTTACTTCCTTCAGGCGGAGGACGAGTTGCTGACTCATTATAGAGAAGTCGGCACCAGTGTCGACTAACGCTTTCACCGGCTGTCCATCCACCGAAACATCAATGTCGGCGTTCACAATTTTTTTCGGTGTCGGGGTTTATCGGTTTTACGTCGTTCTGCGGCGAGAGCGTCAGGGGCTTTTTATTGCCTAGTGGTGGGCCTGCAACATTTACCCCCAGAGGTCACCGCCTTCAGTTTCCCTGGCGTAGGCTGGGCGACCTTCGTCCTCGGAGGTCAGCAAAAGTACGTCCAGTAGGGGAAGGCATCTTACGTGGAGGGGTTGGAGAGCGCGACCTACGGCCGCAATCGGACTGAACATGCGGCACAGATTCGTCATTCGGGTGCGCTATTGGATGTCCCTGAAAAGCACTTTCATCGTGGCGTAGCATGGAGTTTGCACTTCGACCATAAGACCACGGACGAAAAGGTAGAAGTGATGTGTCGCGATGCCAGCAATGACGCAAAATATGGCCGGCGCCTCCGCAGTGAAAACAGAGTGGGCGCCTATCGACGGTGCGCCATGCGTCCGCTCTCCGAAAATGCGGCCGTCCCGTAGTGTTGCTTTGCGGTGTTGACCAAGGCGCTGTGAACGGCAGCTGGTGGTATGACTGCAGCTGCTTAACAGGTGCGCGCCTCGAAGCCTCCTCTTGCCGCGGCAACCAAGGAGCGACTGTTGGCGGCTGGTGCTACGGCGGTGTGGCTGTAACGGGTGGTGGACACCGGACAGTGGCTGGGTAGGTCATGGGTAGGACTGGTAGGTCAATTGACGCTACGGGTCTATCCACTGTCGGTGTCAAGGTCTTTTGAATTTCTTCTCTGACGAGCTCTCTGACCAATCCCCGCAATGGGTTCCGATACTCGGCAGTCCCTGCGGCGGCATTGATTTCATTGCTTGTGGACAGTCGATCGTACTGCCTGCACCGTTGATGAAGGGCCCGCTCAATAGCCGTAGCGTCTTTGATAAAGTCAGTGACGGTGACTGGTGGATTCCGCACAAGCCCAGCGAACAACTGCTCCTTACACCTTGAATGAGGTAGCGAAACTTTCTATCTTCAGACATGTTCGGGTCGGCTCTACGAAAGACGCGGGCCATGTCCTCGGTGAACATTGTGCCCGACTCATTAGGTTGTTGTACCCGTAGCTCCGTCATCTGCGGCGCGCGGTCGCGTCGGTCGGCACTCCCAAAAGCATCCGTAATTTTATAACGAAAGCCATTCCATGTCGTTAGGCTAGCTTCGCCGCTCTCGTACCTAGTACGGCCGCTGTCGTTAAGGCGAAATGGACGTGGGAGAGCTTTTGCTGCTCAGTCCACTGATTAATCTGCGCGACGCGTTCATACTTGTCAAGCCAGTCCACAATGTGTTCAAAGACTGCACCACGATAGCGATCGGGAACCAGATGATGCAGAATGGTTACTTGCTGTGGACTGGAAAACTGGCGGCTTTTGGGTGCTTGCGGTGGGCTGGTTTCGGCCATTGCGAGATATGTGGAGCTCCTGGAGAGAGGTGGTTGAAGAGGAGAGAACTAAGGGGCAAAACCTAGCAGTTGACAAATAATCCAATGCGCGGGTGTCGTAACTGGTGCGAACATGTCCGGGCTAGGGGAACGACTCCCTGAAGGACTTGACTCCGGAGCATCAGGCGTGGTCAGTACCCTGCACCGCCACCAGTGTCACAGTGCAGCGCAGACAGTAGACAGGGAGACGTTCAAGAACCGCAGGACTTCTTCAAAAAACAAAACAGGCCAGGTACACGTCTTTTTCGTCCTCGCCGAATCCCACTGACCCACTAGATGAAGTCAGTTAATGTCCCTATCTTCGTTGTCGTCTGCATAGAATACACGCGTTAATATCATGCTGCGCCCGACATGCTAGGAAGCTCTTCAAATTTGTAACAACTGTGGACACTTACAAGAGATGAATTATCTCCTCTAGATATGTTTATCGCTGACTGCTTTAACGAAGCATCATCTATCAGGAGTGTATTTTATACAACTGCGTTGATCTCTGTAGGCTTACGCGATTCAGGTTAACATGCAAACATACAGCTTCTGTAGCACTTATTTGTTCGTGCTAAAGGAGTACCAACTTACCGCAATAGCCTGTGGGTTAGAGCGATGTTCAGGCCGAAATTCAAAACGTTCCTCTAGTTTGAGTTAGGTGCACGTTAACGAAACACAGGTGGTCAGCGATACTCTGGAGTCACCCAATATTCGCACCTGATGAGCGTTTTGTTTTCTCACGTAACACTGTTAGAACTGATTTTCATAAGAAAAGCTTAGTAGAGAACTGTTCACCTCTCCTTGTTACTCAATTGTAAGAAACTAAAAGAAGCCGAATACTAAATTTTAAAACGCCAGAAGGCTGCAGATTAAAAGTCGATTTGTCAAATTTCTTAACTTTGTCAAATGCTTTCTTGGTCGCATCGTCCAGAGTTTGCCAGCCTAGGCAATTTATCTATCTGACATTTCGCGTCTCCATATCCATCGTCACACTAAAACCAGCTAAGTGACCAGGTTTTAGGTCACATCCATATCGACAACGAGGCATCTGTGACCGCGGAGAGCAGAAATCGCTACGGATGCTTAATTTCATGCAGTTCTCGTGCTGTTTCCAATTTATTCGGGGAACGCTCACCGTAAGAATTGTTATGCGCTGAACTTGATCAATTGAAGTGCTGATTTACAGAAAAATACGTACATGAAGAAATCTTTCTCACTGTCAGCTTTTTCTGCAATTTTCGGAACTTGTGAATGAAAAAAAAAACTCAGTCCACATACACTGCATTGGCAGAAACTAATCTTAGGATATCCGGCAACAACAAGTGGTGCACACGTTTCTCCAGACCAAAAGCCTAAAACAGCGTTTCCAATACAGTGACTCACATGGTATTGACCCTTCGATAAGCTGTTGCGCACGTGAGATTAATAAAGTAATGGATAGGTGCACGTAGTTATTGTCCGCTATCATCGTCTGACAATTGTCTCTAATTTGGCTACTCTGTTCGAAATAGAGTGGCATGTCATAGACAATGTTCGACCGGCCTAAGTCTTATTTGCTCAAATAAAAAGTATCTCTTTTTGCTTTTCATTACAACCGTACTTTTAAGCCTATTTTCAAAGTGAAAGCTCGAAATTAACGGTTAATTATTCAGACTTCTTAAACTACTTTGGGCCTGAATAGAAAGGTTAAAACGCAATAAAGTTCTGTTGTCAATAGAGCACACTGGGCAATAGCGGTAAATTCTCCGTGAATGACGCTGGGAAAACTTTTTCGTACAAACGCCGCCACGGCAGATGGATCGGTTATCAATTCAATTGGCTGCTAGATCCTTCAACAACGTTCATTTTATTATTTAATCGCCTTAAGTCGTGTTTGCAAGATGAAGTAAGCATCGGCACTCACATAACTGTTTCGCTTACTATAATAAAAATAAGAGAACTACTTTTTGAACGACAATGCTTCTATTACAAGGCTTTGCATGCCTATAATTCACGCCACCGGTTCTTCTACAACACATAGGCTCACTCCAACAAGTAAATAATTTCACCGCTGCTGCAACTATGATTATTTTAGCCTGTGTTTGAATACGTCCCTGATGTAAGACCGCTGAAAAAGTGTCGATTCATACTGCAATGTTCTTTTAGCTTGAAAGGCGCTATAGCTATCTATACCTATCTGTGAAATGCTCCCAAACCTATCTTTAACTCGATAGTAATTGAGTGCTTTCGTTCAAGTCCTCTTTACCCTCTCCATGGGCGTTTTTGTTCCTCGCCGCATAGTTTCTTAGAAGATGCGTGGACACTGCTTCGGTATCAAATGTCCCATTGATATGGCGCTCTTTCTCTGTTTAGAAAGAATATCAACTTTCGTTTAACAGCCCACAGCGGTTTTGGGCTGGATGAAGCTTACGCAGCGCACGCAGCACAAGACGGTCTACGCAATTGGATATTAAACGAATCAACTCTGCGGTTTTGGGTGCCAAAACCACGATCTGATTATGAGGCACGGAGTAGTTGAGGACTCCGGATTAATTTTTAGCACCTGAGCTCTTTAACGTGTACTCAATACGTTTGGAACTCACCGACACGGAAATGCGGTCACCAAGGCCGGGACTTGATACCGCGTACTCGTGCATAGGAGCGCAACATTAACGCGACTAAACAGCCACGCTGCGTGATGCAATATCAGTCGATTGCGGAAAAGCGGCCATCGAGATCACGAAAAAGAGCACGCGTGAGGCAGCACAGCAAACGTCTATTAGTAAACGGATCAGAAATCCGTATTTTTTCTCAGATAACTTATAATCGTGATAATTTAAAGTAGGGGTCAAACGTAATTAGGGCAGTAGTTCTACTATCTGCACTAAATAGGATCAGAAAATCTTAAGGGGGCGCCGAATTGATTGACAAATCGAGTCACATTGATGCTCCACATGCGAAAGGAATTCTGCGGAAACCAGCAAGCTAGAGGCAGTTTATAAGAAGATAAATTGGCAACCACCTTAGGGGTAATAGAAAGCTTTAATGTAAACGGATTTTTGATTCGAAAAGTGCGTTGTAAAATAATTTGGTCTCTCGAAGGTGGTCACCCTGCATACAGCGTAGAGCGGTTGCAAGAGCTTTCTGTTCTTATAAGGTGGACTGCGTTTTTTTACGTTGATAAGAATTCTCCCATTTTACTGTTGAAAGGCTAATTTATTGGCCACGGACTCAATAAGGAGAACTTCGTTTTACTTGCTGCCTCGTCCAAGCATCATTACTAACGTTACACGATTCATTAT
Organism: Dermacentor variabilis; assembly: GCF_050947875.1. NCBI lineage: Eukaryota > Metazoa > Arthropoda > Arachnida > Ixodida > Ixodidae > Dermacentor > Dermacentor variabilis. Next base: position 69,729,773 of record NC_134575.1, on the reverse strand, counting down.
TTATGGTACACACCCTATGCAGTCACCGTACTTCACTGAGAGAGATCAATGCACCTCAACAGGAAAATAAGAACAGAAAGCAGTAACAGTGCACGCTTCTCTAATTGCCGTTTGTTATTTCTAGGACACAGGACCAAGGACGCTAATGTATGTACTTTGTATGTTCCTCTTACATTTGCTAAATAAGTGTTTAAGTCCCAAACTGAACATTTATGACTTCGTTGGATCACGACCAGAATGTGGCACGCTATTAGCCTTGCCCAGTGCATTAAGGGGTTGCAGCATCGAATTTACGACGCTGCTAAGCTTGACTTCTCTATCCCATCCATTAACTACGAAACAAAGTGGGTACGCAATGGCTCGATCTATATTAACGGGTTGAAAAACACATCCAAGCCATACGAAATTTTAGGTGATGATTACCTCTTACTCTGTTCAATTATCAATGATAATTTGCGATAAACTCCGTATTCGTTATAATAATCGCGCAGATTCCACGCATCGCAGAAGTTTCTGTAAGCGTGACCCTAGTGAGTTGACAAAGAACCGGGAAGAACTCAATAACATGTGGGGAGTGGTCTGCCCTCCCCTTTGAGGCAGCGGATTTTAGTGACGAATGCATACTGCCACCGTCCTTTGCCATGGAGGTCGACCTAAAGATGCTCATCGCTCAGGCACTTACTAATGGGGTCAGCGGACAACAATTTCAATAAACATGGTTAGTGAAGTCTGCAGAAAAAGCTAAAAAAAATTCGGAGAATTGTCTATATGTGCGTAAGCATTGTTGGACTCGGCTGTGACGTCATTCTTGCTCATTTTTTCTTAGTACGGGCACCTACCTCATGCTCATCTACCCATGGCCTTTCCCGTGGCAAAGAACTCTTGAGCTGTAGTAGGCAATTGCCACATGTTCTCCATGGATGCAGCCCCTTCAATGGAATCATACCAACTGAGCCGGAACGCCAGGCACGAGTACGCCTCGACGGAGCATAGCGGTCGAAATGGGACGCCATCTGCCGCATGAGCGCGTAAGGTGGGGTGAGAGGGGACAGTGCATCGCGGCGATGTTATGTCACCCTCACTGTGCATTTTGCAAGCGTGTGGTATGAGCGCTTTCATTGTCTACGGAAGTTCTCGCCTGCGTTCTGACTATGCCTCAGTAACGCCCAATGAAAACGCGCCAATCATCCCAACGCGCTCGCTTGCCCGCGAGCTGTTCATAAGCTGGAGGACGCTCACCAGCGTTCAAGTCGGCATTGGGCCACCACAAAATCTCTAGTTGGCCCACACCAGAATTATATGTTGGCCAATCTGCAATTGCAGAATCTCATGTTGGCCAACCTGCAATTTAAGTAGATCCACCCCAAAATTTCAACTTGGCCCAACCTCCTATTTCAGTTGTGTCAACCGCAAATTTCAATTAGGCCCACCCGGAATTTGAAATTGGCCCACTGCCAAACATGAGTTCGCCCTCCTTGAAATTTCAGTTGGGCCACCCCCACCCACAACTTCAACTTCACCGACCCTTAAATTTAAGTTGGCCCACATACAAACCTGAAGTTGGCCCACCCCGATATTTAACTTGGCCCACCGCACATTTCAAGTTGGCCCACCCCCAAATTTCTATTTGGCCCGCTGCAAAATTTGAGATGATCCACTAGAAAATTAAAGTTGAACCACCCTCAAATTTCAAGTTGAGCCACCCACTTATTTTATTTCGCCGATGTCCAATTGTCAAGTTGGCCCACCCCAAAGTTGGCGTGCATCGCATTTCTAGTTGACCCACTCCCAAATTACAAATTGGCCATTGCATAAATTTTACTTTGCCCACCTCCAAATTTAAAGTCGAACCACTTTCAAATTTCAATTTGCCCACTCCTACTATAAACTTCTCGGTGCATTTTCTAAAGAGTCCTATGTATTTCTATGGGTATTCTCTTGTGTTATTTTTTCCTTGAAGTTGTTCGTTATCGATCGAAAGGTACTAATCATCTACATTCGCGCTATTATAATAATTATATGCCTTAACTTTGCAAATTACGCATTTTTGTGCGGATACAGGGTATTACACTATTCGTGTGACTGGGCTGGGGAGCTCGCCGAAGGATGATTACGCATTAAAATTATTCTATAACCATAGTGTACGCGTGTGGTGCCAATAATATTTCCAGTTCTCAAAAGTACGTGAGCATTTGTGATAGGGACCTTGGCATCTAGAGTAATACGTGTATAGCTTAAGGAAAAGCTTGACCTCTGATTTGAAACTTTATTACCATCGAGTTTGCAAACCACTGCTGCAATTATGAGAGTGTTGTGTTCAATACTAGACACACGTAAACCCTACCGGATTACAGATTTTCCTTTCAGCTGTCTTTTTTCGCCAAAGCGTAACAATATTAGCCAATGTACTCTATAGATACTTTTGATAGCAGAGCTTGAATAATGAGGTCACTAGTTTTATTCTACTTTTTCATGTACAATTGATGCTCATCATTATATAAGGTCCTTCTTCTCACTCATGTGGATCAATTCCTTTCTGTTATAGGCAGTATATTCAGGAATTTCCTCAAATTTGCGCCTCATGTTGTATACTGCAAATGTTTTCTTTCAGGCAGTTACAGGTATCCATAAAAGTAAAAAAATATCCTGTATTTCTTCACGTCAGAAATACAAGTAAGATCTTATCACTTCAGCTTTGTGCATAAGTATCCTATCGCCTTGCTATAACTTTCTAGAATGCCATACTTTTTCATATATTTCGTAATTGTGACTTTCGGGAACCCTCCATGACAGAATATGCTAACCAACACTTGTTAGCTTCATAATGAACCCGTGGCAAATCAAACCGCATGAAAAAATGAGGAATTTTGTGTTGAATCATGCAGACAATTGCGGAGTTTTCTTTACAAAGTTAGAAACGTAAAACATTCATGTATACGAAAGAGTAAATCAGTGAAACATTGTTTCTTGCTTTCAACTAATCTTATTTCGTTTCTATTTTATAGCGAAGCTGCTAGAAACTACTTTGTACACTATTGTGTCCGCGATTAGGAAAAACTCCAGTAGATTTTCTTTACAAAGTTAGAAACGTAAAACATTCAAGTATACGAAAGCGTAATATCATTGAAACATTGTTTCTTGCTTTCTACTAATCTTATTTCGTTTCTATTTTATAGCGAAGCTGCTAGAAACTACTTTGTACACTATTGTGTCCGCGATTAGGAAAAACTGCAGTAGATAATACAATGCCGGCCTACCCTCGGCGGAGGGGACGCAATCGTTAAGCACTCCCCATAGCTGGTCCGATCCGGAAGCTAGTACAATACTGGGCCAACCCGCGGCGTAAATGAAGCAGGCGTTAATCACTACCAATACGTGAGTCGGTCCCAAAGATAGTCCAATGCCGAGCTCACCAGTGGCAGAGGTGCAGTTCACCATTAGGGGGCCCACATACACAGCTTTACTGTGGTGAGAATGTTGGGCTTTTAGTATGAACACATTTCTGCTGTAGTTGAACCAAAGAAAAGGAAGAAAGCAAAAGAGTTGGTGGACAAAGTCCTTATTAGTTACATCATTGTAAGTCACGTAGAACACAGATATTGTAATCAATTTTGCTTTAGTATTTGTCGAAATATTTCCTTGACAATGGGGCAGCTCACACTGTTCTCCGTTCCCTTTCATTAGCCCTTCCACCTTCCTTTTTGCTCTTTCTGAGCTGCGCTACAAGCCTAAAAAGGTGGCTATTATGTTTGCGAGCAATAAACAAGTTTGTAATTGCGGGTGGGATGCGGAACCGGACAGCTGGTGTGGGCGCCGAATTCAATGTCCCTTATAGCCCATAAAGTGCCAACAGTTGTTAACCATGGTGGTTGGTACCAATTTTTCTGTTATCTTCGCGGCATGCACTCTAGGCGCATTATTCATGCTCTGATCACGGCTAGGTTCCATCACGGATTACCGCGACATGAGGGGGCACTGATACAGCGCTTTCTAATGAGATGAATGTCATCGACGCATGTTGCCCCTTTGTGGCTGCGACCTGTGACGACTTCCACTGTCGTCTGTCATGTCATAAATTTGGTGTGAGGTGTGGTAGGGACCAGTGTAATAAATGCACTTGTACTAGTGTATATTCACGACTCAAGGGTATGAACGCCATATGAAATAAGTGGTATAAAGTTTGTAAACAGGGATAAGGTGCCTCAGAAAGGCTGGCCAACATTTCGATAGGAGGACCTATCTTCGTCAAAGGCGGCCTCGTCATCCTCGATGTTAGTTTTAAAGGGTTAATTCAGTGACGTCACGTGCGGGTGTTGTCGCTGGCGGTTGGCTTAACGAGCGCTGTCGTGCGACGTCTGTGAGCTTCGTTCCCAAGATGGGGGGACAAGAGCGGAAGAGAGTGAACGCGGGGAGAAAAGAAAGAAAAGCGGAAAATAACAAGAAAAAGACAAAAAAAAACATTTTAAGAAAGACGGGGGCCAGGAGGCGCGTTGGGGAGGCGAGAGGTTAGGAAGCATTCAGGAGTGTTGTTGGCGGCATGTTCATGTGGCATTAGAAGAGCCGGTCAGGCGGTCAGTGCGCGGGTAACACTAAAGAAAAAAAGAAAGAAAAAAACATGAGTTGGAGGAGTAATTTTGAGTAGCATAGCAGCAATACGTCGAGTAATTTTGAAGTAGTTAAGATGGTGACGAGGAGTCTGCGGTGCTATGCATGGGGTTACTGAAAGGCAGCGGCATGGTCTTTCAAAAGGCATTGCCCCAGTCGCTCACCGTAGGTGTCATTACGGTGGCATCAAGAAATGACGATACCCTGGGTTGAGGAGCCGAAAAAGGAAAACAAATAGGCAGATCTAACACACATTTTATAATCTACGGGAAGCGAAGCATAAATAAAATGGTTAATATAACGCTTTACAGCAAAGGTGATGTGTGCAATTTAGTTGCGACAAATGTACGCACAGAAAAGTAAGACACATATTAGGAGAAATTTACGGATTCTGTACTTATGGTGTCACAGTGGGATGTTACCATTCTTTAGGGCTGGCCAAAAAGGAGTACACCTGCAATGACAAAGACTAAAGCAGAGGATGTCGACTAAATCAAATAAGTCATGCAATGGTATCGATCATTCCATGAACAGTTTTGTATACAATAGATGTATATATAAGCCCACGGGATATCTTCGTGGTCTGTGTAGGAATCTTTCATAGAGTGCCATGCCAAGCCTGGTGCAGTGACGAAGAATCCCAGTGGGGAATGCTTATCGCTTAGATCAAGACAAATAAAGTAAATCAAAGAATCTGGTATATATATTCTGGCATAGCATTCGCAAATGGGTGTGCGTTAGAGCTGCCTGCTTGTGAACCGACATTATACGCGGAGGTTTTATGTCAAAAATATATTTGTTAATCAGAAAAGAGCAGTCGTACAGTAATCGGGCATGCCCATTCTGGATAAGTGGGCAACAAATCGTTAGCAAATACCGAGTCGGTAAATGAAACAAAACAAAGTAAACAATAATATATTATATTTTTCCATTCTTTTACCATGTCGGTGTAGTTCAGTGGTCATTATATCTTCAGGTTCGATGTACAAAGTATTTTTTCATCAAGCAGAGAAAGGCTGAACATAACTGCTGAGCATACATGATTTATATTAGCCACTTCATGTAGTTTTGTACGCATATACACAAATACATCCGCCGACAAAGCGACCAAGCGAAAAGCACCTAGAGCCATGAAATCACGCCAAACCCGGGGTAGGCCTATAAAGCCGATAAAGCTTCGCTTCAGAAAAGAAAGGTAACTCGCCTCGCCTAGGGGGTTGCAAAAACCTTTTCGGAACTTTGCGATGCGGTGAGCTAGCTCCGAGGAAATATACAAGTTTACCTGGTCAGGAAGATGACGTAACTTGCACAAGAAACTGCAATATAGTTGGCAGAAGCATGCCGTGGAACTTACCATAAGAGGCAATGATGCGCTGGCTGTGTTTCGATTGAATACATTGATTTCTCAGCACTTTTATGTCGGTGCGTGCAGCAGGCTCGCGACTTTTGACCTTGCTCACTGTGGAATGCGAGCGGATAATATCGTCGAGAACAATGAATGGAAAGCGCCGACTTTCTCAACTATCAAGAAGCCTCGTGGTGCAGAAAAAAGTTGTTGTGGAAGAAATTGGGGACATCCGCACCTCCTCGTGTCTGCAAGCCATCTGCAATGCCATATCGAATAATGCGGATCATTCTTTTCTTTATACTAGACGCCCTCCAGGAAGCAAACTGATTAGCAAATCACTTGGTTGTTGTCTCGTATTGTTTCGAACCTCTTTAATAAAAAAGGCGGTGTCCAACCGTTAGATTTAATACGGTGCTACCCTACAGCCGCATTTTCTAAACAATAAGCGACACTAGCTTCTTTTCGCACTTGTGTCATGTGCTGAGAATTACATCAGAAAACTATAAGCAACGTTGTTAAGTAGCATTGCAATATATCATAATTTCGTCTCTCCTTTAGTTTGTCCTCCATTCCCTCGTGAAAAACAACACACGATTCTAAGAAAAACTTTATTATTACTGCCTGTTTTAATGGCTATAGAAAATGCGTATTTTAGCGCGTGATGTAAAAGTGGGGAACTCCCTAACAAACGAAAGGAAGACTCCTAGTAACTTTCAGATGATCTGATTAAAGATATTACATAAAATACAGCGAAATAACTGGAAATTGTTTTTCATTAAGTTGCTGACATGTAATTCTAAATGTAATAAAAAAGTGCTCAAACATCTGATCATTATATTATTGTTATTATGGTATTATTTACTTGCGAGAAATAACACCCTCTAGCACAAAATCTTGAAGTTTCAGTACCGCGTGTATGCATTTTTCTGAATAAACTGAACAACAGCCAATCTTTAAAATGAAATATCCAATACTTTATTCGCTATCGGCGTACTGCTCTTTTTCAGGAATCACTTTGAAACGTCATTCAATACCATACTGGAGGACCATGGCTAATTTGTAGATAAACTGTGTGGTTAACGTTCCAGTCTTACGTAACTGATTACCTGGTACACGACAGTGGATGTATACGGATGGTTTATTTGCTGCTCATTATACGTACATGAGTGTTTTTGTGTTTCACCTAGATCAGTATGCATCCACCGAGGTCGCCAATCTAACCAACGACGTTACTTAGTGGCGAAATGTAATAACAAATGAGCCACCATGGTGCGTAGGTGCATAGAAATTTATCAATTGCACCACCCCCAACATACGAATATCTACTTTCTGATGAATAATACAGACGTGAATTACAATTTTTAGGTTGCTTAGACAGCACAATATTTATTGCTACTACTTTACTATGCTGCTTTATATCCAGGTCACCTTTAGCAGTACATCCAAATGGTTTTGAGCATTTATGTGTGTTAGCTGGCACAATTTTTTTAGTTTTTGACTCCGCATTAGGAAAGCTTTCTGAAGCCTTGCTTATGGAAAAGAACATGGTATTTTTTTTATTCCAGTAACTATAGTGATGAAGAAGGTTTCGCTTTAGTGAAGACATCGTTCTTCGCAGCAATTCGCGGGGGTCATCCGTGCATAGACATATTAGTTGCTAGAGAAATGAACACACAATAAAGAAATAATTCATGGTTTTTAGGTTATTTAGGCTACATTACAAAAGCGTCTCTACCTACCCGTACATTCAAACAAACTAAAATTATTTGAGGCCTAGAAGACTTTTTTGCAGCTAGTTGGTTAATACGCAAAGCATTCACATTATCCTGAACACAACATACAGAAAAAAATTCAGGCTACGAGAGTTGTGTTGATAACAGGTTTATTCAAGGAAGGAAAACAACTATATAAAAATACGTGCACAGAATCAAGCCAGGCTTCCGATTTCACATGAAATATTACAACGTTTATTTCAGAGTTATTCCCGTATAGCTAAGGAAATACGAAGTTTTTAGTAGAAGAATTACATAGCGTTTCTTATTTTGACGACGTTCAACAAATCATGTGCTATAATCTCCATTACACGAAACAGCTGTATTTAACGTAATCATGCTTCCCAAGTGCATGCATGCAGCGCGTTGGCAAAACTGTACGACCATTACATCTAAGACACAGTTGGCATTTTCGTGCACGGCCTTATATAGAGCTGTTTAAACTCTATACATATGAGACTATACTTCTTTGCTGTTTTGATAAACATGAAATCTGCAGCCCCAGGAGAGTTTGAATTTGAAAATTCTTGCGCAATCAGACCTAAAATGATTGGGTATAATACTGGTTGCCTGAGCATTTCTAAGCTTGCCTGAGTCTGACATTCTCATCTTGAGCGAAGACACTGAAATAAACTTTGAGTCTATCAAAATGAGTTCTGCAAGACAGTAGTGACATACGGCTGATGATGCATAAATGAGGTTGTTAAACATACGTTACTTGCATGATTTTGCATGTTTATCAAAAATGGGATCCTGAACGAACGCCCATGTATCTTCCGCTCTGCAATGAAAAAAAATTGATTAACCTACATGTAGTCTAACCATTTGAAATCCCTACGAAGAGGTAATCTTGTATTGCTTTGTTTATTTACATATCTAGCAAAGTAAATACGATCTCTCTTTCGACCTATAATGTAGCAATACTATTTACAAAAGTGTCAGTTATTACTTTTCACATAAGGAGTACCAGATTTCTATTTCCTCGATCTGAAATGGAACTAACTGGTGTATCTTTCAAATGTATCACAGAAATCGAGTTACTCTGTGCAGGTATGCTGGTTGAGTGGACAGGTGCAAAGTCACGGTACTTGATACGTTATTATGATAACAACTCCTTGGTGATATCGGATCTGATCGACAAAGTATCGGGTGAGTGAATTTGGTTGGCCAATTTAGCCAATATATGAGAAAACCTTGCTTTAGCAGAACTGCCACATATATCGTGCAGTGAGTCTGCCAATGTTTCCCCCGCTATCTTAATATTCTCTAATAAAGAATTGTTAAAAACTTTGCTAAAACGATATCAATCACCAGCCAGCCTTTATTTTTGCTATACGAGCTTCTAAAATGTGGCATCTGGAACTATTTATACCAATGCCCTATATCTATGGTTTGGCTAATGAAAGCGCTTGTAGCATCGGTACTTTTGTCATTTCCAATACTACATACTTTGAGTGCTACACATGCCTCACTTTCGACTTCATCATCTCTACATATGATCATCCATTGTACATCTTCTTCATCTGCATATATCATCACCAGCAGCACAGCTTGGTCCTCGTAGTAGTAGCATGAGCTCCGCTCGCGGATCATTGCAAGCGGTTCATTGCAAATGGTGGACGGTGCTTTTCGTTCCCCAAGACCTCTCGCAGATTATCACTGCAGCTGCGCTCGAGTCGGCGCATAACACCACCGGCCATGCTCACTTCAGTCAATCGAGGCACGTCCGAAGCCGCTGCTCCACTGCGGCTTTCGCCTTCCGTCATGACCATTAACAGCCGCCAGCGCAACCCCCAAGTCTTCGCTGGTCTATGCGGGGATGACGCAGAGGACTGGCGCCAAACCTACACTTCGTAAGCGACTTCAACAAGTGGGACAGTTTGCCGAAATTGCACAACGTCCCATTCTACACTTCCGATGTCGCGAAAAGCTGGTTTTCGAACCATCAGCCAGATCTTCTTGACTGGGCGACGTCAACGCAACAGCTTCGGTAGATTTATGGTACCCCAACTGCTCGCCCAACCCAACATATTCCAATTTTGTCGAAGGCATCAACAGGATGAGCAACGTGAATAAGCTCCTGAGGAACCTATAAGCTTATTCTATCCAGCATTGCGCTATCAGCGCACGTCTTACAGCTCCTCCTATCACTGGTCACCTTCACTTTCCTACCCCACTAATATGCCTGTGAGTTTTCGTAAATCTCGCCAAAGGTCGCGTCTCCACGTCGTCGTTCGGTGTCGCCTCCCGGACCCGCTTCTCATGTCACGGACGGCTTCTCAGAAAACTCCCCGATGCAGTTTTGCGGGGGAAACTGCATCCACTAGACAGACTACAATTCCTCCGGGGCGACCATCAACTTGTTGTCAATGTTTATTGAAGGCGCCTACGTCGAAGCTCTCGTTGATACAGGCGCTACCATTTCGATTATTCGTTCTGACCTTTGTTTTCGCCTCTGAATAGTGACCACGGCTATCTCCAGCCTTTCTCTTCGTGCAGCGATCAACTTTACTAATCGTCCAATGGCGCAGTGTACTGTTCTTAAGTCCATAGACATGTTTCGTTACCACATTGTTTTTGCGGTTTTTCGTGAGTGTACCCATCAACTCACCTTAGGCTGCGACTTCTTATCTTCCGCGTCCGCTTCTATCTCTTGTCATTAGCGCCTCATACAAATGGATGTCACATGCTGTTCTCTTTCTAACCACGACGAACGGATTCGTCTCGTCACCTCTTCCGATTATTTTCTTTGGCCATATAAAGAAAAAATTATAAGTGCCAATTCCTGCAACCTGGTGCATGGTGACGTACTCCTTCTACCCTACGGTCATGCCCTATCTCGAGGGATTCTGATTACATTTGGCCTTTTTCGCTTGTCTGAGGAGTCTGCATTGCTTACCACTTTAAACCAAACTCCATAACTCGAACAGTTGCCTCTTGGATGAACTGTCACTTGCGCGGTTGACACTCATCCCGTTGCAATTGTCACACTTTCAAAAGTGCCGCCTGAGTAAAGTTCGCCGCAAAGTAATGCCTCTTCCACACCATAGTTGGCAACCATGAGCCCTGGCCTGATTGGCAATAGTAGGCAACCATGAGCCCGGCCATGAGTCAAGGTCTCCTCGCACTACTGAAGAAACAGCGTTCCTTGTTCGACGACAATTCGCCCGTCCTCGTTAAGACTACTGCCGCTACCGACCGCACATAGAGTGATGGCTCCCGCATTGTTCAGCGGTGCCCATATCGCGTGCCTCTTTCAGAGCGCAAAATCATCATGGAAAACCTATCAGACATGCTTAGCCGAAATATGATGCGATCTTCCTCGAGTCCTTGGTCCTCCCCAGTTGTTCTAGTGTAGAAGAAAGACGGCTCATTGCGTTTTTTGTTTGATTACCGTGCGCTGAACAAAATCACGCGTAAAGATGTTTACTCCCTGCTAAGGTTCGACGATGCACTAGATTCCCTCCACGGCGCCGAATATTTTCTAGCCTTTACCTTAGATCAGGCTGCAGGCATATATCGATGTCTAAATCCGACAAAAAAAATCGGTGTTTACTACCTCTTATGGGCTCTACGAGTTCAATGTGGTGCCTTTTGGACTCTGCAATGCGACTGCCACCTTCAAACGCATGATCGATAGCATCTTACGTGATTTGAAATGGAAAAGCTGTCTGTGCTAACTCGACGACAATGTAGTGTTTTAAACCACGTTCTTACAACATTTACAACGTCTTGATGTCCTTGCCTATCTTGAAAATGCTCCCCTTTAGCTCAACACAAAAAATGCAGTTTCGCCAGCAAGATCATGAAATTTCTGGGGCACTTAGTCATCAAAGAAGGTATTCGGCCGGACCCTGAGAAGCTTGCTGCCAACCTTGAATTTAGCGTCTGCTGCGGCAAAAATATCTGCGCAGTTTTCTCGGACTTCCTTCTTACTTCTGGCGCTTCATAAGCAACTTTACTGCGCTTGCGTCCCCGCTCCATCAACTCCTCGGCAGTAATGCGCCCTTCGTTTGGCCCGCCGAATGTGAATGTGCTTTCTTAACTTTGTAACACGCGCTGACGTCGGACCTAGTAGTGTGCTATTTCGATCTGACCGCGCCCACCATCCTTCACATTCTTGGTAGTAGTCATGCTCTCGGTGCCATTCTTCTGCAACGTGACAACACTTTCCACGAACGAGTAATTGCTTACGCTAGCGGTCCGGTAACCAGTGCAGAGAAGAATTACACCACAACTGAGCAGGGAGTGCCTTGCTGTTAGGCCAGTACAAACATTTTTTCCATAGTTTCACGGACGCGATTTTAGTTTTTCTTTTTCTTGTAGCGCCAAAAACACGAGGAAGCAGAAGAGAAAAACAGACACACACAGGTGCTAACTTCCAACAATTGGAAGTTAGCGCCTGTGTGTGTCTGTCTGTCTTTTTTGCGTCCACGTGTTTCTTGCGCAACAAGAAAAACTTCAAAATAGTACACCAACAAGCCCAAATATATACATTTATGGCTATCTTACAGTCGTTACCGACCATAACGCATTGAGCTGGCTTTCGTCGCTATAGAATTGATCGCGTTGCCTTGGTCGCTGGGTGCGTTGCCTACAGGAGTATGAATTCAATGTCACCTACAGGGCTGGAAATAAGCATCAAGACGCCGAGGACCTAACTCGCTATCCTCTGCCAAATTTTGGCGATTCACCATTGCTTCTCCGTACTGGCGTACGTTCCGAATCCTTTCCATCGGCTTTACCGATCACAGTCATCGATTGGCTAAGACCCGACAGCTCATCTATCCTTGTGACCCACCAACGTATCGACCCATACTGACGAACTATTCTCGAACGCACGGAAGGTACTACGCGACCTCCAAACGCCCAACTTCGTCGACAACTTAATCAATTCAAGCGGCACAATGGGGCTTTACATCGCTACATTGATCACGTCGATGGAAACAAGTGGGTCCCGGTAATACCACGTTCTCTGCAACGTGATATGCTCAAAGCATTTCACGATCATCCGAGGGCCGGTCATCTAGGCTACCGCAAGACTTACGACGGAATACGATGTCGCTGCTTCTGGCCTGGCCTGTCTTCAGCCTTTGCGAAGTACGTTGCATCCTGCGTTCGTTGTCAAAGCCACAAACGACCAACACCAGCTCCTTCTGGCTCTTTACAATCTCTGCCTTGTCCCGCTTCACCTTTCGAAAGCGTTGGAATATACTTGTACGGTCCACTTTCCACGACATCACATGGCAATCGATGGATTGTAAAGACCCAACATGCTACGCGGAGGCAACATCTTTACCATCGGGGACTGCTGCTGAAGTCGTCGATATTTTTCTACACAACATTTTTACACGTCATGGCGCTCCGCGCTTTCTCCACAGAGAATGCGGCATAGTCTTCCTCTCTTCTATCCTTACCGAAGTCCTGTGCGCCTCTAGCAGAATTCACAAGACGACTTCCAGTTATCATCCACAGACCAACGGCTTGAAGGAGCATTTTAATTGTACTCTCTCCGACATCATTGCGATGTACATCTGCCCCGACCCCACGAACTGGGATGCAAACCTGCCTTTCATGACATTCACATATAACACGGCTACGCAACGTACCACCGGCTTTTCACCTTTTTTCCTCGTATATTTTCGTTTACCAAGTTTCGTTCTTGATGTATCATTCCTTTGGACTTCTGTACCCCCAGCAGCTCCTTTCTCGGAACAGTTTCTGTCTCGCATCGCTGACTGTCGTCACCTCGCCCGCCTTAACACCGGCGTCTCCCAGAACTCTCGCAAGTTTCATTACGACTCGACCCACCGTGCTGTGCCTTTTTCTCCTGGCGACAAAGTTCTTTGGACTCCTTTGCACGTTCCCGGCTTATGTGAAAAATTTCTCACGCGTTTTATTGGACCTTACATGGTCATTGAGGCGACATCACCGGTGAATTACAGCGTCTCGGCCCTTATAACGCCGTCCGAAAACCGTTGGCGTGGGACAGAGTGCATGTGTCTCGTTTAAAACCATACACTCGACGCATTTCATAATACTTCCCACGGCCAGGTGGCCTCTTCCACAGCGAGAGGCAATTAGTGTGAGTGCAAAGTACGCCTAACTTTCAACTTCATCATCTCTAGATATCATCATCTATTGTACTTCTTCTTCATCTGTATATATCATCACCAGCAGTACAGCTTGATCCACGTGGTAGTGGCACGAGCTCAGCTGGAATAAAGTGGTTCCTTAAGATATAAAAAATGTGGTCATGATTTTTTGAACTCAAGTGGACTGTAGCAGCGTTTTTAAACACAATGCCTTTCCCGTTTCTAAATCACCACTACCTGGATTTAGTCGTGATATGTGAGAGATCGCTTGACTGCATGACATGACAGGATATTCATGACATCAAACACATAAATATCATGGACTAGCGTTTTACGCCGTCGTTATGCCTATGTGCTAATTTACTTAAATGTATCATATGAGTATATGCAACACATGCAGGCATAGTACGAGTAGTATGCATAATATATATAACATGGCATGATAAGTACGACACGCACTCATGACAAGCAAGTCATTTTTGACATGCATGCATGATATAACATGTATATGACTACATGATAGGCATGACAGTCATGACGATATGGCTTTCACGAACAACGGTATAAATGACATTACGCGCGATGTACCATGTTATGCCACGTCATTCATATGATGAAATGAACTTATTGCCTAGCCCACTAGGTACGTGCTTATATTCGCGCTTGTGATAGCTTGTTATCCATGGTATGCAATGCATCCTTGTCATATATGTTGAGCACAAGCTCAACGGCCGGGTGGACAACCTGAAAGACAAGGTCGACCAAATCGAGGAACACCTCGACGGGCTCGAAGATTATATTAAGACAACGTTCACCACGATGATTAACGACAGGTTCGCCGCCATCGAGCGGACGTGTCAGCAGTTAACGAACGCAATACAGCAAATAACGTGGCAGTACAATCAGCAACAATCATGGCCGCTACAGCAACAGCAACAACTACAGCAGTGAAGGGTCTCGTGACCTGGCACTGGAACTAACGGTTTCGCTAGCAAGAAGGCAGTCTTGCAGCAACACATAACACAAGTAGCAAGCAAGCCTGATATAATCATGATAGAAGAGACTCGGGATGATGCAGTGTCGCTACCCAGTTATCGGGTATACGCCAAGCCTCCAAAGGTCAGCGGCGGTAGAGGGATATGTCCATTGGTTCGCAAGGGACTCACCTTCATTGAGCACGAGTTGCACAATAGTAAAATTGAATACACTCTCATCGAGGTCGTTACGGGCAAGAAACAAAAGCACAGCACCTTTCTGCTTAACGTCTACAGTAGCCGTTCACACTGGAAGCAAAAATTCAAGACGCTCCTTCACAGAGCCAGCACCATGGCGGGGACTCACAGGCTCATCGCCTGCGGGGACTTCAACGCGGCACACCGGGCATGGGGATATAACAAGCAATTGGCCAAGGGACGAGACTTGTTCCAAGACACATTAGACCTGGGCTTCAGCCTCATCACAGACCCGACTGATCCTACAAGGATTGGGAACTCTGTGTCCAGGGATACGACGCCGGACCTCACGTTCGTGAAGAACGACGAGAAGGGGAATATCTCCTGGCGCAACACGGGGTCAGAACTCGGCAGTGACCACTACATCGTAGAGGTCATCATACCGGAAGAGGTCAAGGCCTCGGAGGACACCAGAAAACATCATTTTACGGATAGGGATGCCTTCCGTAGCCTGTTACCAACGGAGATGGAGGAAATCGAGAACATAGAAGAATGGTCCGCGCACATCGCGGGGAAGGTCAAGGAGGCGACCAAACTCATAGAAACGGATGAGCAGGTCGAAAAGGTTGACAGCCGCCTCGCGCACTTATTCGAAGCAAAGCAATCTATCCTAAACAGGTGAAAGAAGCACCGACTAAATCGGCGCCTAAGGAAGAAGTTAGCGGAGCTGAATCGCGCCATCGAAGTTCATTGTCGGCTGCTCTGCACGCAACAATGGAACGAAATCTGTAATGCTGCGGACGGGCAGATGCATTGCGGCAAAACCTGGAACTTGATGCGGCATCTGCTCGGCGAGTCTAAAACAAAATCCCACCAACGCGACCGCCTCGCAAAGATCATTCACAGAGTAGTCAAGGAAAACGGGGAAACCGAAGTAATCAGACGCATAAACAGCAAGTACCTTCCGGTTACACCCACGGAAAGGCATCCTGACTACGGCGGTCAAGCCAACGAGAAGCTCGACCGCGATATCAGCGTCGAGGAGGTGCGAGCGGCCCTGCACGAACTAAACAGCAAGTCGGCGGCCGGCCCGGATCACATCTCGAACAGAGCGCTCAAGAACCTCAGCGATGTGGCCATCGAAAACCTCACCGGTTACTACAACAAGTGCTGGAGTGCGGGGTCACTGCCCCAGCAGTGGAAGACTGCCAATACCATACTCATCCCCAAACCAGGCAAGCCGCCGAACACGGACAACCTACGGCCCATCTCTCTCACGTCCTGCGTGGGCAAGGTGTTGGAGCACGTCCTCATGTGTAGGTGGCAGGATTACCTGGAGGAGTCGGGACTATACCCCTCCACGATCATCGGGTTTCGGCGTTCCCTCGGCACCCAAGACGCGATGATTCTGTTGAAGAAAGATATCATTGACGATGACACCCTAACGAAAGACAACAAGGCCATTCTGGGGTTGGACCTGCAGAGCGCCTTCGACAAGTTGAAGTACTCTACGATCCTAGCCCAGGTGTCCAGACTCAACATGGGCGCTGGAACGTACAATCACATCAAGGACTTTCTGACGGGGCGGACTACCGAGCTCTGCGCCGGCGATCTATGGCTCCAAGAGAAGAGGCTCGGCAGTGTTGGGACCCCCCATGGCTCGGTCATCTCGCCGTTCTTATTCAACCTCGTTATGATCGGGGTGGCCAAGCGACTCTGTCGCGTCGAGGGCGTCCGGCACACTATCTGCGCCGATGACATCACGCTGTGGGTTCCGGGAGGCAGCGATGGTCACATTGAGAGCACGCTGCAAGAAGCCGTCGACGCGATTGAGGACCAGCTGAACGGTTCCGGTTTGATCTGCTCACCGAGCAAGTCAGAACTGCTGGTGTTACCACCGAAGCACGTCAGACGTAAGCAGAGCGAAGCGAGGGATTACGAGGCCATCAAGATCGTGACGAGAAACTGCCACGTGATCCCGGAGGTTGACAAAATCCGGGTGCTCGGCATGATTATAGACAAGCGACGGGGCAACGGCGAGACTATTTTCCGCCTTACAGCCAAGATTACCAACGCCATACGTCTCATCAGACGGGTTGCCAACCTCAAGGCCGGGATGAAGGAGGAAAGCTTGATTCGGCTTGTGCACTCCTTCGTAATCAGCCACGTCACCTACGTTGCAGCTTTCCACAACTGGATGCAATGCGAAAGGAATAAAATCAACGCCCTGATACGCCGAGCGTACAAGGCGGCGCTCGGACTATTCGAGTGTACGAACACCAACAAGCTCCTGAGCCTGGGGGTACACAATACCCTCGACGAAATTGCGGAAGCGCAACGGACCGCCCAGCTGGAGCGGCTCTCTATGACCGAAGCCGGCAGGCGCATACTTCAATACTTGGGCTTCACGTCCCGAGCGAAAGTGGCCAGTAGCGACGTTTCTGTCCCGGACGGAATCCGGCGCCGGATTCGGGTGGACCTCATCCCGAGAAACATGAACCCGGAGTATAACAAGGAGAGAAGAGCGCCGAGGGTCAAGGCCCTCATCGACTTTCACGCCAAGGACGAGCATGCAAGGTTCGTGGATGCGGCAGAATACCAGGGAGACTGCGCGGCGTTCGTAGCTACCGTCATCGAGGCGTCGTCCGCGTGACGAGGGCAGCGGCGAGCTTACGGGTCCGCGAGGCGTGTCAGGCGGAGGAGGTGGCCATTGCCCTGGCCATTGCCGACCCCGGGTGCCAGACGGTGTTGTGCGATTCGCGAAGTGCAGTGCGGAATTATGCAAAGTGCAAAGTGTGTGGTGAGGCTGTGCGCGTTCTGTGCTCGGCTGACCTGAAACGACAGAATCGGTATGTTAGAATCAAGTGGTTCCCGGCGCACGCGGGCAACGACGCGTCCGAGAAGCACGATAACCACAACGAGACGGCACACGCAGTGGCGCGAGCGCTAACCAACCGCGCCGCTGCAACCGACCGTCCAACGTGGTGTAGTGCAAAGGACCGCATGACGACGTTCAATGAACTTACACAGTTTCACCGCCTGGCTCGAAGGACTTTCCCACCCCCGCACCCGGGGCTGAGCCGAGCGGAGGCGGTGCTGTTCAGACTGGTTCTTTACCCACCCCAGTGCTAATGACTCATCTGTACCCTAAATTATATGTGAGTGATGTGTGCCGCGTGTGCCAGCGGGAGAGGGCCACCCTGACGCACATCCTATGGGATTGCACCAAGTTCCCCAATGAGGCTTCGACAAGTACAACGATTCCGCCGCGACTCGCGGCTGCGGCGGAATGCTACGACCACGAAAGTCAAACCTGGGCCGTCCAGCAGGTCTCGGCGGCTCTTGAAAGACAAAGGCCGAGCGAAACCGACGGAACGTTGCCCCTCAGGGCGACCGACCACGGGAGTAACACGCGCTGGAGTTGAGTAGAGACCACCCGCTGAGAAGACGTCAGGGCCCGCGTCACGGCGCCATTTAGTCATGGTGTCGTTCTGCAGGCGACTACATGAAGTTGTCTCTCTCTCTCTCTCATATATCCTTGGCACACATGTCATTTATGTCATTCATGGTATGTGATGCATGTGTTGTATACACGTATGTCATTTATTCCTTGCATGTCATGTTATAACATATCGTTCGACACGTCATGAATGTATGTCACACTTGTCAGGTCATTGTACACTATGTCATTCAAGTAGTGCACAAAATTCACTACATGTCATCGGTACCATGCCAAGTCAGCATCGACCTTCTTTTGCGCACGACGCTTGCGAATATACCAAGGAAGGGGCAACGAAAGAGGTGCCCCGTGGTCAGAGAAGACTTCAAGCTCTAAAATGAAGTGCTCACATTGTTTCGCAAGGAGAAATACACACAGCTCAAGTTCCTCTAGCGGCTCAAGTTGTTAAACGCGCCTATTCATTCGTAATTCTGCAACCTGCTTTCTCTGTCTTGAAATGATATTGCGCGGCAATGCTGGTAGTTGGCTAGGTGTTGCCGTAACGCCACCACATCAGTTTACAGTGTAGCTGTCATTGCAGTTGTTGACTTGGTCTTGATCTTAGTGGTCTTGTCGGGTAGGAGTCCGTTTTCAGGCAGCAGTCGTTGCAAACTTCATGGCTTGGACATTTCTTGCTGTTTGCGGAGGGTGTTCAGTATACAGGGAAATACCTGTGTCAGATGTCGCATTGTAGTAAACGTGAAGTTCTGGGCACTAGGGCAAAACGGTGAGTCACAAGACTCTCTCTTCAGCAAGCTTCTGGCACGCAAAAGAAGTTGCAACTAAAGCATAACTATAGCGGCGAACACAGTCGACGATCATGAAAAATCTGTGCTGCTGGCAAAGCCCGCTGCACATTTATGCATGACTCATTCATAGTCCTAGCGTTATCACTGGTATCTGCCTGCGTCCTCGAACATGGAACACTACTCGTGTCGTGCACGCCATGTGATTACACAATGTTCGGTGATAACATGGACGATAGAAGGAATCGGCGACACCATTCTGGAAAGTTCCGTTTTAGGAATCCAGGCTTTACACTAACCGACCCTTCTGTAACATTTGTCAGCCTGTGATAAACGGTCACCAGAAAAGGACAAAGACCTAAGCGTGTCAATATGCAAAGGGGCGCATCTACAGTCCCCTCGCCCGCAGCTCGTAATTACTGCCGATACTCATTCAGCTTGCCCGCATATCCTTAGATGACAAGTCTGCAATGCCTTCCGAATTCTTTTAAGTGTGCCTGGTCTTACTTTCGATATATTTTCTTTATCTTTTATAGAGAAAGCTTAGAGCACGCATGGAGGAACAAATACGCAGCAATACATTGGTTCCGCAATCCAAAGAAAGAGTTGAATATTGTCAAACATCTTGCGAAAGTATTGTGTGTTTAGATGCTGACAAAAATATATTTTTCTACAGATTTGACGCCATGCTCACTGTGGGTGACGAAAAACTACATAAGGAACGTTCCCTTCATGGCAAATGCTACTTTCTATCATCTCTGCAAAAATCCTGTATACGTTGGATATTGGTACCCTTGCTTCTAACTGAATCGATGAAGCTAAATAAAATGCCCATGTCGCTAAATATGGTTCCTGTTATTATCTTATATTTGCCAGCAAAGATACGCTACAAAACCCTAAGAAAATTACTGCAGATGCGTCGTGCCTTAATTTGGAAACTCTCCTGATGGCCGGGAGCTACTGTTCCTGTTGAGTTCTTTCACGGGCTATTCTTTTCAGAAATTATTGTAACGCCTTCTAACATCCAACAGACAATCAGGCCCACAGGCTCACACTAGCTAAACGCCTAAGCTATAGATGTTATATTTGAGAAGGATGCTATATTTTAGCGCCTTTCCCCAATAAGTATTTTTGAAGTCTAAAACAATAAATTGCCTTGTAAAAACTTCATTTCATCCACACTACAGAACATGGGTCGATTAGGAACGCTACTCTTCGCGACTCTACTATACTGCAGGATCCGCTCGGCAATTACTAAATTTACTCAGGGATCAGGATGCAGCGTATGAGTAATTGATTTGGCAAACAAAGCCGTGTTACGTTTGTCCAATGTTGCATCTGCCCTTCTTTTTTCTGGACTCTTTTACCAGTCTCTGCTCGTCAAATTTTCCTGTTCAAACCTACACTGGGGTATAGCGTCGGCAGCAGTCGACACCGGCTGCAGTTTTTCTCCATCCGCCGTAAAATCATGACGGGCAGCCGAAATTATTTTAGTTGAGATTTTTGTTCTCTTACAAAGGAAACGGTTCACTAAAAACTCAACTTCCGTGAGAAAAGTCCAAGGCAGATAAAAACGGTTCACATTTGCATTAATAATTCAAGCGGAATGACACGTTAGCGGTAATTTCTTTTTTAGAAGCACTCAAGTTGAGATGGTAAGCAAAACAGAGCACTAACAGTTTGAACTACAAGTTCTTGTTCCCAAATTGGAAACACTACACGACTGGTTACGCTTTAAAACAAACAATAGCATTACCTGGCAATAATCGGAAAGTAACACGTGTCCCTTCCATCATGTACGTTTGCAGAAGGACTTGTTCACGCATTCATGGCATTTTTGTGTTGGCACATGGAATGATTTTTTGTTGTATTAATTGAGCAACTTCTAATAGCTTCTTGATCCGTATTTCAAGTGTGTGATTCATAAATGGATCTTTCCATCCAGATCTAAATAAGTTGTAGTTTCGCCCGAAAGGCGAAGCATTAATTGGGATATCAAATTAGTAGATAGCTATACGAAGTGCGGATAGTAGTTTTATCGGCCCTATAATCTTGCAGATATCCGCTTATTAACTAAATTACCAACCACGTTTTCACGCGCGCTTAAATAAGCATGAGCACATCTCGCTCCATGACCGCGGAAACTCGATGTCAAAAGAGTGAGGAATCGCGCATGTCTCACTTCAACACGGCGAAAAGTCGAAAGCATAGAGCATACAAAGCTACTAGCGCTACGCACACACTGCGAACATGGCAGATCGCTTTGAAGATGAGGCCCACACGGGCACGCTCGTTGATCGCATCGCAGATCGCTTTCAAGATCCGTAGTAGCAGACGCCGGATTGGGATGCCCCCCACTCCCCCTCTCTCGGCACTCCATCGTGGCCCGCGCGCGACAGGGAGCGCTCCCGCCACGCGGCTCACCCTCGCATGCTTCCAATCGCACATACAACTTACAGCGCGCCGCTACGATTATATCGCCCTTGCGCTTCATACGGAGCCTCAAGGCGACGGTCACCCTAGTGGCAGATATGTGCATGGATTGTCCATATAGTTGTTATCGCAAAAAAATGTGCTTTACTATGTGGCACCAAGCGTTGCAGTGGTCAGCCCCACTGCAGAAACACGATGCCAGCGCATCGCAATTGTCCAAGCATTGCTGTATTACAAATCAATAGCGTTTACACTATGACCGTCAGTCATCGTGGAACAATGTTGTAAAACATGCTTCCGCTTCTTTATTATTATACGTGTTTCGAAGCTCTCGGTGGGGGAATGCACACAGCAGGCGCCCAGCTTTAACTTTCTTTTTCATTTAATGCACTGCAGGAGAGTTCGCGGAAGCCCAGGTCGTTGCGCTGAAAAGCATCTCTGGTTTTCCCCTGACTTTAAGTGATGGATTTGGGGAGCTTCTAGTATTCGCTGGCAAGCCTGACTTCCCTCTAGTAGGTTCCCTGCTGTCTAATTCTTTCAGTGAAATTCAAGATACCCACTTCTTGCTGCGTGCACATATAGAAGCATTTGATGGACCTGGGCCATTCCATGTGCAAGTTCTTGGAATCAATGCATCACTATGAGTTGGGAAGCTGAGCACGTTTAAACAGTGCGCCAATCTTTAAAACGTAAGTGATATTAATAAAATGTTTGATCTCACAAAACACTTGTGTCATGTCTTCCGGACTCAAAATCTACGACACTAATATAAATGGCTGCCATATTCACAGAAAACTATGTTGTCGACAAGTGTAACTATATATGAGGCACTGTTTTCATACAGGTCAACGATGGCTGCTTCAAGATTAATGATTATACGGTCGAGTAGTCAATCGCTTGCGACGCCAAACTTTAGGAATGTCACATAAACCTGCGGTATTGCTACACCAGTTCCTGAGCAATATATGGCAGCTTAGGTCCATCGTTAATTGCTCTGTTGGAGTCAGTAGCGGAGTAACACGCAGCGAAAAAGCTGCAGCTACAATTAAGCCTTTTTAAACCTCCACTTTAGGTTTATTTATCTATACAATACGTTTGTGGTGAATGCTCGGAAATAGGGAACTACTTTAAAACTTGCGTAGAACCTAGCTTACGCGAGCCAACGAGGTAATCCGTGCTATTGAACAAAACGTGAACGGGAACGTTCGACAAATCTCCGCGATTATTTCTTCATAGAGTGTACGAATTCT
Organism: Dermacentor variabilis; assembly: GCF_050947875.1. Taxonomy (NCBI): domain Eukaryota; kingdom Metazoa; phylum Arthropoda; class Arachnida; order Ixodida; family Ixodidae; genus Dermacentor; species Dermacentor variabilis. The sequence goes on along the minus strand of NC_134575.1, from coordinate 69,706,853 downwards.
CGCAGGCTGTACGATTTCGCGTACACTGAAAATTTATCTTAGGCTGAACGTGTTCTCGTACTACACGTATGTATGAAATCGCGTGCTGCACACTGAATGAGAATCTTGAGCATCAGAATGAGTTTGTTTGTACAAGCTCAGTGCACACAAGATGAACGAGCTTGTATTACCTACGAGAGTTTGCACCCCGAAAAATATTGACCGCCAATTTCCATATTTACTACAATAATACAAATACAGTTGTTGTAAGTGTACTACATGCACAATCATTTGTACTAATAATAGTAGTATTTGGGGTTTTACGTGCCAAAACCACTTTCTGATTATGAGGCACGCCGTAGTGGAGGACTCCGGAAATTTTGACCACCTGGGGTTCTTTAACGTGCACCTAAATCTAAGCACACGGGTGTTTCCGCATTTCGCCCGCATCGAAATGCGGCCGCCGTGGCCGGGATTCGATCCCGCGACCTCGTGCTCAGCAGCCCAACACCATAGCCACTGAGCAACCACGGCGGGTCATCATTTGTACTGTCCTTAACGCAGTGTTATGCTGCTGTAATGATTTCTTCACAAATCTAGGGCAAAGCGTAATATTGAGATGGAAAAATGTCAGGTGAGGTAATGGCTTCCACTTGTAAATAACAGAGATAATATAATTCACGTACATTTTCCAGCTCACCCCCTCCCCCACCCATTTCAGCTTTCATTAAGCTTTAACTCCTCCGATTTAAGAACAGAATGTCAGACATGTCCCAAGCACTGTTTACTGCACCTTCTATGACAGTTCGATCCATCCAGTACGTTGACAGATCACTGTTTGAATGTGTTACTGGAGTGAGAGCTTGGTAGGTACCTGAAAAAGAAAAGCCAGGAATTTATTTTCTGTCATTCATTAGTAATAACTGAAAGGCAAAAGCAGTTTGGCCTATATTCACTTAGCTAAGAAGACTACATCAGCAGTCCAAACCCAGGAGATGTTGAAGTAATTTTATTAGAAGTAATGGTTTCCTGCAATTCTTATGACTCCTAAAGGAAAATGCATTACTGTAGTAGAATACGCTCCAACAATAGCAGGTCACTTAAACAAGTGGTTTAAAAGTAAAAAAGAGACACTTTATTTGATTAACAATAGTTACTGCTATTGAAGGAACAGAAGTAACAAGCACAAAATCAGCTTTTAAAAACTATCCGGACTAGCTCGAGCTAACTAATTACTTGGAAACTACCAATCGGGCCGCTAACAAATCCGTGGTGGCGTAATGGCTTTCGCATTGAACTGCTAAACCAGATGGCGCAAGATAATATCTTGGCCACAAAGGCCGCATATCGATGGCGGCAAGATGCAAGACCACCCCCGTAAGGCACAGATGGTACATGTTAGAGGACTTCGGCTGTTCAAATTTAGTTCATTGTCTCCCAGTACACCATCCCTCATAATCATATTATGGTTTTGGCACATAAAACCCGAGAATTTAATTTATTTAAAGCAAATCGTATATGACGAAGGCCGAACGCTAATAGAACATCACCTGACAGAAGCTACGTTTAACAAAATTTCGTACTTTCGAAAACAAGAAATTGTCTGATGGTGTGAGTGAAAATCTACTAGTGCCAATGTTATTGAGATCAGTTTCAAATGTCCCATTCTGCCTTACTTTCATTTAATCCAAAAGCATATGCGCAGTGTAGGTACTGAGTACCCCTAAAGATGGCACCAGTTTTTAAAGTACGTCCACCAGTTCTCCTTTCCTCCCCAAGCGGTGATTCATGGTCGTGCTCGTAAGTTATCGCGATCGCGAAAGGAGAAAACAAAAATGGCCGGATCAGGGAGTAGCGCGTAAACTTCGAAACATCGCAGATCTGGCGAGTCCGCTGCGTCTGAGACTGATTTTATCGATGGATCGAGCAGCAGTTAGTCTGAAGATGCCGCCTTTCAGTCGGACTGCCTCTGAGAGCAACGATGACGCTAGGCCGCGACGAACATTGGTAGCCGCAGCCAGGCACGCTAGACCGTAGTGCTTGCACTGACAGGTTTGTAGTGGAATACGTGCTGAATAAAGAGTTTAGATTTTTTCGGAAATAGTGTCTATTGAACGGCAATATATTGTCACGGGAATAAAAATATTTACAAGATGTATTCACACGCTGTGTATATAAACAGCAGCCGAGAATCCCGAGAGGCTGTTGCCACTTTGTCGTCTTCACCATCGACAACCTTGTCCTTTTTTTCTATTCTACCGTAACACGACCACCCCTCCCCCCGCTCCCCGCGGGGAGAAAAAGCACCGTCCTGGTGCGTCAGACGGGGCCGTCGGTAAGGGCATAGTAGGGCTTAAGCCGAGAGACGTGTTCTACGTCTGGTGATGTGGATCCGGGTAGCATGACGGAGGTCACGGGGATTATCGCGTGACATTGCTCACTAGACGTACGAATATTTTGCATATCTTAGAAGTATTGTTACACTTTTTTTCTTAGTAGATACGAGCATGTCTTAGAATCTTTTAGAGCGCAGCTCTTTGGCGTCCGTTCCTGGGTTTCGCGTCGTCGTCGGCGTTGTCGTCGGCCTCGTAACCAGCTCCGCCCCCCTTTCATCCCCCCAGCGCTAGCAGCGACCGACTGATACCGCTGGATGCCGCTGACGCCGCTAGAGAGTCAAGATAACGTGACTGCATAGAACACCGTCGCCGCCATGCAGAAAGAGGAGGAAAGGGTCCCCCCCCTGTTCTTGTGTGGCGGATAGGGTGCTCTTCAGTTGCCGACGCGCCGGTTATTTCACGTAGGCCCCGGCACGTCGACGAATACGTGACCACCTTCCCACGGCTAGACCTGGTTCTTAGCGCTGCGGAAGCGAGGGTATCATATTGTTTGTGTCGGCATCGGCGGCGTTGTCCCTGAAACCAACTCCGCAGCTGGGGTTGACTCACTATCGGCGTCAGCGGCATCAGTCAGTCGCTGCTATCTCTTCCCTCCTCCCTTTATCGTGTTGTCCGCTTGCTGCGCGCGCTTCTGCCCCCATCGTTTGCCGCTGGGTGTACACGCCGCCCCCCTCCCCCCGCTTCCTGCGAGTCTCCGGTTGTCAAAGCGCCGGCTCGAACTTAATTCCTTTCTTCGCTCCTCCTCCAATGCAACCCCTGTGCGGTGGCAATCAGACAGCCAGATCGGTGGTGGCGGATCTGTATATGTGCACCGCCCGAGCCGAAATTGCCGCTGCCGTTCGCCCTGTGCGGTGGCAATCAGAGAGCCAGATCGGTGGCGGCGGATCTGTATATGTGCACCGCCCAAGCCGAAATTGCCGCTGCCGTTCGCCACTGCGAAATTATCTGCCAGTTCTTTCTGAGCCATGAGCGAGACGACCGATGGAAGTCCTCCGTCTGCTGCTGCTGCTGCTGCTAAACGAGCTGCCAGAGCAGAGGCCCAGCGCCGTCGCCGTCAGAATCCAGAGGTGCGTGCCGCCGAAGCAGAAGCTTACCTAGTGGAGTCTTTGTTAAAGGAATACGTGTGAAAAATAAAAAAAAGATTCTGTGATAGCGCATACATGTGTTGCTCGATTTCTTTGCCTCAATCTATCGAAAAGGTGAAACAGCTTATTTGCTGCGCTCAAATTTCGCATTAGGAAGTAACGTAATCGTCGCTAATTTTTTTTTCAATTTTATCCTACAACCTTCATTCTGATAATTTATATCTTTTTTATTAATTTATAATCTATAATTTATACATCTCGTCAAAAAACGTTTATGCGTACAAACTGTAGATTATGATTTTTGTATGTATTACTTAGAACATTGAGAGCAGTAGTTCCTTCAGAAAAAATTAATCTGGCGCAGTCAACAAAAAAAAAACACCCATTTTCCCTATGGTAGAAAGGAGTTAATGTCATGTAATTCAGTGACTTGCTTGTGCCAGGTATGAAGCCCTTAAAAACATGGACTCTTCACGCCGGCGAGGTTGGCGTGCATAAGCATTTATACGTTCCCACGAAGTATGTGATCTTGGTGTGTGGCACTCTCACCCTTGCACTTGTCACTTAACGCCTACTGGGACGTAATATTCAATATATCAAGCAATATGCAAAAGCCTTGATACGCAAGGCAGTCTCACGAGTTTTTATTTCTCTGCAATAATATTGAAATTTTATGTTCTATTTTAAGATATAAACACATGGTAAACTGTTCCCACACAGTAATGCGAATGTACAGAATGTCATCTGGGAACGCGGTAATAGCCCATTTAAGCCTTACGCATATATCCAAGAGATGCAGTGAACATCCTGCAGATATATTTATATCACATCTTTTCAACGTAAGAAAGAGTATTTTTGACAGTACCACCAACGTATTTTCACTTAAACTAGAGCAATCTGAAGCTCTACCGGAGGTGTTGCGTCTCCAACTGATACATCTCGTGTACCTCCTGGCAATGTTCGTGGTTTATGGCGATCGTCAAAATGCACGAGCACCGAAGCTATTTTAGTCATTTGCTTAATTCTGCGAACGCCTGTCCTTGGTTTTTTGTCAACACAAAGGGCACATCGTGGCATTTTTGTCTCGTCCGAGGCTGAGGCTTTTCCCAAACCTTCAAAGAAACTACGATAGTAGGCGCAGAACCTCAAACACCGCTGAACAGGCTTCTTGTTTTTCTGGACGAAAGAATTTAGCGACGACAGCTAGCTTCTCACGGTCGGGCCGAATGCCCTGGAGGATTTCCACATGCCTGAGATACTTGAGTTCCTGAAAACTAAAGTGACATTTTTCAGGCTTGATGTGGAGGTTTGTCTTCCGCATAGCATCGACCACACTCTTCAGCCATGCCAGATGTTCATCAAACGTTCTTAAACACCCAACGACTTCGTCTAGGTAGACCAGGCAAGTCTGCCACTTCAGCGAGTACACTGTCCATCATACGCTGGAATTTGGTGGGAGGGCAACAGACGCGAATGGCAGGACTTTGAATTCGAAGTGGTTTCACGAATTCAGTTTTCTCGCAGTCCCACTCCACGTCGATCGACCAGTACCCTGCCTTAAGATCCAATAAGGTAATAATTTGTAGACCGTCCAAGACACCGTTGATTTTTGGCATCGAATTAACATCGCATTTCGTGAATTTGTTTAGCCGTCGGTAGCCCACGCAGAAGCGCAGTATGCTTTCCTTGTTTTTTACCAGGAAAAAGGCAGATTCCCCCCGATTTGTCACAGGGTGAATCACCTAATCATTCAGAATTTCTCTAACCTGGCAATTGATCGCCTCCCTTTCCGTCGGCGACACGTGGCATGGATGCTGGCGAACTAACCGCGCCGACTCCTCTGTTAAAATACGGCGTTTAGAAGCGGAGGTGCTGTGTGCTTTAGAGTCTATGGAGGAGCAGCAGTAATATTTGCTCACAAGGCCTAATAGTCGGTGCTTGTGTACTTCCGACAAGCCTGCATTACTGCGAATGCTACTGCTCAGGCTGGTACCATTTGTCACGTGTGGTGAAACCACCTCTACTGGGCCAACGTCGGAGAAGTTGGCAATTTTGTTCAGGGATGCGACAGCCGTGCCTTGAATAACGTGCTGAGACTCGTTGCTGAAATTCGTCATATGAACTAGTGAACGTTTGCTTTAGGACTGAACAATGGGTCGAGCTATTCTAATATACCTTTCAAGCAGCAGTGGAATATTTGCCTTGGCAATGTCCTTATATTCGTCGAATGTCTCGCAGGTTAGACAGGCTATTATTCTACTGCTTGACGGTAACATAACGTTGTCGTCAACGGCGCTCAAGGCGTTATCATGAATGTCCTGCTTGCTATTGATTTCGATGTCGAAAACGTTATCCGCGACCTTTGCAAAATCATGATGGCTCCATTCGCCTGCATGAAGTCGATTCCGAGAATTAGGTTTCTCGTGAAACTCGGCAGAATAATGAAATCTCGGACGTGCGGCGGATATTCACTTCTGCTGTGCAGCTGCCCACCGGATTTAAGAGCTGAGCTCCGGTAGTATGAACATGCGACCCAGTCGACGGCGCGTACACTTTATTCAGCTTAGCGGCAACTTCTCTGCTCATAACCGAGCTGCCCGCGCCAGTGTCGACTGAAGCGGTGAATTCGTCGTCTGTGCTTACTGGAAAATTCGATGTTACTACATGCCTTGAATGACATGAGCTTGCTTGAACATCGCACTGTTCGCGCTGCTGCCGTCATTTTCTTCACAATGGAGGATATTCGGTACGATCCACGGCAGTGACCTCACCTCCGGAGGTCACTGAACTCCTGAAGTGAACTCCTGAACTCCGAAGGTCAATAAACTCCTGAAGTTTTCCTGCTTTGCAGGGCTGGGCAAACGGCACCTATAGGCCTTCTCGAGGGAACAGAGCACTTGGCGACCGATATATTGACGGAATGGGTGATGACAAGCGAGGCTCAAGCATCTGTTGTTAGAAAGAACTATGCCGACTTGCGAGGAAGCTCTCGATAGCTTGCAGACGCTCAAGAGGTCATGGACGAGGCGCAGTCGGGGAAAACCGATGGAAGCCCTCGTGATGGTTTGAACGCGTCCTGGGGATATGGCCGGATTCGCTGCAGTGAAAACAGAGAAGGATGTGGCCAAGCATGCAGCACTTCTCTCTTTCTTGGCCGGAACTCGCTGATGAGCTTTGGACTGCGATGCCTCAACACAAAATTTCAGTCTGTTCCAGGGTGCGCATGATGTTGGAGGTATTATACAGTGATGGACATCGTGCGGATTTCACATAAGTAATCTTTCTTCCATTCCTGAGGTGCCCCGTAGCGTTTGCGAACTTGGATGGCTTGCGCTACATCAAAATACGAAATGCCGTACCAACACGCCCCTATCGCTAGGCTCACCGTGTGAAACGTCTCTGTCACAAATGGTGCTCCTACGTCAGGCATGGTGCGCCTGTATTGCTCCGCATTGTTTCTGAGATCTTGAACTCTCAGAAATGTGGTACTCTTGTGTGTTCACCGCGGTTTATAACACGGTCGTCGATACTTAAGCAAAATGTGGTGGACAATTTTTTTCTATCGCATAGAAAAAAGTGACTACTCGCTTCGCCTTTCGAAAGCACGCGCGCAATATGAAGCAGAAGTGCAGTCGCGTATTTGCCGTTGCTGCTTGCCGGACGCCGATCTTCAGCGCGTTTGGGGCTATCCTTCTCTCTCTCAACAGGGCTGTGTTAACGGGACAGCGTTAAAAATTTTCGATATGGTTTTAGGCACAAAAAGTAAGACATGGACAAGCGTACACTCGAAACTGATTCTTTTCCCGACGCTTCACCTATATACCGCACTTATATATATATATATATACCTCCTTCGAATATTGTAATACACGATAAAACTGGTGATACCCCGCGTCTATCTTTTGTGGGACGCAGTGGATGTTTCCGCTTTCATTTGGAGGGATGATTATGCTCCAGTGGCATAAATATCTAATACATGTAGTCAGGGTGACGAAGTTCTTGAATTGAGAAACCACTGATATCATGATATTGACACGTGTACTTATATTTAACGGGTGGCCACGTTTCGCCGCCTAACAAATGTTGTCGCACAGCGCGGGACGCGCCTGCATGTATCCGAAGTTTCTGGAACGTTATCGATGCTTCTATCCGCTGTCTGTTGTCGGCGATCCCTTGTGTTATCTGATTTCATCGCGTGAGGCGAATGGTGTAGAGCTTTGTGGAAGGCACGCGATCCCAACGATTAGTCTGGAACATTCGATGACTGCTGTACAAAAGCTGATGCGCTTGACCCGCTGATCAGATTTTCGATGATCGCCGACTGTGTTGGTCGCTGTCGTTGTGCTTTAAATGTAGCCAGTCTTTGTGGGCACAGATTCGCCCAATAAAAGCTAGTTTTCTCTTTCACAGTACTGCTACTGTGTCCTTTAACGTCACTACCACATAGCATCTGGTAGAGGTGCTTTTGTTCCATGTATCGGACGCCCCCGGCAAGCCGTGATCCAAGACCGGACAGCGAAGAGAGCACCAACGTAGTCCCGGACCATCGAGCAAGCCGTCGTCTACAACAGCTGCCCCCGCAGCACGGATTTATACCTGAGAAAACCAAGAAGATTGTGGCCAAGACAACCACAATGGCTGCCCTAATGACACCCATCGTGCTTCAACAACCCAGAGAGCCCCCTGCCTTCCGTGAAGTTGCGTTGGAGGACCCTGAAACCTGGCTCGAAACCTTCGAAAGGATCTCGACCTTCAATAATTGGACATCTGAGGATGAGCTACAGCATGTGTACTTCTCCTTGGAAGATGCCGCGAGGACTTCCTTCGAGAACTGGGAGTCCACCCAAGCGACATGGGACCTGTTCCGCAGTAACTTCCTGAGAACGTTCACGAGCGTTGACCGACAAGAAAGGACCGAAGTTCTGCTGGAAACCCGAGGTCAATTACCCAATGAAACCATCGCCATCTTCACAGAAGTGATGTCCCGTCTTTTCCGGCACGCCGACCCGGAAATGTCCGAAGAGAAAAAAGTGCTTTTCTTGATGCGAGGCGTGAAGCAAGAACTTTTCGCCGGACTAATCCGAAACACGCCGAAGACCGTAGCTGAGTTCCTGACAGAGGCTACGACGATTGAGAAAACGTTAGAAATGCAAACAGGAAATATAACCGCCAAGGGCTGACGCCTCAGCGCGCCATCCAAGCGCTTGGCTCCGTTGATCTCCCAGAGACCATCAGGGCCATTGTGCGCGAAAAAGTGCGCAAGGTCTTGCCTTCGTCCAGCCTCAAGGAGCCTCGATCGCTGACATCGTGAAAGATGAGGTTCAGCGATCGCTGGAAGCTCGTGAGGCGCGACCTCAATTACCGCAGCCCCAGCCAGAAGCAGATGACTTACGCCGCCGTCGCACGCCGTCAAGGTCCCCTCCACGACTGCGCCAGGGCCCTGTAACGCCGCGATTCCGTCGTCCGCCACCATCACCGCCAGCAGGACCACCCGTCGCCCAGCGCACCTACGCGAGGAAGACGGACATCTGGCGCGCCCCCGACCACCGCCCGCCCTGCTACCACTGCGGTGAAACCGCCCATGTGTACCGCGGATGCCCATACCACGACCTAGAATTGCGAGGCTTCGCCGTCAATGCAGAGCGATACCGAAATCCACAATGACGCCAGCAGGCAAAGCCTCGGTGCAGTCCTAGTACAGAAGAAAGACGGCCATGAACGGGTATCTTATGCTAGCCGGTCGCTGTCAAAAGCGGAAGGCAATTATTCAAAGACTGAAAAGCAAAGCCTCGCCATCACTTGGGCTACAGCAAAATTCCGCCCTTAGCTATATGGCAGGCCAGTCAAAGTCGTCAGCGGCCGTCACGTGTTGTGTTAGCTAGTTAACCTAAAGGATCCTTCAGGACGGCTGACGAGGTGGAGTCTCAGAGTCCAAGAATATGACGTCACGGTAATTTACACGTCCGGACGAAAACACTTTGACGCCTACTGCCTATAACGCATCCCCATCGATCCCCCGCCACAAGACGACGAGGGCGACGATGCCTTCCTCGGAATAATAAGCGCGGAATACTTTCCTAAACAGCAACGAGTAGACCCGGAGCTAAAAGGCCTCGTCGAGTATTTGCAGGGGAACACATTCGTAGTCCCTAGGGCATTTAAGCGCGGATTATCTTCGAATGTGCTGGGGTGCGTTTGGCAGGCATTCTCAGATCATTAACAGCAGGTTGCCATTATCCCTCAAGAGAAAAGTGTATAACAGTAGTGTTTTACGAGTACTCAAGTATGGGGCAGAAACCTGGAGGCTTACGAAAAGGGTTCTGTTTAAATTGAGGACGACGCGACGAGCTATGGAAATAAGAATGATAGGTGTGACGTTAAGGATAAGAAAAGAGCAGATTGGGTGAGGGAACAAACGCGGGTTACCGACGTCTTAGTGGAAATTCAGAAAAGGAAAAGGGGGCATGGGCGGGGCATGTACTGAGGAGGGAAGATAACCGATGGTCATTAAGGGTTACGGACTGGATTCCAAGGTAAGGGAAGCGTAGCAGGGGGCGGCAGAAAGTTAGGGGGCGGACGAGATTAAAAAGTTTGCAGGGACAAAATGGCCACAAGTAGTACATGATCGGGGTAGTTGAAGTATGGGAGAGGCCTTTGACCTGCAGTGGGCGTGACCAGGCTGATTATGATGATGATGATGCTATATTCGTTCACGTTACAAACAACTTGCTCGTAAAGAAGAACTTCTCAGCCGTCCGTGCCAGCTACCTTCTTATTGTTCCGTCAGCGCTGCGTCCAGAAGTACTGCACGCCCTACATGACGATCCAACGGGTGGGCACGTCGGATTCTCTCGAACGCTGTCGAGGATACAGGAAAGGTATTACTGGCCGCGTCTCACCGTCGAAGTCGCCCGTTACGTCAAGACATGCCGAGACTGTCAGCGACGCAAGACACCACTGACAAGGCGAGCAAGATTACTACAGCCGATCAAAGCTCCTCGCCGACCATTTCAGCAGATCGGGGTGGATTTGTTCGGACCATTTCCGGCGCTAAAATCCGGACATAAGTGGATCGTCGTGGCGACGGACTATCTCAGCCGCTTCGCTGAAACTAAAGCTCTCCCAAAAGGCAGCGCAGCGGAAGTGGCAGAATTTTTCGTCGAGAACATCCTGCTGCAGCATGGTGCCCCAGAAGTCCTCATCCCCGACAGAGGAACAGCCTTTAAGGCAGAGCTCACCCAAGTCATTTCGCAATACAGCCTTACAAGCCACAGGAGGACAACTGCTTACCACCCGCAGACGAATGGTCTCAAGGAGCGCCTGAACAAGACCCTCACCCACATGCTAGCAATGTACGTCGACGTCGACCACAAGAGGTGGGACACGGTCCTGCCATACGTAAT